>NC_091770.1:49386516-50011516 GCF_029378745.1 Bos indicus
GGGGGCGGGGGGAAATTCTTACCTGGTGCCGCGACGCTCAGTAACACGAACGCAACCAGGAACCGCATCCTGCACCGACTGCGCTTCCTTCCCCTAATGCTCTCGCGAGATCAGCACGCTGGCTTAGTGTTATGTCCCGCCCCTTCCTGTGTGCGTCGCCGCAGCCACACCCACGCAAGGGGCAGAGATTAGAAAAAAGCCCGGAAAGCTAGGGTTCCGCTATTTCATCCGAAGTGTGACTGCTTTTCTTGGTGGTGGGGCTGTATTGTTGCGTGTAGAAGGCGTATTTGTCTTTTCCTGCTTTCTTAGCTCCGCAGCGGCCGCTACAAACTTAGTCCCCGTTTCCTTCTTCGCTCTCGTATTTACGAGACGATACTGGCGGAGCAGGAGCTCCCTGGCCCACGGACGTACCCACGGGAGTGACGTCGTTGGGGCCTGGCTCGTGCTCGCTCCCATCCTCTACCTGCCTTTCTACCTTCTCCCTCCTTCATGGTTCTTTCCCTGCAGCGCACAGATGTGTGGAAATCTGGAAACAGACACTCACCCCATCACCTTTGTAGCGGGAGCCTTCGCAACCCTGCTGCCTGCTCTTTTGACCCCCCCACAGAAACGGTGTCAAAGATCTTTTCTTAAAAGTTCATTTGTTTTCTGATCGTGTAAATTATTCATTCACGCTAGAAAAGTCACTAAATGTGTACAAGTAGAAAACAGAATCTCTGCTTTCACCCTTCCAGAGTAGTGACTATCAACGTTTTAGCGTATTTCTGTCTTGCAAACAATATTTTTGATTAGGTAATATCTAACGGTTGAAAAATCAAAATGGGATTTATTTTGTGAAAAGTTCACATTAGAAAGTTACTGAAGCAATTATCTTTAAAAACCTCAAAAAGTTCTTGTGGGATTTCTCTTGTGGTTTAGTGGTTAAGAATCAACCTGCGAATGAAGAGGGCATTAGTTCCATCCTTGGTCCCATGGGGCAGCTAAGCCGGTGGGCCACAACTACTGAACCCAGTGACCTACAGCCAGCGCAACAAGAGAAGTGACAATGAGAAGCCCCTGTTATCTGCAACAAGAGGAAGCCTGAGCAGCGAATAATAAATAATAAAAGAATGTTTTTGCTCTCTAGCTCTCCTCCACAAGTTCCTATTCAGTGATTTTTTAAAACAATTAAGATAAATATAAATGTACTCCCGCCCCCTGTTTCTTAAGTAGTGTGTTTTCACAGTCTTTTATTCTATAATCATTTTCTCCCAAATTGCAATTATTGGATATATAGTTTTGTATCATGCTGTTTAAAATGTCTGTTGTGTTCACACAGACTATGGGAAGAAAATAGTGTGTTTAGGAGTTAAACATTTAGGAAGCTGTTGCAGTAGTCCTAGAAGGACTAGCATAGGTACGGTGAGAATAGAGGGAAGTGGTTGGACTCAATATAAATTTGGGAGGAAATACCAACAGGCCTTGGACATAGATTGGCTATGGGAGGGAGGTATGATGTGAGGAAGATGTGGAAAACCAGATTTAATACGATTGGGGCACTAAAAGTGAATTTCTTGCCTGTGAGACAGTCAAGTAGAAATAACAGAGAGGTAGCTGGAAACATGAACATCAAATGTGAGTTCAAGGGCACTCTCCCCTAATTAATTTAAATATTGTCAAACATGACTGTTAATGGTTTCATAAAAAATTTATATTTATCATTGGTTTTGTGACAGTTTCCTTATTATTGGAGTTCTGAATTATTTTCAGTTTTCTACTCATAGTGATTACTATTTATAATCAGGTGCTGATTAGGTGCCTGAGACAGAAGCTCAAAAAACTTAAGCAACTTGTTTAAGTTGTGCTATTATCTTACCCATCCTAGGTAAGTGACTATGCTTAATCTGCTAATTTGAGAGGAGAAAAATAGTCCTTGTTATTCTCTTTTAGTTTTTTTAAATTTTTATTTATTTTCGGCTGTGCTGGGTCTTCACTGCCTCACAGGATTTTCTCTAGTTGTGAGTGGGGACAACTCTTCCTTGCAGTGCACGGTCTTCTCAAAGCGGCAGTTTCTCTTGTCTCGGAGCACAGGCTTCTAGGGCAAGCAGGATTCAGTAGTTGAAGCGTGTGGGCTCAGTATTTGTGGCTTCCAGGCTCTAAGCACAGGCTTAATGGTTGTGGTGAAGGCTTAGTTGCTCCAAGGCTTGTGGGGTCTTCCTGGACCAAGGACTGAATCCATGTCTCCTGCATTGGTAGGCAGATTCTTTACCACTGAGCCACCAAGGAAACCCGTTATTCTTTAATGTTTACTGCACATATAATTCACCTGACTTTGAGCAATTAATTGTTTTAGGTATCAATTTCTTCTTTATGAAATGGGAATAAAAGTGTTGAGGGTGAGAAAATTCATACAGAGTATTTAACAGTATCTACCATATGGCACCCCACTCCAGTACTCTTGCCTGGAAAATCCCATGGACGGAGGAGCCTGATACGTTGCAGTCCATGGGGTCGCTAAGAGTCGGACACGACTGAGCGACTTCACTTTCACTTTTCACTTTCATGCATTGGAGAAGGAAATGGCAACCTACTCCAGTGTTCTTGCCTGGAGAATCCCAGGGACGGCGGAGCCTGGTGGTCTGCCGTCTATGGTGTCGCACAGAGTCGGACACGACTGAAGCGACTTAGCAGCAGCAGCAGCATATAATTAAGGCTCCCAATACATTCACTATAGAAAACATTTTAAAAATAAAGATAAGACAAAGTAAGAAAATAAGGTCCTGTTCAGTTCAGTTCAGTCACTCAGTTGTGTCCGACTCTTTGCAGCCCCATGAACCGAAGCATGCCAGGCCTCCCTGTCCATCACCAACTCCCGGGAGTCCACCCAAATCCATGTCCATTGAGTCAGTGATGCCATCGAACCATCTCATCCTCTGTTGTCCCTTCTCCTCCTGCCCTCAATCTTTCCCAGCATCAGAGTCTTTTCAAATGAGTCAGCTCTTCGCATCAGTTGGGCAAAGGACTGGAATTTCAGCTTCAACAGCAGTCTTTCCAATGAACACCCAGGACTGATCTCCTTTAGGATGGACTGGTTGGATCTCCTTGCAGTCCAAGGGACTCTCAAGAGTCTTCTCCAACACCACAGTTCAAAAGCATCAATTCTTTGGCACTCAGCTTTCTTTATAGTACAACTCTCACATCCATACATGACTATTGGAAAAACCATAGCCTTGACTAGACAGAACTTTGCTGATAAAGTAATGTCTCTGCTTTTGAATATGCTATCTAGGTTGGTCATAACTTTCCTTCCAAGGAGTAAGCGTCTTTTAATTTCATGGCTGCAGTCACCATCTTCAGTGATTTTGGAGCCTAGAAAAATAAAGTCAGCCACTGTTTCCCCGTCTATTTGCCATGAAGTGATGGGACCGGATGCCATGATCTTAGTTTTTTGAATGTTGAACTTTAAGCCAACCTTTTCACTCTCCTCTTTCACTTTCATCAAGAGGCTCTTTAGTTCTTCTTCACTTTCTGGCATAAGGGTGGTGTCATCTGCATGTCTGAGGTTATTGATATTTCTCCTGGCAATTTTGATTCCAGCTTGTGCTTCCTCCAGCCCAGCGTTTCTCATGAGGTACTCTGTGTATAAGTTAAATAAGCAGGGTGACGATATACAGCCTTGACGTGCTCCTTTTCCAATTTGGAACCAGTCTGTTGTTCCATGTCCAGTTCTAACTGTTGCTTCCTGACCTGCATATAGGTTTCTCAAGAGGCAGATCAGGTGGTCTGGTATTCCCATCTCTTTCAGAATTTTCCACAGTTTATTGTGAGCCACACAGTCAAAGGCTTTGGCATAGTCAATAAAGCAGAGGTAGATTTTTTCTGGAACTCTCTTGCTTTTTCGATGATCCAGCGGATGTTGGCAATTTGATCTCTGGTTCCTCTGCCTTTTCTAAAACCAGCTTGGACATCTGGAAGTTCATGGTTCATGTATTGCTGAAGCCTGGCTTGGAGAATTTTGAGCATTACTTTACTAGTGTGTGAGATGAGTGCAACTGTGCAGTAGTTTGAGCATTCTTTGGCATTGCCTTTCTTTGGGATTGGAATGAAAACTGACCTGTTCCAGTCCTGTGGCCACTGCTGAGTTTTCCAAATTTGCTAACATATTGAGTGCACCACTTTCACAGCATCATCTTTCAGGATTTGAAAGAGCTCAACTGGAATTCCATCACCTCCACTAGCTTTGTTTGTAGTGATGTTTCCTAAGGTCCACTTGACTTCACATTCCAGGATGTCTGGCTCTAGGTGAGTGTGAGTGATCATACCATTGTGATTATCTGGGTCATGAAGATCTTTTTTTCTACAGTTCTTCTGTGTATTCTTGCCACCTCTTCTTAGTATTTTCTGCTTCTGTTAGGTCCCTACCATTTCTGTCCTTTATTGAGCCCATCTTTGCATGAAATGTTCCCTTGGTATCTCTAATTTTCTTGAAGAGATCTCTAGTCTTTCCCATTCTGTTCTTTTCCTCTATTTCTTTGCATTGATCACTGAGGAAGGCTTTCTTATCTCTCCTTGCTATTCTTTGGAACTCTGCATTCAAATGGGTATATCTTTCCTTTTCTGCTTTGCTTTTCGCTTCTCTTCTTTTCACAGCTATTTGTAAGGCCTCCCCAGACAGCCATTTTGCTTTTTTGCATTTCTTTTCCCTGGGATGGTGTTGATTCCTGTCTCCTGTACAATGTCACGAACCTCTGTCCATAGTTCATCAGGCGCTCTATCAGATCTAGTCCCTTAAATCTATTTCTCACTTCCACTGTATAATCATAAGGGATTTGATTTAGGTCATATCTGAATGGTCTAGTGGTTTTCCCCACTTTCTTCAATTTGAGTCTGAATTTGGCAATAAGGAGTTCATGATCTGAGCCACAATCAGCTCCCGGTCTTGTTTTTGCTGACTGTATAGAGCTTCTCCATCTTTGGCTGCAAATAATATAATCAATCTGATTTTGGTGTTGACCATGTGTAGAGTCTTCTCTTGTGTTATTGGAAGAGGGTGTTTGCTATGACCAGTGTGTTCTCTTGGCAGAACTCTATTAGTCTTTGGCCTGCTTCATTCTGTACTCCAAGGCCAAATTTGCCTGTTGCTCCAGGTGTTTCTTGACTTCCTACTTTTGCATTCCAGTCCCCATAATGAAAAGTACATCTTTTTTGGATGTTAGTTTTAGAAGGTCTTGTAGGTCTTCATAGAACTGTTGAACTTCAGCTTCTTCAGCGTTACTGGTCAGGGCATAGACTTGGATTACTGTGATATTGAATGGTTTGCCTTGGAAATGAACAGAGATCATTCTGTTGCTTTTGAGATTGCATCCAAGTACTGCATTTCAGACTCTTTTGTTGACTATGATGGCTACTCCATTTCTTCTAAGGGATTCCTGCCCACAGTAGTAGATATAATGGTCGTATGAGCTAAATTCACCCATTCCAGTCCATCTTAGTTCGCTGATTCCTAGAATGTTGGTGTTCACTCTTGCCATCTCCTGTTTGACCACTTCCAATTTGCCTTGACTCATGGACCTAACATTCCAGGTTCCTATGCAATATTGCCCTTTACAGCATCGCCAGTCCCATCCACAACTGGGTGTTGTTTTTGCTTTGGCTCCATCCTTTCATTCTTTCTGGAGTTATTTCTCCACTGATCTCCAGTAGCATATTGAGCACTTACCGACCTGGGGAGTTCATTTTTCAATGTCCTATCTTTCTGCCTTTTCATTACTGTTCATAGGGTTCTCAAGACAAGAACACTGAAGTGGTTTGCCATTCCCTTCTCCAGTCGACCCAGAGTTATTAAGAATAATACTTTCTTGGTTCTCCCTTTTTTATAGGCAACTATGTGTATATGATCAATTATTAACTGGAAACGAAGCAAGTCAGAGAACACATGTGCAATTCTCATCTTGCAGGTCTCTTTGTCACTTTAGTGACAACTAGTCATGTCACCTCTTTTGGGACACTAACATCTCCTTATTTTCCAGTTTCTTTACTCAGCATCCCTTGAGGGCTCACAATTGTCATAGAACTATTTTCAGAAGGATAATGAAATTGACGGCACAGAGTTGATGTAAGATAAGGAGTTATTAGGTATTTCAGTAGAGGGAGTGAAACCCGGTTGCAGTGGGATAAGTAGTAGATGGAAGGTAAGTAGAAGCTAGCTTTTTCTGGAAGTTTGAATGTGAAACTAATATGGAAGAGGACTGAGTGTTTTTAACCTGACTGAGAGGAATAATTTACTAGACAGACCAAGATTACAAGACAGAGAGATATGATGACTGCTGGAGGGGCTGGGATTCAGGGGACAGTTCACCCTGAGTCGACCTTGAGACCTGTGGAAAAGCAGTTAGCACGGCTGGAGGGTGGGTGAATACTTAGGTAGGGATGTGGGAGATCAGAACAGAATTTTTTTTTTTTTTCACCTTTTTTGGCTGTGTGGGATCTTATTTCCCCAAACAGGGATTGAACCTGTGCCCCGTGAATTGGAATCTTGTTGGAATTTTAACCAGTGGACCACCAGGAAAGTCCCCAGAATAGAACATTTTAGCTGGCCTCAATTTCCTTGATATTCTAAGGGGCAACATAGTCTTTGAGAGAGAAAAGGTGGGGATTAACCCGAGGACTTGAGGATGGTGGAGAGAAGAGTTGTTGAGGGGAATAACACAAGAAACTGACAAAGGCTAAGTGTAGTAACTGATGAAATGTGCTGAAGGCCTAGCTTATGTTAGGTACATGTCTATTGTGGCACCTACTGCAGGTGTGTGGTTTTTCTCCAGGAAGTGCTGTTACCTGGAATAGGAGCAGAGAAGGTAGATTTTAGAACTAACTTCTTACTCACACCAATACTGCTTTAAGGGAATGATAGGGCCATAACTTGAATAAATCTTAAATTTCCTGGCACTTCTACATATAAAAAATACTCAAAAAACTTGGAAAAGAAGGGACTTTCCTCAACCTGAAGAGGGCATGTACAAAAACCATACTACTAACATAACGGTAATGGTAAAAGACTAGATGCTCTCCCCCTGAGATAAAGAACCATGCATGACTGTTCTTACCACTTTCATTCAACTTTGTATTGGAAGTAGCCAAGATAATTCAGCAAGAAAAGAAAATAAGACGCATCCAGATTGAAAGGAAGAAGTAAAACTATATCCATTTGTAGATAACATGATCTTGCACAAAGAGAATCTTGAGGATTTTCTAAAAATTTATTAGGACAGGTTAAGCAAGGATGTAAGAAGTGAGATCAATATATAAAAATCAACAGTATTCCTATACACTTTCAACAGACAATCTAAAAATGAAATTAAGAAACAATTCCATCTACAATAGTATCAAAAAGAATAAATCCCTTAGGAATAAATCTATCAGAAGAAATGCAAAACTTATACTCTGAAAACTACAAATATTATTAAAAGAAACTCAAGAAGCCCTAAATAAATGGAAAGACATTGCATATTCATGAATTGGAAGATGTAATTGTTAGAATGGCTGTACTTCCTAAATTGATCTACCAATACAAACCCTATTAAAATTCCTGGTGGCTTCTCTGCAGAAATTAATAAATTGATCCTAAAATTCATACAAAATGCAAGAGACCCAGAATAGCTAAAACAGGTTTGAAAAAGAATGAAATTAGAGGACTCTCATTTCCCAATTTTAAAACTAATTACAACATTGATTAGGACAGTGTAGCACAGGCATAAAGACATGTGGCTAATGGAATAGAATTGAGAGTATGGAAATAAACCTATATATTTATGATCAATTGATTTTTAACGGTTCAACGGGGGAAGGAATAGTCTTTCAACAAATGGTGTTGGGATAACTCACTAATGTATGGATGTTCACCACCATTAGTATTAGTTAGATAAATGCAAATCAAAATTCAATGAGACACCACTCCATATCTACTAGGATGGCTGTAATAAAAAAAAAAAAAAAAGGAAAATGCATCAGGGAAATGCAAATAAAAACCATGATGTCCTCTGACACCTGCCAAAATGGCTATCATCAAAAAGAACACAAATAGGACTTCCCTGGTGGTACAGTGAATGGGAGTCCGCCTGCCAGTGCAGGGGACGTGATTTCAATCCCTGGTCCAGGAAGATTTCACATGACATGGAGCAACTAACGCCTGTGTGCCACAGCTGCTGGGACCGCACTCTAGGGCCTGGGAACAACTGCCGAGCACCAGTGCCACAGCTGCTGAAGCCCGTGCACCTAGAGCTCATACTCCACAGCAAGAGAGGGCCCTGCACCGACAGGCTAGCACGCCACAACTAGAGGCTATCCCACACACAGTACCGAAGGCCCAGCTCAGCCAAAAATAAACATGCTGCTAAGTCACTTCAGTCGTGTCCCACTCTGTGTGACCCCATAGACAGCAGCCCACCAGGCTCCCCCGTCCCTGGGATTATCCAGGCAAGAACACTGGAGTGGGTTGCCGTTTCCTTCTCCAGAGCATGAAAGTGAAAAGTGAAAGTGAAGTCGCTCAGTGGTGTCCGACTCCCAGCAACCCCATGGACTGCAGCCCACCAGGCCCCTCTATCCATGGGATTTTTCCAGGCAAGAGTACTGGAGTGGGTTGCCATTGCCTATTATTAGCTAAATAGTTATTTAAGAAACATGAAATATCCAGAACAGACAAACGCAGAGACAGAAAGTAGATTCATGATTGTCCAAGGGCTGGAGGTGGTGGTGTGAGGAGGAAGTTCCAAAGAGTATGGGGTTTCTTTTGGAGGTAATGAAAATGTTCTAATGTGATGATGGGTACACAACTTTGAACACAAAACCACTGAGTGGTACACCTAAAATGGATGAATTGTATGAATTATGTACCTCAGTAAAGCTGTACAACAAAGATGAATTCCAGTGCTTGGTATGTGCAAAGAAACCCAAGGACACCCCTCCCATCTTGGCAATTTCAAGAAGACAAATGAAAATAAAAAGATTTATCCCTTTGGATCTCAGTTATCTATACTGACTGGTCTGTGAACATTCGAGGCTGAAAACAGGATTAGATTTTTCTAGTTCTGTCAGGCATGACTTACATCCCCTTCCAATAGAGGCATTCCTCCTTTGCATTCTGTAAAAATTGTACACAGCCTTTGGTGTGAAGAAAGGGACTTGAGTCAACAAAGGACTAAAATACTCAGCAAAGTCTTGCAACTGCAATTTTATTTTCTTTTGTGAAAATAAACAACTGGGAGTTTAAATTGCTCCAAAAAACCCCATAAAAATGAAAAGAAATACACACAGAAGAAGCATGTGAGGTGACTGGGGAGGGAGGAGGGTCTCAGAGCTTTGGCAGATTGTGCTAGCACATTCCCCGGTGACAGGAGCCAGACCTGTCTGCCACTCCGGGACTGTGAGGGGACATCTTGACTGGTAAGGGGGTGGAACACAGGCTTCTTCACTGAGGAAGTGGCAGGCACCTTGAGTCCCTTTAAATGCAGGGGAGAACCATTTTAGAGGACCTCTTCCTCCACAGAAAGCTGGAGGCTGGGGGGTGGGGTTGGTTTAGGGCCACTGAGGGAAAGGTGCACTGGTGGAGACAAAGGAGGCCAAGGTGTCTCTCACGTGGTGACAGCCTTACACTGGGCAGAGGACAAAGATGAAGGCATGAACCCACGGGAGAAAAACGTGGGCCAAGTAAAAGGGAATGTCGAGGAATGGGTTGTAGATGAAGAGGCTAGAAATGGCAACAAGGGCCAACGTGTAAGCTGGATTGAGGGGAGCCAGGAAGCAGGGGATGGGGGTTGGATGTGTGAGGACGATGGGAAGAGGAGGGAGGGCAGAGAGTCCAGGAGGTAGAGAGAGGGGTGCCTTCTGCCCAGGTCCATCCACCGCTGCACATACAGGAAGAATAACACACTACTTTTCAGTTCTCGTTTTCTTTTTTTTTTTAAAGATTTTTGTTTGTTTGTTTTTTTAAAAAAGCCTTAAGATCAGCTACTGGTTACATCTACAAAACGTAAAGTGCTGCCGTTACCAGTCACTTTACAGAACAGTCCAGAGTGGTCAAATATTGACCAATAAAGTTTCCTTTTTTTTTTCCTTCTGCATCCTTACTACTCGATGAGTCACGTGACAGCCTGCATAGGTCAAGGGGGGCAGCTTAGTGGGCAGACTTGGTGACCAAGGACAGAGGCTGGGCCTGGAGCACGGGGAGGGCCTGGTGGGTGTGGAGCGTGGCGGGGAAGGATGGAGGGGACGTCAGCAGAGCTGTGGGCACGGACCCCAAAGGGAGGGGCCGGGACAGGAGCGGGGGCTGGCTGCCCATCTGGCCAGAAGAGGTGGCGGCAGCCTTTGATGACAGGAAGGCAGCCGAGTGGAGAGCCAGCTGGGCCCGGGTCTCTGGCTTGGTGGTGAGGGAGAGAGGCTGGGCTTGCTCCGAGTGGGTGGCGGCTGGGGCGGCCGGGGAGGCCAAGGCCGCGGAGGGGGTAGCTGGGGAGTCCAGCATGCTGCCATGCGAGGAAGCAGGGCTGTCACAGGGCTTCTCGGGGGGCAGGTACTGGACACATGGCTTCTTGCTTTTGGAGGCCAGAGCACCTGTGGGGGTGAGGGTGGGGGTGGGGGGGACACAAAAAAGGAAGTCAGCCCCTAGGAACGATGGGAAAGGCGGAAGTAGTACGTATGACCCAGGAAACAAGCATGCACAGAGGGAGGGACGTGAGGCCCTGAAACGACGCCTAAGGCTTTCAGTACACCTAGGCTGCAGTCCATGGGGTTGCGAAGAGTCGGACACGACTGAGCGACGTCACTTTCACTTTTCACTTTCATGCATTGGAGAAGGAAATGGCAACCCACTCCAGTGTTCCTGCCTGGAGAATCCCAGGGACGGGGGAGCCTGGTGGGCTTCCGTCTATGGGGTCGCACAGAGTTGGACACGACTGAAGCGACTTAGCAGCAGCAGCAGCAGAGCACAGAAAAGGGCCAATACGAAAATGCCAAACACACCGTTCAGTATCTGCCTGGAGGGAAAATAGCTGAGCTTATCAAATTATCATGCTGTGCTGTGCTCAGTGATGTCTGCCTCCTTGCACCGCTATGGACTGTAGCCCGTCAGGCTTTTCTGTCCCTGGAATTCTCCCGGCAAGAATAATGGAGTGGGTTGCTATTTCCTTCTCTAGCAAATTATCATCTTCCTGCCTAAATCTTATCATTTGGGGGATGGATCTCCGTTCAGTTTGCTTTAAAATCTTTGGTTTATGATCCTCCTAGAGATAGTACAGCACCTGCCAAGCACCAATTCAACAGATTTTGCGTAATGCTGTTGCTGCTGCTAAGTCGCTTCAGTCGTGTCCGACTCTGTGCGACCCCATAGACAGCAGCCCACCAGGCTCTCCCGTCCCTGGGATTCTCCAGGCAAGAACACTGGTGTGGGTTGCCATTTCCTTCTCCAATGCATGAAAGTGAAAAGTGAAAGTGACGTCGCTCAGTCGTGTCCGACCCTTGACCCCATGGACTGCAGCCTACCAGGCTCCTTTGCGTCATATACATAGTTACTTTATGTGTACTCCTATGGAGATGAATATATAAATTATAGAGATATTAGAAAGCTAGGAAAGGAAGTGAAAGGAAAGGCTATAAAAAGCACTTAGTGTGTGTGTGTTAGCTGCTCAGTCACGTCTCACTGTTCACAACCCTATGGACTATAGCTCACCAGGCTCCTCTGTCCATGGAATTCTCCAGGCAAGAATACTGGAGTGGGTTGCCATTCCCTTCTCCAGGGATCTTCCCTACCCAGGGATTGAACCCAGGTCTCCTGCAGTGCAGGAGGATTCTTTACCACCTGTGAAGCCCTTTAGATGGAACTAAACTAGTTCTACCCTTGTCCTGGAATGAACGTGAGATGGGAGATGTGACTGAAATACTGGCCAAGGTATGGGTGAAATTCTGTGCTGGGTGAAATTCTGATGTAAAAAGATATTTGTGGCACAAACGGGCCTTCCTAATCTAAGCAAATGATTATTTCCGATATTCAGCCAACCAAACATTGAAGGAAAACCTGAATCTACTGGATTCACTGAAAGGTGGTATGCCAGTCTCTAAGGGGCTGGGTTCCTAAGGGAATTTCAAGTCTCATTTCAACAACATTCAATTTTTACTTTTACTGCATTGATTTTAGAATCTAACCCTCAAGTAAGACTCAACTGAATTGAAGAGCACCTTTTGAATGAGAAAGTGCTGGACCAAATCCTCCCTCCATTTACCAAGCAGCATGACCAGGAAAGTCCTTTCACTTCTCTGAGCCTCTGAACTGATCATCTCCAAAAGGGGGTAATAATAACACCCACCTGAGTATACCCAAGTGGTGCTACTGGTTAAGAACCTGCCTTCCAATGCATGTAGACATAAGAGCTGCAGGTTCGATCCCTGGGTCAGGAAGAGCCCCTGGTGGAGGGCATGACAACCCATTCCAGTATTTTTGCCTGGAGAATCCCCATGGACAGATGAGCCTGGCGGGATGCAATCCATAGGGTCTCAAAGAGTCGGATATGATGGAAGCGACTTAGCACGCACGCACAAGTGTACATGAGGCAGAGGCCTTGAAAATGGCAGCTATTAATATTAAAACACAGCATTGACATGGTGTCCATCAGAGACCCACACACAGGGTGCTGGCAGGTGTAGCTGGCACAGTGGCAAAAAGTAAAGACGCAGATTCCTCCTGAAGACTCACCGTCTGTCTCTTGGACTTGCTGCTGCTGGGACTGCGTCTGGGACAGCTGCTTTTCTCGCTTCCTCTTCTTTTTCTTACCCTGAAAGATATGGCCAAAGGAAAAGGTAATAACCAGGGACAGAATAACGGCTTTTCTGATGGATTCAGTTATGAAGTGGGGAGACAGGATATTTTCTGTACCAGGCGCCCAGGTCACATTCTGTGCATCAGCCTCATGAGGAGGCATGGTGAGCCTTTCTGGGGGGCCACCTCCCTCCCCTCAGCTCAGATAGGTCCTGACTTTCTTGGAAGGTCTCATTCTTTCCCTGCCCTGCAGGCTTAGTTTTCTGTCTCTCTCTCTAGAACAGTGTCAGGTTCTTGATCTTTTTTGAGGCACCCCAGGTATCACTGAAAATCTCATGCAGCTGGAATTCCCTGGCGATTCAGTGGTTAGGACTATATGCTTTCACTGTTGAAGGTGTGGGCTCAGTTGGCACCAAAGGGGGAAAAAAAAACTAACTCAGCTATGAAGACTTTTAGCAAAAAAAGAGCAAGTAAGAACATACATACAGGGACTTCCTTGGCAGTCTAGGAGTTAAGAATCCACCTGCCAATGGGTTTGATTCCTGGTCTGGGAAGATCATACATGCTGTGGGGCAGCTAAGCTCGTGTGCCACAACCACTGAACCTGCATACTCTAGAGCCTGTGCTCCACAAGAGAAGCCACTGCAATGAGAAACCTTCCCACTGCAACTAGAGAGAAGCCCCCTGCACATCATAACTAGAGAAAGTTCGTGCAGCCCCACCAAAAATTTTTAAAAAATAAAATTAAAAAACCTGTCCAGTTCCAGGGAGGTATCAGAAATGTAGGCAGTAGCTCATGGCATTGTGAGCCCCAGGTTGGGAACCCTTTGCTGCAGACACTGATCATCAGAACTAGCACACAGCTGACACCACACCCTGAATGATGGAATTAAAGGCTGAGTCCACTTCCAATTCCAGTTGGCTTCCCCGGTGGCGCTAGTGGTTAAGAACCTGCCCTTCAGTGCAGGAGACAAGAAACACAGGTTTGATCCCTGGAGGAGGAAATGGTAACACACTCCAGTATTCTTGCCTGGAGAATCCCATGGACGGAGGAGCCTGGCGGGCTACAGTTCACAGGGTTGCAAAGAGTCGGACACAACTGAAGTGACTTAGCAAGCATGCATGCCCCACTTGCAACGGGACAGGCACAAAGTTAAGTCTGTCCTTAGGACACCAAAACCATGTCCTTGTGGCCCTCCTGAGAATTAAAGTGTCTTCCTCATTTCTAGAGAAATACAGACTTCTCCCTGGCCTTAAGGGTCCTCTATCACTGGAGTCAGCTTCCTTCTCCCCCAAATCCTCACTTGGAGGCTGCCCCCGGTGCCTGAGTGGGCACGTACGTAGTTGTCCCGGGCTGACCAGGTCGGGTAGAGCTGTGAGTGAAGCTGCCGCTCCTTCCGGGCCAATTCGTAGTACTTGGCCTGTTCTTCTCGGGACAGGTTGTGCCACTGTAGAGAGAGGATCAGCGAGGACAGAGTGGTGAGTGTGGGGGACGCTGAGCTGCACAGCCTGGAACATAGGGGCGGACCTTACCTTCCTCCCCAGGATCTGGTTGATGGCTGCACTCTCCTTCAGGGTGCACTCAGCCACCACCTTGGCCCTCATCTCCTTCATATATAACATGAAGGCATTAAGAGGCTTCTTCACGTGGGGCTTCTTTTCTTCCTCTTTCTTCACTGTGACTGGTGATTTCCTGGGAAGTCACAAGGCTGTAGGTTAGCATTTGTCAGCTGTCATCTCTCAAGGAGGCTAAGGGCTGGCTGCCTCTGGGAAGCGGGGGATGAGTCACTTGGCAGCTAATGAGAGTTGCCCAGGGCTGCTTTCAGCACCTGAGCACCCAGTTCCTAGTCTCTGACTGACCTCCAGCCATATTCTAGGAGAGGACAACTTCCTGACAAAGAAGCTGTGCCCTTGACAAAGGTGGTGGGGGGAGCTGAGATGGACTGGCCCCAGGTGAGAAAGAGGAGGGGGCAGAGCACTGTAGGTAGAAACAGACCCGGGGCGGGTCTCCTTGGCCATGAGACTTTGACTTTCAGTGGACAAAGCGTGGGCCATGGTGCTGGACTCAGCTCTGACCCAAGTCAACCATGTGACCTTGAGAAAATTCCCCTTGCAATTTTCAAGTGTATGGGGGGACAGGGAAGGAAGCTAAAAGCTCTCTCAGTTTCTCTTTCAAAGTCCTGATTGTAGGGCTTCCCTTACTGTGAGAAAAGATGCATGGTGTCTCCGAGAGGATGGGAATTCCAGGGGTCAAAGGGAACAGTTCGCAAGGTGGGGAGGATGTGGCTGAGGAAGCCGTCAGCTGAAGGTCCCCAGGAGAAGAATCAATGGCACTTGCTACTCAGAGACTGGCCACCCGCCACCAGGCTGCCCATTACTCACGCGCTCACAGCCGGACTCAGGCTGGGGGGCGCTGGTTCCTGCTTGACAATGGGGGAGACAATGGCGGGGTGGGGGATCCCTGAGGTGGGCAGACCAGGATGGGTCGGAGCCACCATGTGAGGGGAGAACCGACTGGAAACCAGGCTGCATACCAGGGGGAAACAAAAACAACAGAGGGATTCAGGCTAAATGCTTGTCACTGGCAGAAGACGTGATGGAACCCAGCCTTGATGGCAGAGGCATGTGAATATCTCTGCCATGGCAGAGTTGGAGCAAGAGAAGGCTATTGGCTGACCTCGAAAGAACTCATTTTGGGAAACACCCAACAAACCTCCCTTCCCCAACAAACGCACAGGGTTCCTATACCCGATGCTGAAAGCAGGTGGGATGAAAAACAGAAGGTGCAGGAGGTCGGAGGCCAGGTACACAGGGGAAAGGAAAGAAAGGCTTATGCTGTGGGTTGTATTTTTTTTTTTTTCATTGGTGGTACGATTGTCAGGTAGGTCAGCCCCTGAGACGGAAATCCTCTTTTATAGTTCCCTTCTCCTGACGTCATTTCAGGAACAATCAATCTCCCAGCCTCTGGCTTCAGTCTGACATATTCAAAATGCTTCAATGCCACCAAGCCCTGCCCAGCCCATAGGGGAACGTGCAAGAGGACTGAGTGCGAGGGCTTTAAAATTTTTCTCTTAGAGAGGGAGATGGGGCAAGAGTGAGCAGAGCCTGTTTGTCTCCATCCCACAACTAATCAGAGAGGCGGGGAGGAAAGGTGAGCACCTGCCTCTTTGCTTACTACCAAGAGAAAGCTGTGTCATGTAATGGTCAGAAACTGCAGGGGAGCCAGTAGACAAGCATTCCCTGCACTGCTGCTTCCCCCCTCACAGCCGCAGCCCCAGGACTCACCTGGACATCGAGGCATTCATGGCGAGGGCAGGGTAGGGGTGCCTGAAGCCACCAGGAGGAAGGGAGTACATGGGCTGTCCTTGCCTATAAGGGCCAGGAGTAAGGAAATGCAGTCAGGAAACTGGCTGAAATGGGAACGTTCATAGGGACGGAGAAGGGGTTGGGAAGATAGGATGATGAGTAAAAGGCAGTAAGTAGGAAGTGGGAGTTGGGAAGATGCTGCCTGGGAAACTTGTTCTGATGCCCTGGGGAAGTTCTGGGCTTGGTGAGAGGGCTCCACTGTGGAGCTGGGGCTGGGGCGGGGGGCATCTATATTTGGACCCCAAGGACAGGCTGGAGGTACAGGAGGCAGAGCTCAGTGTAAGGAAGGAGGGATAAGAAAGGCTGTAAGTTTCCTTACTGTGGGACGAGCCAGCTGAGGGGATGTGGGATTTGCCCAACAGCTCCGGGAGACAGTGGGTAATACGGAGACAACTCGGATGGATGAGGGGGCCGGGGGATTCCTGCTTCCAAGGAGAAATGTGTCAGACAGTTCCTTGACCCTACACCTTAAAGTCACATCAAACAGGAGGCTACCCTTTGTTCCCAGATGCTCTGCAGCTTGCAGTGCCTTTTCTTTCACTGTTTCTGCCCTCAGTCACCAGTAACTTCCAACTACTCGTATTGGAGGTGTCCAAGACACAGGCAGGAAATCTTGGACTGAGAAACCCAAGGTTATCTCCGGAGTCATCACCTGGAAAAGCTTTTTCATTCGTGGAAAAATAAACTTCAGATTTCCGTGTAACAGGGAAGAACAATAGCTGATTCCACGTTGGATCTGTTTTTCTTTGACTTTAACCTTTGCTCTTCATGCTCTTGTTACTATAATTGTTGAAAGGATGCTGTATATAAACTGCAAGCATACATAATGGCCTGTCTCAGGGAACCTTGCCCTTCTGTTGCAAAGTTAGACTAAAGTGACTTTGTTCAGCTCACAGGGAGACTGTTCTGACCTGACCCACCTGTGACTGGCTGTAAGAAGAAACTAACACATCCCTGTCCTGATGCAGGCCAAGCCAGGAGATATTCTGCAAGACTTAACGGCCTTTTTATTTTACTTCCTCCCCCTCTCTGTTCTATAAAAGAAACTGGCATCCAGACTCCGATAAGATGGTTCTCTAGGACATTAGTCCGCTATCTTCTTGGATACCCAGCTTTCTGAATAAAGTTGTTATTCCTTGCCTCCCAATTACAGGCCTGTCATGTGGTGACCAGACTGAGCTTGGACTCAGTGACATCTGTTCCACATTTATCCTCCTTATTATCTGTAACTTGTAATAGCTATCTAAAGAGGGACTCCAAAAATGCTCTGAGCCACAGCAACTCTATGGGAATTTTATGAAAACGATGGCTCTCTCTGGGATGAACAGTGTAGGTGAATAAGTTGAGAAAAAAGTCAACTCAGTCTCTTGCCTTGTATCTATACTTATAAGTCTGTTAGGGGAAACACACTGACTGAAACTGCCCACCCTGGCCAGGTACCATAGAAACCATTTGTGTGAGTTATTTTACGACAGGAAGTCCTGGCAAGGAACATGGAACTAATACGCCACCATCAACCGGAAGAGTTTGGGAAAGGTCAAAATGAGACGCCATGTATCCTCCCACCTCCCACCTGGCATCCATCTTGGCTGAGCAATGTGTGCACCACCAGGAAGGACCCTGAGTCAGAACAACTGGCCAAAGACAACTCAGAAACTAACCCTATCACCGTAAAACCCGAGTCTGTGAGCCACATGGCAGAGCAGTCCTCCTGGGTCCCCTTATCATACTGTTCTCCACGCGGGTGCCCCTTCCCAATAAAGACTCTTGCTTTGTCAGCACGTGTGACTCCTCAGACAATTCTCTTCTGAGTTACCTGGGCCAGCCTGAGCGGCAGCCAACTCACCTGTCTTTGGATCGATCTCTGGGGAGAGGTGTGTGGGAGGGGAGCCGGGGGAGAAGTGGTCGTTGCTGTAGGTGATGAGGGGCGTCAGCGGATGCATGTGGTGCGGGTGCTGAACAACAGGAACTTTATTAGACTGAAAGACAGAGGGAAAAAGACTAGGGCCAGTTGCCAAGGAAATGGCGTACAGACAGACCTCAGAGATACTGCAGGTTTGCTTCCAGACCGCTGCAGAAAAGTGAAACAATGATTTTGGTTTCCCAGTGCATATAAAAGTTCAGCTCAGTTCAGTTCAGTCGCTCAGTCGTGTCTGACTCTTTGCGACCCCATGAATCGCAGCATGCCAGGTCTCCCCGTCCATCACCATCTCCCGGAGTTCACTCAAACCCATGTCCATTGAGTCGGTGATGCCATCCAGCTATCTCATCCTCTGTCATCCCCTTCTCCTCCTGCCCCCAATCCCTCCCAGCATCAGAGTCTTTTCCAATGAGTCAGCTCTTCGCATGAGGTGGCCAAAGTACTGGAGTTTCAGCTTCAGCATCATTCCTTCCAAAGAAATCCCAGGGCTGATCTCCTTCAGAATGGACTGGTTGGATCTCCTGGCAGTCCAAGGGACTCTCAAGAGTCTTCTCCAACACCACAGTTCAAAAGCATCAATTCTTCGGCACTCAGCTTTCTTCACAGTCCAACTATAAAAGTTACACTTACACTATTCTATAATGTTACGTATGGGGAAGCCCTGGTGGCTCAGCAGTAAAGAATCTACCTGCAATGCAGGAGATGCGAGTTTGATCCCTGGGTGGGGAAGATCCCCTGGAGGAGGGAATGGCAACCCACTCTGGTATTCTTGCCTGGGAAATCCCATGGACAGAGGAGCCTGGTGGGCTACAGTCCATTAGGTCGCAGAGCTGGACACACTGAGCACATGCAGTGTTAGGTGTCAATGGCATTATGTCTAAGAAAATAAACATTTGTTGCTGTTGTTCAGTCCCTCAGTTGTGTCTGACTCTTTGCAACCCCACGGACTGCAGCACGCCAGGCTTCCCCATCCTTCAGCATCTCCCAGAGTTTGCTGAAACTCATGTCCATTGAGTCGGTGATGCCATCCAACTATTTCATTCTGTGTCGTTATATATTATATATATATATATATATATATATATATATATAAAATTGCCTTTTTATACTGAGAACCCCATGAATAGTATGAAAAGGCAAAAAAAAAAAAACCAAAAACACAAAAACCCATGCATACTCTAATCAAAAACACTTTATTGTTAAAAGGTGCTAATCATCAACTGAGCCATTAGTGAGTTGTAATCGTTTTGCTACAGTGACATCAAAGATGACTGATTACAAGCCACCATAACAAATATAATAATAAGGAAAAGTTGGAAATATTTCAAGAATTACCAAAATGTGACAGAGAAACAAAGTGAGCAAAGGCTGTTGGAAAAATGATGCTGATAGATTTGCTGGATAAACCTTTAATTCATTAAAAAAATGCAGTATCTGTGAAGCACAGGAAAGTAAAGTACAATAAAACGAGGTATGCCTGTAAAATCTGTGGTTATTTACTGAGTTGAATATGTGCCAGGTATTTTCCATGCAGCATCGCATTCAGTCCTTGTAGAGAACTTAAGAGAAAGTAGCAGTCTGCTTGCCCCTTGGAAGAAAAGTTATGACAAACCTGGAAAGTGTATTAAAAAACAGAGACATCACTTTGCTGAAAAAGGTCCGTCTAGTCAAAGCTATGGTTTTTCCAGTAGTCGTGTATGGATGTGAGAGTTGGAAGAGGTCTAAGCACTGAAGAATTGATGCTTTCGAACTGTGGTGATTGAGAAGACTCTTGAGAGTCCCTTGGACTGCAAAGAGATCAAACCAGTCAGTCCTAAATTAAATGAGTCCTGAATATTCATTGGAAGGACTGAAGCTCCAATACTTTCGCCACCTGATATAAAGAGCCAACTCACTGGAAAAGACCCCGATGCTGGGAAATACTGAGGGCAGGAGGAGAAGGGTTATGACAGAGGATGAGATGGTTGGAAGGCATCACGGACTCAATGTACATGGATTAGAGCAAACTCAGGGAGACAGTGAAGGACAGGAAAACCTGGTGTGTTGCAGTCCATGGGGTCACAAAGAGTTGGATAAGACTTCATGACTGAACAACAAATACAGCAGAAAAAGAATCAAGAGATTTAGAGGAGGGATTACACCCAGCCTCCTACACACCCTCTTCAAAACAGCCCACCATCACTCACTTCATGTATGCTGTGTGGTAAATGGCAGACTGCAGAATTATGACCCATGCTCTGTGTACTCTCAGTGAATTCTGAAACGCTCAACACATGCTTGCTAAATAAACTTCTTAGAAATAGTAGCTCATGGGCTCAAGTCTGAGACTGGGAACAGAGCCGTGGGAGAACTGTCACCACCAGGCCTCATATAACCACTTGTCATGTTCAAGGTTTACATTTATAGACACTACCAAAGGGCATTAGAACTGTTCTCCCTGGAGCGTATCAAACACCCTGCTGACCTAATTATCACATTTTATTTTAAACATCAGCAAATATAAGGAGCACATTTTATATAACTGTTAAGATAGCAAAACCAGGGACATCCCTGGTGGTCCAGTGGCTAAGACTCCACGTTCCAATGCAGGAGGCCTGGGTTTGATCCCTGCTCAGGAAACTAGATCCTACATATCACAACTAAAAGATCCTGCGTGCCACAATTGAGACATGGTGCAGCTAAGTAAATAAAATAAATAAACACTAAATTAAAAAAAAAAAGAAAGTAAAATTCAGGCATGTCACCAACACATCATGATTTCAGAAATGTTAAAAAGGGGGGAAACCTGTGTGCCCTGGAATCAGTAAACTGAATTTTTAATTGTTTTAACCTAATCTCACTTAACAGTAAGGATTTTTATTACAAAAATGGCTAGCGTCCTTATTATAACCTACTAAAGGAGCTATGATTATCTTGGTTTGAGGAATGAGGAAACAGAGCACGGAAAGATGAAGTGATGTAGCCTGAGTTACAGAGCTAGTAAGTCACAAAACTGGATTCATATCAGCCCTTTACATGCTAACAAACCAGGGTGTCTTCTCTTGCATCACCTGCCAACCCAACAGCCCAATCAAAACATCTGTCAGAGAAAGGACATATACTTATCTTTTTGGGTAATAAGGTAAATGAGTTACAAGTGGAAGAGAGATGTGTTTAAAAAAGAGATCTGTAAAAAGGATGATAATTTGATGGCATCTCAGGAGAAGGAAATGGCAACCCACTCCAGTGTTCTTGCTTGAAGAATCCCAGGGATGGGGAAGCCTGGTGGGCTGCCGTCTATGGGGTCGCATAGAGTAGGCCACGACTGAAGCGACTTGGCAGCAGCAGCAGGGGCCAGAATTCCAAACTTCTGTCTTTCCTGTTGAATGTTTCATTTCTAGATTCCATGAGCCTTTTTTGCCTTTTAGTCGGTACCCCTTTGGTGCTCATCATGCAAGCTACGATATGTACATCTCCTAAGTATTCATGCACTCACAGTAGTCTTGCTCTGTTTTCAGTAGGCTAAGCAGAGATGAGAGGCAGAGTCCTGGAGCAAGGCCCGGAACCCAGAGGCCCAGGTCCTAGACCTGCAGAACTGTGACCGAGATTTCAGACGTTCGCAACTACAACCACTAGGTGGCGCCGGTACACGGCGGGGCTGCTGGTACTTCCTCTTGGACAACTTCTATCACCTCCCTTGGTTGGGCTCCTTTGGCGTTGCATGTAGTTGCAGGTATATTCTAAAATTATTTTCTTCTTACTGTTTTCACCTGTTCCCTTACTGGCTTTTGAAGAGGTCTCCACGAACAAGAACACGTAAGGCAAATAAGAGTATTAAAAGATTATTTTAAGGTCGGATTTCTATTAACAGAATTTCCTGTGGTCATGTATGGACGTGAGAGTTGGACTGTGAAGAAGGCTGAGCGCCGAAGAATTGATGCTTTTGAACTGTGGCGTTGGAGAAGACTCTTGAGAGTCCCTTGGACTGCCAGGAGATCCAACCAGTCCATTCTGAAGGAGATCAGCCCTGGGAGTTCTTTGGAAGGAATGATGCTAAAGCTAAAACTCCAGTACTTTGGCCACCTCATGCAAGGAGTTGACTCATTGGAAAAGACTTTGATGCTGGGAGGGATTGGGGGCTGGAGGAGAAGGGGACGACAGAAAAATGAGATGGCTGGATGGCATCACTGACTCGATGGACCTGAGTCTGAGTGAACTCCGGGAGTTGGTGATGGACAGGGAGGCCTGGGATTCATGGGGTCGCAAAGAGTCGGACACGACTGAGCGACTGAACTGAACTGAACTGAACTAATGCAATCAATGACGCATTCAGGTTTCACGGAAGCAGCTTTGTCTGAAGGGCGATTTTAATTTTATTTACTTATTATTAACTTTTTAAAAAGGTGTTTTTTTCCTTCCCAAGGCATAATTAACTTTGGGAGGTTCTTTTAAAAAAATGTTTATTTATTTGGCTGTTTTAGGTCTTAGCTGTGGCATGCACGGTCTTCAGTTGCGACATTCGAACTCCTACTAGAGGCACATGGGAACTAGTTCCCCAACCAGGCGTCGAACCGGGGCCCTCTGCACTGGCAGCACAGGGTCTTAGCCACTGGACCACCGGGTAAGTCAATATAGGGCGATTTTTATATTATAAAAACCAATATAATTATTACTAAGAGTGATAGTAAATGATAAAAGAAATACACAGAATGAATGTGTAACTTAAAAATTACAGTTTTTTAAAAACATGTAAATTCTATGATAAAAAAATTAAAAAGACTAGCAGGTATTCCCTAGTGGTCCAGTGGTTAGGACTCGGCACTTCACTGCCATGGCCTGGGTTCAATGCCTGGTTGGGGAACTATGATCCTGCAAGCTGCACACCACGGCCAAAAAGAGAAAATAAAAATAGAAGCATACCAAAATGTAAAGAGTAAGTATATTTGAATGGTGGGAGTACAAATGATTTTGTTTTTCTTGTGTTTTCCAACTTTATTATCTATTAAAAATATACATATGATGAATGCAAATTTCCTAAGGAAAAAAATACAAGCTATATTATAAAACATTTAGAAACCACAATCACACACACAATAAACCCCAACAAACCCCCTGTGCCCACAGTCACACTAGCATAACCCAGTACCTATTATCATTTTGACATATCTCTTGTGCATCTGTTATTTACATCATTTATAGCCATCTTTTTGAAATTAAAATTTTCAGCTTTATTTAGATATAACTGACAAACAAGACTGTAATATATTTGAAGTGTATTATATGAGAACTGAGTATAGGTACCCAGAGTCATCCTAAAATGCTTAACGCTGTTATGAAAGTAGGACTGGCCATGTGCTGTCTTCATCAGAAACTGGCAAACAGCACGGAATGGGTGTCAGAGTTAAGCACGAAGCAGGGAAACATGAGTTATATTGGAAAATGCAGTCTCCTCACTTAAAACACTCTGTGAGTTATTACTGGTTCCCATTAGGTGGCATCATTGTCCAGAAAATGGATGGGAAGGTGGTGAGTTCACAGAATGAAAAAGGAAGGTAGACTTTTCCTTATCAGGCTGGGAATATGCAGCCTCTGGAGATGATTAGCAAAACTCGTTCTCTTGGGTTCCCCTAGTGGTTCAGTGGTAGAGTCCATCTGCCAATGCAGAAGACATGGGTTCGATCCCTGGCCCAGGAAGATTCCACATGTCCCTAGCACCACAATCAACTGAGCCTGCTTTCTGCAGCCCATGCTCTGCAACAAAAGAAGCCACTGCAGCAAGAAGCCTCCGCTTGCCGCAACTGGAGAAAGGCTGCGTCGCGGTGCAAACTCAGTACAGCCAGAAATAAACAAACACACAAAATTACTTTTTAAAAGATCACTCCTTTAGGGCTGACTCAGGGAAAGCTCTCCTTGGAGGCTATCATCCCAAGAAAAGTCTCCCACTGATTTCTCTCCTTTGCTGTCCTCCAGGCACATGATGTTCGCAGCATGAAGCCAGGTCAAATGTAGGGATGTGGAGAACCAGCGGACAATTCCTGCTGTACAATACAGAGAGCACACACAAGCCAGGACACGGGTGTTCCCTGGGCAAGGAAACTAGCCAAGTCTAGCTTGCCCCAAAGCAGAGCATCTCAGACCTACCTTGTGCTCGAATCCTTCTGTCCCATCACACAGACCCAACCCTTTTCCAACTCAGGTGATCCTTGTCTATTCCCTGTTTCTAGGGTTGTTGTTGTTCAGTCACTCAGTCGTGTCCGACTCTTTGCAACCTCATGGACTATAGCCCACCAGGCTCCTCTGTCCATGGGATTTCCCGGGCAAGAATACTGGAGGGGGTTGCCATTTACTTCTCCAGGGCATCTTCTCAACCCAGGCATCGACCCTGTGTCTCTTGCAGGCTGATTCTTTACTGCTGAGCCACCAGGGAAGCCCCTTTCTAGGGTTGGTCCAAGCCAAAGTTCTGGAAACTTCTGGTTCCCAGGAAGCATGTATCCTCCCTTCTACTGTTCATGACTTTCTTCCAAGCTCTAAGTAAAGCCAATGCTCCACCACAGATGAACCAGCCACCTCTTCAAAAGCTGCTTCTCTCAGTAACTGCTTTGCGTTCAGGCGTTCAGTTGTATCTGACTTTTGGCAACCCCAAGGACTGTAGCCCACCAGGCTCCTTTGTCCATGTCATTTTCCAGGGAAGAATACTGGAGTGGGTTGCCATTTCCTCCTCCAGGGGATCTTCCCGATCCAGGGATCGAACTTACATCTCCTGCGTCTCCTGCATTGCAAGCAGATTCTTTACCACTGAACCACTGGGGAAGCCAGTGGTTTGAGGCCTTTATAAAGCCTTCTGCGTCCTAGGCTTCGTTCACTATCCCCTTTTCTTCCTGATCTGAATTTCAGAGATCAGAAAGATAAGGCTTTTCAGGTCAGGCAAAGGGGAGCCTTAATTGTGGTATCCATGTGGTATCCATGTTCCGCAAAGCAGACATAGAACAGTCAACAGGCTGCCCAGCAAAGATCCTCAGACTTGCACTGGGTCACTAACTGTAACTGATTTTATGTATTTAAAAAATATGCTCTACCCACAATCAATTGTCTGTTAACTGCTTGAGGGAATCTTCTCTTAAAATTGTTCTCAAGAGACTATGCTTAAATGCAAGACTTCAGGGGAAAAGGAAGTTGGTTTGTTCCTAAAGTACCAGTCCAGGATTTTCCTGGTGGTCCAGTAATTAGGACTCCCGGCTTCCACTGCAGAGGGCATGGGTTAGATCCCTGGTCAGGGAACTAGGATCCCACAAGCCACACGGCACAGCCAAAAAAAAAAAAAGTACCAGTATACTCTTAGTGGTGGATTAACATATAAGAGAAGCAAAGGCAAATAGAACCTAATGAAAATTGAGGGGGAAAACTCTAATTCTAAGTGAACATACCCACCACTCTCTAACAAATACTACTTAAAAGGAAAAATATAAGTTCTTTGCTAATTCTGTCATCGTATCCTATTAAAGAAAGGAAATTTGCATGTATGTCTTCTATACAGAATTTTCCTGGCAATTCACACATTGATTTATTGGGTAATTGTCTGTGAAGACTGTCTACACAGCAGGCACTGAAGTGGGTAGCCAAAGGGCTGGAGGCCAACAGCAGACATGGAAAGAACCTGGGTCTCCGATGGCATGGTTTGCTTGTTGAACTAACTGGCCTGGCAGAAAACATGACTCACAACAAGTATTCATGCTGTATCTATGACGTGCCAGGCACTGTTCTAGGTCTTGTGAATGCATTAGAGAATCTGTCTATCTAGACAATAATCCAAACAAATAAATAACTAAAATATTAGATAGTGATAAATTTTTCTAAGGAGAAAAATCAAGTCAGGGATAGCAGATAAGATGCAAGGAGGGGGACTTCCCTGGTGATCCAGTGACTAAGACTCTGTGCTCCCAATGTAGGGGATATGTGTTCAATCCCTGATCAAGGAACTAGATCCCACATGCCATAATTAAAGATCTTGCATGCTACAATGAAGACTGAAGATCCTGTGTGCTGCAACTAAGACCTGGACCAGCCAAAATAAGTATTAAAAAAAAAAAAAGAGGCAAGGCAGATGTAGGTTATATGTTACACAGGCCAACCAGGGAAAGCCTCAATGAGAAAATGACTTCTGTTTGATTTTTATTTATTTGACTGCACAGGGTCTCAGCTGTGGCACGTGGGATCTTTGGCTGTGGGATGTGTGATCTAGTTATCTGACAAGGATCAAACTCAGGCCCCCTGCATTGGGAGCGCAGAGTCTTAGCCACTGGACCACCAGGGAAGTCCTCAGAAAATGACTCTTGAATGAATATTTGAGGGCAGCGGAAATGAGATGTGTGGGCAGGAGAGGGACGGGGTTTTGGCAGAAGGCACCCAGAGTATAGTGGCTCCAGGTGGACAGGAAGATAGGTGTGTTTGAGCAACTCCACGGAAGACAGTGGATTGGGGCGCAGGGAAGAAAACAAGGGGATAAAAGACTGTCTTAATGTACTAACACATACATTTTGAACTTCTCAAGCAGGTGGCAAGTAGTGCGCTGCAGGCTGGGAAAGATGTGAACATAAATCCAGGATCTCTGGATGGCAGCAGCAGAGAGAAAATGCTTTGGGGAATTAGAATGTGCTTCAGGTCCTTCTTGGAAACAGTGGCACATTTCTGAGGACTTTGCAAATTGGACAGGGCACAAAATTCTTGGGTTAAAAAACATTCCTTATCAAAACTTATCTATGGCTTGCTGGCATTAAAGGCAGCAAAAGAGAACCCTGCGTTTACCTTTATTTTTCTTCCTTTGATACTGGCCTTTCCCCCTGCTACGTAGATGAAAGTCAAAGTGTTAGTTGCTCAGTCATGTCTGACTCTATGTGACCCCACGAACTGTCTCCTCCAGTCTCTGCTCATGGAATTCTCCAGGCAACAATACTAGAGTGGGTTACCCTTTCTTTCTCCAGGGGATCTTCCCAACCCAGGGATCGAACTCAGCTCTCTTGAACTGTAGGCAGATTCTTTACCATCTGAGCCACCAAGGAAGCCCTGCATAGATGCTTATAAGGGGAAAAAAAAAAAATTAAACCCTTACAATTCTCATTGTTGCCAGGATGTGTCTAAGTTCACATAAATTTTCATTTACTTTGTAGAATTCAGGTGAGCACTTTCAAGCCGTACACTTGAGTTTTTATTTATTTATTTTTAGGCTGTGCAGTGCAGCATCTTAGTTCCCCAACCAGGAAACGAACCCATCCCCTTGCAATGGAATTGAGGAGTCTTAACCACTGGACTGCCAGGGAAGTCCCTAGTCTTTTCTTTTAAAGATCAGCTTTGTTTTCTTCTCTTATTGCCTGTTGTTTTTACTGGTTGTGGTCTCCTCTTAAGGAACACTATTTGTAGACTGTTTTTCAGTTGTCTCCTCTTTTTCTTTTGTGTCATCAATGTACAGACTTGACTTGCCAATGTCCACTTTGCTCTACACTAAGAGTAATGAACTGGGAAATATGAATTGTTGTTTAGTTGCTAACTCATATCCGACTCTGTGACCCCATGGACTATAACCTGCCAGGCTCCTCTGTCCATGGGATTTCCTAGACAAGATTACTGCAGTGGTTTGTCCTTTTCTTCTCTAGGGGATCTTCCCGACCCAGGGACTGAACCCGCATCTCCTGCATTGGTAGGTGGATTCTTTACTACCACGACACCAGGGAAGCCTGGGAGATATGAATAAGGTTTCCCCCAAGCTAAATCTCAGTGGCAGAAACTAATAAAGGAATGATGGCAGTAGATAATTACAAAGGCATGCCATGAATTACGGGTGCAAATTTAATAAGAAACAGGGCATTTATGCAGCTTCCAAGCAGCATACAGCTTCTGCCTAAAGAGCGACTTATTAAGTACAAAAGGAAAGAACAACCTCAAAGAGAAAACACATGTCAAACATTACCTTAATTAAATGATCCAAGCCAACATCACCGACATTGGGACAAATGGACATCACAGACCTGCCTCCTGATGTGAGGCACTGAGAGGGACACCTGAATGTGGTCGTGTTCTTGCCAAAACATACAACCAGAATCTAACCACGAGGAAATCTCAGATACACCCAGATGAAGGGATGTTCCACAAAATAGCTAGTCTGTACTTCTCCAAAGATGTCAAGGTCAGTAAAAACAAAGGCTAAGGAACTCTGGGAGATTCAGATCAGTCAGTTCAGTTGCTCAGTTGTGTCTGACTCTTTGCTACCCCATGGACTGCAGCACGCCAGGCTTCCCTGTCCACCACCAACTCCTGGAGCTTGCTCAAACTCACGTCCATTGAGTCGGTGATGCCATCCAACCATCTCATCCTCTGTTGTCCCCTTCTCTTCCTGCTTTCAACCTTTCCTAGCATCAGGGTCTTTTCTAATGAGTCAGCTCTTTTTGCATCAGGTGGCCAAAGTATTGGAGCTTTAGTTTCAGCATCAGTCCTTCCCATGAATATTCAGGATTGATTTCCTTTAGGATTGACTGGTTTGATATCCTTGCTGTCCAAGGGACTCTCCAGCATCTTCTCCAACACCACAGTTCAACAGCATCAATTCTTTGGTGCTCAGCTTTCTTTATGGTCCAACTCTCACATCCATATATGATTACTGGAAAAATAGTAGCTTTGACAAGACAGACTTCTGTTGGGAAAGTAATGTCTCTGCTTTTTTTTGAATGTTGAGTTTTAAGCCAACTTTTTAACTTTCCTCTTTTGCTATCATCAAGAGGCTCTAAAGAGAACTAAAGTTCTTCTTTGCTTTCTGCCATTAGGGCGGTGTCATCTGCATATCTGAGGTTATTGATATCTCTCCTGGGAATCTTGATTCCGGCTTGTGCTTCATCCAGCCCAGCATTTCTCATGATGTACTCTGCATGTAAGTTAAATAAGCAGGGTGACAATATACAGCCTTGACATACTCTTTTCCCAATTTGGAACCAGTCTGTTGTTCTATGTCCAGTTCTAAATGTTGCTTCCTGACCTGCATACAGATTTTGCAGGAGGGCAGGTAAGGTGATCTGGTATTCTCATCACTTAAAGAATTTTCCCCAGTTTGCAAGGAACCACACAGTCAAAGGCTTTAGCATAGTCAAAGAACCAGAAGTAGATGTTTTTATGTCATTCTTTTGCTTTCTCTATGATCCAACGGATATTGGCAATTTGATCTCTGGTTCTTCTAATTTTTTTTGTTTTTTTCCCTCTACCTTTTCTAAATCCAGCTTGAACATCTGGAAACTCTCGGTTCATGTATTGTTGATGCTTAGATTGGAGAATTTTGAGCATTACTCTGGTAGCGTGTGAGATGAGTGCAATTGTGTGGCAGTTTGAACATTCTTTGGCATTGCCTTTCTCTGGGATTGAAATGAAAAGTGACCTTTTCCAGTCCTGTGGCCACTGCAGAGTTTTCCAAATTTGCTGGCATATTGAGTGCAGCAACTTTCATAGGATCATCTGTTAGAATTTGAAACAGCTCAGCTGGAATTTCATCACTTCCACCAGCTTTGTTCGTAGTGATGCTTCCTAAGGCCCATTTGACTTTGAATTCCAGAATGTTTGTCTCTAGGTGAATGAGCACACCATCGTGGTTATCTGGGTCATTAAGATCTCTTTTGTATAGTTCTTCTGTGTATTTTTGCCAGTTCTTCTTAATATCCTGTGCTTCTGTTAGGTCCATACTGTTTCTGTCCTTTATTGTGCCCATCTTTGCATGAAATGTTTCCTTGGTATCTCTGATTTTCTTGAAGAGATTTCTAGTCTTTCCCATTCTATTGTTTTTCTCTATTTCTTTGCATTGATCACTTAGGAAGGCTTTCTTATCTGGGACATTAAAAGAGACTAAAAGACATGTCAGTGAGATGTAATTTGTGATCCTGGGTTGAACTCTGGACCAAGAACAACACACATCTCAACAGACATGACTGGGACATTTACCAAAGTTTCAAAATATACTGTGAATTAGACAATAATCCACAAAATATATTGTGTGTGTTAGTTGCTCAGTCATGTTTGACTCCCCTGTCCATGGAATACTCAGGTCAAGAAAACTGGAGTGGGTTGCTATGCCCTCCTCCAGGGCATTTTCCGAAGCCAGGGATCGAACTCAGGTCTCCTGCATTGCAGGCAGATTCTTTACTAGTAGTGCCAACTAGGAAGCCACCATTATACACATACATATATTACTTTTCTGGTTTCAAAATAATTTAATTAGGGACTTCTGTGGTGGCCCAGTAGTTAGAACTGATGCCATGCTTCCAAGGCAGGGGCCTTGGGTTCTCTCCCTGGTTGGGGAACTAAGATTCCATATGCCTCATGACAGGGCCAAAAAATAAAAAAGATTTTTAAAAAAGATTTACTTAAAAATCCTGAATGTGAAGAGAAACTGGACTCAGGGGCAGAGAGGGGTTCAGAGGCGGGCATCCACCTGTCCCCAGATCGCTGATTCTCCAACCATTCATAAATGCTCCCTGAGAATCTGTTCTGCCAGGCATTATGACAGGTGCTGTATAAATAAATATGAACAAAACAGAGTGAATTTTATCTTGAGTTGGTTATACTCTGCAAACCAATTTATTTGCTTTGTGTGGTTGGTTACCATGTTCCATGGAGAGAGTGGAGGGCCTAAGAAGGGACAAGGTATGTGGGGCCACAATGAGGGGTCAGGATAACAGTCCACATGCAATAATCAGACATTACTCCTGAGTTATTAGAGCTTGTTTTGAAGGCACACAAATTCAAGTGGTAATAACACTTAACTCCATCCCCAGCCTGGCCCCGTTATGGCTTGTTTATATGCATTCCCTCAACAGGCAGCTTCAACATGACTCACTACATCTCTCCAAGTATGCAGGCTGTTTCCTTTACTTGCCCTTTCCCCAGGGCCAAACTCATCTTAAAATATTTCGCTCATGATTCCAAAAGAAATTTAATAATCAAGTGTTTTCATTTTTCTAAAAAAAAAGTGTCCAAACCTCCAACTACTTCCGGTAACCTGGTTACCTGCTGACACTTCCAGCCTAGAAAACCTGGCCGACAGTAGACTGGAATGTTTTCTGGTTTCTGCTTCCCTTTTGCCTCTGTTTGTAGTGAGGCTGCAATTCTGGCTGCCGCTGGGAATCTTCCAGAGAATCTTCTGGCTTGCCGCTGATAAACTAAGATACCTATAGCCCCAACCCAGACCAGTTTAATCATATTCTTGGGAGCACTGATGCTAAATTCTATAGGCTTATTATCTCTATTATCTGTGTAATGTCTCTGTTTGGTCTGGTATCTAATTTCAAAATTCATCACCTCTTAGTCTGCTAAATAAACTGTATTTTTATTTTTAATTTTTAAAATCCTTATTTATTTATTTGCCTGCATCGGGTCTTAGTTGAGGCATGAGGAATCTTCGCTGTGGCATGTGAGCTTAGTCATCCTGTAGCACACGGGATCTTAGTTCCCTGACCAGGAATCGAACCTGTGTCCTTTGCATTGGAAGGTAGATTCTAAACCACTGGACTACCAGAGAAATCCCAACAATAATTTATTTAATTTCTTTCAGATTTTATTATTTTTTAAAAATATATTTTTAAATTTATTTGGCTGTGTAAGGTCTCAGCTGCTTTGTTGCGGCATGTGGGATCCAGTTCCCTGACCAGGGATGGAACCTGGGCCCCCTGCGTTGTGAACATGGAGTCTTAGCCATTGAACCACAGGGGAAGTCCCTATTTTTTTTTTTTTAAATTAAGGTATAATTACCTATAATGTGTTCGTTTCTGCTGTGCAACAAAGTGAATCAGCTATATGTATACATATAACCCCTCTCCCCAAACACTCCTCCCATTCCACAACTCTAGGTCATCAGAGAGCACTGCAATGAGCTCCCTGTGCTCTATATAGCAGCTTCCCATAACAGTATTTTAATTGTTCTTTCCCTCTCTTATTAATAGCAGTGCTAGAGGTGGTGGGCAATCCCAAAGAAGGGCAATGCCAAAGAATGTTCAAACTACCACATAATTGCACTGCTCTCACATACTAGCAAAATAATCCTCAAAATTCTCCAAGCCAGGCTTCAACAGTACATGAACCGTGAACTTCCAGATGTTTAAGCTGGATTTAGAAAAGGCAGAGGAACGAGAGATCAAATTGCCAACATCAGTTGGATCATAGAAAAAGCCAGAGAATTCCAGAAAAACATCTGCTTCTGTTTTATTGACTATGCCAAAGTCTTTGACTGCTTAGATCACAACAAACTGTGGAAGATTCTTCAAGAGATGGGAATACCAGACCACCTTACCTGCCTCCTTAGAAATCTGTATTGCAGGTCAAGAAGCAACAGTTAGAACTGGACATGGAACAAAAGACTGGTTGCAAATTGGGAAAGGAGTATGTCAAGGCTGTAGGCTGTCACCCTGCTTATTTAACTTATATGCAGAATACATTATGCGAAATGCTGGGTTGGATGAAGCACAAGCTGGAATCAAGATTGATGGGAGAAATATCAGTAACCTCAGATACGTAGATGACACCACCCTCATGGCAGAAAGTGAAGAGGAACAGAAAAGCCTCTTGATGAAAGTGAAAGAGGAGACTGAAAAAGCTGGCTTAAAACCCAATATTAAAAAAAACGAAGATCGTGACATCTGCTCCCATCACTTCATGGCAAATAGATGGGGAAACAATGGAAACAGTGACAGACTTTATTTTCTTGGGCTCTAACATCACCACAGATGGTGACTGCATCCATGAAATTAAAAGATGCTTGCTCCTTGGAAGAAAAGCTATGACCAACCTAGACAACACATTAAAAAGCAGAGACATTACTTTGCCAACAAAGGTCTGTCTAGACAAAGCTGTGGTTTTTCAAGTAGTCATGTATGGATGTGAGAGTTGGACCAAAAAGAAAGCTGAGCACTGAAGAATTGATGCTTTTGAACTGTGGTATTGGAGAAGACTCTTGAGAATCCCTTGGAGAGCAAGGAGATCCAACCAGTCCATCCTAAAGGAAATCTGTCCTGAATATTCATGGAAAGGACTGATGCTGAAGCTGAAACTCCAATACTTTGGCTACCTGATGTGAAGAACTGACTCATTGGAAAAGACCCTGATGCTGGGAAAGGTGGAAGGCAGGAAGAGAAGGGGATGACAGAGGATGATATGGTTGGATGGCATCACCGACTCGATGGATATGAGTTTGAGCAAGCTCCGGGAGTTGGTGATGGACAGGGAAGCCTGGCGTGCTGCCGTCCATGGGGTCGCAAAGTCCACTCAGTCGTGACTGAACTGAACTGAGAGGCGGTGGTGGTGGTATAGTAGCAAGCTAGCAGTTATTGGAGCTTACTTTGTGCAAGGCACAATTCTAAACTCATTACAATGCATGGGCTCATTTTCACACAACTCTGAGGTCAAATCTTCTTCTAATACCTATTTTATAGACGAGGAAACCAAAGCAAAGAGAGATGAGATAATTTCCTGAAGCTTCACAAGTAGGAAGTGGCAGTGCTGGGATTCAAACCCACTTTATTACACAATCTCCAACACACATCGTCCTCCCTGGGCATTTCAGGTTTGGCTCCTATTCACACACACGTGTATCTCAGATAACAGAATGAGAAGCTCTGACTTGAAAATGGAAAACGGTGGTCTCTTTCCATTTTCTGGAATATTAAGTAAGGTTTTCTCCTGTGAAGTTTTCTTTAAGCTTTTGAGGCCTGTTTTTCTGCTTTTCTGTATGAGAGTACAGAGTGTGATAATATACAACTTCCTAGAAAAGTATCTATTTTTCTATCTACAATGTAATGTATCCACTATTCATGGTTTTCCACTCTCAGACATAACATGAGCCCCTGCTCCACCAGCTGTGCTAAGATGTCTCTCAGTGACTGCAGGTTTGTCTGGCGGTGGATGCTATGAGTAGAGAACCTTGTGGAGAGTTTACGAATTTCATGTATTTTTATGTCACTTAAACGGAGATAATAAGTGAGGATGAGTAGTTGATTTATTTGAGGAAAAGGGTCTAAAAAAAATGGAATCATAGAGAGGGCAAAAAAATGTGGTAATGTATATTAATACAGCTATAGTCTTTCCAATACCCGTGAATGGATGAGAGAGTTGGACCATAAAGAAGACTGAGTGCCGAAGAATTGACATTTTCAAACTGTGGTGCTGGAGAAGACTCTTCAGAGTCCTCTGGACTGCAAGGAGATCAAACCAGTCAAACCTAAAGGAAACCAATTCTGAATATTCATACATTGGAAAGACTGATGCTGAAGCTGAAGCTTCTATACTTTGGCAACCTGATGCAAAGAGCCGACTCATTGGAAAAGACCCCGATGTTGGAAAAGACTGAAGGCAAGAGGAGAAGGGAGTAACAGTGAATGAGATGGTTGGATGGCATCACTGATTTCAATGGACATGAATTTGAGCAAACTCAGGGAGATAGTGATGGACAAAGAAGCCTGGTGCACTGAAGTTCATGGGGTCGCAAAGAGCTGGACAGGACATAGTGACTGAACAACAATTAATACAGTCTCCTGGGGCCAACAGGAGAAGGAAATGGCACCCCACTCCAGTACTCTTGCCTGGAAAATCCCATGGATGGAGGAGCCTGGTAGGCTGCAGTCCATGGGGTCGCTAAGAGTCAGACACGACTGAGTGACTTCACTTTCATGCTTAGAGAAGGAAATGGCAACCCACTCCAGTGTTCTTGCCTGGAGAATCCCAGGGATGGGGGAGGCTGGTGGGCTGCCATCTATGGGGTCGCACAGAGTCCGACATGACTGAAGTGATTTAGCGGCAGCAGCAGCAGCAGCTGGGGCCAACAAAAGAATGATAGGAAGCAGAGGATTGAGAAAAGGTGGGCAAATGAACGCTGTTAGGTATTAGATGGTAAACAGATCAGGAATGGAGGTGGAAGGTCTAGCTCTTGTGTGAAGTTGGGTGGTGAATATTAGAAGGGAAATATAGGAGGAAGAGGAGGGCTGGTGGCAGGCTTTTTGTTTTATTTTTCAGAGCTAGATCACTCTGTGCAGCAGGTGGGAGGGCAAACTCAAAGAGTCCATGTGCTTGTTTTAAAAATAATTCACCTCCTCTGAATGCAGATGGAGATTTTTGAAGATATGCAGATAGGATGTGAAGGACGCTGGATGGGGATGTGCCACAGGATGGATGGGGCCATCAGCAAGGATTTGAAACACTGAAAGAGGGCTTCCCTGGTGGCTCAGTCTAAAGAATCCACCAGCCAGTGCAGGAGACTTGAGTTCAATCCCAGGTCTGGGAAGATTCCACGTGCCTCGGAACAACTAAGTTTCTGTGCCACAACTCCTGAGCCTGCACCCTAGAGCTCAGAAGCTGCAACTACTGAAGCCCGAATGCTCTGAGAGCCTGTGTTCTGCAACAGGAGAAGCCACTGCCATGAGAAGCCTGAACACCACAGCTTAAGAGTAGCCCCTGCTCGTTGCAACTAGAGAAAAGTCTGTGCAGCAATGAAGACACAGCATCGACAAATAAATAAATTTTTAAAAAAAATTAAAAAAAAAAGAAATAAAGACAGATGGCTGTGCTGGGAGGGGACAAGCCAGTTTTGTGGTGGTGATGGGGGTCGTTGGGATGCCCTGTCCCCGACTGGCCACTAGTGGGCACCTGCACCTCGCACTTGGCCATCAACAGTTGTCTTGGAATCTAGAGGGTCACAGGCAACTTCCAGGCCTGTCCCCCCTCCCCGTGGGGCATGTTCTTTAGGCTGCTCAGGTCTTGGTGACGGGCCATGGAACCTCTCAGGGCAGCCTGTTCTGGATGGCTGTGACAGTCACCTGAGAACTACACAGGACATTGGTCTGTAAACTACCCAGGGCTCAGACCCTGGAAGTTGGTCTCACGATTACTGGAAATCATACAAGCTCACCGTGCCGTGACTTATCTCTCTAGAGATACCTTCCTTCTCCTCAACTAAATTCTAAATTCTTTAAGCTTTTTAAAAAAATTATTATTTTTTATTGATGTATACTTGATAGTTATGCTGTGTGCTCAGTTGCTCAGTCATGTCTGATTCTTTGAAACCCCATGGACTGTAGCCTGCCAGGTTCCTCTGACCATGGGATTTCCCAGGCAAGAATACTGGAGTGGGTTGCCATTTCCTCCTCCAGGGGATCTTCCTGACCCAGGGATCGAACCCACATCTCTTGCATCTCCTGCACTGGATTCTAAGCTTTTAATGAAAAAAGACTGTCAGGAGATCTTAAAATAAGAGGAGATGAAATATGAATGAGATGAAATTCTACATCTGGGATTTGCTTGCAAACAACCCAGCGTGGTGGAAGGAGGAGTGTGAGTGAGGAAAACCATTGAAATTTTACAGAATTAAGTTTTAGAAGCATCATATATTCCAAGGTCTCCCTTCTACCTGTGTGCTCTGTGTTTCTGAGACTCACTGCACTAGAACAACACTAGTCAGCTTGTGGGGCATGTGGGTTGCCCCAAGCTCCTAAGAAAGCCTGGGAAAGAGGGATACAGGGTCCTAGCTGGGAGCATCTCCTAGCCCATCAATTTCAGTCTGTTGCAAACCCTGAGATGAGGAGACAGATCACACTGCACCTCCTCCCAGGACCCTCCAGACCCTCCTTTGTGACCGTGTCGCCTCGGACATTGGTAGAAAGACGTTGGTTGCCTCTAGGGATTTTTGTTTGCATATATTTTAATTGATTCTTTCCTATAACATCCTGTACAGAACAGCCTCTTCAACTGTTGCTGTGCAGCTCCGAAGAGGAAGTGAGGGCTGTGAACCGAGCTCTAGTGGGAGAGAGAGAACTGGGCTGCCAAGGTGGAGGGGCGGCGGAGGAGGACCAATACAAGCCAGGGGCAGGGCTGGCATTTCTGAGCTCATGACATCCTGGGTGGTGTGTGCGTGTGCCGAGGTGTTAGTGGAAGAGTGGTAGGGACATGCAAAGGCAACACTCTAACTGCTGCACTCCTGACCGTCTGGCTCTCACACTTGGGGCAACGCTGCTAGACCTTCGGGAAGGTGGAGGCAGTGATATGGGACAACGTCAGTGAGAGTGTCCCTTCTGTGCTTTAAGAAGAACAGACTTACCAAGTGTGCTGGGGACGGTGACCGGGCGTCCTTGACTGTGGCGCTGGCGGGGACATCGAGGAGCGGCCATTTCATCTGCAGGTACTACACAGGGGACAGAAAACAATGTGGCTGGTGAGAGGGGGCCACGAAAGAGCTCCATGTGAGCTGGGGCCAGGGGCTGGGGGGCAGACACCAAGCTTCATTCGACCTGCGTGCTCCTTACTGGGTCAGTGTCCAGAGATCGGAGCAGAGTAGAGCATATATCGACACCGCTACCGCCACCAGCCCCTGCATCATTTTGGGGTAAACACGTGACAGCACAACTAACCAAAGTGTAATATTCAAAGCCCCTACTGCTGAGAGTCATTAGGTGTGAGACAGCAAGACTCGTCAAGGGACCCAGGGCTCCAAGACGGTGATCCTGCCTGTTCAGTTCCATCTCTCACAGCATCACACACAACACTCCCCAGGAAACAGCCTCTCCAGAGCAATCTGGGGAATGAAGGAATACAAACGATCTGCCTGACACCTCCAGGGTCACGGGGAATATCTGTCCTTATTAAGGATGTGGATCTTTACTTCGCTGTAGTGTTTCTTGATCATGAAAAGATTTTCCAGTATCCTGCCCTCTCCCATGCATCACTGCAAAAACGCCAACCAAACAGTCCCTAACACACACACACACACACACACACACACACACACACACACACACACTCACACATGCACTTTAAATGAAAAGTGATTAACACCAGCCTAGTAGTCTTGGGCAAGAGCCTGGGAGAGAGTGGGTAGAGAGGCAGTGAGGGGCTCTGGAGTCGGGTGTTCATGGGCTCAGGTTCTCACTCTGCTGATTATGCTGTGTAACCCTGGATAAGTGTCTTAACAACTCTGAACCTCAGTTTCTTCATCCATAGAGCAAGGTGATTATCACTAACTTGACAGGTTGTTGGAAGGATTAGGGACAATGTCAAGTCTTGAACACAATCCTGTGCCCATGGATGGCATTTGATAAATGGCAGCTATTATTTTCATAAGCAAACCATTAATCTTTGCCGGGAGCAAAACACACATGCTGGCTTAGTGTCAACACTGATACAGTGCTTCTGGGCAGCAGACCAGCCTTGCAGGCTCTTTGCAGAATTCTTGAGGTTACTTTGAAAATTTGAGCCCTCATGGGAAGTGATGGCTCCAGGAAATGTTTCCCCAGGGAGACAGAAAGAAGTCTTTGAATTACCCCCTTGCTTCAGTTTTGGGACTGGGGAATAAAATCATGACTTGGCCTTGAGCTCTGAGCAGAGGTCAGGAAAGGAGGTTGGGTAGTACCCCTTTGCTCTCCATCAACCACAAAAATATGACTGAGAGGGCAGGGGCTGGACTTGCCACAAGGTGTCCACAGGCAGGAATCACAACCCAAGGACACATTAGCTAAGGCCCAGGGAGTGGACAGACAGCAGCTGGGGTGGGCCAAGTGGGCCCGGCCATGGGAGGTGGAAATGAATGGGGACCTCGTGAATAAGGACAGGTCCACTCTGAGCCCTCTGGTCTCCTGCCTCTCCCCCAGCTGAGTGTCATCTTTGTCCCTACCTTCTGCCTATCTTATTTGCTTCCTTCCTTTACACCCCCACTCATTTATTTCCCTTCTCAGAGCCTACATTTCCTAGATGAACTAACTGCGATTTAAATGCCTTTGGCAAGTCAACGGCACTGGACAAATGTATCATTAGTAAAAACTCATTTCCTCAGTGAATAACTTTTGTGCCACCCTGACAGTTTTCACAGCAGACTTACATATGTAAAACAGTTTAACTTCCATGACAACTCTGCTATGACATGCTGGGGTGGCTGTCTTAAACTGCAAGACGAGCTAATGGAAGTAAATTCAGGGCAGATGACTTGCCCACGTTATGAAAAGCTGGAGCTGAGGTCTCTTGACTTCAAATCCCACACTCCTCACCACAACATGATTCATAAAGCTTTTCTTAACACAATCTTCTGGAACATTCCATTGCCCCCCATAGCCTTTTCTTGGCTCTGATGGGTTTTTTTTCTCTCCTTTTATGTCTCAAACAGGGCTGGCCACCCAGAAGCTGAATGAATACATACATGGCAATGTATTACTGTAGGGACTCTTGAGGTGGCCAGAGCTTGCATGTTGAGTACTGATTATCACACTTGTTTCTCTACAACCACAAATACCAGGTGAAGTGTTCCAAATTTACCCCCCGCCACATGAAACACCAGTGTTCCTAAAATCCATCAACTCTTCCAGCATCTGGTTCCCTGTCTACAGTCACGAGGGTCAACACCGAACACTCTTCACTCTTGTTGCTTTCTTAGACACGCATGTTGGGGTGGTGCAGAGGAATTGATCTGAATCCTGATTTGGGACAGTGCTGGAGTTTGGGCTCTTTAAGAATACTATCTGCTTAGCTTATGGGCTGGTAGACATAGCAAGCTTGTAGGATTCTTGCAGTTTCTCAACTGTGGCACCATTGACATTTGGGGCTACAGAATTCTTTGTAGTGGGGGCTGTCCTGTGCATTTGAAGATGTTTAGCAGCATCCCTGGCTTCTACCTATTGAATACCAGTAGCACTCACTCTTCTGCCTGGTTATAATAACCAAAAATGTCTCCAGACTTTGCCAAATTTCCAAACTTCACCAAATATCTCTGGGAGGGGCAAAACTGACTATGTATGTATGTGTGTGTGTGTGTATTCTTTTTCATTATAGGTTATTATAAGATATTGAATATAACTCCCTGTGCTGGACAGTAGGACTCTGTCTATTTTGTACATGGCAGTCTGTATCGGCTACTCCCAAGTTCCTAATTTAGCCCTCTCCCACCCCCTTTCCCTTTTGGTGACCATAAGTTTATTTTCTATGTCTGTGAGTCTGTTTAGTTTTGTAAGTAAGTTCATTTGTATCATATTGTAGATTTCCATATAAGGGATATCATATAGTATTTGTCTTTGTCTGAGTTACTTCACTTACTATGATAATATCTAAGGTCCATCTATATTGCTGCAAATAGCATTGTTTTACTATTTTTTTATGGCTGAGTAATATTTCATCGTGGGCTTCTTAGGTGGCTCGGGTAAAGAATCTGCTCAGGTAAAGAGCAGGTTTGACCCTGGGTTGGAAAGATCCCCCAGAGAAGGAAATGGAAACCCACTCCAGTATTCTTGCCTAGAAAATCCCATGAACAGAGGAGCCTGGTTGGCTATAGTCCATGGGGCCGAAAAGAGTCAGACATGACTTAGCAACTGAACAACAACAACAATATTCCATAGTGTATATGTACCACATCCTCTTTATCCATTTATCTGTCAACGGATGTTAAGGTTGCTGCCTTGTCTTGGCTACTGTAAATAGTGCTGCTATGAATGTGGGGGTGCATGTATCTTTTCAAATTACAGTTTTCTCCAGATATATGCCTAAGGAGTAGGATTGCTGGATCATAAGGTAACTCCGTTTTTAGTTTTTTCCAGAGTAGCTGCTCCAACTTACATTCCCACCAACACTGAGGGATTCCTTTCCCGCACACAGGGCCCACTCTCACTCACTAATTATAACTGAAACCTGGAAGCTTGGAGGGTGGCTAAAGATCTTTAGCCTGGTCCACCACTGAAGTCTGGCTCCTTACAGATCAGTCAGGCAGCTGTGGAGAGGGGGTTCCGGGAATAGTATGCATCTTTGCAGGACCCTTCCAGCTCCAGCCGATCATGGAGGTTGAGGGTGTGGCACATGGGCGTGCCTGTGTTCAGAAACAGTTCATTCCAAAAGGTAGGGAAATGGAGGGCTGTTGTTTCCCTCTTTCTACTCTTTGGCTGTTTTTTTTTTTTTTTAAGATTTTGAAACCAGTGGTGGGGGTAAGGAGTGCGGAGAGACCTGTAAGAGCTGGAGCCCCTGTAGCTTGGTGTCATGGAATATCTCTGCATCATAATTCTGAAGAAAGGAGCGTTCTAAAGGGACAGCTGAGCTTCTCAGCACCACAGGTTGGGAGAGAAGGAGCCAGCAACACCCCCTTGTAAGCCTTCCCAACCGCATCCCCAGACCTTTGGAGGTGGCTGTGCACTCCTAAACTCCTAAGTCAGGCTCAGCCTGATGTTCAGCGGAAATAAATCTCTCTTGGCTGTAATTCTCATGTGCGAGCGGCCAGCCCCACAGGGCTCATCACTCATTGGTGGAGAACATGTTCTTGGGGATTAAGAGATGTGTGGCTGAGCCTAGATGCTCTGCATAGTGATGGCATGTGGACAAATGAAAACTGCTGGTTTCTCCAAGCCCAGCCTAAGCTCTGTCCAACTGGCCACAGCTGGCTCCTGACCAGTGTATCATGGTCGGACTTCAGCACCTCCCTACTAGGGGATGCTCACTGGGATGGAGCACAAGGGACCTGTGGGGCCTCAATGCACCGATGGCCAAGCAACAGCAAGAGTCATCGCTTATGGGATAAGCACTCTCTTTTGTGTCAAAAAAACAGAAAGAATGGTGAGGACCCAAATGGTGAGGACTGCTAACCCTCAATTTACAAATGCTACTTAACATGCTGCTGTGTGCGGTGACTCTCTGAGACAGGCTAGGTAGGCAGCTTTCCAATCTTACTGAATCTGGGAAACTCTTTTCCGTGTGTGAGGGTTCCATGGAACACACTTGAAGTTGTTAAAGTGTTTTTTTTTTAAATTTTCTTTTCTTTTGGCTGGGCCATGCAGCATGTAGGATCTTAGTTCCCCAACTAGGTATCGAACTGGTGCCCCCGGCATTAGAAATGTGGAGTCTTAGCCACTGAACCACCAGGGAAGTTTCCTGTCTCTACTTTTTTATAGTTGATTTACAATGTTGCATCAGTTTCAGGTGTATAGCACAGTGATTCAGTTATACACACACATATACATATATATATATAGGAAGATCTGCTATTGTGGTATTGTGGTTCAGTTAGGTAGAGTGAGGCTGTGGTTTAGAATGTGTCTTTATGTTAAGGAAGGATGATTCTATTCCTATTTTCAAATCTCTTTCACTGGGGCAGATGTTGACTTCTCTTAGGATCTACCGAAAAGGTGGTTTCTCTCACTTGACTCAGACTGGAGATTATACCTAGAAACAGATTTCCTTACACTGAAGCACCCTTGCATTCTCCAGGTAAATCCTATTCGATCACAGGGGTTTGTTTGTACTTGTATGTATTGTGGAATGCTAAACATGAATATTTTCAGATTTTTACTTCTATATTCTTAAGTGAGACTGAATAGTTTTCTTTCCTTCCTCCCTTGCTGACGTCTTTATCAAATGTTGCTATCAGCACTGCCTGCCTGTGGGCTTGGTTGCATCTGACTCTTTGCAACCCCATGGGCTGTAGCCTGCCTGGTTCCTCTGTCCGTAGAATTCTCCAGGCAAGAATACTGGAGTGGGTTACCATGCCCTTCTCCAGGGGACCTTCCTGACCAGGGATCGAACCTGCATCTCTTACGTCATTGGCAGGCAGGTTCTTTACCACTAGTGCCACCTGGGAAGCCCCGCTATCAGTGTTATTTTGGCCTTATTATTTATAAAGGGTGCTCCTGCTCTTTTTCTGAATGTTCTGGGATCCTTTCAGTATCTCGGGCCCCTCCCCAGGCCCCTCCATGGGGATAGCCCTTGGCCAGGTGGGCAGGGGCTTTCTTGGTGGCTCAGACAGTAAAGAATCCACCTGCAACTTGGGAGACCTGAGTTCTATCCCTGGGTTGGGAAGATTCCCTGGAGGAGGGCATGTCAACCCACTCCAATATTCCTTCCTAGGAAATCCTAGGGACAGAGGAGCCTGGCAGGCTATGGTCCATGAGGTCACAAAGAGTCAGTCACAACTGAACAATTAAGCCACAGCACAGGTGGGCAGTTTCTGCTCAGGTCCAGCCTGGGGAAGGGTCCCTGTGTAGGGTCTCTCACTGGAGAACCGGAGCCCTCCTCCTGGAGGGAGGTGGGGCGCTGGGCCTGCAGAACTGTGTTGTGCCTGGAGACCGTGCAGCAGATTAATTGCAGCTGTGCCCTGGAATTTCCCCAGCACACAAATCTTCATGATGCAAAACAGCTGGGAGGAAATCCCAGCATGCCCTGTCCAGAGGCAGAACTGCCAATGAGCGCTGGAGATTAACCCTCTGCCTCCCAGAAGGTAGGGACAGCTCCTTCCCCACCAGGCCCCCCAGTTCCAAACTTGCTGTGATAGAGACAGGACACTCAGGACTCTTGGCAACGCCCACATTCTCCCCATCTAAGTGTTCTCACAGAAAACCCTGTAAGCAGGTCCAGGCAAGAGAGGAAGCTAAGCCTCATGGTACAGACACAAGATCAGTGTTCCCAGTTAGGGGCTCCTTACAGCCGGAAGCCAGAAGGCAAGTCAGCTTCACTCCACCAAATGCCTCTTCTCCTTGTGGGGAGGGACAGACTTGGCACAGAAAGAAAGGGCCCCTGTCTCTACCTTTCCTGTCTCATGGTTTTCATGTGTTGGATCAGAAGCTCATCAGCTTAGGTGACCAGTCTTTCCTACCTCTCTGGTCCCTCATGGTGAATGAAGATTCTGGGACACTAGAATTGGGCTCCTTTTAATACAGAGAAGACCTTCCCAAGCCTCCCTCCCAGATCATATGGTGGGCCAGCCATCCAGGAACACAGGCCAGAGACCCAACCCTGAAGGCAGATGGCCATCCACTCTCCGATCCCTTTTAAAGGTGATTTTTAACATCAAGAATTGTATTATAGGGATTTCCTGGTGGTCCAGTGGCTAAGATACCACACTCCCAAAGCAGGATGCCTGGGTTTGATCTCTGGTCAGGGAACTAGATCCCACACACTGCAACTAAGAGTATGCATGCTGTAACAAAAAAAATACAAGCTGGATTTAGAGAAGGCAGAGGAATCAGAGATCAAATTGTCAATATCCGCTGGATCATAGAAAAAGCAAGAGAATGCCATAAAAACATCTACTTCTGCTTAATGACTATGCTAAAGCCTTTGACTGTATGGATGACAACAGACTGTGGAAAAATTCTTAAAGAGATGCGAATACCAGACCACCTTACCAGCCTTCTGAGAAACCTGTATGCAGGGCAAGAAGCAACAGTTAGAACAAGACATGGAACAATGGACTGGTTCCAAACTAGGAAAGGAGTACGTCCAGACTATATATTGTCACCCTGCTTGTTGAACTTACATGAGGAATACATCATGAGAAACGCTGGGCTGGATGAAGCACAAGCTGGAATCAAGATTGCTGGGAGAAATATCAATAACCTCAGATATGCAGATGACACCACCCTAATGCCAGAAAGCGAAGAAGAACTAAAGAGCCTCTTGATGAAGGTGAATGAGAAGAGTGGAAAAAGCTGGCTTAAAACCCAACATTCAAAAAACAAAGATCATGGCAACCAGTCCCATCATTTCATGGCAAACAGATGGGAAACAAATGGAAACAGTGACAGATTTTCTTTTCCTTTTTTTTTTTTTTAGATTTTATTTTCTTTGGCTCCAAAATCACTGTGGATGGTGACTATAGCCAAAAGACGTTTGTTCCTTGGAAGAAAAGCTATGACAAACCTAGACAATGTATTAAAAAGCAAAGACATCACTTTGCCAACAAAGGTCCATATATCAAAGCTATGGTTTTTCCAGTAATTATGTATGGATGTGAGAGTCGGACCATAAAGAAGGCTGAGTGCAGAAGAATAGATGGTTTTGAATTGTGGCGCTGCAGAAGACTTTTGAGAGTCCCTTGGACAGCAAGGAGATCAAACCAGTTAATGTTAAAGGAAATCAACCCTGAATATTCATTGGAAGGACTGATGCTGAAGCTGAAGCTCCAGTACTCTGGCAACCTTATGCAAAGAGCCGATTCATTGGAAAAGACCCTGATGCTGGGAAAGATTGAGTGGCATCTTTAACTCAATGGACATGAGTTTGAGCACACTCCAGGATACTGAAGGACAGGGAAGCCTGGCGTGCTGCAATTCATAGGGTCGCAGAGAGTCAGACATGACTGAGCGACTGAACAACAACAAAACTAAAAAAGATCCTACACGCCACAATGGAAGATCAAAGATCCTGAGTACTGCAACTAAGCCCTGGAACAGCTGAATTAAAAAACAAAGTCACTGAAAAAGATAAAATGAAAGAAGTAGAAAAACTGGCTTCCCCAGTGGCTCAGTGGTAAAGAATATGCGTGCAATGCAGGAGACACCGGAGACCCAGGTTTGATTGTTGGGTTGGAAGATCCCCTGGAGGAAGAAATGGCAACCCACTCCAGTATTCTTGCCTGGAAAGTCCCATGGAAAATGAGCCTCGTGGGCTATACTCCATGGGGTTGCAAAGAGTCAGACACGATTGAGCGACTGAGCATGCATTAGAAGAACTCGTTCCCAAACTTGATGGATTAGACACAGTTCCAGGAGCAAAGTATAAAAAAGGTTTACACTCTTATCCTTTATTTCCTTTATCTATAGATGACTAGTTTCTGCATCTGCTTAATTTTCTGAATAGCACTAAACCCCCAATACAACCACCTTTTTTGGTTTTGCTCAAGTGTAGATGGCTGTGTTCCTTCTTGAAGTTTTGTTGATAGGTGAGTTGTTACAAATAAATCCAATTAATAAATCTATAAAGCCCTATGATAAGTGACTTTTCAACTTAATATGACAGACCCAATTTTCCTTGGAAAAGTTATTTAGAACCACATGTGGCTAGTGTTTTAAGCCAGGGAAGGGAATTTTGTCTCTCTAGCACCTGTCACAGCAACTTAGTCAATAAATATTTTTGGAGCCCCTCTGTGCACTGGCAGCAGAGGGGCTCCAAGAACATTCCATGACTATAGAGTAAACTCAAAAATAAGAGTGGGCTGGCTGGGTTTCAGTTTCCCCATAAGTACCCATTTCCTGCCCTTTCCCCCAATAATTCCCCTTCTTTCCTGCATGGCCTCAACCTATTCTCTTTCTCTCCCAATTCAGAGAATCTGGCCATTTTGCCTACCAGATTTTTTTCTCCCTTTTTTGACCACACCTTGTAGCATGTACGAACTTAGTTCCCCAAACAGGGATCAAACCAGTGCCCCCTACATTGCAAGCACAGATTCTTAACCACTGGACCACCAGGGAACTCCCAAGAGACAGATTTTATTTTCTTGGGTTGAAAAAATCACTGCGGATGGTGACTGCAGCCATGAAATAAAAAGAAGCTTGCTTCTTGGAAGAAAGGCTTTGACAACCCTAGACAGCATATTAAAAAGCAGAGACATCACTTTGCCAACAAAGGTTTCATATAGTCAAAGCTATATTTTTTCCAGTAGTCAAGTACAGATATGAGAGTTGGACCATAAAGAAGGCTGAGCACCAAAGAATTGATGCTTTCGAACAGTGGTGCTGGAGAAGACTTTTGAGAGTCCCTTGGATAGCAAGATCAAACCAGTCAGTACTAAAGGAAATCAATCCTGAATATTCATTGGAAGGACTGATGCTGAAGCTCCAAAACTCTGGCTACTTGATGCGAAGAGCCAACTTACCGGGAAAGACCCTGATGCTGGGAAAGATTGAGGGCAGGAGGAAAAGGGGGTGACAGAGGATGAGATGGTTAGATAGTATCATTGACTCAATGGATATTGAGCAAACTCCAGGTAATAGTGGAGGACAGAGGAGCCTGGCGTGTTGCAGTCCATGGGGTTGCAAAGAGACGGACAGGACCTAGCAACTGAACACCACCAGAGCTGAAGAAAGTTGTTTTAAAAAATATCTCTACCAGAGGCCAATTTTTAGTGGTGAAAGGACAGAGCACAAAAGTTTAGAGAGCAGGGTTCCAGACTCTCTCTAACCTCTCTGAACTAGGTCGTCTCACCTTTTAAAATGAGACTGTTTCACTTCATCAGCCTGAAGCTTGGGACCCAAACCAGATGGCCTTCTATGGAAGAGAAATCAAATGCTCGTCTAAAGCACAGGGCGTGCCAGGGAGTGGAGCCTGAGTTGAGGGGCTCAAATCTGACCCCCACTTCCGAGCTGTGTTCCTGAGGACGTTTCTTGACCTTGAATAACCTCTGCTTTCTCGCCAGTAAAATGGGAATAAAGGGTTTTTTATTTACAGGAATGGTCACCCAGGAGAGGACCAAGGTCGGGCACATGACACGCTCTCAGGAAATATGTGTTTCGTCACTAAAATGTAGTAATTTTTGTGCAATGAGCCTCTTACCTGCACTTTTCCCAGGGGCAGGGAAGAGCTAATTAATAGGATTCAGCCCCTCACTCATCTCCAGGTGCTCTGTGGGGAGCGATCCTGTATGGGTAAATGTTTAACAACTGGCTGTCTAAGCGAAAACAGAAAGATGAAGCCTGCTTTGCAGCACTTGCTTGTATTCATAGTGAAAATCTTCCCACTGTGGCTGACTGTGAGCTCCCACGGTGAGTCGCCGACTGCAGGGTGGGGAAGAGATGCTTATGATTGGCTGGGGCTGCTTGCTGTGTCCACAGGTGGTGGGAGGCTGCCATGTGTGTTTCTCAGCTGAAGTGGTCTTGAGGGAGAGCGGGACACTCAACCAGGCACGTCTTCCTGACTGCAGTGTCCTCCTTCTGGAGGGAGCAGGGGAACTCTGTCCCCAGAGCTATGGGGGCTCCCACTCTGTGAAGGGGCCTCTGGGATGGAGACCTGGGCTTTCCAGAAAAGTCAGAGTCAAACTGCTTTTAGGTCCTCATTTCCAAGTCTGGAGTTACGCACCTCCTGTGTCCTATGTACCCTCTTGCAGTGACTTTTACCTTGTGTCTGCTGGGCCTAGGAGCTTCCCTGGTGACTCAGCGGTAAAGAATCTGCCTCCAATGCAGGAGCCACAGGAGATGTGGGTTCAATCCCTGGGTTGGAAAGATTCCCTGGAGGAGGGCATGACTACCCACTCCAATATTCTTTTTTTTTTTTTTTTCACTCCAATATTCTTGCCTGGGGAATCCCATGGACAGAGGAGCCTGGCAGGCTATAATCCATGGGGTCGCAAAGAGCCTGACACAATGGAAGCGACTTAGCATGCAAGCATGCTGCTGGGCCCAGGCAGTTTCTGTGCTCACTGCCTGACAATGGATACATCATAGAGAAAGAAGCTTCTTCACAGGGACTTGTGTTGAAGACCTGGCCATCTGTTCCCTGGGCAGACCCCTGCCTGACCCCTTCTCCTCTCCCTCTGGCTCTGGTCTTGCTGTGGCCACGTCTGGTATACACCGACAGTGAACCCCTGCCTCCAGGTACAATCATCTGCCACGGCCCTGCTATGGCCTCTGCCCGTGCACCACCATCATGCGCACGTGGGGCTGATCACACACCCGCACACGCAGAGCTGCCTCATTCTCTTAATGGCCTGCGCTGTCCACAGCATGAAGGTAACACAACCTTCTAACCAGCTGCATAGTCGTAGACATACAGGTGCTTCCCAGTCTTTTGCCACCATGAATATCCTCATCACATTGCTCATGTCTGAGTACAGTTGTAGGACCTATTTCCAGTTGAGAGGGAACTGCTAGGTCAAAGGTATGTACCTTTGGCTTTTTAAAAAAATATTTATTTTATTTGGCTACTCTATATCTTAGTTGTAGCACATAGGATCTCTTAATTGTGGCATGTGAGATCTAGTTCCTGGACCAGGGATCGAAACCCGGTCCCCTGAATTGGAAGCACAGAGTCTTAGCCGCTGGACCAGCAGGGAAGTCCCTGGACCCCTGGCTTTTGGAGAGTATTACCAAAGACCTCCCTGTCTACACCCTTACCAGCAATGCACAAGGGAGCTCATCTCCCCAAGCCCCTGCCCACATAGTGTTATTCAATGTAATGATCTTTGCCAGGTGGACAGGTGAAAAACACGAGCTCACCATAGTTTCCATTTGCATTTCTCTTATAAGTGAGGCTGGGAATTGTCATCTGGACAGGTACTGATTTGAAGGACAGAAAAAACGTGTGCAACCAAAAAAGGGCTTTACAGTCTATGGGGGGAGGGGGGTGGTGGTGGGCGGGGGCAGAGAAAGGGTGAGTGCGAAATGAACAGGGGTAGCGGAAGGTGGGAGGAGGCCTAGGAGAGGGTCTCTGGGGTTCCTCGTAATTCCAGAGAACTGTGCAGTCTTTGTTGTATTCGACTTTCACTAGGGAGGGAGGAGGGCAGGTCTGATGGGAGATGAGGGCGTGGTCTGCGGGGTGTGGACGTGTGCAAAGGCAGAGGGCAGCCCAGGAAGCCGCTGCCACTTCCACTTCCCACCCATCTGGTTACTACCAGGCCCCTGAAGACCTGAGAAGGAAAATAAAGGCAACTGGCTTTTTATCTGCCAAATTCTATGGACATCTCTGGGGAAACACATTTCCTGCCCATAAGCCCTCTCCCATTTTGGCTCCTGTGGTTCCAGGCTCTGTGTGCCCCCTAGATGGTCTACACTTATTGACCTACATAAATGTCTTGGGCAAACTGTTCAATGAGTAAAGCCAGCTGTGGAACCAGAAGGAGAGTCACGGAAATGTTCTCACTGGGTTTTAGCATTTCGGGCAATTTTACTTTCTTCTTTGTGCTTTTCTTACTCATTTGACATTTCCACAAAGCCTGGCAGGTGTGGTCCATGGGGTTGCAAAGAGTCAGACATGGCCGAGCAACTAAGCACAGCACAGCATGCAGCATATAGTATACTACTGAAACAGTAAGCAAAGCTATGAATATAATAGCAACTCTAGATTATTTTCATCCCCCCAAACTGCACCTTCAGTTTCCCCAACTAGAAACCCCCAAATCCACCACCTTAACGCCTTCAGCCACCTCCCCTATCTCCTGTTGGCTACCAAGTTCCATGGATCCTGAGCATCTTTCTAGATTCTAGGGTTCAGGTTCTCCCTATTTCATAGCTAGGCCACTGCAGGATCTGCATCTGGTCTCCTGGCTCCTGTTCAGTGTTGGCTTGACTATCCAGGAGGCGGGCCTTTTCAGGTGGCCAGTGGTAAAGAAGAACCCGGCTGCTGATGCAGCAGACCCAGGTTCGATCCCTGGGTCAGGAAGATCCATTGGAGGAAGAAATGGCAACCCTCTCCAATATTCTTGCCAGAATAATTGCATGGACAGAGAAAGGGGTGGAGTGTGGGCTACAGGGCATTTGGCCCCAGACTGAAAAAAATGTCTGGTGTCCACATCAAAGAATAGGTTGTTGGATGGAGACTAAGGGGTCCCAGTCTTCTTCCACAGTGTCAACAATGCTTCTGTCTTTCTACTCATCTCTTCCAGCTCACCCTTCACTGGCCCTCCAGAAATATCTTTCTAAAACATTTTCAGTGCCCATAAATGCGTGCTTAATTGTGTCCGACTCTGTGAACCCATAGGCTGTAGCCCACCAGGGTCCTATATCCATGGGATTTCCCAGGCAAGAATACTGGAACGGGTTGCCATTCCCTTCTCCAGGCAGATTCTTTACTGTCCGAGCCACCAGGGAAACCTTCTAAAACATAAAACTATGCTATTTAAAACTAGCAGATGGCTTCTCATTCTTTCACAACTGCCTACTTGTACTTATAAAACTGACCAAGAGGCAGCAAAAGCTCTGTGCAAAACACTCCATAGATGTTTAATGGTTACCTCCTCTATCAGGTGGTGGTTTATGTGCATGATATGTCACAGCGGAGATTTTTTTTAAAGGCGTATAAACAACTGGAATATAAGTCAGCAGATGACAGGTTCAGAGAAGAGGACTGCAGGGGGTAGAATTCTCATGGAAACGCTGAAGACTTCACACAGGAGATGGCATCTGAGCTGGGGCATGCGGCAGAATACACTTCTGCAGTCACTTAGTTGTGAAAGCACTTTAGTTAATTCATTTGATGTTGCTGATCCTTGGATATGGATAAAGCAGATGCTATCATTCTCATTTTAAAGATGGAGAGGGACATTCCTGGCGATCCAGTGGTTAAGACTCTGAGCTCTCAATGCAGAGGGTGAGGGTTCAATCCCTCGTTGGGGAACTAAGATCCTGCATGCTATGTGGTACTGCCAATTTTTTTTTTGCCACTTTATTTTTTAATTGAAGGATAATTATAGAATTTTGCTGTTTTCTGTCAAACATCAACAAGAATCAGCCATAGGTACAGCCATGTCCCCTCCTCCTGAGCCTCCCCTCCCTCCAGAGCCTCCCTCCCCATCCCACCCCTCTAGATTTTTCACAGAGCTCCTGTTTGAGTTCCCCAAGTCATATAGCAAATTCCCATTGGCTGGCTATTTTACATATGGTACTGTAAATTTCCATGTTATTCTCTCCATACATCTCACTCTTTCCCTCCTCCCTCTCTGCTGTGTCCATAGGTCTGTTCTCAACCACTGCTGCCCTAAAAATAAATTCATCAGTGCCATCTTTCTAGATTCTATATATATGTGTCAGTATATGGTATTTACATTTCTCTTTCTGACTTGCTTCACTCTGTATAATAGGTTCTAGACTCAAATGTATTCCTTTTTATGGCTGAGTAGTATTCCACTGTATATATGTACCACAGCTTCTTTATTCATTCATCTGTCGATGGACATCTAGATTGCTTCCATGTTCTAGCTGTTGTAAATAGTGCTGCAATGAACACTGGGATACATGTGTCTTTTTCAATTTTGGTTTCCTCAAGGTATACGCCTAGGAGTGGGACTGCTGGGTCATATGGAGGTTTTATTCCTTTTTTTTTTTTTTTTAAAGGAATCTCCAAACCATCTTCCATAAAGACCATGTCAACTTACATTCCCACCAGCAATGCAAGAGGGTTCCCTTTTCTCCACACCCTCTCCAGCATTTATTATTTGTAGACTTTTTGATGACGGTCATTCTGACTGGTGTGAGGTGGTATCTCATTGTAGTTTTGATTTGCATTTCTCTAATGATGAGCGATGTTGAGCATCTTTTCACGTGTTTGTTAGTCATCTGTATGTTTCCTTTGGAGAAATGTCTGTTTAGGTCTTTTTCCCACTTTATGATTGGGTTGTTTGTTTTTCCCGTATTGAGTTATATGAGCTGCTTGTGTATTTTGAAAATTAATTCTTTGTCAGTTGTTTCATTGGCTATTATTTTCTCCCATTCTGTGGGTTGTCTTTTCTTTTAAGTTTAATTAGGTCCCACTTGTTTATTTTGTTTAAAAAGAAAGAACCTTCCTTCCTGGGACTTCCCTGGCAATCCAGTGGTTAAGACTTAGCCTTGCACGGTCTCTGTGTCAACCTGGAGAGGTGGGATGGGGAGGGAGATGGAAGGGAGGTTCAAGAGGGAGGGGATATATGTATACCTACAGGAGACAGGGATCAAGACCATCCCCATGGAAAAGAAATGCAAAAAAGCAAAATGGCTGTCTGGGGAGGCCTTACAAATAGCTGTGAAAAGAAGAGAAGCAAAAAGCAAAGCAGAAAAGGAAAGATATAAGCATCTGAATGCAGAATTCCAAAGAATAGCAAGGAGAGATAAGAAAGCCTTCCTCAGCGATCAATGCAAAGAAATAGAGGAAAACAACAGAATGGGAAAGACTAGAGATCTCTTCAAGAAAATTAGAGATACCAAGGGAACATTTCATGCAAAGATGGGCTCGATAAAGGACAGAAATGGTATGGACCTAACAGAAGCAGAAGATATTAAGAAGAGCTGGCAAGAATACACAGAACTGTGCAAAAAATATCTTCACGACCCAGATAATCACGATGGTGTGATCACTCACCTAGAGCCAGACATCCTGGAATGTGAAGTTAAGTGGGCCTTAGAAAGCATCACTACGAACAAAGCTAGTGGAGGTAATGGAATTCCAGTTAAGCTCTTTCAAATCCTGAAAGATGATGCTGTGAAAGTGCTGCACTCAATATGCCAGCAAATTTGGAAAACTCAGCAGTGGCCACAGGACTGGAAAAGGTCTGTTTTCATTCCAGTCCCAAAGAAAGGCAATGCCAAAGAATGCTCAAACTACCACACAATTGCACTCATCTCACATGCTAGTAAAGTAATGCTCAAAATTCTCCAAGCCAGGCTTCAGCAATACATGAACCGTGAACTTCCAAATGGTCAAGCTGGTTTTAGAAAAGGCAGAGGAACCAGAGATCAAATTGCCAACATCCGCTGGATCATCGAAAAAGCAAGAGAGTTCCAGAAAAAATCTACCTCTGCTTTATTGACTATGCCAAAGCCTTTGACTGTGTGGCTCACAATAAAGTGTGGAAAATTCTTCAAGAGATGGGAATACCAGACCACCTGACCTGCCTCTTGAGAAACCTGTATGCAGGTCAGGAAGCAATAGCTAGAACTGGACATGGAACAACAGACTGGTTCCAAATAGGAAAAGGAGTACATCAAGGCTGTATATTGTCACCCTGTTTATTTAACTTTTTTTGTTTGTTTGTTTATTTAACTTCTATGCAGAGTACATCATGAGAAACGCTGGGCTGGAAGAAGCACAAGCTGGAATCAAGATTGCCGGGAGAAATATCAATAACCTCAGATATGCAGATGACACCACCCTTATGCCAGAAAGTGAAGAGGAACTAAAAAGCCTCTTGAGGAAAGTGAAAGAGGAGAGTGAAAAAGTTGGCTTAAAGCTCAACATTCAGAAAACGAAGATCATGGCATCCAGTCCCATCACTTCATGGGAAATAGATGGGGAAACAGTGGAAACAGTGGCTGACTTTATTTTTTTGGGCTCCAAAATCACTGCAGATGGTGACTGCAGCCATGAAATTAAAAGATGCTTACTCCTTGGAAGAAAAGTTATGACCAACCTATATAGCATATTGAAAAGCAGAGATATTACTTTGCCAACAAAGGTTCATCTAGTCAATCAAGGCTATGGTTTTTCCATTGGTCATGTATGGATGTGGGAATTGGACTGTGAAGAAAGCTGAGTGCCGAAGAATTGATGCTTTTGAACTGTGGTGTTGGAGAAGACTCTTGAGAGTCCCTTGGACTGCAAGGAGATCCAACAAGTCCATTCTGAAGGAGATCAGCCCTGGGATTTCTTTGGAAGGAATGATGCTGAAGCTGAAACTCCAATACTTTGGCCACCTCATGCGAAGAGTTGACTCATTGGACAAGACTCTGATGCTGGGAGGGATTGGGGGCAGGAGGAGAAGGGGACGACAGAGGATGAGATGGCTGGATGGCATCACTGACTCGATGGACGTGAGTCTGAGTGAACTCTGGGAATTGGTGATGGACAGGGAGGCCTGGCGTGCTGGGATTCATGGGGTCGCAAAGAGTCAGACACGACTGAGGGACTGAACTGAACTGAACTTAACTGATGGCTGATTCATTGTTGAGGTCTGACAAAAAACAACAAAATTCTGTAAATTACCCTTCAATTAAAAAATAAAAACAAAACAAAACAAAAACTTAGGCTTCCAGTGCAGGGGGTGTGAGTTTGATCTCTGCTCTGGGAGTTAAGATCCCACATGTCTTCTGGCCAAAACATCAAAGGGTAAGACAGAAGCGACATTGTAATAAATTCAATAAAGACTTAAAAAATGGTCCACATAAAAAAAAATTAAAAATAAATAAATATGGGGAAACTGAGTCTGCTGAATGCTCTTGGATTTACTCAAAGTCATAAACTAGTTGACGGTCCAGTTGGCATGAGAAATATGGGGCTTTGGACTTTTATGATATGACTCTGAGAGTACAGGGAATGCTCTCTGTCCTCTAGAGGCTTCCATTTCGTCTTGGAATCCTGGGATTCCCAAGTGGCTCAGTGGTAAAGAATCCACCTACAAATGCAGGAGACACAGGTTCCATCCCTGGGTTGGGAAGATTCCCTGGAGAAGGAAATAGCAATGTACTCCATTATTCTTGCTTGGGAAATCCCATGGACAGAGGAGCCTGGTGGGTTACAGTCCATGGGGTCTCAGAGAGTCGTACACGACTTAGCGACTAAACAACAACAATCTTGGGATAGCAAATATGGACATGGGTGATGCCACACACCCCTGGTGGACCCATGGCAGACACTGTTAATAGATCATGTCACTCTTCCCAATTAATGTTGGGTAAGACCTCAGAATCTTCAACCTAGTACACCAGGCAGCCACTAACACTTGGTTAAAATCCATCTGTGAGGTACAGTCTGTTTATTCTGATCTAAGCCTGAAGGTAGATATGGACATTCCGGGTGGCAAGAGGGAGAGGTGGGACCAGGCCTCATGAACATTGCCCTCCTGGTTGGCACAGTGAGAAACTAAGTTCCTAGACAGAGGGGAAGGAGCCACAGACAATACGACTGGACAGCGAGACCAGTAATGACTGCAAAGCCCATTGACCAAAAGCAGGCCTGGGAAATCTGAAGTTTATGGATTTTCCCTGTGGGAGGAGAAGCTGGAAGGCATCCCAGGTATTGAGGAGACAGGAAGCAGGATCTGCGGATAATCAATGGGGAACAGGAAGTGCTTATCTGGGGCCAATAAAGCACACAACACAAAGGAACAGCCAGGCGGGTCAGAGCTGCCTCCCAGAGCACTGAGCTCCAACAGCCTCTCTCCCCAAGTCCTCTCCCTGGCTCCCGCAGGCCCAGCAGCTGGCCAAAATCAACAAATCCTGGGCACCAGGAACTGGGAAATGTCTGAGGAGGTCCCTAAATAGGTAGGCAGCTCTGGGAGAGACCTCGGACCCCACCAGCAAGAGACGATGCTAAGAATAATAATGCCACACCAGCCACCTCTACCCAGTGACTCTTGATAAAAGAGCCAGGAGGCCGGCTCCTGCATCTGACCCTGCTGTGTGTCCTCGAGTGGGTTAGTCACGTACCTGCTGCTGCTGCTAAGTTGCTTCAGTCGTTGTCTGACTCTTAGCGACCCCATGGACTGCAGCCCACCAGGCTCCTCCATCCATGGGATTTTCCTGGCAAGAGTACTGGAGTGGGGTGCCATTGCCTTCTCTGTAGTCATGTAGAGGGAACCAAAAATGATTTCATATTCATATGGAAGCAAAGGTAGAGGAAATTAGAACAGGATAGTGGGAGGGCTAAGAAAGTAATGTTTTGGGTGGGTATATTTCATTTTGATACTTTATATGCATCATCACAGGGCTTCCCAGATGGCTTGGTGATAAAGAATTCACCAGCCAGTGCAGGAGAGATGCATTCAATCCCTGGATTGGGAAGATCCCCTAGAGGAAGAAATGGCAACCCACTCCAGTATTCTTGCCTGGAGAATCCCATGGACAGACCAGCCTGGTGGGTTACAGTCCATGGGGTTGCAGAGTTGGACTCGACTGAGCAACTAAGCAGGCACACAGTATCACAATACCCAACTCATGCCTCCTCCTCCTCACTTCATGAAAGACTATAGCACCTCATTCCCAGTTCCCATCTCAATTCTATTAAAAAATCACTTTTTGAAATTATTATTTTTTAAACCTAGACAGTTTTAAAAAGCAAAGACATAACTTTGCCAACAAAGGTCTGTGTAGTCAAAGCTATGGTTTTTCCAGTAGTCATGTATGGATGTGAGAGTTGGACCATAAAGAAGGCTGAGCACCGAAGAATTAATGCTTTCAAACTGTGGTGTTGGAGAAGACTCTTGAGAGTCCCTTGAAAGGAAGGAGATCAAACCAGTCAATCCTAAAGGAAATCAACCCTGAATATTCATAGGAAAGACTGTTGCTGAAACTGAAGCTCCAATACTTTGGCCACCTTATGGGAAATTCATTGGAAAAGCCCCTGATGCTGGGAAAGATTGAGGGCAGGAGGAGAAGAGGGTAACAGAGGATGAGATGGTTGGATGGCATCACTGACTCAATGGACACGAGTTTGAGGAAATCAGGGAGATAGTGATGGACAGAGAAGCCTAGCGTGTTGCAGTTCATGGGGTCGTAAAGAGTAAGACATGACTGAGCGACTGAACAACAACAACATCATTTTTTTTCTATTTTTTGGCTGCATGCAGTATGTGGGATTTTAGTTCCTAAACCAGGGGTCCAGCACCCGACAGTGGAATCGCAGTGTCTTAATCACTGGACCACCAAGGAAGTTCCAACCTCTCCTATTTTTATTATTAAAATGAATAGTTTAATAGACATTAGGATATATATATCTCTGTTGGGTTGGCCAGAAAGTCTGTTTGGGTTTTTTTCGTTAAGATGTTATGGAAAAACCCAAATGGAACTTTTGGCCAGCCCAATATATAGATATGGAAAACTCGTTTCTTGGACATGGTTGCTTTCAACAAAGTTTCATTTTAAGAAGTATAGATAAAGTGAGACAGTTCAAAGAAAAATATTAAGTAAATGAAATAGGAGCTATGTGGTATAAAGATTATACAAATAAGGGACATTTGAGGAACACACAGAGACTCACGTGTTTATGGGCATCCAGGCTGCAATCCATGGGGTCGCTAGGAGTCGGACACGACTGAGCAACGTCACTTTCACTTTTCACTTCCATGCATTGGAGAAGGAAATGGCAACCCACTCCAGTGTTCTTGTCTGGAGAATCCCAGGGATGGGGGAGCCTGGTGGGCTGCTGTCTATGGGGTCGCACAGAGTCAGACACGACTGAAGCGACTTAGCAGCAGCAGCAGAGATTATACCAAGTTTCAAGCAGCAACCTTAGGAACTGGGAGGGGTCTGCAGACAAACCTTGGAGTCAACCCTAAGACACATCACTATTTTATTCCCAAATGCTTCTCACCCAGGACCACCATCTTCTTGTGCTCTCCTGGGTCAAAACCTCCGAAACCTTTCCCTCCACCCTCTTCCTCACTGTTCGCTGGCTAAGCCCTGTCCATGGGCCACCTCAGCTTTTTTTCCATCTCTACCATCCCAGACCTTGCAATGGCTTCCAAGCCCCTCTTGCAAGTCATGTGCACACCTTGTCACCCCCACTGACTTCCCTGCTCATGGCAAGGCTCCTGGATGCTCCCTCATGTGCCCTGAAGCTTCTAGGGTGCAGGAACTAAAACTTCTCTGTGTCCTGGGTGGCCACAGTCCTTGGCACAGCACGTCGTTTGAGAGGCGCTTAATGGTTATTGCAAGGCATTTCAGAGTTAACAGAATCAGACACACAAGTGCTTCAACCCTCTAAGTGTTGCTCCCCAACCAGTTCTAGGTGGAAATTGAAGAGCCTACTCTTGCTGGCCTAGGACAAGAGCAAGGATAACCACAGCCTTTTGGGAAGACAGTGGATAGAGCCAGTGGGTCCATCCACTGGCAGTGGGTGGTCCTGGGCTCAGTCATGTCTGACTCTTTGCGACCCCATGGACTGTAGCCCACCAGGCTCCTCTGTCCATGGAATGGACAAGAATGCTGGAGTGGGTTGCCATTTCCTTCTCCAGGGGATCTTCCCAACTGAGGGGTCGAACCTGAGTCTCCTGCCTCTCTTGCATTGGCAGGCGTATTCTTTACTACTGAGCCACCTGGGTCTACCAGTTGATAAAGGCTCCATTTTCTTAATACAATAAGACTGATCAAATAAAAAAAAATTCACTGATATCATATCTGCTTCCAAATATTTTAACATTTCCCTCTAGAGTGTATACACTGATCACAAAAAATAACCTGGTATATCTTAGTTCTTCTGTAGGGGAGGATGACACAGGGTTGTCCTGCCCAGTGTTGCTGTGCAGTACAGCATTTCTGGAATCCATATTCTGTCTGATATTACCATTCACATAAGCAGGCAAGTAGGTACAAAAGCCTTTGGACAGCAGACTCCACGGAAGAGCAAATAGATGTCTTTAAACATAACATTACCTTGTACCAGGCACTGTAACAAGCTATTTCCATGTGTTATTTCATTTAACCCTTATAGCCTTATAAGTTGATACTATTATTATCCCCACAGAACAAAGACTTTAAGTAACCTGCCTAAGTCCTATTTCTCAAAGGCCATATTTTTAACCCTTTCATTATACTAATGCTTGAAGAGAAATAAAACACACCACTTTAACAGCCCATCAGGGCATTTCTCAGATAAATTCCCTTTAAGAGCTGGGATTAGAACAACCCAGGCATCCTAACCCCTAGATGCAGACGAGCTTATATGGATCAGGTTATTTATTTATTTTTCAACATATAACCCAATAGAGGAATATATAAAAATAATTGGAAGGGGATGAAGTATTATGTAGAAAAAAATAAATATTATGAATGCCAATCAGCAGAAGTGATATAACACATAACAAAGGAATAGTTGTATTATTCAAGATTGTGTTTTGGCCAATCCAGACATTCCTAGTATGGTGGTAGCTCCCCACTGCCCCCTGGTGGTTCCTAGGCACTCCCTGGGAGCCGGCCAGGACAAGGAGTGCAAGTGAAGTCGCTCAGTCCTGTCTGGCTCTTTGAGACCCCAGGGACTGTAGCCTATCAGGCTCCTCCGTCCATGGGATTTTCCAGGCAAGAGTGCTGGAGGGGATTGCCAGTTCCTTCTCCAGGGGATCTTAAGGAGGAGCCTGAAAAAAAGGCTTTGATGAGGATCTATGTGGTAAGCACTGAAAACTGCATCAGGCAAAAGCCTCAGAAATCCCAGAAGCAGTAAAGCTCCTTTGGGCTAGGTACTTACCCAAACTAACCCAAAGTTAAGGGAAATCTCTGGGTTCCACTTCCATTTGTATGCAGAATTTGAGATAAAGAAGTTATGAACTCAGTAATGAGTTAAATACTCTCTGTGAAATTGGCTAATGCTCTTTCCCTCTTTAATTACCATGGGCACCTTTTCATACCCTGTTGATGGGAGAGTAAATTAGTAAAGCTTTCTTGTGCAATTTGGAGGTATGTACCCAGCTTTCCAAAGGCTTACCACCCTTTAGTAATGACTCCTAAGGAAATAATTAAGGATGTGAGCAAATATAGTTTAAGAATGTGCACTGAAGAGCTATTTATAATAGCTGAAAGATATTCAGTACCTTACGCTACAAATATGATATCCAAGCTTATGAAGTAGGTGAATATTCACGGGCGTGGAAAAGCATATGTGATGTTAAAATGAAAATGCAGGCTACAAAACAGGTACAGCATCCTAGTTTTGAAAAAAGTATATATGTGCTGAAGAGAGGTCTGGAAGGATATATGTACATGAGGAGGTGAGCTGAACTTAGCTCTGGGTGATGAGATTATGGGTGTTGTAAGTTTATTCTTTTGGTTACACATATATTGCTTTTAAAATGTAAAAACAACTAGAGGCAAAGGGAATTACTTTTTAATTAGAAATTTTAAATACAAATAAAATTCATCCCCCCCCCACCAAAAAAAAAAATCAGTAAAGTCTACATTCAAATTTCCAGTCTCTCATTTCCGAATTCCTAAAGGCTGTTTTTCCTTGAGCCGGATCCTGCCCCTGACAACTCTCCCCCACTATCCCCACTGGGGTATAAAAGCGGTGATCTCAGCCCCTTGAGAATCTCCACTTGTCTCTGAGCAAGATGTGCTGGGCCAGTGGTGACCGCCAGCTGCACACTCCGTCCCACTCCACAGGCCCTGCCCCTTGACACGTCCTCCAGCTGTCTTCCTTCCAGACTGAACACAGATGGGTGCCCCAGAGGGGTCAAGTTTAGGTTCTGTTTCGGCCAGAGGGGAAGGGCTTTGGAGACACCCCAGTCTACTGGAACTCAGACCTCCCTGGGGCCTGCCTGGGGGAGCTTGAAAATACTGATTTCCATCCTCCTATCCTGTCTATTCTAGGGTAGAGCTTAAGCACCCCCTCCCCTTTTTTAAAGCTCCCCAGGTGCTGTTGAAGTGAGTTCAAAGTAATCCTCAAATACTCAGATACTTCCCCCTAAGAACTTCCTGTAAGTTTCTACTCACTGAACTTCTTGTTCAAAGATGACTTTCCTGGTGGTCCACTGGCTAAGACTCAATGCTCCCAATGCAGCGAGCTCGGGGTTTGATCCCTGGTCAGGGAACTAGATCCCACATGCTACAGCTAAAGCGCCCTCATGCTGCAACTAAGACTGAACACAGCCAAAGAAATAAATAAGTAAATGAATACTTATATATTAAAAAAAAAAAAAAAGATGACCCTTGAGGATCTGATCCTGTTCCTTTGACACTCTTCTTACCCCCAGAGCCAGCATTCACCCACTTACCCTTTAGACATTTTTCTCATGCTTCTTACAAGATGATGCTGTGAAAGTGCTGCACTCAATATGTCACCAAATTTGGAAAACTCAGCAGTGGCCACAGGACTGGAAAAGATCAGTTTTCATTCCAATCCCAAAGAAAGGCAATGCCAAAGAATGCTCAAACTACCACACAATTGCACTCATCTCACATGCTAGTAAAGTAATGCTCAAAATTCTCCAAGCCAGGCTTCAGCAATACATGAACCGTGAACTTCCAAATGGTCAAGCTGGTTTTAGAAAAGGCAGAGGAACCAGAGATCAAATTACCAACATCCGCTGGATCATCAAAAAAGCAAGAGAGTTCCAGGAAAACATCTACTTCTGCTTTATTGACTATGCCAAAGCCTTTGACTGTGTGGATCACAATAAACTGTGGAAAATTCTGAAAGAGATGGGAATACCAGACCATCTGACCTGCCTCTTGAGAAACCTGTATGCAGGTCAGGAAGCAACAGTTAGAACTGGACATGGAACAACAGACTGGTTCCAAATAGGAAAAGGAGTACGTCAAGGCTGTATATTGTCACCCTGCTTATTTAACTTATATGCAGAGTACATCATGAGAAATGCTGGGCTAGAGGAAGCACAAGCTGGAATCAAGGTTGTGGGGAAAAATGTCAATAACCTCAGATATGTAGATGACACCACCTTTATGGCAGAAAGTGAAGAGGAATTAAAGAGCCTCTTGAGGAAAGTGAAAGAGGAGAGTGAAAAAGTTGGCTTAAAGCTCAACATTCAGAAAACGAAGATCATGGCATCCAGTCCCATCACTTCATGGGAAATAGATGGGGAAACAGTGGAAACAGTGGCTGACTTTATTTTTTGGGGCTCCAAAATCACTGCAGATGGTGATTGCAGCCACGAAATTAAAAGATGCTTTACTCCTTGGAAGGAAAGTTATGACCAACCTAGATAGCATATACAAAAGCAGAGACATTACTTTGCCAACAAAGGTCTGTCTAATAATGGCTATGGTTTTTCCAGCAGTCATGTATGGACGTGAGAGTTGGACTATAAAGAAAGCTGAGTGCCAAATAATTGATGCTTTTGAACTGTGGTGTTGGAGAAGACTCTTGAGAGTCCCTTGGACTGCAAGGAGATCCAACCAGTCCATCCTAAAGGAGATCAATCCTGGATGTTCATTGGAAGGACTGATTCTAAAGCTGAAACTCCAATACTTTGGCCACCTCATGTGAAGAGTTGACTCATTGGAAAAGACCCTGATGCTGGGAAAGATTGAGGGCTGGAGGAGAAGGGGACGACAGAGGATAAAATGGTTGGATGGCATCACTGACTCAATGGACATGGGTTTGGGTAGACTCCGGGAGTTGGTGATGGACAGGGAGGCCTGGTGTGCTGCGGTTCATGGGGTTGCAAAGAGTCGGACACAACTGAGCAACTGAACTGAACTGTATGCCAACAAAGGTCCATCTAGTCAAAGCTATGGTTTTTCCAGTAGTCGTGTATGGATGTGAGAGTTGGACCATAAAGAAAGCTGAGTGCTGAAGAGTTGATGCCTTTGAACTGTGGTGTTGGAGAAGACTCTTGAGAGTCCCTTGGACTGCAAGGAGATACAACCAGTCAATCCTAAAGGAAATCAGTCCTGAATATTCATTGGAAGGACTGATCCTGAAGTTGAAGCTCCAATACTTTGGCCACCTGATGTGAAGAACTAACTCATTGAAAAAGACCCTGATGCTGAGAAAGACTGAAGGCAGGAGGAGAAGGGGATGACAGAGGATGACATGATTGGATGGCATCACTGACTCGATAGACATGAGTTTGAGCAGGCTCCGGGAGTTGGTGATGGACAGTGAAACCTGTCGTGCTGCAGTCCATGGGGTTTGAAAGAGTCAAACATGACTGAGTGGCTGAACTGAACAGAACTGTATGCCAGGTACCATGTCTCGCCTCTGCCTACATCCTTACCCAGAACATATCTTTACTACAGAGAAACCATTATGTGGATAAAGCTTAAAGAGCAAGTGTCTGGAAAATATGGAGACTCCTCAACCTGAAAGCATCCACTGCAGAGTTTAACAAATTAACCATCAGGAGTTTAGACAGGAGACGCCCACACTGTGATTCCGGCCGATGTCACCGGGCAAATTCACTGTCACAGCCAGCATCCTTTAACATTCTTACTGGCCTCAGCACAAGACGTGCCTTAGTGCTGAGATGGGAGAGCCGCTGTAGCACTTTCCCCGACCACTCCAACCAAATCGAGGGCTTAGTCTTTATGGAATTTCAAGCATCTGGGCTAGGCGAGTTGGGTTGGGGCAGGGGGATACATTTCAGCACACAGAAGCCCTAAAAACATATCTCGAATCACACGTCATTTCCCAAGTGACCCGGTAGCACACCAATTCTAGGCATAGCCTGGGCGTGAGGCTGCTTACAGCTGTTTAGGGAGTGGGGCTGGGAGGCGATCAGGCTTCGTTCAGGGTCTGCATCTGATGACCCCAAGATTCCACATTTCTGCCACTTCCTTCCTGAGGCCCTGGTTCCCCTCCACTGACTCTGAAAGGCAATCACTGAACTGAGTGACACCGCCATCTCCATGTCCCAGGATCTGTGATGCACACAGAGCCAGACTGGCTAAATTCAGCTCTTCTGAACGATTTTGGTAAGCTACTGGCCAAATTTTCTATTTGATCTACCTTTATTTTCTGTGTTACATTCCTAAATGCCCCACATTACTTATCAGTTCCTTGAGGTCTGGGTACTTAAACACCAGCTGAATGAAATTCCAAGAAATGGCTTAAATGGGTCATTAATTTCTTCTTCTCAATTTCCATTTTTCTCCCCAAAGCAGGAAAATCAGTGCAGTTGGCCAGCGTCCCACAATTGGGTAAGTCCCTATGGTGCTGCCATCTCTCCCTTACTGTCTTTTTTGGGGAACTCCTCTGGTGTTGCAGTGGTTGAGAATCTGCCTGCCAATGCAGGGGACACAGGTTCGATGCCTGGTCGTGGAACTAAGATCACACATGCCTCGGGGCAACTAAGCCGGTGCCCTACAACTATGAGTCACAGCTCTAGAGCCTGCGAGCCTCAATACTGAAGCTCATGTGCCCTAGAGCCCACGCACAGCAGCTAGAGAGTAGCCCCTGCTGCACCAGGCTCATCAGAGGCTCCAGGGCACAGGGAGATCGTCTCCACAGAGAAAGCCCTGAGCTCACGGCATACTCTTTGTAGCTTTGAAAAAGCCAACTTCAAATCACCCCAATGGCTCAGGCTGGCTTTGGTCACAACTAAACCATCTCGCCCTTTCCTTATAAAACTCTGGCAAGACATCTGGGTGCTGGTGGAATCATATATAGCTCCAGCTTTTCAACATCCTCTCCACACTGTCAGGGGGATGGCCGTGGGCCCAACCTCAAATGCTTCATAATCCCAACCCCACTGAAAATGCCCTTTCCTTAAACGCTTGCATAGAGTGGCCACACGGAGAAGAGAATGTCAACCCACTCCAGTATTCTTGCCTGGAGAATTCCATGGACGGAGGAGCCTGAAGAGCTACAGTCCATGGTGTTGCAAAGAGTTGCACACGACTGAGCTCCTAACACACACAAATGTAGAGTGGCCACAGGAGTGGAAATCCAGAGGACTGGCCTTTGTGACACATCTCAGTAGAAATCAAAATGCCTTCCTATATAGGCATTATAGTTAATATCATGGTTAGGTATTATAGTTAACTTTTATGGTGGGTTTGAGAGGACAAAATAATTCTATTGATATTATTATCATTCTTAAAATTACTTATTTATTATTTTTGGATGTTCTGGGTGTTTGTTGCTGTGAGGGCTTTTCTCTAGTTGCAGAGAGTGGGGGCTACTCTCTAGCTGTATTGCACGGGCTTCTCTTGTTGTGGAACACAGGCTCTAGGGTCTCGGGCTTCACTAGTTGTGACTCCTGGGCTCTAGAGGAGGAGGCCAATCGTTGTGGCCCAGAGGTGTTGTTGCTTCGCGGAATGTGGGCTCTTCCCAGGCCAGGGATCAAACCCAGGTCCCCTACACTGGCAGGCGGATTCTTTACCACTGAGCCACCAGGGAACACCCTGTGCTTAGTTGCTCAGTCGTGTCTGATTCTTTGCAACCCCATGGACTGTAGCCCACTAGGCTCTTCTGTCCATGGGGATTTTCTAGGCAAGAATACTGGAGTGGGTTGCCATGTTCTCCTTCAGGGGATCTTCCCAACCCAGGGATTGAACCCAGGTCTCCCACATTGCAGGTGGATTCTTTACCACTGAGCCACCAGGGCAGCGTGTACTGATATTAATATAAGTACATCTTATAGCTTTGGCTTTGGAATACACCCCCTCACATAAATACACACACACCAGCAGTAATTCCATAGGTAGTTAAGAACTCTAAGGATGCTCTTGAGTATACATTCAAGTACTACACAGTAACTATAAACCACAAAGGTACTAATTAGAAATGGGAGAAAGGCTATGGGCAAGAAGGAGCTCAGAAGATGTGAACAGGGCCTGTCACAAGAAGACAGGATACCTGAGAGTGAGCAAATGCTTAACAATTATAACGAAGTCTCCAAATCCCAACAGAGCTACTTCTACATCCTGGAGTTGAGGACCGCTATTTTGGGGTTTCACTACTTGGATGTACCTGTATCTGTGGTACAGGTCACAGCATGATATTCAACACATCTTTACCAAACGACCACTGAAACATCTTTCAAACAGGTGCTGACAATGGCCAGGCCCATCACATCATCTTTACACAATGAATCAGAAGCATGGACCTCTTTTCTTTGGTTTAAATTCCAGCCTCCCTACCTGTAAAACAAGGGTGGCAACACTGCCTACTCCACATGGTTACACTGAGGATTAAATGAGGAAAGGCACGTCAAGTGCTGGTTCCTTCTAAGTGTTCGACAGCCATTAGCCATCAGCATCATCTTCTTTTTTCTTAATTAAAAAAAAATTTTTTTTTTTTTTTAAATTTTTCCACCATCCCGAGAGGCATGTGCAATCCTAGTTTCCCAACGAGGGATGGAACCCATCTTAACCATTGGACCACCAGGGAACCACCAGGGAAGTCTCAGTATCATTTCTTCTTGTTTATGTTACTATAGCCCTGTGGACAGAGCAGGGTTTGCCTTAATATATAATGGTTGAGTCTGCAAGGCTTGTCCCAGGGGATTTTTTCCCCCCCTACCTTTTTGACCACATAGCATGAGGCATCTTAGTTCCCTGACCAGGGATTGAACCTGGGTCCTTGGCAGTGAGAGCTTGGAGTCCTAACCACTGGCTGCTGCTGCTAAGTTGCTTCAGTCGTGTCCGACTCTGTGCGACCCCATAGACGGCAGCCCACCAGGCTCCCCCGTCCCTGGGATTCTCTAGGCAAGAACACTGGAGTGGGCTGCCACTTCCTTCTCCGATGCACGAAAGTGAAAAGTGAAAGTGAAGTCGCTCAGTTGTGTTCGACTCTTAGCGACCCCATGGACTGCAGCCTACCAGGCTCCTCCGTTCATGGGATTTTCCAGGCAAGAGTACTGAAGTGGGGTGCCATTGCCTTCTCTGCCTAACCACCAGGCAGCCAAGGAATTCCTGTGGACGACTTAGTTCCAGGTGCTTCAATGTATAGTCCAAGAAATGGAGAAACCAGATAATCCTGCAGTTTGGGGCAGGCACCGAGGGTCTGCTGGGGGTGTACCATCCCTCCCTGAGGCCCACCCCCTAACACGTCTGGTGACCCAGTCTGTGCCGAGGAACACCCAGCCTCCTTTCTCTTCCTGGCATTTCACGCCTCTCCACCAGCATTTATTGTCCATTGTTCAGAAAAAAATGAATCAAGCCAGGACTTGAGGCTTGAGTTCAACTTAAAAAAATTGTGCGGTTCTACGGATCTCCATCCAAGTTTTTCCCAAAAGATTATTCTCCAACAGAAAAAAAAAAGAGAGAACAAAATGGATACATCTCAAAAATTTTCAGTCTGTATGATCCCACGGCTCTCTTTAACCCCCTTGAGACACGATTTTCAATAGCAAACTGGGCTGAAGTTGGAAGGCAAGGCCTAGAGAAGCCGTTTAATTCCTACCACTAAAGACTAACTCGGGCTCTTTCACAATTCTCCCTCAGGCTGGCCCTCCACTTTATAGGGCCAAACCACTGACAGAATAAATGAATGCAAAAAATTTGCCTCCCAGCGGCGAACGCTAAGATTTTTGACAGATACAAATTCCCAAGTAAACCCACCCCAAAGATAATAAAAACGAGGGTTGGGTTTGATTGGGCTTGTTAGAGGCTGGGTGCCTGATTTTCTTTAGGGTCTGAATATATTGACATGGGGCGGCCGGGGGGAGCTTACTGACACAGCAGTTTGAGAAAAATCAACACAGGCCCACAGAGCACTAATTAGTCTGCAGACAGCTCACCTCTCATTCCACAAATACTTGCTGTGCACCTACCATGCTCAAGCACTGCGTGTGGGGACATGGGGACAGAAAGACAACGTGGCTTGGGATGGTGTCAGCCCAATAGAGAAGACAGGATTTGTGCCCCAAGTGGTAAATGTGAGTGGGTAATGCGGGCAAAGAGCTGGGACTTGACCTAGACTTTGAAGCATGGAGAGTACAGGTTGCCACTTGGACAATTTACACAGAGCAGGGCTCTATTCTAGACCTAGTGTCGTAAAAAATATGCAAACCTTCTGAATGGAAAGGATCTGGGACAATGTCTTTTTCAAGACAGATATGGAGGGGGTCTCAGAGGTCACTAGCTGTGACTGCGGAAAAGGGGGCAGGCACACAGGCAGGCCCAGCTCTAAGATCTTGGGGCCCATGACAAGAAAGCCCATGTAAAGGAAAACCCATGTGTAACATTTAAAACTGAAAACTCAGGCTAACAAACTGTTAAATATATCCCACCCTTCTGCCTTGACGAACATGCCTCCCTAATGTTATGAAAAGTATTGTGTTAGTCGCTCAGTCATGTCTGCCTCTTTGCGACCCCAGGATTGTAGCTCGTCAGCCTCCTCTGTCCTTGCGATTTCCCAGGCAAGAATTCTGGAGTAGGGTGCCATTTCCTTCTCCAAATGTTATGAAAGGCGGGGTTAGAATTTAGACCTCCTAACTCAGAACTTCTGAGTTCTGGACCAGAATGTGGTGGAGGCGGGGGGCCTAACCCAAGACCCCTCCTCTCTCTTCCACTTCCCAGTTCCAACCTGTAACATGAGATCTCAGGACCACACAAGGCAACACCTCCAGACATCTCAGCCTCAGGCAAGCCAGGAAAACCCTGACCCCCTCAGTCTAGGGGTGTACACACCATGTTCAGGGCACACGCAGGAGGAGGGACCTAAGCAAGGGACTGGAATTGGTCCTGCACTTGGAACTCCCCTGGTTCCTGGGGAGCCATGGCAGGGGTCCCTTCTGGCCAGCCTAACAGTGACAATGGGTACATGGAAGAATTCAGTTTGCTGGACGATGAGATATAGCGTCCGGTGGTTATGACAATACTAGAGGTTAACCTTCATCCCCAGATAATCAATACAATATCGTGTGTGCGTGCCAAGTCCCTTCAGTCATATCCAACTCTTTGCAACCCCACAGACTGTAGCCAGCTAGGCTCCTCTGTCCATGGGATTCTCCAGACAAGAATACTGGAGTGGGTTGCCATGCCCTCCTCCAGGTGATCTTCCTGACCCAGGGATCAAACCTGTGCCAGCCAGGCATGGCCTTGCAGGTCAGGAAGGAAGATTTTTCTTTTTTTTCCAAATTGATTTTTTAAAACTTTTAAAACTAAGGTATATATTTTATGGCTTCCCCAATGGCTCAGCAGGAAAGAATCCGCCTGCAATGCAGGAGACCCAGGAGATGCTGGTTTGAGCCCCTGAAGAGAAGGAAATGGCGACCCACTCCAGTATTCTTCCCTGGGAAATCCCATGGACAGAGGGGCTTGGAGGGCTTCAGTCTGGTGGGGTTGCAAAGAGTCGGACATGACTGAGCACGCATGCACATGTACACATACATCTTATATGGGGAAGTGCCCAAAACCTGGGTATAGCTCAATGAATTTTTAATAGGTATAATATTATGTAACCACCACCCAGACCGAGATAATGTTTTAAAAATTGCTTGTAAATTGCAGAAGTAACACATGAACGCATTCTCCTTGTAAAGCATTCACACAGGACATGTAAGCTGACCCCCCTTTGGCCCCCCTCTCCCAGCATCCCCCTCCACACACAAGGCCCCACTGTTATAATTCAGTGTGTCCGGAAGCGGGGGGCTCCCCTCCTCAGCCTTCCCAGGCCTTCAGGCAGCAAAGCAGCCTGACCAAACAGGTTTAGGGTCTTTCTCCTAGAACATTCTCTCCCGCGCACCCCACCCCCCATCCAGTTCCTGCAAGGGATAGAGATCCTGTGATTCCTCCAAGGAGGACAGCACAGCTGCCGCCCTGAGAAGTAGGGGGCCAAGAGGGCTGCGGGGACCTCTCCCCATCCTCAGGTCTTAAAGCAGCCTAACCCGGACCCCTCTGAAGCTTGGCTGCTGCAGACAAAGAGAGGCCCCTGGGTGCCTGCGCTGCTGGGCCTACACAAGGTGGAGGGAACTACTGGGCGGGGGAGAGGGGGGCACCCGCCCTGAGGTGGGGGCACGCCTAAGCCAGAAACCGCCCGAACTGGTTACATTCCAGCCAGATTAGCACAAGGCCCAGGCCTGCTCCAGAGCCCACCCCTCCCTTCTCCCCGGACCGTGAATAGGAGATTTAACTATTTCCCTCCCATTTGCTGTCCAGCTTCACAAGCTGACAACGCTCCCTGCTGTTTGCACATTAACCTTCCATTTGCCAGGCAGCTTCTCAGGGACTATGGATTAACACCCTCCACTAACCCAGACAATGGGCTCCAGGGAGGGAGGCAAGGGGCTCAGACAAGGGCCCAGACAAAGGCTCGGGCCCCAGGCCCAGTCAATCACTGCCCACATAGGGTGGGGCTCCCAGACAGGCCCCACTGGGAGCTAATGCCTAAGAGGCTGGAGTAAAGGCCTAAGAAGCTGAAGAAGACTCTAGAGAGTCCCTTTGACTGCAAGGAGATCAAACCAGTCAATCCTCAAGGAAATCAACCTTGAATATTCACTGCAACGACTGATGCTGAAGCTGACGTTGAAGCTCTAATACTTCGGCCACCTGATGCGAACAGCAGACTCACTGGAAAAGACTCGGATGCTGGGAAAGATTGAGGGCAAAAGAAGAAGGGGATGATAGAGGATGAGATAGCTGGACAGCATCACAGACTCAATGGACATGAGTTTGAGCAAACTCCGGGAGATGGTGAATGACAGGGAAGCCCATGGGGGTCTCAAAGAGTTAGCACAACTTAATGAGTAAACAACAAAGAAGCTGGGAAATACCCCCATCCAATCCTATCAGGATGTGCTGGCCTTGTGATGACTGAGTTGAAGTCTGAAAGGAACCCCCTGCTTCTAGGAGAGGCCTGCAGCGACCAGGGATAGGGAGCCCCCTGGCAGGCCTGGCTCTCCAGCTCACCAAGTTTAGCTTTTCTCCTGGCAAAATTGGTTTCTCGGGGGATGCAGCAGCAGGAAGCAGACGACTTTGGCCCCTGCCCCAAGGCTCCCAGGAAGGTTGCCTGTCCTCTCCTTAAGCCCTGACCGAGGCGACTAGTAGACACCGTCACGTCAAAGCCATCTTCCGAAGCTCACGTGCAGGTGTGCCTGCATGAACATGGAAGAGAAGCAGGAGGCGAGGGAAGGGGCAGCGGAGACAGCAAGAGCATTAGGTGCGGAAAAGTGAAAATGTTAGTCGCTCAGTCAGGTCCGACTCTTTGCCACCCCATGGACTGCATGCAGCCCACCAGGCTCCCCTGTCCATGGAATTCTCCAGGCAGGAATACTGGAGTGGGTAGCCATTCCCTTCGCCAGGGGATCTTCCCAACCTAGAGAACGATCTTGGGTCTCCCTCTTTGCAGGCAGATTCTTAACCATCTGAGCCACCAGGGAAGCCCCCTTAAGTGTGGAAATGGTTCTTAAATTTGTGGCTCTTCAGCTCAGGCTGCAACATAAAGGCCTGGCCTCAGGCTGCAAAAATTCTACTTCAGGTGATGCTAATGTGACCTTGTCCTGAAAAGTGGCACCTCTGTTCATATGTGTCATCCTGAGATCTCATTAAATGCAGATTCTGGGTCAGTAGGTCTGGGGTGGGGCCTGAGATACCCCATTTCTAAGGAGCTCCTCGGAATTGCTTGTCCAAGGCACTAAGACTGCCATATCCACCAGGAGGTTGATTCTTCTCCAAACCCTGAGCAGTTAGTTGCCTGGTTTTAGTTTAATTGGGATCTTAGCTCCCCGACCAGGTATCAAACCCGTGGACCCCACAGTGGAAGCATGGAGTCCTCACCACTGGACCATCAGGGAAGTCTCCAATTTGAGCCCTCTGCTCTTAAGACAGCCATCCCAGTCCTTCCTTACATGAAGACGATACCGTGACAATCCAGTCCCTCTTCTCTTGACCTGGAAGTTTCTGGGCTCCTTGAGAAAACCATTTGGCTTCCACTCCTATTTTCCCTGCAGGCCGTTGGCTCCTAGTCCTGGCCAGCAAGACTGTTTTGCTAACCTTCATTCTGTTCATAGTACTAATACCAGACAGAGGGTGGGTGGGGGTGGGGTGCAGATTGGTGAGACTTTTGGGGACTGGAGTGGGAACAGAGCCCCCAGCGGAAACAGAAACCAGAGTTCCAGCCCTGGGGCAGATCACACAGAAGAAATTTAAAGACAATTAAAAACCAACAGGCACAATTAACAGGGTTTACACAGGCAAAAACTCATTAGTGTGGGTCAAGGTGTTGCAGTTTACCTTCACTAGGCAAACCCTTTCTTTACAGATAGTATAAATTAACTGCAAACAAGCCTGCAATGGGGGACATTTAAAAGGCTGTGAAACAACTTTTGCGCTCCCCAGATGCAGGCGGAAGAACCTCTGACCTGCAACGGACACACAGATCCCTGCTTGGGGAAGCCTTTGCCAGCCTGGCTCAAATTCCTAGTGAAGTTCAGATGCAATAAACCTGTGCTCCATTGGAAAGGTTTTCTAATCAGCGTGCTCAGTCGCTTGGTTGTGTCTGACTCTCTGCGACCCCATGAACTGTAGCCCACCAGGCTCCTCTGTCCATGGGATTTTCCAGGCAAGAATACTGGAGTGGGTTGTCATTCTATTTCTCAGGGAATCTACCCAACCCAGAGATCGAACCCATGTCTCCTCTCACCACTGAGCCACCTCGGAAGAACTTTATAATTCAGAAGACTCCCTAATTCACACTAACCTCCACCCTGAGACTGCACCAACTATGTTTCCAGGCAGTGCCACCCTGGCCCCTGGGTACTGCTAATCCCTTAGCAGTACCTTAGTCACCTCATGGTCATTGCTGCAGAGGAAATTTGAGCAGGGTTTATGATTTGCAGTGGCAGCAAGTCTACAAATGATTATCCCAAACAAGATGATGTTAAAAGCAACCTCAAATAAAGCGCTCGTCCGGCTGCTCTTGTGTTCCACACCACTTTCTGCCCTTCCACCTGCTCCAACCCATGAGCCCTCTTCCAGGCCCCCAACAGCAAGAGGCTATTCTAAAGGTTAAAATGTCCCAAAGACCCCAGGGCTCCTGCGGACACCCCCGGCCCCCTTAAAGGTCATAGACCATAGTAGGGTCTGGCTGAGATAAAAACGCATCCTGATCGAGTCCCTTATGAACTGTATTGTTGTTGTTATTTTAGTTGCTAAGTCGTGTCCGACTCTTTGCGACCCCATGGAACGTAGCCCACCAGGATCTTCTATCCATGGGATTTCCCAGGCAAGAATACTGTAGTGGGTTACTATTTCTTTCTCCAGGGGATCTTCCTGACCCAGGGATCAAACCCACATCTCCTGCACTTGCAGACAGTTTCTTTACTGCTGAGCCACCAGGGAAGCCCATGAACCTTGGTCTAAAGTTACCCTTTCTGAGCTTTGGTTCCCACTTGTTAAAAAGATATCACTATAACTCAGTTCATAAGGTTGTGTTGAGTTTTTTTGTTTTTTATTTATTTTTAATCAGTGGATAATTGCTTTACAGTATTGCACTGGTTTCTACCAAATATCAGTATGAATCAGCCATAGGTTTACCCATATCCCCTCCCACCTGAACATCCCTCCCACCTCTCTCCCCATTCCATCCCTCTAGGTTGTTATCGAGCCCTGGCTTTAGTTCCCCGAGTCATGTTTGTAAGTTTTTCATTATTTATTTGGCTGCACCAGGTGTTAGTTGCGGCATGTCGAATCTTTTCAGTTGTGGCATGAGAAGTCTTATTAGATGTGGCATGTGAGCTCCCCGGCCAGGGATTGATACTCGGCTCCCTGAACTGGAGCGTGGAGTCTTAGCCACTGGACCCACCAGGCAAGTCCCTGTGCTGAGGTATAACTGAGTTAAAGTTTGGCAAGCATAGGGTCTGGCTCCTATAATGATAATAAAAAATGGAATCTTGTTTTTTTTTAAGGTGGGAGGCTGGTCTCACACCCTTTCTTCTTTGAGGCTCGAAAGACATCATTTTTCACTTGAGACACATTCTTCACTTTCTCTGCCTTTAGGTCAGTTCAGCTACTAGTCTTGTTTCCCCGAGAGTCAGGCAGATAGGAAGTCTGAGATCACAGTCCTCCTCATCTTTGGACTCCCTGCGATGCTCCACCCAATGCTTGCCGGCAGTACGAAGCTGCTGGGTACTTGTGGCTGATTTTCCAGCAAGAGTCAGCCAACACAGGGCGAAGTATGGACCCCATACCAGGTGGGCCTTGTGGCAGCGCAGATCAGACCTCCCTCCCACTGTAAGCAGGTGCGAGTTCTGTCCTTAAAAACACCTGTCAAAGAGGAACTGCACTTTTGATCTGGTGCCAAACTCTTCATGCATATGACCACCAACACTGTATTTTAAAATCAAACACAAAAGAGTGACTTCCCTGGCAGTCAGGTGGCTAAGACTCCGAACTCCCTATGCAGGGGTCCCAGGTTCAACTCCTGATCAGGGAACTAGATCCCACTTGCCATAAATACAAAGATTCTGTGTGCGGCAGTCCTAAGACATGGTGCAGCCATAAATAAATAAATAAATAAACATATTTAAAAAAAATCAAACAGTGATATGTCAGTTACACAATAAGTAATTATAAATCTCTATAGTTTCAGAGGCCTGTTGATTCTTCTTCAGAAGCATGAACCCCGAATGTTTATGTGTAATGTGACACATTTAATGTATCACTTAATAATCTTTTTGCACTGTCCCTATATTACTTTTTTCTTATAGAAATGGGTCATAAGATAAGGGGTCACCATCTCTTCTGGGGTGGCGTTGGTCTAATTTTAGGCCTCCCGAGAAACTGCTGTGTTGTCTTCCCCAGGCTTAACTTTCTGGAGTAGGCAACAAAGATGATGTTTTTAGATTTTCTGAGGTTTTAAAATCAGTAACCACTTCTATTGGTTTGTGCTGCATGCGTGCTCAGTCGTGTCCAACTCTTTGCAATCCCATGGACTGCAGCCCACCAGGCTCTGGGGGGGTTTCCCAGGCAAGAATACTGGAGTGGGTTGCCATTTTCTCCTCCAGGGGATCTTCCTGACCCAGGGATTGAACCCATGCCTTCTGCGTTGGTTTGAGCTGTCATCTATTGGGCCCTGGAAGTTTCAGCCTGCCCTTCTGGGCACCAAGAGGGGCAGGACTAGGGCTAGGAAAGCTTCCTGAGGAGCTGGATACCAGGGGCAGAGCAGTAGGGCAGGACTGGGCAGGCAGATGTCCACAGTTCTGGGGGAGCTCGTAGGGCAGGCGGCTCAGGAACCACATGCTCATTCAGGTGACACTGTGTGTAGACACTTCTAGAACTCTGGTCAGGGGGACCACTAGCTCCATTACACATACTCTCTCATGGCCTTTTCTCTCCCCTCTTGTCTTCACTCCACCACTCCCTCCCTGGAGCCAGGGACTCCCCAAACCTTCAGGCAAGAGCAGTGCTGGGTGGAGACTCTTTTGGAGGGGTCCTGCCAAGGGGTCCCCCTGAGGCTTGGTTCAGGTGAAATAGCAAGGAGACGGGTGGTGCACACTTGCTCGTGGGGCCTGCCTGGAGAGCTTTCTGCACGTTATAACAAGGATGTGTCTCTGACCATGTCTGTGAATTCTCTAGAAGTCCTGCAACTGTACAGGGGTCAGACCCTGTGGCTGCCAATTCACGCCCATGGCTATGGCTTTAGTAGAAGGGAGAGAGTGTTTCTTAGGTGAGAACGACTGAACACCAGAGGCACAGGCAAACCTGTGTGTGGGCATGAACGAACCTGGGGCTTCCTGTTTCTGTAAATGATCAATCACTTTTATTCCTTTCTGTTATAGTCTCTCCTTTCTGCCAACGCACACACACACACACAGAGCATCTCCAGTAGGGAAACTATCAGAATTTCTCTTAATTGCAGCCTAAACTAGAATGGGAAACCGTCTGATAGTTTAAGGGGCCAGCAGACATAGATGCCAGTCACAGGGAACAATCTAGAAGCAGAGACCTGCCAGAGTGATTCTAGAGATGGGGGGCAGGCACCTAATACGAAGCTGTTGTCTGGTCCTCTCCTCCACTGCCTCTTAGGTCCAGCTGGTCCCTTATGAGGCGCTGAGAGAAGTAAACAGCATCAGGCTGGGGCCAGAGACTTAGGTTCGGTCAACTCTGCCCCCCTAGCAGTGTGACTTCCGGCGGGTCCCACCCCTCACTGAGCACAGCTGCTAGAAAAAGCCTTAATTGAGACAAACATGTATTAAGCACCCACTGTTTACACTATATGCTGTGTGCACAATAAAAGGCGGAGCCTTTTTATTTCTTCCCGGTAAGCCTGCTCTTTGTGTGTGGTGAGAACGAGGGCTGGTCATCACTCCAGACAATAATCCCATCCAGATATGGGTCATTAAGCCGGGCCATGACCTACCCACTTGTTACACTAACCTATTCTTGGTTATTCCAAAACATTATTCAGACAGCAAGGAGAAATTGCTTCATTTTTCTTTCCACTCCTAAATTGTTCAATTAGACTCAAGCCCCCAAAACAAACAAACCGAACAAAACTCCTAAATACAAAGTAGGACCTGGGTACTAACATCTGTTTCACTCCCACAAGGGGCAGGGAGGTGCAGTGCAGGGCGGGGAAAGTGGGGGCTGGGGGTCCTCCCTCCCTCCCTCCCCCTGTGGTGGCCTCAGGCCATGCCCTCCTGCCTTTGGCCCCTAACTCTCCGCTGCTAATTACTCCTTTACCACCTTTTTGCTGCTCAGGCTGAACACTCCGTATCCTCCAAGTATCCTCCAAGTCCTCTTCTTTCTGCTTTCCCTTTTCTAAGTCCCTTAGAAAGTTCTCTCAAAGGTTACTTATCTGTCCCCCAGATTGCTGAATTCCTTGCGTGCAAGGCTTCCTTTGGGAGACCATGGCACACCCTGGGGGTTTTGGACGTAACACAAAACACAAAGCAGTGTAATACGAAGTTGCACAGGCTTATTAGAAATCCCACTTTAGGGCTCCCCTGGTGGCTTAGTGGTAATCAACCAGCCTGCCAATGCAGGAGACCTGGGTTCGATCCCTGGTCTGGGAAGATTCCACATGCTGCAGGGCAACTAAGCCTGTGCACCACAACTACTGAGCCTGTGCTCTGGAGCCACACTACTGAAGCATGAACAACCTAGAGCCTGTGCTCCACAAGAGAAGCCACTGAAGTGAGAAGCCTCTCACTGCATCTAGAGAGTAGCCCCGGCTCACCACAACTAGAGAAGACCCAGCATAGCTTTTCTTGTGGCTCAGCGGTTAAGAATCCAATGCCAATGCAGGAGATGCAGGTTCAGGTTCCTAAGTCAGGAAGATTCCCTGGAGGAGGAAATAGCAACGCACTCCAGTGTTGTTGCCTGGGAAATCCCATGGACAGAGGAGCCTGGCAGGCTACAATCCACGGGGTCACAAAGAAATAGACATAACTGAGCACAAGCACAAATAAATTTAAAAAATTTTTTTAAATCTCACTTTAAACTATGGTTTTAAGATCTCATCACTGAGTACTTTCTAAAAAGGCCAAATTCCCTATACCACTCCTATATGTGGTAGAGGGAAGAGGCCAGGGGCGACTGCAGCACTGTGGTTTCTGTCTGTCACAGACACCTCCCAGCAGTGCAAGACATCAGCTGGCCCTGGGTTATTAGCATCTCTTCCGAACCCAGGGTTCACTGTTGCCGCACTGGGAGCTTGCAATCAGTCGTGGTGGGAGTTTTAACACCATGGAAAATGACAGACACTACAAATCAGGGCTCCCTTCACCCCCAAGGCGGGTTGTTAAACATCTACCAGCCCATCATGCTTGTAACCCATCCCTCCCATCATTAATTTCAACGAAGCATTTATTGAGCATTCAATCCACTATATTAGACTCTGGAACCCAGATGAGTGGAATAAGCTCATAATACAGAAAAAAATAACACTGCTAATGCCACATAAAACCCACAGTGTGTGTTGTATATGTGTGCTCAGTCGTGTCCTACTCTTTACAACCCCATGGACCTTAGCCCACCAGACTCCTCTGTCCATGGGATTTCCCAAGCAAGAATACTGGAGTGGGTGGTCATTTCCTTCTTCAGGGGATCTTCCCAACCCAGGGATCGAACTGGAGTCTCTGACATTGGCAGGTGGATTCTTTACCACTGAGCCACCTGGGGAAGCCCTAAAACTTTACAATAATAACAGTTAACTTATTGCATCCAGCTCTGCCCTAAGTCTTTGCATATGCAAACTCACTTAATCCTTAAGACAACAGTGTGAGTTAAGAACTACTATCTTCTTATCTTCTCCTTTTCTCAGAGCAGGAAACTGAGCTCTTTCCTTCCCGGGCTGGAGCCCAGGGGTTTTCTATTGTCCCAGGAAAAGGCCTAAGTGTCCCTCAAGTGCAAAAAAAAAAACTCAGAGAAAGGCTCCAGCAGAGTTCAGACTCAAAAGCAAATCATTTTATGGAGGCCTTTGTGTCAGGAAGGGTTCTTGGAAGTGACAAAAATTATGTAAGCTCTGAGGAAGGTTCCAGAGACCCCAGGAAAGTCAGTGGCGCGGCAGTTTGGGCCAGCTTGAGAAGAGAGGTGTCTGCAATACAACAGGCCCCTTGTCACAAAGCCCCCTTCTCCTGGCTCACTTTGTCAAGCCAGGGAAACCCCTTCCAAGTCTGGAAGAGAAAAAAGGAAGAGGGCACCGTGTGCCATTATGAGAGAACAAACACAGCCTTAGATTCTCACAGCCAAACAGCCAGGGAAAAGTCCAAGCCTTAAAGCGTCCAGAACCTGGGAGGCGCCAGAGCAAACACACACCTCCAGGTCTCTGTTCATCTTTGCAGGGGTGACTGCGAGAAACAGGGCCCGCATCATCACGGGGCAGTAAGGGGCCCTATTTTCCAAGCAGTGGTGGTGATGGTGGCAGTGGGTTTTCCTGCTGGGTTCCCAGTTGAAAATTCTGGAGAGAACCGCTTTCTGCCTTTAAGCATCCAAAGAAAGAAACTGCAATTGGTGAATAACAGAAATTACATTTCTTAACGCTATTTCAGAAGATGAAAATAGCCATATCCTGCAAACAATCAGACAGTGGGCTGGGCCTTTCCTTAGGATATTTAGGAAAGACAGAAAACCAAGTCCACTCCCCTTTTCTCGACTTCCTCCTGGCTTTTTTTTTTTTTTTGCCTAGGGAATGAGTCAAGTCAGTCAACAACTATTTATGGAGCGACCACAGGATTGCAGGGTCTGGGAGGAGACTTGGGTTGCTGGAAGAAGCCCAGGATAGCTCTCACTCGAGACAGTAAAAGGAAATGTCAATCCCCAGGCCAGGTCTAAACAGAGCAATGAAGAACTGACTGCCACCCTGGGTGGGTTTATTCTGGACCAATCAGCCCCTTCTGGCTGAGCAGCCTTTGTTATCCTAAGGCCAAAATGGGTGGGTCCACCATGATCATGCACATTTTTGGAAAAATACAGGCACAATGCGCACAATCTTGATGACTTTGGGGAGGGGACTGGCGGCTGGTTGAGATGCTCTCTTTTTCCTCAATTCCCAAAGGGCCCCACAACAATCAAAATTAAACAAATGTTGTCAGATGTTCACCGTTTTATCCTCTGCAAATGTCAATGTGTACGCACCAGAGGGGAGAGGCTAGGGAAATCTAGGGCCGATGGAAACAGTCTTCTGGGGACCTGATTCTCTCGAGTTTGGACACTGGGTTTACTTGGCTCTTGGGGCTTTCTAGGTGGCTCAGACATTAAAGAATCCACCTGCAATGCAGGAGACTTGAGTTCGATTCCTGGGTTGGGAAGATCTCCTGGAGGAGGGCATGGCAACCCACTCAGGTATTCTTGCCTGGAGAATCCCATGGACAGTGGAGCCTGGCAGGCTATAGTCTATAGGATCGCAAAGAGGCTGAGACGAAGTGACTGAGCACACATGCACGCATGCACAGAGCCCTGCTACTCAAAGTGAGCTCCATGGGCTAGCAGCGTCATCACCACCTGGAGTTATGTTAGAGATTCAGAGTGTCAGGTACCACCCCAGACCCATGGAAGCAGAACCTGCTTGAAATCAACAAGCTCCTCCGGAGATCCCCATGCGCATGCAAGTTTGAAAAGCACCAATCAGATAACAACACGTGCAAGTTGCCTCTGTCTTGTCTAACTGCAACCTGATGAACTGTAGCCTGCCAGGCTCCTCTGTCCATGGAATTCTATAGGAAAGAATACTGAAGTGGGTTGCCATGCCCTCCTGCAGGCAGTCTTCCAGACCCAGGAATCAAACCTGCATATCCTGCATTGGCAGGCAGGTTCTTTACCACTAGCCGCACCTGGGAAGCCCATGCAGTTGTCATTAAACCCTGAAGACTCCCCCTAAACTCACATTTGGGGAACACTTGTCCTCCATACCGCAGGAGGCCAGTGAGCAGGCTCCCTAGATTTTTCGTTCACAAAAAAACCAAATATTAGGAAAACTTAAAGATCTGTAATGATATTATAACTCCTGACTTACAAGTAAGTCACCTGGCAGACTTTGCTGGTTGGTCCAGTGGGTAAGACTGTGCTTCCAATGCAGGGGGTGCGGGTTCAATCCCTGGTTAGGGAACTAAGATCCTGCATGCCATTGGGTATGACAAAAAAAAAAAAAAGTCACCCGGGACAATCCAGGTTGATTACATATTTGTTTAATCAACATTGGAAGATACCTTCTTGGAGACAAGCGGAACTGATCAGAGCTCACAAGGCACTCTCACTTCTGCATTAGTCTCCTCTAAACAGCACATGCCAGCCTAGATTCTCTTTGGTTTTAAATAACCAAGTACGTCTGTATAACCTGTATGGTTACAATTAGGGTCAGTACATCTGGGGAGGTCACCACAAACTCCCACACATAAATATGGTGATTTTAATAACAAATAACACGTTTGGCGACTGGAATATAAGCACGCAGGCAGAGGGAGCCACCAAAGAGTGTTAATTTGCATGTTCACAAAGGAAGAGAATCCGGTTACAACATTAAATGCTTCATTCTACAGAGCCAAGGGACTCACAAACAAGCTCACCATGGGCAAGCTCTAAACTTAAGGTCAGTTTTCAACCCCTCATGATTTTGTCTAAAACTCAAATTTAGCAGCTTGAGAAGGAGACTAGATTTTATTTGATTTACTGTGAATCCTGAAACACTGCCAACAGGGAAAAAACAAACATCGGAATAGATTTGTAAGTTAAAAACAAACATCAGAATAGATTTGATGCAGGGTCTTGAAATATTCGCCTTGTGTGTTAAGTCGCTTCAGTCGTGTCTGACTCTTTGCAATCCCATGGACTGTAGCCCTCCAGGCTCCTCTGCCCATGGGATTCTTTTCTCCAGGCAAGAATACTGAAGTAGGTTGCTGCGCCCTCCTCCAGGGGATCTTCCTGACACAAGGATCAAACCTGGGTATTCCGCATTGCTACCAGGGAAGCCAAACCCTGTGCAGCAAGTAGAATTGGTAAGAGCAAATCAATTAATTGTCTCAGTTATGGGCACAGATATAGAATCTAGAAAAATGGTACTGGTGAACCTATACGTAGGGCAGGAATAGCGGTACAGATGTAAAGAACTGACCTGTGGACACAGGGGTGCAGGGGAGGGGAGAGTGGGATGAACTGAGAGAGTGGCATTGACATATACACACTACCACATGTGAAATAGCTAGCCAGTGGGAAGCTGCTGTATATGGCATGGGGAGCTCAGCTCGGTGCTCTGTGATGACCTAGACGGTTTGGATGGGGGTGGGGGTAGGAGGGAGGGGGCGTATTTATATTTGTATTTCAGTTAAGTTCTGTCGCTCACTCGTGTTCGACTCGTTGTGACCCCACGGACGGCAGCATGCCAGGTCTCCCTGTCCATCACTGACTCCTAAAGCTTGCTCAAACTCATGTCAAACTCATGCTCATCGAGTCGGTGATGCCATCCGACCATCTCATCCTCTGTCGTCCCCTTCTCCTTCTGCCTTCAATCTTTCCCAGCATCAGGGTCTTTTCCAAAGAGTCAGTTTTTCGCATCATGTGGCCAAAGTATTGGAGCTTCAGCTCCAGTTTATATTTGTATTTATATGTATACAAACAGGGGATTCACTTCACCGTACAGTAGAAACTAACACTACATTGTAAAGCAATGTCAGTCGAGTTTAAAAAACTGTCTCAGTTATGAAGGAAACAGCTAAGAAACCCTCCCACTCAAATGGCATATATTTCATTGAAAGCTACTGGCAGTCACTCTTTACAGAGAATGGTGGGTAGTCAGGACCTATGGTGACAACAGCCATAGGGCAACCATCCGCTCCTAGACATGACCAAGAAGGAAGGAAGGTTGCTTTTCATCCCCATCCACCAAGTAGATATGGGTCAAATCCTATGCGCTTGGGGTGCATGTATCAGACTATGACTAGGATGGCATGATTTCATGAGATTAAAAAGAAAAAAATCTTGAGAGTTAAATGCTGAGGAGTCCTTAGCATTGTAACTCTGCCAAAGCCTTGCACCATCTGTTCTTAATAAATGCTGGTGGCAATATCCGTGAACACACTTGTCAGAGGGGCTACTTTCTTTCCCCTGCCTCATCCGTCCTTCCCCACCAGATGTGGAAGTCAGGAGACCCCGGGTGGAGGGTCTGGCCCTGCCAGGAGCAAATTCGTCAGCTGGATAAGCCTCAGCTCATTGCCTATTCAACAGAAGTGTTACGCCAGCTTTGATGAATTCTTAGAACTATTTGGAGGATCAAATGAGATAATGGATATGAGTCCTTGGGTAAGTCAGTTAGCCACGAACCCAAGCACTTTGGAGATAATCTGGTACTTCCATGGGTGAGGCTGGGTGTGTTGGGGGCGTTTCCTTCTTCCATGTCAGAAAAAACATGTGACACTCCTCAAAGTACTTCCCCCTCCCAGGCCCCCAGACAAATTTGCCTTTACATTTAACATATTTAGGATTCATTAAGTAACTAAATCCAGTTTTGATCTAATTGAGTTTCCTCCGAGGGCAGCTTAAGGTTTCTCTAAGCCTGTGAAGCTTATGAGTAATTGGAAGCTGGAACTCCACCCCACTCACATGTGTTGAGAAGCTCATCATCAATTTTCTTCCAAGCATGACTTAAGCTCTCTGCACAGCTTTGTTACATCTGGAGGCCAGAGCCAAGTCAACCTCATTCACTAGCGGCAGCACGTGCTGAGTTGTTTCAGTTGTGTCCGACTCTTTGTGACCCTGTGGACTGTAGCCCGCCAGGCTCCTTTGCCCGTGGGATTCTCCAGGGAAGAATATTGGAGTGGGTTGCCATGCCTTCCTCCAAGGGATCTTCCTGACCCAGGGATTGAACCTGCATTTCTTATGTCTCCTGCATTGGCAGGTGAGTTCTTTACCACCAGCGCCACCTCAGATAATACTATTGCATCAACTCAGCAGTATAGATGGTCCTGCCTGAGCCTCTGATCAGAAAGAATGCCTGGCTATCTCTCAGATGGAGATCTTTCTAGGGGAAGGACAGCTGGGCTGGCTAGTCACTCGAGAACCATGGCAGCACTGCTCTGCCCATGAGGGGCATGGCTGTCCTCCAACAGAATCCATCTGACAAATCCCTTTCAGCGTATTACAGTCGCTGGTTTGTTTTAAAGAGGCCACCTTGAGCCTGATCCTAGAGCTCAAAGATTTCTCACTGTGGTTCCTAGCTTCCTATCTGGGGCTCCTTGTTTGCGCTGTGTCCAGCCAGGAGCCTCTTTAGCCATTCACTCCATCTAAGACTGCACGGGGAGTGATGACTGACCCTCCAAGCAGTCCCCTAGATCCGAGGCTCCTAAGTCAGTCCTGGACCACATGTGAGCATGTTAAATAACTTCAGTCATGTCTGACTCTTTCCAACCCTATAGACTGTAGCCCGCCAGGCTCCTCTGTCCATGGGATTCTCCAGGCAAGAATACTGGAGTGGGTTGCCATGCATCTTGCTGGGCATCTTGCTGACCTAGGGATGGAACTCGTGTCTATATAAGTCTCCTGCATTGGAAGGTGGGCTCTTCACCATTGCACCAGTTGGGACAAGCAGCTTCAGTCCTCTCCATTGTGGGAGTCCAACACTGACCCAATGATGACACCAGTCTCCCCAGATCAGGGAGTCCAGTGTAGATTCCAGGGTTTCTCCTGAGGCTCCGTCAGGCTTGGGATTTGGGGGAAGAGCCTCCTTTGCCCAGTGTCTGCCTGGATGTCCCACTCTAGAGTCTGCCTTGATTTCCAGCAGGGTGCTACGTCCATCTTATGAACTCCATGGCAACCAGGCTCCTGAGGACCTCCATCAGCTCAAGCTCTATCCTACTTGTCCTGTAAGCAGCACCTGAGTGAGCCCTCCCTCTTCGTCCACACACTCCTTTCCTTGGTTCAGGGACTCCAGACTCTCCAGTCTCTCCTCCTAGCTCTTTGGCTGCTCCCCTCAGTCTCCCTGGTTAATTCTTGCTCGTCTCTCCAATTTGTGAAAGCTGCAGTGCCAGGGCTCGGCCCTTTACCTGTTTTCTCCTCAGCCCTCACACCCCAGAGATCTTCTGTCTGGGTACCACTGTTGTGCCGATGACTGTGAATGTCTCTCTGTCTTTAACCAGGCCTCCTCCCTGACGGGCTTCCCAGGTGGCACTATTGGTAAAGAACCCGCTTGCCAATGCAAGAGGCATAAGAGACACAGGTTTGATTTCTAGGTGGGGAAGATCCCTTAGAGGAGGGCATGGCAACCCATTCCAGTATTCTTGCCTGGAGAATCCCATGGACAGAGGAGACTGGTGGGCTACAAAGAGCCCATGGGGTCACAAAGAGTTGGACATGACCCAAGCGATTTAGTACACACGCAGGCACTCCTCCCTGAAATCAGTGATGCTACTGCCATGACTATTCCACTACGTGAAAGTTGCTCAGTCGTGTCCGACTCTTTGCAACCCCATTGACTATACAGTCTGTGGAATTCTCCAGGCCAGGATATTGGAGTGGATAGACTTTTCCTTCTCCAGGGGATCTTCCCAATCCAGGGATCGAATCCAGGTCTCCCGCATTGCAGGCAGATTCTTTACCAGCTGAGCCACGAGGGAAGCCCAAGAATACTGGAGTGGGTAGCCTGACCTTTCTCCAGGGGATCTTCCCAAGTCAGGAATTGAACCAGGGTCTCCTGCACTGCAGGTGGATTCTTTACCAACTGAGCTATGAGGGAAGCCCACTGGCTGTCCCCAAAGTAGTTCAAATACAACTCCGTTTCCTAAACGGAGCTCCTGGTGATTTCCTCTCCATATCTGCTCATCCCACAGTCTTTTCCATTTCGGTTAATGGCATTTCCATTCTTCCTGTCACTCAGGAGACATCCCTGACTCTTTTCCTCTTCTTATACCCTACCAGCAAATTTCCCCTTAAAAACGGATCCAGAATGCGACAGCTTGTCCCACCCCCATTTCTATGGCCACCGCCCAAACCACAGACCCCCTAACTTGTCTCCAGTTTTCCACCTTTGTCTCCCTTCAGTTTTTTATCACAGCAGCTCTAGAGCTCTGTTGAAACCTAGATCAGATCATGTCACCTCTCTGCTCAAACCCTCCAACACTCCTCATCTCAGAGTAAAAAGACCCCAGTCTTTGCCACCTTCTACAGAGCCTTCAGGACTGGCTCCCTGCGGGCTTTTATTTATTTATTTTTGGTTGCACTCGGTCTTCGTTGCCGTGTGCAGGCTTTCTCTAGCTGTGGAGAGCGGGGGCTACTCTCTAGATGTGGTGTGTGGGCTTCTCACAGCAGTGGCTTCTCTTGTTGGGGAGCACGGGCTTAGTTGCTCTGCAGCATGTGGGATCTTCCCAGACCAGGGATTGAACTTGTGTCCCCTGCATTGGCAGGTGCAGCCACTGGACCACCAGGGAAGTCCCCCTGCTGCCCTTCTGACTGCACCCACTGACCCTGTCCTCATTGCTCCAGCCACACTGGTTTCCTTGCATCTTTAAACAAGTTGTCCAGGTTCTGCCTAAGGACTTTTGCATTTGCTGTGCCCTTTGCCTGGAATACCCTTCTCTCTATGTGGCTGGACACTTGGCTACCTTCAGTCTTTACTGAAAATCCACCCCCAGTATGGCTTCACAGGAGAAACGGGTTGTCTTTCTATTCAAACACCTGGGTCCCCTGTGAAGAGCCTGTGAGCACAGCTTCCCCGCATAGAGGCCCTTCGCTCACCTCCGCTGCCTTATCCTAAACATCCACAGAGGTGGGTGCTGTGTCACAATTACCTCCTTGTGAGTAAGGTATAAACTGACCCTTGAGGAGCTCAAAATGAAGCAGGGCAACCCCATCTGAGCTATTGAGAAGCTTCCACTTGGCATCACCATTCCTGGCAATGAGCTACAAACACTCAATCTTCTTTACTCACCTCTGGGTGACCTCTGGGCTCAACGTCCCCTCCATCAAAACACGAAGAGACAGTAAGGGGATCTCTAGTGCCTCATGACCCCGAGGGATAACCATTATGCTTTCTAGAATCAGGTCTTTTGCAATAATATGCCAAGCGATTATGAATGAACTTTGAAAAAGTTGATATGAGGGTAGAAAACTTGGAACTGAATGCATACCAGTCTTGCCCTGTTAACCAAGACCCATGAAGTTCAGCTGCAGGCCAACTCAAGCCCTGTATACTTTTGCGTGTGCTTGCCCAGTTGCTCAGCCGTGTCCGACTCTTCGTGACCCCACGGACTGTGGCCCCCATCGGACTCCTCTGTCCGTGGGATTTTCCAGGCAAGAATACTGGAGTCGGGTGCCATTTCCTTCTCCAGGGCATCTTCCTAACTCAGGAATCAAACCCAAGTCTCCCGAGTCTCTGTCATTGGTAGATGGATTCTTTACTGCTGTGTGACCTGGGTGTGTGCTGATATCTGGCCACACTGAAGTCTGTAAGGCTTTACCTGGAGAAGTCTGTCATGTAAATGGAGAAAGGAAAACATGCACTTTCATTCAAGAGCTTTTAAAAAAATGCAACAGCATACCAGGAAAGTCTGAGGCAAAATAGCCGCTTCTAACAATAGGGAGGTTAAGAAAGAGGGAGAGAGAGGTGTTGGGGAAATTTCTTGCAGGAGACAGAGAACTAGAGATTTGCAAAGAGAAGAAATGGCAGGAAGCAAACATCCCACGTGGAAGGGGGGCTGCAAGCAGGAGACCCAAGGGGAATGTCTCCAAGAAACATGAGTCCGGGGACAAGGCTTCATGCTTGCCATCTACAAGCTTCAACACAGCCCATTTAAGGAGAAGGACACAGAATCGAGTGCACCTTCTGAGGTCCTGAGACTTGGGATTTGGGTTCTTATTGTTATAATGGCATGGTCAGGTTTGGAGAAGAAAGTTAAGCTGACAAATCCTCAAGGCAGTGTAGGACCGTTCTTTCTGTTCTTTGAGGCATTCCGCAGAAACAGAAGGGAAGGAAATTCTTACACACATGTGTTCAGACACGGACTAGTGTGGATTTGGACAGTTGTTGGCATTGTACTGGGCTTGCGCTTTAGGTGACATGGGTTCTATATTTGCATTTGGCAGCCCAGGGGTAGCAGGAATGCTCTGGAGAAGCCAGTAGCCATCAGGTTGTCAAATCTTATGGTATCTGTGAGAGCATAAGTGTTAGAGATGGAGAAGACCTGCTGGGAGACATCTAAGTCTCCCTCTCTCTGGAGCGTGTAGGTAAATATTTGCTTTGATTTGAAGTGATTCAAATTAAAAGATGTTTACTCCTTGGAAGAAAAGCTATGACCAACCTAGATAATATATTAAAAAGCAGAGACATTACTTGGCCAACAAAGGTCTGTATGGTCAAAGCTATGATTTTTCCAGTAGTCACGTATGGATGTGAGAGTTGAACTATAAAGAAAGATGAGTGCTGAAGACTTGATGTTTTTGAACTTTGGTGTTGGAGAAGACTCTTGAGAGTCCCTTGGACAGCAATGAGATCAAACCATTGAATCCTAAAGGAAACCAGTCCTGAATATTCATTTGAAGGACTGATACTGGAAGCCGAAGCTCCAATACTTTGGCCACTTGATACGAAGAAATGACTCACTGAGAAAGACTATGATGCTGGCAAAGACTGAAGGCAGGAGGAGAAAGACAGAGGATGAGACGGTTGGATGGCATCACTGACTCAATGGACATGAGTTTGAGCAAACTCCAAGAGTTGGTGATGGACAGCCTGGCGTGCTGCAGTCCATGGGGTCTCAAAGAGTTGGACATGACTGAGTGATTGAACTGAACCGAACTGAAATAGGGGAGGATTTCTCTTCATTTTCTTAAAAGATAAATGTTTTTAGACTCTGGGCGATTCAAAACCTTCCCTGGCCATAAAAAAGAAACAAAGCAAAAAGAAACCTGAAAGGAATATTTATGGAGAAATAGTAAACTATTCCTTGCGCTTGTGTGCTGTCAGTTCAGTCTTGTCTAACTCTTTGCAACCCCATGGACTGTAGCACGCCAGGCTTCCCTGTCCATCACCAAGCCCTGGAGTTTGCTCCCAGGTTCCTCTGTCCATGGGGATTCTCCTGGCAGGAATACTGGAGTGGGTTGCCATGCCCTCTTCCAGGGGATCTTCCTGACCCATGGATTGAACCTGCAGTCTCTTGTGTCTCCTGCATTGGCAGGCGGATTCTTTACTGCTAGTGCCATCTTAGGAAGCCCAAAACTATTCCTAGACTCATGTAGTTATCCAGCTCCTAAAGCTTAGGAGAGGTTGGTTAAAATACTAAAAATATGAAATACTAAAATACTAAAAACAGTGACTATATTTAACTTTTTTTTTTTAAGTTTATAAAGGAACCAATAAAATAAAAATACACCTGGAACCTGAATTATCTCCTATGAACAGAGACTACTTATAAACACATCCAGTCCTCTGGGCCAAAGAAGGAGAAGTGCACCCTCCCCAGTGCTCCCGGTCCTTGAGGCCTGGTCTGTGAGTCACTCAACACACTTCCGCTGAGAGTTACCAAGTAGGAGGCACGGCGGACAGGGTACTGGCAGAGTCAAGTGAGAAAACCCTAGTGTTCCAACTTCTGTTCCCACACTGCCAAAGAAAGAATAATAACAACACAAAAATGCTGAGTTCCAAAAGACACACTGTGAAAAATGTTGAAAAGGAAGGCAAACCCTTTAAAGGGGTGACCTTGGGTGTGCCCTTCCCAATCAAGTTAAATGTCGCTGCCCTGAGAACTTGTACTTTCTGATTTCCTGATGCTGCAGAATGCAAAGTTAGCATAACGAATTTAAAGCTCCCAGCTTCCTTCCTTTCTCCATTTCCTTAAAAACAAAAACAAAAGCCACAGGTTTAATATTTCCATTAAAATACAACCTAACAAAAAGCATCACGCACACTGTTTGTTACCATGGTGTAGGGAAAAAAATACACCTTTTTTTCTTTGGCGGAAAGACTACTTTTTCAGATCTTAGTGAGAAGCTAAATTCTGTCTCCTGAGTAACTTTAGTCCTTAAGTATATGTGCTATTTTAGGCGATTTATGGTTTTAATCGTCCGTGCGTGTTTCTGTTATTTCTCACTACTAACACGGTGACTGTTAGAATCAGGAGGGAGAGTCCCACATTGGCCCTCTTACTCCTACTCTGGCTTTCCCGTCCACACCTTTATAAGATCCTAAATCTCCATCACAGTCCTCAGGCTTCCTCACCTTTGTATTCACAACAGCCTCCTGAGGGAGGGACTCATCACCATTGTGTAGAAGAGGAAAGGGAGGCTTCCAGAGCCACGAGGCCACCCCCACATGTGGCTTCTGAGCACCTGAAATGATGGTGCTCATGGAAAACACGTGTTAAAAACTCAGTGTGACGTAGGGCTGAGTCGCTCTGCTGTGCACCAGAAACTATCACAACATTGTTAGTTGGCTATGCGTGAGTGAGTGCGTGCAAAGTCGCCTCAGTCATGTCTGACACTTTGCGATCCAGTGGACTGCGGCCTGCCAGGCTCCTCTGGCCATGAGATTCTCCAGGCAAGAACACTGGAGTGGGTTGCCATGCGCTCCCCTCCAGGGGATCCTCCTGACACAGGAATTGAATTCCAGTCTCCTGCATTAGCAGGTGGGTTCTTTACCACTAGTGCTGTCTGAAAAACCCTAGTTGACTATACCCTGACATAAAATTAAAAAACTGATAATATTGTTGATAAACTGGGTTAAATATAATACATGATTCAAGTCCATTTACTTGTTTCCTTTTAATTCTTGTTTAATGTGGTTACTAGAAAATTTTTAATTACCTCTAGAGCTCACTTGTATTTTTATTGGGCAGCTTTGCCTTAGAGAGCTCCATGCAAAGTCATCCACTGGAACAAGGGCAGGCCTCCTACTGCATTTGGGAGGCCCAGAGTTTCCTAGGGCTTCAGGAATTGGGGAGAGCTTTGCACATAGACAGGCTTCCCTGGTGGCTCAGATGGTAAAGAAAATGCCTACAATGCAAGAGACCTGAGTTCGATCCATGGGTCAGGAAGATCTCCCAGAGAAGGAAGTGGCAACCCACTCCAGTATTCTGGCCTAGAGAATTCCATGCACAGAGGAGCCTGTTGGGCTACAGTCCATGGGGTCGCAAAGAGCAGGACACAACTGAGCGACTAACACGTGTTAGCACATAGATGGGAGATGGTCTGCACTGTGCCCAGGAAGGAGATGAAGGATGCCCTTGGTCTGTGTGTGTCGTAGGCACAGGAAGAGAACGATACAAGGGCCCTGGAGGGGCGGGGGCTGACTGCCTGCTTGCATCGGAGCCTGCATAAGGGTGACAAGGGGACCTTAGCCTGGATCCAATGAAGGAGCTGGGGTACATGCACCTCCAAAATAGGCACCTCCAAAGGACCCAACTCCTGTCCCTTCCTTCCATACCTTTTTGACACAGTAGCTGCAGAACTGTTTTGAAATTTATATTGATGATGAAGTCACACCTTCCTACTTCAAATCTTGCAACCCATTTCTCTGCACACAGGGTAAAATCCAAACTCGACAGTTTGATCTGACATCCACCCTCCTCTCTGATTCTGCCTCCTACTTCCCGCTGCATGGCCTCCCATGGCCTTTTTAATTATTCCCTCCGCCAGAGACACTTTTACCTGGATGTCCGGGACATCCATCATCTCATCATCTCAACTTTGGTGTCTCAACAATCTTCCTCCTTCCAATCTAGAGTCGCTCCTCAAACACTACGTGCTGCCCTGTTTTATTCTCTGCCCAGCACGTCATTACTGACAGGTGGTGTTTTATCTGCATTGCCCCCCACCCCCATCCACTCCGAATGTGATGTCTCTAAGGGCACCCTGGGAGCTGCCATCATCTGCATTTCAGAGGAGATGCAAGAGTTCAGATGGAGAGTGCCTAGTGAGACACGCGTGCTAAGTCGCTTCAGTTGTGTCTGACTCTTTGTGACACCATGGACTGTAGCTCACCAGGCTCCTCTGTCCATGGGATTCTCCAGGCAAGAATACTGGAGCCTGTTGCCATTTCTTTTTCCAGGGGATCTTCCCAACAGAGGAATTGAACCTGGGTCTCCTGTGGCTCCTGCGTTGCAGGTGGATTCTTTACCACTGAGTCAGGTTTAAATCCAGACCTGACTCTACACCTGGCTTCTCCCAGCACTGCCACTGTTTCTTGCCTTTTTGCTCCAGCTCTTCCTCCCATACCTGGAAGAGAGGCCCCAGCAAGGCACTAACCTTCCCCGCCTCCCCCCACACCCCCCCCTCCCCACCCCGGCCCCCAACAGCTCCCTGAAGCCTCTGCTCCCTCCTTCTCCCCAACACCCCCTCCCAGGACACAAAAGGCCAGGAGGGGAGTCATTTGTGTGCTGGCCTTTCTTCCCCACCAGCTAATGGACTCTCTGTGAATAGAGCCCAAGTCCTACAAAGGAGTCTCCACCCCCTGCCCGCTGCCACTGCACAGAACTGTCCTGAGAACTGTTCTCGGTATACAGCAGGAACCTAATAATCACTGGCTGCTGCAACAAACAACCCAGTGGAGGAGAGCCCTTCCAGACGTTGACCCCAAGGAGGGCGAGGGCGCAGGGCCTGTCATCTGCCCCTCCCCGGCCCGCATCACCATTCCCATTCACTTTCCTTTCCTTCCTTCTCCCTCAAGGAGGCCCAGACCACTTGGGCTTTTCATGACTTCTCATCACCCCTACTTGTGTCCTCCGCATGAGAAAAAGCCCAGAGCTTGCAAAAACCCCCCTTTATGCTTCACTGTCTTACCCGCCCCTCCCCCACCTGGCTCAGAGTCCTCCCAGGGCCCCCAGGGAGGCCCCTCGATGGGGCACCCTCCCTCCTCCCCCATTATCCTCGGTTCCCCCTCTCCCCCTGGACTGTTTACACAGCTGCAGAACGAAGGGACGCTCATTTCTCCGCTCCCCAAGCCCAGGGTTAATATATGTAGATTTCCGGCTCCCCACAACCTGGGGCAATGGAACTGCTATCCCAACCCAGGCTCCTGTAAATAGTCAGTCCGATGATGACGGCACCTTCGAGGGATTGGAAACAAACGAGGAACGGCTTACAATAAAGGAGCTCGCAGACACCAGCTCACTCAGGTTGCCTTTCCACGGCCCAAGACCGCAGCAGCTGTTCTGCACCACCTGAGCCCCGTGAAATAAGCAATGCAAAGGTAGGCACACCATAGACCTCCAGGTGACCTGGGTCCAGCCAGGGACAACTGCAATGGCATCCTTGTTTGAGTATCATAGGACCCAAGGCTTGACCAAGTTGTGGGCAAGTTGAAGGGAAAAAAAGAAAAAAAACCCACTAGACAAACTGTCCAAATACCTTAGAAATAAACTAACTAACTGGGCTTCCCTGGTGGCTCAGTGGTAAACAACCCTCTTGCCAATGCAGGAGACATGTGGGTTCGATCCCTGGGTCAGGAAGATCCCCTGGAGATGGAAATTGCAACCTGCTCCAGTGTTCTTGCCTGGGAAATCTCATGGACAGAGGAGTCCGTCGGGCTGCATGCAGTCCATGGGGTGGCAAGAGAGTCAGATACAACTTAGCGACTAAATAACAACAAACTAACTAACTGAATAAATAAATGCCTGTAAAGTACTTTGGAGCTCTCCAATCCTAAGAGGTGCCTCCAAATGATTGCCTCCTTGACCATGCTCTAAACCAGATGGGAAAATCAAATTAGAAACATCTCGAAAGCATCCTCGTCTCATGAGCCTCTGTAGTAATGGAGGTATTCCAGACCAGTGTGGATTACACAAGATCAAAGTACAAATAAAAGAATTCAAGATAGTGACTTGAGGTTTGAAGAATACAACTCCTGGAAAGCCACGGAACTTCTGTCTCTGACAAAGGATTATTACTTTGCATTCTGCCTAATTTTCTCCAAGGAACTGGTCTGTAGCTCTTGTTATCTCCTGTGTTTCCACTCCTCCCCAGGGTGACACATTCTCAGAGGGATAAACATACACAACCTCCCTTACCCCGAGTTCACCTCATGCCGGATCTTAGTACTGCAGGAATCAAGGGTCACTTTCCTTTTCCACTTATGGAATAAAAAGATTCTTTTTCAAAGGATGACCTAACTTGTCTGATGGGGGCAGCCCTAGCCAGAAACCTGACAAGTCAGCTTTTTCTTGAAATATTCACTTTTACACTCTGGTCTCCAGAGACCAAGTAGCATGTTTATATTGTCCCATTTAGAAACCTCCGCCACACACCTAGGAGAGGCGCTCTGGGGGTCAGACCCCATCCAGGGCCATCCCTATAAGGAAACCTGTGGATGCCAAGCCTGATTCTGTCTGTGATGTCTTCATGGGGTCCAGGGCAACTATGACAACTAAAGTCAGCTCAGAGCAGAAGATGGAGGCTGAAAAGAAACCTGCTTACTCAGAGAATGCCACAGGAACTAAAGTGTTTACCATTACAGACAGAGCATAAGGTGAAGAATCTCTGTAGTGCTGCGAAATCCATCTCGGCCCATCTGCAAGGTTGGCATGTAGCCAAAAAGGTGCATGGTTTACCCTTGTGCTTGAGGTCCCAATGCTTGAGCTAGTGGACAGGCTATCTGAGTTTCACACAGTCCTGGGTGTGAGTTCTGTTGTACAGATGAGGGACTCTGCCCATGGTCCCACCACGTGACTCCCAACACAGGGCCTTTCCCTTAGGAACTGTACTCTGGGGCAACTCCCCAAGCGGGGATGACAAACCAATTCTACCACTGGGGCTGAGTTTTACATCACAGGATAAGGAAAAGACTCAGGGGAGGGCAAGGGAAGGACAGACCGAATCTGTCATTAAATTAATCTCCTAACATCCAAGAGCTCTGAGTTAATATTGGTGTGTTATGTCAACTTAGTGTGGACCCAGGACCCAAACTAAGGGAAAACGAAAACAACTTTGACAGCCATTTCCTTGCTTTCTTTCTCCACCCAAGAGGCACCAGTAGTTAACAGTATGGTGGCAACAAGTGGGTCAAAGGTCAGCCCCTCAGCCAGAGCTGGTTTCCATGGAGATGGGGCCTATTCATCCAGCACACAGAGCCTCTTCATAGCCACTTACACACAATTGAGCTATTACTGAGAGCCCAGGAGAGCTCTGTCTGGAGCACAGTGCACTAGACAGGGCAGGGTTTAATGGAGCTGATTAAATGGTATTGGGGAATTATCCCAGAGCAGGATTTGGGGATGCCCGTCAGAGGCAAGTTAAATCTCCAAGCCTCATCGCAATCTCCCCCACACCTCTCCCTTGTACTAGAATAATGCCAGCATCCACACACTCCTGTTCACCTCACTTTTCTTCCCATGTGTCCAAAGCTGAGGACAAACCCTTAATCTGAGATTCCCGGAATTTGAGTATCTCTATCATTTGCTCAGCATCGCTGCATTTTTGTGATTTAGAAACATATCAACCCAAAGGCAAAGAATGGATCCACTTGAAGCATAAAATAAATTCCAGTGGATGGAGAATGTGGTTCAAAACCAGTACCTCCTAGAGGCGAGAAATTCTTCAGCATTTGTTTGGGAATTCTTGAAATCCTGTTTTGTTTTGTTTTTTTCCTTTTCCCAAAAGAATGGGAGCACATTCCTTTACAAAATGCAGTGCCATCTGCAATTTATCAGACATAGATTCTACCAAAACTGTCACAGTCTTTCAGAGTGGAACAATTGAAGTGGAAAGTAAAATGACTAAAAAGTCCTATGAAAGAGAGTATTCTTTCATACAAAAACTTTAGGTCAATGTTTAATACATAACCAATCAAACCTGGAAATAAGTCAAAATCTTTTGACAAGTAAATGAATCAGCAAATACTGGCTCATCCACACAGTGGAATACTACGCAGTTATGAAAAGACAATGGTGATACAGACAGTGACAAGAATAACTCTCAAACGCAATCTGCTAAGTGAATGAAAGTGAAAGTGAAGTCACTCAGTCGTGTCCGACTCTCAGCGACCCCATGGACTGCAGCCCACCAGGCTCCTCCATCCATGGGATTTTCCAGGCAAGAATACTGGAGTGGGGTGCCATTGCCTTCTCCGAAGTGAATGAAGCCAGAGCCAAAAGGCTACACACTGTTTGAAACCACTTTTATGTCATTCTGGAAAAGGGAAAACCATAGGGATGGAGAACAGATCAGTGGTTCCCAGGATTTGCGACGGATTACAGGGCAGGGGTTGACTATCAGGGGATGCCCATGGGGAGTCTGGTGGTGAATGGTCTTGTTCTACTGTTACTTTAGTGGTACAATTTGTCGAAACCCATAGAACTGTACTCCACAAAGAGTGAATTTTATAGTATGTTTAAAAAAAAGCAAACTCAGGGCTTCCCTGGTGGTTCAGTGGTAAAGAATCCACCTACCAATGCAGGAGAATACAGGGTTCGATCCCTGATTCAGGAAGATCCTATATGCTTCCAAGCAACTAAACACAACTATTGAGCCTGTGTTCTAGAGCCTGGGAGGTGCGACTACTGAGCCCGTGTGTCGCAGCTACTAAAGCCCACACACCTGAGAGCCCATGCTCTGAAAAAAGAGAAGCCATGGCAATGAGAAGCCCGCACACCACGACTAGAGAGTAGCCCCTGCTCACTGCAGCTAGAGAACAGTAAAATAAATGAATGAACACAATTATTAAAAAAATCTGAATTGAGTCTTTTAGAGAACAAGTAAGGAAACAGTATACTGACTCTCCAGGTCAGGATAAAACAATAAAGAATCTGCTCTGTTCTAAGTAAGACCTGCCAAGCTCTAAGTGCAGTCCACTCTTTACAATCCTAGTTGCTGTTATCTCTAACCAGGTGAAGGGAAAGAGGAATATATTCAGGAACTGAAGCATGTCTCGATTTTTGTTTTTATTTTGTCCGTATCACATGGTATGTGGGATCTTTCCAGACCAAGGATCAAACCCGTGCTGACTGCATTGGGAGAGTGGAGTCTTGTTTCTGTTTTTTGAGGCCTTCTCTTCCTGAGTATGATTTGGGAAGAAAAAAATAATAGTGGAAGAAACAGTGCTTAGTAAGTAGGAGAGAAAATAGTGGAGAGGATGAAATGAAAACAGTTGTGGTCTCAAGTGGGTTAGTGTCTGTAAGCGGAAGAAGGAAGAACAAATTCAAAGTCTTTGCACAGAGGGTCCCTGAGACCTCACAGAAGTCGCTCAGCTTCAGATCAGACATACAGATGTCTATCCTGATCCCTGGAATGGCAGTGTCACCAGCACGCACAGCACTGTGGTGGCCCGAGTGGCCAAGACCAGACGGCGCCCACGTGCACATGATAATATCATAGTCTGTATTGTTGAGTGATGAACACGTGTGAGGTAGGAACTCAGAGGCTCCCCAGACCGACCTGAAGGGCACACAGCGAAGACCTCAAAGCATCTCAACAGGTCAAATATTTCCATTGTCTCACAACATCCAGGCACTGTTTACTATACCTAATTCACTTTATCTTCATGACAATCATCTGTGGTGGAAAGTGTTAATCCCATTTTATAGGTGAGAAAACCGAGGTACCAGGAAGCTATCAACTAGCAGAGGGTGGGATCTGAAACCTGTCCTGACCCAAAAGTCTGTATGCATAACCCCTACACTATTGGAAAAAATGAGATAAATCCACGAAGGCAAAGATTCACAGAGATAAAGCCCTACACTCATAGATATCCCAAGGCAAAGGGTAGGAAGGGCATGGAAGTGGTCAATTCTTCCCCATGGTGCTCGAGAAAGGAAGCTGCTTCAGTGTTTGAGGGTCCTCTCCAGTGCCCAGAAAACGATGCTCTGGTTCAGAGCGGAGTGGCAGGCCAAGGACATTCAAAATTTTCTTCTCTGGAAAACAGTCAAGGTGAACGGAAGACAACACAGGCAGTCTGTCTTCTGAAAGTGACAAGCTGTCATGTGGACAAGGAGGAATTTTGTTTGTTCTGCACTGCCCTCATCGCTGCAGGTGTCCACGCAGAGGCCAGACAACAAGTTGTTGGACCAGACAGCTTTCTGCTCTCAGCCAATGAGGAATTATTCTCAGATGTGAAATGATTCTTCCGTCTTTCTATGAGAGCAAGTGCGGAATGGAAAAGCCCACTTCTAACTCAAAGAAGAAAAGCAAATCAGGCTGCTGGGAGGCAGTGGCAGACAGCTTGGGAGAGGTGTCCTGTGGGCCTGAGTTGGTGATGCAATTCCTCAGAGAACCCAGACAGACCCCACATTTCCCAAGGGTGGGCAACTGGCAGGGGCTGTTCCTTCTGGCTGCCTCAGCTACCTGGTCCATCAGCAAGATTTCTGCCAATGTTTCAAAGAATTTTCAGTATACCTTATAATGGGTCAACATTAATCCCCAAGATTTAAAAAGTCAAGCTAAGACTAAAGTTTGGAAAGTTTAAGACATTTGTTCCTTTATCACAAACTAATGGTGAATAAGGGCTTTCCAGGTGGTGCTGGTGGTTAAGAACCCGCCTGCCAATGCAGGAGGTGAAAGGGACATGGGTTGGGATCCCTGGGTTGGGAAGCTCCCCTGGAGGAGGGCATGGCAATCCACTCCAGTATTCTTGCCTGGAAATCCCATGGACACAGGAGCCTGGCGGGCTGCAGTCCATGGGGTCGCAAAGAGTCAGACACAACTGAAGCGACTTAACATGCACTCAACAGCAAATTAAAAGGTGATGTCCAGGGACTTTCCTGGTGGTCCAGTGGTTAACAATCTGCCTGCCAATACAGAGGATATTGGTTTGATTCCTGGTCCTGGAAGATTACACATGTCTCGGAGCAACTAAGCCCATGAGCCACCACAGCTGAAGCCCATGCTCTAGCCTGTGCTCCATAACTAGAGAGGAGTCTTCGCTGGCCACAACTAGAGAAAGCCCTCTGGCAGCAACAAAGACCTAGAGCAGCCAAAAATAAATAATTGACAAAATTTTTAAAAAGCCACCTCTCAGGCTTTTCCTCTGGCAATTCAATCAAGTCGACTGTATAGGGTGAATGGCCTGGGAAAACCAGTAAAAACAGAGACAACTTGAAGCTTTTTTTTTTTTTTTTTTAAGGCTTTGTAATCCTACTGATTCTGTTCCAAAGAACTGGAGTGCTATGCGGGGGTGAGGGAGAAATAAGGCAGCTCCAGGTATAAACTAGTTCAGACCACTGTAAGAAACTTTGGCAACATGATGAAGAACTTTGAAATGTTTTCTAAACGTCTACTCCCTGATTCCACATCTGGGAATCAAGGGTAATAATCCTAAATTTATAAAAATCTTCACACACAAAAGACCTGCACTGGACTATGGTTTATAAGAGTAAAATACCAGAAAAACCCAAGTTTCTAAAAATGGGGGAATGGTTAAGTGTTATCAGCTGGAGACATAGCCTGTGACTAAATATTACATGAAAAAAGCAAGACACCAAAGTCCACCTCAGTATGGAGATACGGATGTTTGAAAAGAGAAGCAAGTACATAATTTATGCACCAGAAGAAGGGTCCAGCAGAAATTGGACCAATATATTTAAACGGTTATATTTGGGTCACAGGATTGAGGGGGCATTAAAAAGAAAATCTTGCCCCAATTTCCATATTTTCTTTCATAAACATGCTTCTCTCCTTCTTTCTCTCTCTTAGAGTAACACAACTAAAACAAGGAAACAGTCTCTCTCTATGTGCTTCCCCATCGTCTGGTGTCAATCTTTCCCATCTCCTTTCAAGAATGTACAGTCAGGGACTTCCCGCTTTCCAATGCAGGGGACGTGGGCTCCATCCCTGGTGGAAGAACTAAGATCCCACATCCTTTGTGGCAACTAAGCCACAACTGCTGAGTCCATAGCATCACAACTAGAGAGAAGCCCCACTTCCACCACTAGGACATGAGGAAGCCAAATAAGTAAATAGATATTAAAAAAAGGATGCACAGCCATGTATAAACGAACAAGCACAAGTTCGCATATTTCTGACTCTTCCCTCCTCTTCTTCCCCCTTCTTCCTCTTTTTTTTCTTTTTGGAAATACAAATTTTTATTTATTAACAAAGGTCTTTTCTAACAGCTTAGTTACATTCCAGCAAACATTATTAATAGAATCAGTTGGCATGTGTAAATATAATGCAACTAAATGTAGTTTAAAGTGTTACTTTTGGCTTTAATTTTTTAAAAAACATATAATTAACTTACTTTAGAAAAAAAAAGTCAAAGAGCCAGCAAATATTAATTCAGTAAATCAAGTGTAAATGTCCTTGTCCTGGGTCATCTGGGACACTCTTCACAGTTGACTGGTTTAGCTGTCTAATAAATATCTTTTTTTTTAACTTTATATTTTATATTGGGGCACAACTTATTAACAATATTGTGTCAGTTTCACATTATGTACACACATGTATCTATTCTCCAAATTCTTTGACCATTTAGGCTGTCACAGAATACGGAGCAGAGTTCCCTGTGTACTACAGGAGGTCTTTGTTGGTTATCCACTTTAAATAAGGCAGTGTATACATGTCACACACGATTCCTCCTTTTTCTTCTTCTTTTTAAAAATTTAAACAAGTGTGGGATTATATCACATATTCCCACTTGTTCCTCAGCTTCCTTTAAAATAAGGTCTTCATTTCTAAGATCTCTGTGACCTTGGCAGTCAATTTCAACCTCTCCTTCCTTACTTGCTCTCACTAAATTCAAACCATCCTGCACCTCAGGAGCCTCAAGTCAAGATGTGAACCTTGAAGGGGGTCCCAACCCACTTCCTCCCAACCTTCTTCCTTCAAGTTCCCCTAGAAGGCAGGAAGGATTCATCCCTCACTTGGGCTGCCCTTCTCCAGCATGAAGTCCTTACCTGTAAATGGACACTGATACGGACCGCTTGTCCCCTTGAAATGCAGTATTTCCAAGTCTGGGACACTACCTTTTTTTTTTAAATATCTCGGTCCCTAACACATTGCTAGACTGCAAGGAGCTGCTCAACGATCACCTGTTGAATGAAAAACAAATGCCTACAGATACCATCGAACTATTTATGACTGATTTTAAAGCCAATCAAGTATCAAATGTTGAATGAATAACTTCTCAATAAAGAGAGAGTCCAAGAACCCAAAGAGCTTATAATGAAAATGGGAAATAAGACACATGTGCTTTCAAAGGCATGGCACACACCAGTGGTTCCTGTCAAAATGGTAGGAAAAAAAGGACTGAGAGAAGTTAAATGTATACAATTTAAACGACTGTCCTTTAGTCTGCGGTGAGTTCATTCTCTTTTTTGGTTATTGTTATTAAACTGTTCTTTTTGAAATGAGATTATAGAGATAGTAGGGGATAGTTGTTTCTTTTAATAGCCTTACTTGGTAAAAATACAAGTTGATGTTGTTCTGCCAACCCCTTCCCCTACCCAAGTTCTCTGGAATCTGACTGTCCTGCAAACCCAGGAGTGGGATCCAGGTGGTAAAGACTCTAATACTTTGTGGGAAGAATGAATCCCCCAGACTGAGTGGGATGCTCTTTTAGTTGATCTCTGAGGATGAGTTTGATTTTTGAAAGCAGAGAGAGCAAGCCAGTGATGAGAGCTGAAAGCTCTAAAGGATGCAGGAAAAAGAAGTCCAAAGATATTCAGTAGGTAATTTTTTGTAGAGAGCTGTCATAAGATGGTGGCTCAGATGGTAAAGAATCCACCTGCAATGCAGGAGATTCATGTTCAATCCCTGGGTAGAGAAGACCTCCTGGAGAAGGGAATGGCTACCCAGTCCAGTATTCTTGCCTGGACAATTTCATGGACAGAGGATCCTGGTGGGCTATGGTCCATGGGGTCGCAACGAGTTGGACATGACTGAATGACTGGTGCTGAAAAAACAGCAAAAGAGCTTAGGAATGAAGACTTAAGCATTCATTCACTCTGGAGACCAAGAGCTTATACTGTCCCAGGTGCTTGATGTTTGTATTTTTTTGCATGTTTGATTATCTCAAACCCCCATTTTGCAGAGCAGATATCACAGATAAGTTTCAGGGTAAAAAGTGACAGAAATGCTCTTTGAATCCAGGTCCACCTCCATTACCTTTGTACTCACTGTCCTGGCAACAAGCCCCTACCCTCAATGTATGGTCAATGAGGATGTTCTGAAGGTTTGTGGGCAGGACAATGATATAAAGAATGTGGTACCCATCAGAGGTTTTCTAAAAATGGCGATAAACAGGAGGCAAGAGCTGAAGTCAGGACACCGCTGCAGTGAGCCAGGCCTGATGTCCACACCATGTCCTCTGGGGTGTCTCTGGGGTTGGAGGATAGTTTCACAGAATCAACAGGACCTGGAGACTGAATGGTGTTTATGGAACATGAGGGAAAGAGGATCCGAAGACAGAGAGCTTGGGTGATGAGGAGAGTGTGAATTATAGGAGAACAGAGAAGCGGGGAGGGGAAACATTTACTGTCAAACTGCTGCTGCTGCTAAGTCGCTTCAGTCGTGTCCGACTCTGTGTGACCCCATAGACGGCAGCCCACCAGGCTCCCCCATCCTTGGGATTCTCCAGGCAAGAACACTGGAGTGGGTTGCCATTTCCTTCTCCAATGCATGAAAGTGAAAAGTGAAAGTGAAGTCTCTCAGTGGTGTCTGACTCTTCGCGACCCCATGGACTGCAGCCTACCAGGCTCCTCTGTCCATGGGATTTTCCAGGCAAGAGTGCTGGAGTGGGGTGCCATTTGCCTTCTCCTTTACTGTCATAGATTTCGCCAAAACGCCACAGTGGCACTGACCTGAACAAGGGCAGCAGAGCACAATGGTTAAGAGCCCAGGGTCCAAGTTAGTCCAGGCTCAATTCCTGCCTTGACAGGCATGGGTGACCTTAGGCAAGTGGTTTATCTATGACTGTTTCATCAAGCTTAAAACAAGAATAAAGAATCAATTTCCTGGCACTTCCCAGGTGGTCCAGTGGTTAAGAATCTGTCTTCCAATGTAGGGGACGTGGGTTTGATCCCTGGTCGGGGAACTAAGATCCCACGTGCTGCAGAGGAACTAAGCCTGCACGCTCATTACCGAGCCTGCGTGCCACAACAAAGACCCAGTGCAGCCAGAAAAAAGAAAAAGAAAAAAAAAAGAATCAACACAAAATTGTAAATAACCATATGTCAATAAAAAATAAACGAAATCTATCATTAAAAAAAAGAATATCATGCTCTTCACAAGGGGGTTGGCTTTAAGGATTAAAGGACTTCTTACTTGCCGTGCTGTGTGAAATTGCACAGCCTCCCATATTTGGCAGTCTCTTGTGCACTTTCCCCCAAGCTTTTGCTTCCCTTTTTTCTTATCCCTCCTTCCCATTCTTGGCACACCTAAATCCACTCCTCCTGGGGAAGTCCACACCCTTGCATGGCTTCCTGGAGACGCTTCTCCTGCAGGTCTCCTGAGTCTGCCTCCTGGCCCTTCTCATCCCTCCCTCATTTTTACTAGTCCTGCTCAAACATTCAACTGTCTGGCAAGCACACTCTTATCTTCTTCCAGGTGAATAAAAATAAACTATATATTTTTTTATTTTGTAAAATGTCAAACATATACAAAAGTAGAGAGAATAATACAATGAAGCTGGTCAAGCCCTCACTCATGTTCCATGACTAGTCCATGGTCCATCTTGGGTCATCTATCCCCATCCACTCTACAGCCAACCCACCATGAGCCAAATTACTGTGAAGCAGAGCCCAAATAACACAACATTTTGCCCCTAAGTGTTACACTGAGTATCTCAAAAAGACTGACATTTTAAAAATGCCTATATATGATTTAAAAATTCCTATAAATGATAAATCAACAACCTCAGATATGCTGATGATACCACTCTAATAGCAAAAAGTGAAGAGGAACTAAAAAGCCTCTTGATGAGGGAGAAAGAGGAGAGTGAAAAGGCTAGCTTGAAACCTAATATTCAGAAAACTAAGATAGAGGCATCAAGTCCCATCACTTCTTGGCAAATAGATGGGGAAAAAAGTGGAAACAGTAGCAGATTGTATTTTCTTGAGGTCCAAAATCACTGTGGAAGGTGAGGCAGAAATGAAATTAAAAAATGCCTGCTCCTTGGAAGAAAAGCTATGACAAACCTAGACAGCATGTTAAAAAGCACAGACATCATTTTGCTGATGAAGGTCCATATATCAAAGCTACAGTTTTCCCAGTAGTCATGTACGGATGTGAGAGTCAGACCATAAAAAAAGCTGAGTGCTGAAGAACTGATGCTTTTGAATTGTGGTGCTGGAAAAGACTCTTGAGAGTCGCTTGGACAGCAAGGAGACCAAACCAGTCAATCCTAAAGGAAATCAACCCAGAAAATTCATTGGAAAGACTGATGCTAAAGCTGAAGTTCCAATACTTAGGCCACCTGGTGTGAAGAGCCGACCCATTGGAAAAGACTCTGATGCTGGGAAAGATTGAGGGCAGGAGGAGAAGGGAGTGACAGAGGATGCAATGGTTGGACGGCATCACCGACTCCATGCACAAGAGTTTGCGCAAGCTCCAGGTGATAGTAATGGATAGGGAAGCCTGGTGTGTTGCAGTCCAGGGGGTCACAGAGTCGCACATGACTGAGCAACTGAACAACAACAATCCTTAGGATGTCATTTACCACGTTCCTCTGAACGATGTATTTCTTGTAAACTAATAATGAGATCTAGAGGCTTCATCAAATTGAGGTTTAGTATTATTTTATCTTAGGGAGAGGAAACAAAACTACTTCTTCCCTTAGTAGCTGGGATACTTCTAAAGATAAATCTTCCTCACTACTATCGGGTGGGCCAGTAACAGACAGCACACGGCACAGGTGGGACAAAAGTCCGATCTTTTCCTTTCATATATCAGGCTTGAAATACTGACTATGGCTCCTTTTAATCCTCCACAGGATACCAGAGTTTTTTGTTTAGTTTCAAGTCATTAATTTAAAGCTTCAAATAAATATGTTATTGATGTTCAAACTATTTCATCTTTTCCCTCTTGTTCAGAATGACTCCTGAGCCTTTTTGACCTAGTGGCCCTAGTACCTGAGTCTCTCGTAGGAGACTATTAGTATTTCAGTGGGAAATAGTATTAGGAGGTCACAATCTGAGCACTATAGAGTCATTGCTATTCAAATGATGATTATTTCCAGGACTTTTCAGTAGAGAGGTTAGGAAAGAAAATTTCTCTTAATCTGATGAAAATAGATGATGAGTTTAAAGTAGACCTTCCAATTTGCATTCAGAACTACAAATTTTTTCTCAGCCTTCTTGATCTTCCATTTGTACCTCTTTTTAGCACATTGAAAATTCTTTTCTCAGTGACACCAACATGACTACTCATTTACTCCCTTCATAATACATACAGCACAGACTCAGAATAACAACACTAATACCACTGCATCAACCTGGTTAATTAAAACAGTTCAAGATTTTTTTTGGCAGGGTTGGGGTATATACCTTCTTCTTTTGCTCCTCAGGTTATATCCTTTCCCTGGTTGTTTAGTGGTTAGGATTTGGTGTTCTCAGGTTATATCCCACTATGGGAGACCTGGGTTCAATCCCTGGGTTTGTTAGATCCCCTGGAGAAGGGTACGGCTACCCACTCCTATATTCTTGCCTGGAAAAATTCATGGAGAAAGGAGTCTGGCAGGATACAGTATATGGGGTCGCCAAGAGTTGGACACAACTGAGAGACTAACACTTTGACACACAGGGATATATAAATAATTGTGTTTGCACCAGTGGGTTTTGCCGAGATCTCCTGATTTTCAGTCTGGTTCTGTCCCTGGGACTTAAGCTTGTCCAGCCCTTAGCTGGAGGCATAACATCCTGTCTACTCTTGGGCAGTTCCACCCCTGAGGTGGACCAAAGCAAACCAGAAAGGTAGCATCATCCACAGCAGATACCTGACCTCAGACTTTGCTTGTCCAGGAATTCTGCATGCTTAGACACGCTTAGGTCTGGGATGGGATGGAGACTGAGTGTGCCTCGCCCTTTTGGCAGTGATTTGGGTGGATGGCTATTCCCAAGGGGGCCAGGCCTAAAGCTGACTAGGCTTTTCCTGTGGTCATGTCCAAGTCAATCGTGCTCTGGCAACTTTTGAAATGCCGTGAGGTGACAAAACACTTTCTTACAATAATTTTTCATTAAAGATAAAACTAGTGCCAGGCCTCCCTGCCCATCACCAACTCCCGGAGTTCCCTCAAACTCATGTCCATTGAGTTGGTGATGCCATCCAGCCATCTCATCTTCTGTCATCCCCTTCTCCTCCTGCCCCCAATCCCTCCCAGCATTAGGGTCTTTTCCAATGAGTCAACTCTTCGCGTGAGGTGGCCAAAGTACTGGAGTTTCAGCTTTAGCATCAGTCCTTCCAATGAACACCTAGGGCTGATCTCCTTTAGAATGGACTGGTTGGATCTCCTTGTAGTCCAAGGGACTCTCAAGAGTCTTCTCCAACACCACAATTCAAAAGCATCAATTCTTTGGCGCTCAGCTTTCTTCACAGTCCAACTCTCACATCTCACATGACCACTGGAAAAACCATAGCCTTGACTAGACGAACCTTTGTTGGCAAAGTAATGTCTCTGCTTTTCAACATGCTATCTAGGTTGGTCATAACTTTCCTTCCAAGGGGTAAGCGTCTTTTAATTTCATGGCTGCAATCACCATCTGCAGTGATTTTGGAGCCCCCCAAAACAAAGTCTGACACTGTTTCCACTGTTTCCCCATCTATTTCCCAGGAAGTGATGGGACCAGATGCCATGATCCTAGTTTTCTGAATGTTGAGCTTTAAGCCAACTTTTTCACTCTCCTCTTTCACATTCATCAAGAGGCTTTTGAGTTCCTCTTCACTTTCTGCCATAAGGGTGGTGTCATCTGCCTATCTGAGGTTATTGATATTTCTCCTGGCAATCTTGATTCCAGCTTGTGCTTCCTCCAGCCCAGCATTTCTCATGATGTACTCTGCATATAAATTAAATAAGCAGGGTGACAATATACAGCCTTGACGTACTCCTTTTCCTATTTGGAACCAGGCTGTTGTTCCATGTCCAGCTCTGTTGCTTCCTGACCTGCAAACAGGTTTTTCAAGAGGCAGGTCAGGGGGTCTGGTATTCCCATCTCTTTCAGAATCTTCCATATAATTTACCTAGGTCTCTGTAAAAAACATTACTTTTCAGTTATGCAACTATCTATAAATGATATTTTTTTTAATCAAGAAAATAACTGGAAACATCAATGGACTCATTACCCATACTGAATAATTTAACAGGTTCTCATAATGATCTCAGAGTTCCCCTGACTTTTTTTCTAAAGAAAGAAAGTGTCACTGATACCCAGCTAAGGTACCCAATCTCAACCATCCATTTCCCCACCTTTCCAGAAATAACTATTGTCCCCATGTGCTCTTTATCATGCCTCTGCATGTTTCTATACTCATTACATATATATTATTATTATCCACAATTTACAGACTCAATTTGAGTGTTTTCTCCAACTTTTTATTATTTAGAAAAACTCCAAATTTACAAGAAAATAGTAGGAGAAGAAGAATGAAAATCCATTCCTCCTTCGACCAGGTTAATGATCATAATCATCATTACCATGTTTCCAAATTTTGCTTTATGTTTACCTTCCTCTGTATATACATGGGTGTGAGGATATCATGACACCTTATCCCTTGTTGGCAAAGTGATGTCTCTGCTTTATGGTTCTACAATACCATAAAAGCCAGTGAAAAATTCATTTTACGTTGGTCCTAGTCAAAACTAAGATTTGTAGAGCTGATCCTGAGTCATCAGAAACAAAATGAAACAAAAAAGATTCTATCTTCACTATTTAAGAAGTTAGAGGAGTGTAGGATCCCTTTTAGAAAATTCCCACCAAAAATTGGCTAAAGCTAATTTTATTGTCTTGAAAAACAAGTATTTATTGTCTAGAAAACCAAATTCCTTAAGGAATAAAAGACATATATACATGCAATTTTTTTTACCCCACAAATACACAGTGAATACCTCTCAAGTATGCTCCTAGGCATGGGGGGAGAAGAACACCATTTCTGATACGAAGGCATTAATGATCTAATGAAGGAGACAAACAAGAAAACAATGATTATGATATAAACTGACGGTGCTATTTGATGCTAGTATAGGCAATGGCGGAGAGCGGCACAGAAGTCAGTAACCATCAAGAATAGGAAGTTCTTTATGGTTGCCGGTGGAAGGGATGGGGCCGGGGGGTGGGAAGGGATCGTTAGGGAGTTTGGGATGGACATGTACACTCTGCTATATTTAAAATGAATAACCAACAAAGATAAAATGTTTAGCACAGGGAACTTTGTTCAATGTTATGTGGCAGCCTGGATGGGAGGGGACTTTAGGGGAGAATGGATACCTGTATATGTATGGCTGAGTCCCTTCACTATTCATCTGAAACTATCATAACATCACAACATTGTTCATTGACTGTACCCAATACAAAATAAAAACTTAAAAAAAAGAATAGGAAATTCACTGGCTTAGCTGGCCCTGTCATTTATGAACATTTATTGCTGAGTGAATATGTCCCTAATGCATGAGCTTCTTCTAAGACATGATGACAGTGTCTGGAAGTAGTTAGGGCAGAAGGTATCTACATGAGTCATGAGATTCACCTTATGAATGAAAACGGTTAGCCTCTGAAAACGGCTGGTGAATCCCCAGCATTCTCTAGGGACAACAGGGCCACTAAGAAGAAGGCAGCTGTCTCCCCTCCCCTCCCCAGGGTGTTCCTGTCATTGGAATGGCAGCAGGCTCAGGGGACCCTGGCTAAAACTAGAACTGATACTTCGTATTCTCCTGCAGGGCTCCGCTCACACACCTTATCAGGGCCCCCTTCACCCCTCCAAGCCTGGGCCGCTCCTATTACACATACTCCACGTAACGTTTCACTCTGCTTTACGGTGAGGACTGGTTTTCCTGTTTGTCCCCCCTGCCTTTCAAGGTCCCATGGGCTGGGACCCTATCAGATTCTACTTGGTAACCCCAGAAGGTGTTCTGTAATTGTTAAATGGATGCACAGATGCATGCACATCAGGCATGCTTCCAAGGCAGGCAGGGAGCAAGGGGGCTGATAATGTTGGCCTGATTAATTTCACCACATGTACACGTTCTAGAAGCAGAAGAAAGCATGGAAAATGTTTGTGGGCTGGTATGTTTGTTTTGATTTGTTTTATTCTCCGAGGCAGAGTGAAGAGGGTAAAAACGCACTGAGTTAACATCACTAACCACTCACTGGAAGTCGTTTGGAATCCATCATTTCCGAAAACTCGAAGCACAGCAGGACGCGAGGTTCCCAGATGGCAAGTGGGCTGGCGGGTCTTCATGGGCAACGGAAACAGGCAAATTGCATTTTGCACAGTCACATACCTTCCCAACGGATCCCAACTAGGATTTCCGCACGAGTCAAGTAATTCAAGGGAGGGAGCAGGGTGGTGGCGGGTGGAGGGAGGGGTGGGAAGGGGTGGGGTCCGCGGGGGTGGTGGCAGGAGATAAAGGTGCCTGGAGACCTGTGAGAGGGGAAGGCTGGGCAGAGAGGGCTCCAACTTGCCCATACTTTTTAGTTTCCTTTCATCCCTGTTTGAATAAAGTCTGCATTCCTTTTCTTGGAGGACAGCCCCGCTCCCCACCCAGCACAGCCCTGAATATGATGGAGCCCCTCAGGCCAAGCTCGGCAAGGAAGCTGAACCCTGGCCAGCGTGAACACAGGCAGATTGTCCCCCTGGCCCGGCTCAAGCGGTCCATTCTCTTCCTAGGCCTCCAAACCCTAATTTGACCACAAAAACCTGGCCTCTGGTGTTTCTGTTATGAGTATCGGATTCCTTCAGCTGAACTTGGCTGTTCACTGCCTGAACAAATTACATTAACAATACAGAGAAATGTATACAGGGCCTTAAAAACACTGCTGAGCAGGGACCAAAACAAAGACGGCGGTGTCCTAGCAACAAACCTCACCCCCCCCTGCCAGGGACTGTGGGCCCTGGAACTCCGCTCTTCTCTGCAAACAATTAGGGACAGAGAAGTCACAATTACAGATGGGATTTACAGCCAGGGGAGCAATCTATAAATCACCAGGCTCCCACCCCCAGCCATTCCCAGCCAGATAATCAGAGCCAGATGTTCACCACAGCTGCTTCAACGTGGGTACAAGGCTGTCCAACTCGAGCACGCTCCTCCTCTGAGAACCGGCAGAGGCTCCAGCCAGAGAATCTGGCCAAGCCAGAGGGGGCCTTCGCGCCCTGGAGCCAGCCCAACTGTATGAAAAGCTGGTTCGTGTGGGAACTGCAACTGTCTGTTAGGAGCCACTGCAGAGGTGCCCGGTGCTCTCGCTGGTGAGCCCTGTGGCTCCCCGAGTTCTCCAGAACTTTGCACAGTTTGGTGACAATGGCGACAAAAATAATCATCACCAGCAGCATTAACATTCATTATCACTTGTGAAGTACTGAGCACCCGGTGGGTCCTTTATAGGTCTTCCTTCACTGAAGAATGCTCTTAGGAGATCAGCAGATATGGAATTTAGAAAGATGGTAACGATAACCCTGTATGCGAGACAGGAAAAGAGACACAGATGTATAGAACAGTCTTTTGGACTCTGTGGGAGAGGGCGAGGGTGGGATGATTTGGGAAAATGGCATTGAAACATGCATAATATCATATGTGGAAAAAAAAGATCAGCAGAGACCAAGAAACTGAGCCTCAGTGAAGGGATAATGGTTTTCTAGAAGGTTCCAGGGCTGGTAAGAGGCAAAATAGCAACTCCACAGCTGAGTCAGCTTGAAACTGACGCCCCAACAATCTCATTAAATTGTGCAGTGATGGAGACTCTGATTCAGGAGGAGGGACTGGCACTTTCCAAATTATTCTCTCGCCTATCAGCATCGAGGAGACTTGTCATGATTTTATTCCTCCAAAGTGGCTGGCGTTTTAAATTTCTAGATTGAATCAAGTCAAACTATTAAGACTCGGGGCCATGGAACAGCAAACTCCAAGTGTGGTAAAAGCTAGGCTATTCAAATGTTGCCAAAGTACTTTTCTCCATAGCCCTCCTTTTTAATGCATGTCTAAATTTTTTAAAACTTATTTATTGAGATAACTTGCATGCAGTTATATGATATGCACACATCTTAAATGTGCAGCTCAATTAATTTTTACATCTGTATAAACCAGTGTCATAGCCACCAGATCAAATTATGGAACATTCTAGAACCCATTCTGGAATGTTCTCACATGTCTCCTCCCAGCCAATATTCCTCTGCCCCCAAGATAGCAAGTGTTCTAATTTTTATCACCATAGAGAGTTTTGCTTGATTTGGAGCACACGGATTCACACCGTCTGTCTTTGCTGTAAAGACATGTCTTCTGTGCAGTTTTAGTTATTCTCTGGGTCCAACCCAGGTTCCCAATTCAAAACTATCAACAGTCAAAACTTGAGGTTACATGATGAGTGCTCTCCGCTACACCATGACACTTGGAATTCCTCTTCCTAGTGCCCTGTTGGTGGTGTCTAAGATGCCCTGTCCTCAAGGGGTGGACAAGCCCCCAGCCATTTGTCTTCGGGAACTGCTGGTAACTGAATCTGGTAGTAACAGGCTGTGTTTACCCCACTTGTCACCCTTCATCCTTCATCCGGTGACAGCCAACATCTTTCACCCCTCAGGAAGTGCAGGAGGAAAGGGAGGATGTGGCTGGGGGCTCTCAAGGCGAGGAGCAGGATTACCCAGTCGGAATGTCTGGGCTCTGAGTGCCCTCCACTTTGAGCTGTTCCTCACCCTCTCACTAGTCCAGGAGGTCCTGGATGCCGGGGGGAAGGGGAGGGGTGGAGGGGGTAGTTTCCCACCTGGGCAAGACGAGGTGCCCATTCACCATCCACGCACATGGGCCCCATGCAGGTGTGGGCCTCCCACTTAGAAACGTGGGCAGGAAAGCTAGGCAGGGTGAGCGTGGGGGTGGAGGTGATGCAAAAAAGGCCAGTGCAACCGGAAGGCACCCTGAGCACAGTGCTGAGGGGCAGGATTTTCTTTTGCTGGCATTCTCCCCAGAGTCTTGACCTTGGCCCAAAGCACAGGGGTGCTCACCTTAACTCCTTGGCACTGCCCCAATTTCACTTCCCAGGGTGCTTATTTTTAGCTACTTGGAGCACCTGTTTATTTCCATGACTGCTTTAAAATTCTAAATCTGTTGGGATATTATGACACAGGACACTTCCAAAGGAGCTCGTGCTAGCAGCCGGAAGTGGCAGATCCTCAGGAATTCATACTCTCATCCGAGTGTTTATGGCTGACACATAAAGAAAGTGGCCTACCTTCCAAATAGAACTGTGGAGCACAGAATGACACAAAGGATATTTTGGGGTATGACTTCTACATGCAACAAATGATTGAAGAGATGGAAATAGTGGAATTATAGCATTCCTTTTTTTTTTTTTTTTGTGGCACCGGGCAGTTTGTGGGATCTTAGTTACCCAACAAGGGATGGAACCTGGGCCCCCAACAGTGCAAACATGGACACCCAAACAATGGACTACCAGAGAATTCCCTTATGGTATATTCTTGACTTGTAAGCCTATATCTGATTATCTGTGATGAGGACTGCTAGAGAATGGCAGAATTTGAAATTGACACAAATGCAGGCCACTCCCAAGTTCAGGACCTTGAATGCAGTCTTCTGTGACAGCGCTCCAGTCCAAAAAGGAGTTGGGGCCCATTGCCACACCCTGTCCTAAAAGCCCTCCCTGGCCCCTGGCATGTAGAAAGAATGGAGGTTTCCCATTTGAGGCATTTCCTGAGCTCCCCAGTCTCAGCCTATACAACTACCTTCTGCCTCACCACCTACCCCACCCCACCAATTGCCAGAATTTCTCCTGGAATCAGATTCTCTTGGACTGAGAGATGAGTTTTGTCCTGTTCTAGTTCTGGAGTTTTCTAATGCATGCTAAGTCACTTCAGTTGTGTCTGACTGTGTGACCCCATGGACAGCAGCCCACCAGGCTCCTCTGTCCCTGGGATTCTCCAGGCAAGAATACTGGAGTGGGTTGCCATTTTCTAAAGGCTGCTCTATTTCCTAATCCGGTAACTGGCACGGGTGTGAGAGCTGGACTATAAAGAAAGCTGAGTGCCGAAAAATTGATGCTTTTGAACTGTGGTGCTGGAGCAGACTCTTGAGGGTCCCTTGGACTGCAAGGAGATCAAACCAGTCAATCCTAAAGGAAATGAGTCCTGAATATTCATCAGAAGGACTGAAACTGAAGCTCCCATACTTTGGCCACCTGATGCCAAGAGCTGACTCATCAGAAAAGACCCTGATGCAGGGAAAGATTGAGGGCAGGAGGAGAACAGGGTGACAGGATGAAATGGTTGAATGGCATCATCAACTCAATGGAGATGAGTTTGAGCAAACTCAGGGAGATAGTGAAGGACAGCGAAGCCTGCTGTACTGCAGCCCATGGGGTCGCAAAGTTAGACATGACCGAGCAACCGACAACAACAACTGAAATGTGAGAATCTTCTGACTCTTCCCATACCTCTCTTGGGACCCCAACAGTAACCCCAAGCACAACCTGCTGAGTGAGTGGTGTTGTCGTCCAGAGGGGGAGTGTCTGTGGCCAACATGTGACTGAGCATATCATTCTCCAGGACCTGAGGGTACAGAGGTGCATTTGGCCCCAAACCCTGAACAAGGCACATGGAAGGAGGTGAGAAAACTCAGCAGACGGAAGGAAGGCTGAATGATGGCTAAGTGGTAGAGAATGTGCCTGCTAAGCAGGAGATGCGGGTTGGATCCCTGGGTTGGGAGGATCCCTTGGAGAAGGGCATGGCAACCCACTCCAGGATTCTTGCCTGGAGAATCTCATGGACAGAGGAGCTTGGCGGGTCACAGTCTAAAGAATCAGACAGGACTTAGCGACTAAACAACAATAGCAAAGCGATATGCACCTTCCTACCTCCAAGCTTTTACCCTTGCTGTCCACCGGTCTGGTATCCTCTCCTCACTCTCCAAGTTCAGACTTGACTCAAAAGACAACTCAAAAAAAAAAAAAAAAATCAAAACCCCAGACTGTGATGGGCTTTCCTTCCTTGGAACCATGGGTCAAACATATCAATGCTTCGTTAGACCAGGCACAGGGTAGTCCTGATAATAACAAAAGCCACAATAATCATTGTCTGGTGTTTCCTGTGAGGTGGGCCCTGAACCCAGGCCTTTCACAGTGAAGTCCACAGTAAGCCTACGAGGTGGACGCTGCCACTGCCCAGACACAACAAGGTCAGGTAACCTGCTCATGGTCATGCCACCGCTAAGTGATGGTATTGTACATGCTCAGTCACGCCTGACTCTTTGTGACACCATGGACTATAGCCCATCAGGCTCCTCTGTCCATGGGATTCTCCAGGCAAGAATACTGGAGTGGGTTGCCGTGCCCTCCTCCAGGGGATCTTCCCAACCCAGGGATAAAACCCACGTCTTTTACGTTTTCTGCATCGGCAGGTGGGTTCTTTACCCTTAGTGCCACCTGGATAGCCCAAGATAAGTGGTGGGGTCAGCACTGAATCCGGCCTTACTCTTGAAGCCCCAACACAACAAGGCTCTGCTGGAGGAGTGGGCACAGACCATTGGAGGGGGGCGGCCACCTGTTACCCTGCAGGAATCTGAGGCCAGCCCTGCTATGCCATGGATTTTTCAAAAAATTTTACATATTTTCTAACTTTGTAAAATCACTGTTCTAGCCCCAAATTGCATCTGAGATGGAATTGGGCCAGTGGGCACCGGCCATGCCCACTGAGAACAGTGCATCGTGCACCTGACCAGGCATTTCCCTGTGGGGTCTCACCTTCCAGGCCTGGAATCCTTGTTTCCGTGTCTGTGGTATCAGTTGGCATTTCCCTAATTTACAAGCTAAGTGAGGACAGAGAGCTGGGCTTAGAATTCATCAGGTTTTGTGAAATCCTCCATAGCCTCTTGCCCTCTTAGGAAGAACAGGGGAGAGACTTGCCTTTATAGAAATCCTACTGGGTGCCAACACTGTTCTAGAACTTTCTGTGTAGCAGCTCATGTAGTCCTCACCTATTGGGGTGATAATATTGACCTAGCTTTTTTATTGTTTTTAAACAGAGGCAGATGGTGAAAGGTTGAGGCATTTGGTCTCTCACCTAAAGGCATGGGCGTTAGAGACAGCCCCTTGCATGCTTCCCTCCAGCTCAGGGAACACTTGTAAATGACTGTTGATGTGTTCTATCTCCATGGTTCTGGCAAGGAAATCAATTCTTTTCCTTTTGACTGAGCTGTGCACAGCTGGTGGGATCCTAGTTCTCCAATCAGGGAACAAACCCATGCCCTTGGCAGTGAAAGCTCGGAGCCCTAACCACTGGACTGCAGGGTTGTTGTCGTTTGGTCACTAAGTTGTATCTGACTCTTTGTGACTCCATGGACTGCAGCACACCAGGCTTCCCTGTCCTTCACTATCTCCCAGAGTTGGCTCAAACTCGTGTCCATGCCATCTGACCATCTCATCCTCTGTTGCCCTCTTCTCTTCTTGCTCTCAATCTTTCCCAGAATCAGGGTCTTTTCCAATAAGTCAGCTCTTTACGTCAGGTGGCCAGGGTATTGGACTGCCAGGGAATTCCCATCAATTCTTAAATTAATTACTGAGGGGACTGTTTATGTTTGAAAGGCTCTCAGTAAGAAATAAAGTACTGACTCCTGGATACCTAAATTCTCAGAGTTTGGGGGGCCATCCTGTCTGCCTTGAAGACTGAACACTGCCCTAGAGATAAAGGCATATTCAGCAATATTACTCAGAAGTGTTTGCTAAACCCCTTGGTGGGTGGGGGTGAGGGGCCCCAAAGTGGAAAAGCAAGGTGTCTCAGGGAATAGACCCTTCATGCTGTGTGACCAGAGGCAGCCCAGTGCAGACAGAGCCTTGCGTGGATCCTGGGTTCCACAGCTCGTGCACCATGCGATCTGGGCCAGTCTCTGCCTCGTCCATGTTTCAGTTTCCCACCTACAACACAGGGATGATGAGGCTGGAACTAATAGTGCTCACTAACTCATGGCTGCTCTGAGGGTTAAATTAGTTGAAATCTGTGTTTATAGCCATAACTGACATGTGGCAAACCTCCAGAGTGGTGTTAGTATTTAGAACCCCACGTCAGGACTTCGCTGGTGGTCCAGTGGTCAAGAATCTGCCTTGCAATGCAGGGCACTCAGGTTCAATCCCTGGTCTGGGAAGATTCCACACGATGCAAGACAACTAAGCCCATGCTCCACACTACTGAGCCCTAGAGCCCACGAGCTGCAACTACTGAGTCTGTGCTCTGCAACAAGAGAAGCCACAGCGATGAGAAGCCAGTGCACTGCAACTAGAGAGCAGCCTCCGCTCACTGCAACAAGAGAAAGCCCTCAGGCAGCAGCAAAGACCAAGCCCAGTCAAAAATAAATACTTAAATATAAATGTATATAGAACTCCTATCAAGGCACCTCTGCCACTCTCCATGGAAGGGACAGGTCCTAACAGACTCGGTCAAAGAGTCAGGAAGAGCCTGGATGAACCCAGCCCTTCACACTGCCATCAGATGCTCCCTTCAACGGTCTAGAGAGAACTTTCTCCTCTGGATGGGTCTCAACTGGGTCTCATTGTTTATAGTGGGTTTTGCTCGATCCTCTTGGGTTTTCCAGGTAGACGATTTGCAAACAGGGATCATTTTACCTACCATCTTTACTGTCGTGGCTACTGTACATGCAACCTCTCTCCATTCCTAGCTCTTCACATTTGTCATTTATTCAAAGGACAAAGCCCTACTTGGCAATGACCTGGGGTCACCGCTAGAGATGCTTCCCAAGGGGAGAAATCGCAGGGCTCAGTAAGGGGCTGGCTGCAGCTGTGCTAGGTCGAAGGTCGCCCTAGCAGGGTGGGCAGCTCCTGAGAGAAGTAGGAATTCAACCCCTAAATGAGGACACTCAGGGCTTGCGGAGCAGGGGATAGGCAGGAAGGGAGCCTCTCGGGAGGCAGAGGAGAGCCAGAGCTGAGGTCACCATAGGACCCAGTAATGGTCCTGTGGCTGGGAGTGTTCCCTACCGGACCGGACAAAGGGCTAGGACCCAAAGTGCTGCTGAATCAGCACTGACCTGTGAAGATTACGCCCTGTCCCCTTGGACACCACCTAGGACAAGGTCTTCAAGATGATCTCTCCCTCCAGGATTTTAGGTATATGGAGATGGAAATGCTTTAAAAAAAAAAAAAGAGACACCCATGTCTCAAGTGGGAGATACCATTAAAGAAGGTAAACAATTTCCTAACTCACTAACAGTCTTACTGGGACTGTCCTGGTGGTCCAGTGGTTAGGCGTGGGTTCGATCCCTGGTTGGGGAACTAAGATCTTGCATGCTGCATAATGTGGCCAAAACAAAAACAAACACACTAACACCCACCCACACACAAACACAAAATAAACCCCAAAACCAATCTCACTGATTTCTACATCTAGGAGCACCCTAGGTTTACTAACCTTCCAGGACTGGATGTATATGTGACAGGAATCATCTCATCATTTGGAAACAGAACAGTTGCAGCAGAAGGTTTCTGTGCAAAGGTTGCTTCGTATCACTGAGACCCTGTGTCAGCCCTGGAGATAGCCCTCCCATCTCAGTGCTATAGCTTCTACTCAGGATGGTCCAGGAATCTGCATTTCAACAAGCACCCAGGGTGCTTCTGGAGCAGAGGTCTGGGATCACACTCTGAGAATGACTGTCCTGAGAGTTCTGCAGGCTCAGAGCCCCGACCATGTCCATCCCTACTCCCTCCTCTGACCCAGGAGGCCCTCCCAGCCATTCAACTGTGAGCAGCTCCCTTTGGGAGCAGAGGCTCCCGGTCAGTGGACAGACCACAGGAAAAGAAGCAGGCTGACCAGGGACTCCAGACGTTACATCTCCCATCCCCAATTACGGAGGATGGACAGGGCTACAGAACATCCAACGAAGCTCTCCCAGCTCACTCAAGTGCCAACTGGCTTCACATGCACCTGTGGTCACAGCCTCAAGCAGAGGAAGGGGATGTCCCATGGGTTTCTGCGCCTTTGCGGGTCCTACACTGGTCCCCAAATCACCATGCTCCTCTGGGTTGCTGCCTGGGGACTGACTTCTTTATTCACACCCAGGCCCTTCCCAGGGGCTTGAATGTACACATTCATCTGTCCCACTTGGAAAAAACTCTCTTAACCAGAGCATGCTCTTCACCTGTTCACCTGTGGCACCTTTTAGATTAAGATAAATATTTAACCCTGTTTTTCAATGACTCCTGTAAAACCTACGAAAGACGTGGAGGAAAAAGAAATCGATGACAAACAAATGGGGTTAAACCTGCCAAGCTCAGAATATTTTGAAAACAATAACCTTTAGCAATTTCTTATTAATTTCATATTGACTCCCATGGGAAGAAAAAAATTCATTTTTTATAATCTATCACTTTCTCATGATAATAAAAAATAAACTGAAGATAGCAAAAATGTAGCCTATAAACATTTTTTTTTCTTCCTGGAATTGTCCCTTCCACACAAAAAAAAGGGAGTTCCAAGCATTCCAGAATCTTTCCCTCTGTATTTGCAGAGGATTGGTTCATGACCCACATCCATGGATGGTTGAGTCCCTTATAAGAAACAGCGTTGAATTTGCAGATAACCTAGGCACACCCTACTGTATCCTTTAGACCATGCCTAGATTACTTATAATACCCAATACAAGGTAAATGCTATATACAAAGCTGTCACTGTGTGATAAATTCAAGTTTTGCTTCTTAGGGATTTCTGGAATTTTTTCCCTGAATATTTTAACCTGCAGTTGGTCAAACTGGTGATTCGAAACCCGCAGATACAGAAGGCAAACTATATTTGGCCCCAGATATGTGGAAAAACTAAAAGTCCATGTGTGACAGATAAATGCATATCTAGAAATCACTCTGAAAGCATGCAATGGTAAGAATTTAGCTTTTCAGCCACGAAAGAGATATGGCTCACCCCCTCACTTCCTTCGGCCACCCCTGCTATCTCAAACAGTAAAGAATCTGCCTGCAATGCAGGAGATTTGGATTCAATCCCTGAGTCAGAAAGATCCCCTGGAGAAGGGAATTGGTATGCATTCTAGTGTTCTTGCCTGGAGAATTCCATGGACAGAGAAGCCTGGCAGGCTACAGTCCATGGGGTGGCAAAGAGACATGACTGAGCAACTAACACACTTTCACCTCCTCCAGGTCTCTTCTTAAAAGTCCCGTCTGTGAGGCATGTCCTAACGTCATCATACAACAGCATCCCAATCTTTACTCTCAGTTTCTTGCTCTCTTCTATTTTCCTCATCAATACCTAACACACTGTTTATTTATTCAGTCTCTCTTTCAACCAGAAGGTAAGCAACTTACATGCTAACATTTTCCTCCCTGCTATATACCAAGGACCTTGAAAGTGCCTGACAGGTCAATGTACCCAGTGAAGGAGCCCCGTCCATCTGTCCATCCGTCCATATGTGTGTGTGTGTGCATGCGGATAAGTCACTTCAGTCATGTCCGACTCTTTGCGACCCCAGGAACTGTAGCCTGCCAGGCTCATCTGTCCATGGGATTCTCCAGGCAAGAATACTGGAACGGATTGCCATGCCCTCCTCCAGGGGATCTTCCCGACCCAAGGATTGAACCCGAGTCTCTTATGATTCCTGCATAGCGTCACCTGGGAAGCCCATAAATGAGTACTAAAACTCATTATCCAAATATGGGCTGAAATCCCCATTTGTTTCTGTATCAGTGAAGGTGCTTCTGAAATGTTTGAGAACAACTTGGAATGAGGAGTAATGTAACTAAACATTTTTTTGGTGATAGATTACCACCCTTCACACCATCATTCAGAAGGATGTTTCTGGCTGGAGAGTCAAGTCCACATTCCGGTTCGAGGGACTGGGTTTCAAGTGCTGTCTTAAAAGACAAATCTTTAGAAGACTGGATATTCTTTATTACCAGGGCAAAATATCTTGTATTTTTGTTGTTGTTTACTGGGGTTTATTTTCTCCTCCTAAAATTACAATACATGCTACAATTTTCTGTTGCGTAAAATGAACGAGAATCTTATTAAACTATTAGCTCCTTGAAGGGAGGTATTAACTCTAGATTCACAGCACCAAGAATAGTGGCTGGCCCAGAAAAGAGCCTTAAAGTAAGTTTAATGAGATCAAAGAGCCTCAGTTTAAAGACTCTCTGCCTGGTCTGGTTTAGCACAAATCCTGTTCTCAATTTGGTATCTGCCTCATGCTAGCTGTAGGATTTCGGGCTCTGGAACTAATTTTCCAGAAAATTAAATGAAATGATAACTTACAAACAGCATCCATTTTGAAGCCTGGGGCTAGCTTGGCAGTCAATTGGTAAGTGGCAGGGGTGACTGTTTTGTCCCTAAAATGCAGACAGAACCAAGACTGTTCGTGTAGCTTTTGCATTGTCATTTTAAGTGTCCACCAGAATCTTGGCTTGGCACACAACCCTAAACCCCACTAACACATTCTGTGGTCACATAGCCCCATAGGGTCAGGGAGGAATGCAGCCAGTCTGGTTAAAAACTAATGCAAATGGTCTCAGTGATAAAAAGGCCACCAACAAGGAGAGTCAGTTTGGTGTGGGTGGGAGAAAGGGCACCAACTTTCCCACAAGCTGGAGGCAATCCCAACAGAGACGTCACCCTCGGGCCATACACTCTTGTTTTCTACCATGGCCCCTGCCCCAAGACTCTCCAGCCAGAGTACCTAAGCCCAACAGAAGGGATTTAATGCCCCTAGGGCTTTACCTTCAGTTGGAAATGTCCTTCTCTGTCAATGATAGAAGGTCAGCTGTAGACAGCATATCAAGAAAAGAAAGCCTCTAAGTAGGTGATTGGAGAAGGAAATGGCAACCCAATCCAGTATTCTTGCCTGGAAAATCCCACGGACAGAGGAGCCTGGTGGGCTATAATCCACAGGGTCGCGAAGAGTAGGATATGACTTAGCAACTAAACAACAACATCAAAGTAGGTGATAGTCCTTATTGACGACTTATCAATCCCAGGATCCAACTAAAGTGCTAACATTTAATTTTTACATAATGTCCACTGTTTGATTGATTGATTGATTGATTGGGGCTTCCCAGGTGGTTCAGTGGTAAAGAATCCTGTGCCAATTCAGAGACACGGGTTCTATCTCTGAGTCAGGAAGATTCCTGGGAGAAGGAAAGGGCAACCCACTCCAGTATTCTTGCTGAGAAATCCCATGGACAAGAAGCCTGGCAGGCTACAGTCCATGGGGTCACAAAAGAGTCAGACCACAAGGTCTGACTTGGCTGGACCACAAGGTGTTTGGGATCTTAGCTCCCCAACCAGAGACTGAACCTGTGCCCCCTGCCTTGGAAGCGGGGTCTTAACGCTGAACCATGAGGGAAGTGCCTCCACTGTTCTTAAAATCCATTAGAGTTGGGAAGCCATTATATGAAAAACATCAAATAAAGGATGAGAGTTGACAAGCACTCCTGTCTGCTGCCCCCAAAGTCTTCTATCAATATATCCATAGCCCCCAAGTGCAGAGGCTCATGACAATTTATCTGGACAGGAATCTATCACTTCAAGACTAGAAATACTCAACCTTTGGTTGACAATCAGTTCTACAGACGTGTGGTATCTTTGCTTCCAGGAAACAAAGACTTTTAATACACACCTTTCCCACTGCCCTCAGCTCTAAGGCCAGCACTGTACTGAGAGGGAAATGGGCAGTAAGCTCCCTGTAAGGGCCGGGGGCCATTGTTGGATACTGTTTTTAAAAACATCTTTCTTGTTTTTCAATTTACAAAAGCAATATATATATATTATTTCAAGACAACCTGAAACATGACTCAAATTTAGAAAATGAAAAGTTCTCCAAAGCCCGTGAACTTCCAGATAGATTTCTATAAACAGATTAAAGAAAAAACCTAAAGTGTACCTTTAACAAAGATGTTTTTTCTTTGTTATAAAGAAAATCAAAAAATGAGGTACAAATTCTACCCGTTGACTTAGTTTAAACTTAAAAAGTTGTTGAGAGTATGGAAAGTCATTGTCATGCTGCTAACAGAAGTATAATTTCTATTCACATGTCTATTTACAGAAAGTCTTTTTCTAGATGGCATTTTGGCCAAATTTATTAAAATTTAAAATGCACACATACCATTAGACCCAGTAAATCTGGTGTTAGGAATCTGTTCTAGAGAAGGACTAACTTATGGGCACAAAGAGACATGGACAAGAGCTCTTTTCCTTTCTTTTTTTTTTTTTTGAATGTTTATCAAAATGGGAATGGTTCCAAGGTAATCTTTACTGCGGAATGTAACACAGCAGCTAAGAAGAATGAGGTTGACCCATATGTACTGATCTGGAAAGGTCTCTGAGATACACTAAGTGGAACCACACACACACACATGTTACTGAGCATGAATAATATGCCTCTCTTTGTGTTAAAAAAAAATTTACGAAATAATCATAGTAGCTATGTACAACTGGCCTTCCATATCCTCGAATTTCACATCTCAGGATTCAGCCAATTGCAAAACAAAAATATTCCGAGGAAAAAATAAATTCCAGAAAGTTCTAAAAAGCAAAACTGGAATTTGCCATGCACCAGCAAATGCTATTTACACAGCATTAAAAAAAACTTTTTTTCCTTCACCAAGCCACTCGGCATTCAGAATTTTAGCTCCCCGTGGAAACACGGAGTTTCAACCACTGGCCAGGGTCCCATACATAGCATTTATATTGTAGTAAGTATTATAAGTAATCTAGAAATGACTTAACGTATAAGGGAGGATGCACATGGGTTATACACAAATATTACAGGCATACCTTCGGAGAGATTAAGGGTTCAGTTTGAGACCACTCAATAAGTAAAGCAGATGATATAATAAAGCAAGTCACATGAATTTTTTGGTTTCCCAGTTCATATAAAAGCTGTGTTGAGGTCCAGTTAAGTGTACAATAGCATTTTATCTATAAAAAATGTACATATCTTAATTAAAAACCACTTTACTTGGCTTCCCTGGTGGTTCAGTGGTAAAGAATTCACCTGCCAATGCAGGAGACTCAGGTTCAATCCCTCATCTAAAAAGACCCCATGTGCCTCAGAGCAACTAAGCCCATGCACCTCAACTATTGAGCCTGTGCCCTAGAGCCCCGGAGCTGCAACTACCGAGCCTCCCCAGAGCCTGTGCTCTGCAAGGAGAGAAGCCTGCGCACAGCAACTAGAGAGCAGCCCCTGCTCTCTGCAACTAGAGAAAAGTCCAAGCAGCACCGAAGACCCAGGACAACGGAAACAACAACGACGACAACAAAATGCTATTGCTCATCATCTGAACCTTCAGGTTGTAATCTTTTTGCAACAATAATATCAAAGAACACTGATCATAGACCACCAACACAAATATGAGAAAGTTTGAAATGCTGCTAGAATTACCAAAACGTGACAGAGACATGATGTGAACAAATGCTGTTGGAAAAAGGTCACCAGAAGACTTGCTTAATGCAGGGTTGCCACACACCTTCCATTTGCCAAAAAAGAAATTTGTGAAAACTCTGCCAAGTGCAATAAATCAAAGCACATTAAAACAAGGTATGCCGGTATGCCACTTTATGTAAGGGACTCGTGCATCCTCCAATTTTGTGATCCACAGTAGGAGATCCTGGAGCAAACCTACCACAGATAACAGAGGAATAACTGTATATATGTGTTCAAATCAGCCTGGAAGCCCAGACTGTGGAGTAAAATGAAGCTAGAAAGAGAGGGAAAGGAAGAAGAGGTCAAGATAGAATTTTATGTCCCTTGTATTGTTTGAATGTTTTACTACAATTAGCATGCATGCCTCTCATAAGTGTAAAAAAGAGTGATGAAGACTTCCTGGTGGTCCAGTAGCTAAGACTCTGTGCTCCCAAATGCAGAGGACTCAGGTTTGATCCCAGGTCAGGGAACTAGATCCCACATGCTGCAACTGAGATTCTGCATGCTGAAAATAAGACCCAGCACAGCCAAATAAATAAATACTTTTACAACAATCTATAAAAAATGATGAAACAAAATCTTTAATCCAGTTGATATACTTGATTTTAGCATGACGTAGGGACTTAGCTCCCCCTTCCAAGTCATCCTTTTCTCTCTATGTGCTTGAGCCTGTTTCAGTTCTTTAGTCTATTACCACATCATTATCACTTGCTGTGGTTTTACAGGACACTTCAACATCCTTTACAATAATTTTAAAAGCACCTTTTAATTTCTTTTACAATTCTAACATTTTAATCCATTTGGAATTTTCTTTCATGAAATAATTTCCTATTTAGTCTTGAGTCTGATCTAACCATAATATGAACCTGCATTTCAGTGACTCTGGGCTGTCTAGCTACTCAAGAATTAATATCTTCATTTTTTAAATGTTATTTATTTATTTTTATTTTTGGCGGCACTAGGTCTTCACTGCTTTGCTCAGGCTTTCTCTAGTTGCAGCGAGCAGGGGCTAATCTCTAGTTGCAATGAGCTGCTTTCTTATTGAAGTGGCTTCTCTTGTTGTGGGGGCTTCCCTTGTGGCTCATCTAGTAAAGAATCCTCCTGCAATTTGGGAGACCTGGGTTCGATCCCTGGGTTGGGAAGATCCCCTGGAGGGGAAAGGCTACCCATTCCAGTATTCTGGCCTGGAGAATTCCATGGACTGTATAGTCCATGGGGTCGCAAAGAGTCAGACACGACTGAGAAACTTTCACTTTCACTTTCTCTTGTTTTGGAGCATGTGCTCTTAGAGTGTGTAGGCTCATTAGTTCAGGGGCACGGGCTTAGCTGCTCCAAGGCATGTGGGATCTTCCTGGACCAGGGATCAAACCCATGTTCCCTGCAATGGCAGGTGGATTCTTACTTAACCACTGGACCACCAGGGAAGTCCCAGAATTAATATCTTCAAACACATGATACTGAGTTAGTATCTCATCTGTGGTAGAGTGACTTGCAGTGTTCTGGTCATGTTAGTTAATCTGATGTTAAGATGGACACAGTACCTGAGGCAGAGTGCTAGGTTTCAAATGTGAGAAATGCTATTGAAACTCATGGATCTTGGAGAATACACACTAACCCTTCATAAGAGTAAGGAAGGATTTTAGCTTTCTATAACATCCTAGGGTCCATATTTGCCTCTCCATTAAAATAACTCAGGATCTCAAATCTCTTGCCACTATAGTAGGAGGCTGGAGCCCTCACGTCCCTGGGCCTGCTCTACTGTTCTGCTGCTGCTGCTAAGTCACTTCAGTCGTGTCCGACTCTGTGTGACCCCATAGATGGCAGGCCACCAGGCTCCCCCGTCCCTGGGATTCTCCAGGCGAACACTCCATGGAGTGGATTGCCATTTCCTTCTCCAATGCATGAAAGTGAAAAGTGAAAGGGAAGTCACTCAGTCGTGTCCGACTCTTAGCAACCCCATGGACTGCAGGCTACCAGGCTCCTCCATCCATAGGATTTTCCAGGCAAGAGTACTGGGGTGGGGTGCCACTGCCTTCTCCAGCTCTACTGTTCTAAGATTATCAAACTGCCTTGCACAGAAGGAAGCTGGGGCCCTAACTTTTGGGGATGATAAAAACCTGCCTGTCTGCCTGCTAAGTCGCTTCAGTGGTGTTCAGCTGTTTTTGACTCCCACAGACTGTCCATGGGATTCTCCAGGCAAGAATACTGAGTGGGTTGCCATGCCCTTCTCCATGGGATAAAAATCTACCCCCTACATTAACCAAAGCCCTCAAATGTAAGAGCTAAAACAATAAAACTCTTAGAGCACAGACATAAATTTTCATGACAGGATTAAACAATGCTTGTTTAGATATTACATGCAAAGCACAAATGACAAAAGAAAAAAATAAATTATCAATGTTTAAGACTTCTGTGACTCAAAGAATATTATCGAGAAAATGAAAAGACAACCCACAGAATGGGAAAAAATATTTTCAACTCACAAGTCTCATAAGGATCTACTGTTTACAGTACACGGGCTTCCCAGGCGGTGCTAGCGATAAAGACTCTGCATGCCAATGTAGAGGACACAGGAGGCGCAGTTCGATCCCTGAGTTGGGAAATGCCATCCCACTTCAGTATACTTGGTAGGAGAATCCTAAGAACAGAGGAGCCTGGCAGGCTACAGATCATGGGGTCGCAAAAAGTCAGACACGACTGAGAATCTGAGCGCATTTTAGAATACATAAGAACTCTTATAACTCAATAATAAAAAGACAAATAATCGAATTTTAAAAGATCAAAGATTTGAACAGAAATTTTTCTAAAGAAGACATGCCAGTGGCCAAGCAGCACATAAAAAGATGCCGAACAGCATGGGCCGCAAGGAAAATACCAATCAAAACTATAATGAGATATCCACCCACATCCACTAAGGTGGCCACAGTCAAAGGGACAGGCAGCAACAAGTGAGAATGCAGAGCATTGGGATCCTCATACACTGCTGATGGCAATGTAAAATGGTAGACCCACTCTGGAAAACAGACTGGCATTTCCTCAAATTTTAAACAGAGAGCTGTTGTATGGCCCAGCAATTCCACTCCTGGGCACTGATACATACCCAAGATAATTAAAAACACACAAAACCTTATACACAAATATACCCCCAATGGAGTGGGTTGCCATTTCTTCCTCCAGGGGATCTTCCCAACCCAGGGATTGATTCCGAGTCTCCTTTGTCTCCTGCATTGCAGGAGGATTCTTACTCACTGAGCCATCAAGGAAGCCCTGCACAAACATAAGTATTCATAATTGTTGCTGTTCAGTCCCTAAGTTGTATCCGACTCTTTGCGACCCCATGGACTGCAGCACACCAGGCTTCCCTATTCTTCATGTCTCCCAGAGTTTGTTCAGATTCACGTCCAATGAGTTGGTAATACTATCTAACCATCAAACCCTTTGCTGCCCTCTTCTCCTTTTGCCTTCAATCCTTACAAGCATCAGGGTCTTTTTCAATGAGCTGACTGTTCACATCAGGTAACCAAAGTACTGGAGGCTCAGCTTCAGCATCAGTCCTTCCAATGAATATTCAAAGTATTCATAATACTATTCAAAGTACAAAAAAGTGGAAATAATCTAAATGTTCTTCAACTGATGAATGGATAAACAAAATGGGGTATATTCCTCCAAAGGAATATTATTCAGCCATAAAAAAGGAAAGTATACTGATTTACATTGCAATATGAATAAACCTTGAAAACATTATGCTAAGTGGAAGAAGCCTGTTACAAAAGGTCACATGTTGTATGATTCCATTTATACAAAATGTCCAGAATAGGCAGCTCCGTACAAAGCAGATGAGTGGTTGCCAGAGGTTCGAGGGAGGGGACAAGGGAGTGTTAAGTCACCCAGTTGAGTCCGATTCTTTGCAACCCCACGGACTGTAGCCAACCAGGCTTTTCTGTCCATAGAATTCTCCAGGCAAGAATACTGGAGTGGATTGCCATTTCCTCCTCCCTCTCTGCCTTTGAGGGAGGAGACAAAGGAGAGTGACTACTAATGGGTTAGGTTTCTTTTTGGAGGGATGAAAATCGTCTGGAATTAGATAGCGGTGATGGTTGCACAACTCTGTGAACACACTAAAACCACGAAATTTTTCGCTTTAATAAAAGGGTGACTGGTATGGTATGTAAATTATATCTCAATAAAGTAAATAAATAGGATTTTCAAGCCATTAAAGGAATGAGAGAAAATATCTTGTACAATATTTTTGGAAATAAGCCTGAATCTTTACATCCAACTGGCATACCCCAAACAATGCTCCCCAATCTTGGCCTCCCATTAGAATCACCCGGGGAACTTTTAAAAACACACCGATGCTTGGACCTTCTTCCCAGAGGTGGCGATTTAATTGGTCTGGGGTGGGGCCTAGGGACTTTTGGTTCTCAAAAGCTCCCCAGTTGATTCTAATGCGCAGACAGAACTGAGAACTGGCTGCCCTAGAATTTGAGCTTTCAAGAGTCCCTGGTGTTGGTTTAGATATCTGTTATTTAATTCTTTCTCATAAACATGAGACAAACAAAAATTTAAATGGCTCACAGTTTCTGGCTTGTTACAGCTGGGATTTTGTTGTCTCGTCTACATTAAAAAAAAAAAAAAAAAAAAGATCAGCAGGTTGCCATTTTACAGACAGAATCTGAAGTACAAAATGGCTAAACACACACCGACGTCACCATAGTGAGCTGGGGTGGAGACTGAATTACAGCTGAGTCCCTGGGAACCTAACTTACTTCTTTTAGTAAGTCGGATGGAACATCCACTCGGCACCGGTGTTGCTGGCCCAGGAGGATGGAGGATGGAGGATGGATGGAGCCTCAGTCTGAGAAAACTGCAAATGCTCAAGTCCACCAACCTGACCTTCGGATTTAGTTAAATGGAGCCACCCCTCTGCCTCCCCCCGACAACAAAGCCTTTTTCTTAAAAGGCTGGGAAGATGAGGCTATTTCACTTCTTCATCTCAGGTAAGCCACCTCTCAAGTGCTCATCTACCTAGAACACTACTTGTCTGATTTTCATTTTTTCCCCTAAGCTGGTGAAAGCCACGTCAGGTCTGCTTTAGGCTCTATGTTCGTTTAGAAGCCCCAAAGCTGTTTCCAATTGGCAACGTCACGGCCAGTGTGTGTTGTTCATTAGTCTATTTGTGGGAGGCTGTCCGGGCCCCCATCCAGCCCCAACCTGTGGGAAATTCTTCCCTGATCCGAGAACCCACCAGGTGCCCCTGAGACCAGGAACGAGGCAGCCGCCTCCACCTCCCCTATGCTCTAAACGGATACACACACAGCGGCTGTCTGGGTTCTGATCTTGCTGAGGAAGCTCTCAATGATTCTCTGGCCCTTCTTTCTCTCTCACCGAGCTGTTTTATAAGTTGAATGCTAATCTGGGTTTCTTCACAATGTCGCCTTTGACGAAAACCTAATAAAACCCCAAACGGGAAATCCAGGAGTCATGGAGATGCCACGTGACTGTAACCTAAGGTTGTTGGTCAACTTGATTGGGTTTTTGAGCTCATACACCATCTAGGGACCTTAGTTACCCCATCCACCTTTGTTCAAATAAAGAAGATCTTTGTCTTTCCTCGCAGCAAATAAGGGCCTGAACCTTTCTGAGGAGTCCTGTAGACCCAGGACCACTGCATGCCCCTCTCTAGGCCTGTGACCCACCAGGGCTCTGGGCAGAGGTCCCCAGCTCTGCTCACCTGAGCAGCCAGAGGGACAAGAGCCAGAAGGACCCCCTGCCCCAAAGCTGGCCACTCCATACAACCAGAAGGCTGCCAAACCTGCAGGGAAGGAAACCTTTTGGTTAAGGAATGCAAATCCTCTACATGAAAACCAGGTAAGTCAGTGAGAAGGATAAGTGTGTTTTTCTGTGTCCTGACATCCATGGTTATAAGGTTGGGTACAGTCTTATCAGTCACATCATCTAGTAATTTATTTCTGATTCTTGTTTTTAATGGAAGAGTGTTGAGGAAAACCTTGATTTCCACAGATAAGTGGTAGCAAATGCTAACAGGCTTTTAGGAGACTGCTTTAGGACATTAAAAAGGTCTTTACTTAAACCAGTGTTTCTCAGCCATTCTTTCATTATTGCCCACCCCCTAAGGAGCTGTGGTGGACATTTTGGTCTCACTGTGCCCTCCCCTCTTCCATGAAACACTGGGCATCTGTTTACATACAGTGACCCTTTGGAGGGCCATGTGCCATTGCCTTCGCTAAATTTTCTTCATCTCCTCAGGGATAATACCTTTCTGGTTGAGAATGCATGAATTCAATGGGTCCAAATCTCTTTTATTAAAAAAAAATGTATTTATTTATTCATTCATTTATTTTATTATTTGGCTGTGTCGGGTCCTAGTTGGGGCACATGAACTCTCTAGTTGTGGTGCGTGGTCTCTACAGCATGTGGGCAAGTGAGAGAGCTTAGCTGCTTCGCAGTCTGTAGGATCTTAGTTCCCTGACCTGGGATCGAACACACATTCCCTGCATTGCAAGGCGGATTCTTGACCACTGAACTATCAGGGGAGAAGGCAATGGCACCCCACTCCAGTACTCTTGCCTGGAAAATCCCATGGATAGAGGATCCTGGTAGGCTGAAGTCCATGGGGTCACTAAGAGTCAGACACGACTGAGCGACTTCACTTTCACTTTCCACTTTCATGCATTGGAGAAGGAAATGGCAACCCACTCCAGTGTTCTTGCCTGGAGAATCCCATGGACGGAGAAGCCTGGTAGGCTGCAGTCCATGGGGTCGCACAGAGTCGGATACGACTGAAGTGACTTGGCAGCAGCAGCAGAACTACCAGGGAAATCCCTGGATCCAAATCTTAAAATAATGATAGAAAACTTCTGTTTCAAAGAGTTGTTAAAACAATAATATTAGAAACAACAATGGAAAATTCTTATGTGGTATTTATTATTTGTCAGATGCTGTTCTAAGTGCATATATATATATATATATATATATATATATATACACACACACACACACACACACACACACACATAAAAACTTGTTTAAAAGCCTTGTAATATCATTACTATCACCCTTATATTTTGGTGGTGCAGCTTATGGGACCTTATCTCCCTGACCAGGAGCCCGGGCAGCAAGAGCACTGACTCCTATCCATTGGTCCGCCAGGGATATCCCTCCTTATTTTAAAAGATGAAGAAATTATGGCACAGAGAGGTTAGGTGACCCGCCCAAGACCACACAAGTGGTACAGGGACTCACGCCCATCCTGCACACCCTAAACCATTAGGCAATGGCTGGCTTCCTGTGCTACTGCAACAACCACTTATTTCTTCATCAGACAAAGAAAAGTCAAATAAGATGTACCTCAAACTTGCCACAAGCCTGAAACCATCCATCAGGGGACAATTACACAAGGCAACATACCACGCTTAGCAGACTGGCCACTGAACCATGAAGACGCAGAAGCCAACCTCACCAGTGGCAGGTGTGAGCATCTAGATGACGGCCAGAGAGCAAACTGCGCATGCCTGAACCCTGAATGAAACTGGGGCTGGGCTACAAGTGTCCTAACCAACACCACATTTACAAGGAATTCCAATACCGACAGAAAGTGGCAGGGGCCTCCCCCACCCTGATGTGAGCCTCCCCAGCAGCTCCATCAGTGCACTGGTGGTCTCCAGTACGTTGAAATGTAGAATATTTAATCACACATGTTTTATTTTGATTACTTGGTAAAAAGAGAATTTTAAAAAATCAAGTCCAATGTTTGAGCAACTCTCAAAACACCAGACCCACAGAGAAGAATTTGAACCATGAGAAGACCCTGCAAGGCTCATGGTCTCAAAATCCAGCCTCCCACAAGGTCCCAGCACCCAGGTCTTGATATGGCTTCCCAACTCTGGCCCCTCTGATCTTCCAGTCATGTCTCCCAGCCTCATCTCCCACCAAAGACCTGATTCAATCGGAGTCGGGGGGCAGGGACCCATCATTACTGGCCCCTAAGCTCCCCATGCACGCATGCTCAGTTGCTCAGTCGTGTCTAACTCTTTGTGACCCCATGGACTGTAGCCTGCCAGGCTCCTCTGTCCAGGAGATTCTCCAGGCAAGAATACTGGAGTGGGGTTGCCATTGCCTCCTCCAGGGGATCGTACCCACCACTCACGCATCTCCTGCATTGGCAGGCAGATTCTTTACCACTGAGCCACCTGAGAAGCCCTAAGCTCCCCAGTTGATTCCAACATGTGGTGGGCTTGAGACCCACAGTTCTAGTCCTGTTCTCTCATTTTCAGAAGTTAACCCAACTGTGAGCAGGATCACATTCGGCTGGTCCAGTCCCTCAAGTGTACCTGAAAATACACCACTTGAACGTCTGTTCTTACTCTTCACCACCGTCAGAGGAGGGGACGAGCTCTCTTGACCTAAGAGTGTGCTCCCACTCATCACTGCTTTCTCTCCATTCATTTATCTATTAGTTACTGAATGTCTACTTAGTGTCAGCAGCTGGGAAATCAAAATAGACATGCATATATTCATGTGCTGCTTCCAGTGTTACAAAGAAAAAAGACAGTAAGGAGATCAAACCAGGCAATCCTAAAGGAAATCAACTCTGAATATTCATTGGAAGGACTGATGCTCCAATACTTTGGTCACTTGATGCGAGGATCCGACTCACTGGGAAAGACCTGGATGCTGGGAAAGTTTGAGGGCAGGAGGAGAAGGGGGTGACAGAGAATGAGATAGATGGATGGCAGCACCGACTCAATGGACATGAGTTTGAGCTAATTTTGAGAGATAGTGAAGGACGGGGAAGCCTTGCGTGCTGTAGTCTATGGGGTCACAAAGAGGTGGACATGAATGAGAGACTGAACAACCAAAGAAAAAAGAACAGGGCAGGGGGGCGTGTAAGTGGGAATTAGTTATCTAAGTAAGAAGTAAGGGTAATAACCTTCTAGGCAAAGCAAATCCCAAGCTTGAGTCCCAGGAACAGAGGGGTCTGGACAATTTGAAACCAGGCTAATGAGGCTGGGAGCATGAAGGGCTGAGGATGAGGCAGGGGTTCCTCTGTGGAGGGGCTTGCTCCCCCCACACCCCACTATGACCATCCAGGAAGGCAGCAGTGAAATCACTGCATTGGGGTGTGTGCTGGGCGGGGAGAAGGCCTCACTCACTGTGGCTTGGCTTCCTGTTTGTCAGGAATATTCACAATGCCGATTCCAGGTGGGGGTGATGATGAACTGCCATCTAGAAGCAGTGGTTCTTGAGCTTGCCTACACGCTGGAATCACCCGGAGTCCTTTCAAGTCCTGGTGCTTGGGTCCCACCACCAGGTGATAGATGGTCAAAGCTCCCAGCTGACTCTAACCCACAGCTGGACTGAGAACCACTGCCTGCAGAGCACTGGAAGAATGCCAGGCCCAAGGGATGTGCTTGAAAAATATAAGCTGTTACCACTGGTGTCTCCAGTCCTTCTTCCTACCTGTCTTTAAAATGTTCAAGCTCCCAATCAGAAATATCTCTTAGCCTCCCTGTGCAGATGAATTCTGTGATAAAACTTTGAAAACTGTTTAGCAGCCAGATTCATAGAGACACAAGGTAGGTGGGGAGGTGCCTTGGGGAGTTATTATCTAATAGGTGTGGAATTTCAGTGTGGAAAGATAAAACTCCTGGAGATGTATGGTGATGATGATCAAATAACACTACGACTATACTTAACTATACTAACTTATGTGCACGTAAGAATGGTTAAGATGGTAAATTTTATGCGATGGGTGTTTTATCACAATTCTTAAAAACCTGCTTAAAATACTGTTTATTGGATGTCCCTAGCGGTCCAGTGGTTAAGAATCCGTCTGCCAATGCAGGGGATATGGGTTCAATCCCTGCCTGGGAAGACTCCACGTGCCTCGGAGCAACTAAAGCCTGCGTGAGGCAATTACTGAGCCTGCGCTTAGAGCCTGTGCTCCCCAACAAGAGAAGCCACAGCAACGATAAGGCCTTGCACCACAACTAGAGAAAGCTCATGTGCAGCAACGAAGACCCAGCACAGTAAGAAAAAAATTAATTAATTAAAAAATAAAATACTGTTTATTTATATTCACAATGTCTTTCAGTGCCCACAGAATATAAGAAATGTTAACTTGAAAAATAATGAGAATACATTTATCCTTTTTGTTTTTAAGAATTTGTCTGACAGAAACGTCACATTTGCGTAAAGATACAAATATGCTCAGCGAGGCATGTTGCAATGGGGCAAAAAAGCATAACCGATCTAGAAATTTGTCACCAGGGGAATGGCCCAATGAGTCAAAGACCATCTTGGGAATACTACGCAACCAGGAAGAAGAATGGGATGAGCTGTCTCTGGGGGTGCTGACATGCATGAATAATACTATTTAGGGAGAGATCTGGCCTCCTGGCATCTAAAGTCCCTTCCCATGTTTAGGAATCCCTGCCACCTTTATGAGTCCTGGTGGGAGGCAGGATCCACCTCTCACCCTGAAGGTTGCAAATAGACAGCGGCAGTGTCCTTACCATTCCGGTTTTGTGGCATAGTTGTGGCCACTGCCTGGGCTGATGTCTAGTTTCCACAGTTTGAGTCCACAGCCTTCCTAGCAAGTCTGGGAACCACCTTGAGGTCCCTTAAAGAAATGCCTCTTCTGCTGATATCAGTCAGTTGATATCTACTGCTTGCTACTAAGAACCCTAGTGATAAAAATATTCAGAGTAAGACTCTGGTCCCTCCTATTTTGGTGGAAAGAGCCCATGTTCAATGACCATTTCTCTCTCAGTTTATTCACCCTCTTCTCCTCTCATCACTCAGATAGTCTTCATCCCCCTACTCCTAAAGGCCATGGTCCTGGGCCCTCTATCCATTCACATGCATACCCTCACCCCCACCAAACACAGGGCAAAGGTTTCTAGAAACAGTGAGCCTATTCTGCAATAACTGACACCCAAGTGCTATTATTTTACATGAGCCCTATCCACATGAGGGTTATTTTTAACTTAGAATTTTGAAATAATTTCAGACCTACAGAAAAGTTGCAAGAATAGTACAATAAACTCCCTCCACCTAAATACCCCAAATGTAAACATTTCATTTATCCTCCTCTCTCTCCATAGAGCTTTTTTTCCTCAGAAACACTTTAGTCTAAGTTGCACAGAAGATACCCTTTTGCCTGTAAATACTTCAGCATGCATTTCCTTAAAAAGACATTTTCTTACGTTACCAGGTTAATTATTTAGTCAGGAAATTAACACTGATACAATGCTATCATCCAATCTGCAGACTTCATTCAAATGCTGCCAATTGTCCCAATAATGTCCTTTAAAGCAAGAAAAAAAAAAGAGAGAGAGAAAAAGAAATAGAACAAACCCATGGTCCAGGATCCAATCCAAACTGAACAATGCTCAGACTGGACTTGCCAGTTTCTAGACATGTCCATCCAGATTGGATAAGCCCTTTCCTCTCTGGGCTCCACCCTTCCTCACCCATGAGAATAAAAGGTCAAAGAAGCCACGGGAACTTTAGTGACTTCTCTGTATGTTAAAGGCAATCTGTCAGGGAGGTCACCGCTTCCCCAGGCAAGGACATGATTCAACTAATTGAAAAAAAGAGAAGCTAATTTTATTGAGTGAGTACTAGGTGCTGTATTTGTCAAGTGCATCATCTCACCTAAGCCCCCTTCCTGCCCATTTCCACTGTTATCCCCCTTTTGCAGATGAAGAAACTGAGTTTGTAGGAGTTAATCTACTCAAGGCCTTTCAGTACTTAAACTCAAAAATGAGGTGGGAAGAAAACATACCTTGTCATTCCCAATCTGACTAATCTTCTCTAGACTGAAATAAGTGCCCTAGATTGCATGCTCAGTCACTTCAGTCCGAGTCTTTGCAACCCCACAGACTGTAGTCCTCCAGGGGCCTCTGTCCATGTGATTCTCCAGGCAAGAATACTGGAGTGGGTTGTCATGCCCTCTTCCTCCAGGGGATCTTCCCAACCAGGGGATTGAACCTGCATCTCCTGTGTTGCAGGTGGATTCTTTACCAGAGCCACCAGGGAAACCTGCCCTAGATTAGAGGGGAGCCAAATCTCCAAGGCTGCAGCAACCTTAGACACAATACAGAATCCCCTAGGAAGAGGGGACCTCAGTGGAAACAAAACTGTACCAAGGGGACTTCCCTGGTGGTTCTGTGGGTAAGGATCCATCTTACAACACAGGGGATGTGGGTTTGACCCCTGGTTGGGGAACTAAGGTCCCACATGCCACGGAGCAACTAAGCCTTCATGACACAGCTACAGAGTTCATGTGCTACAATGAAACATCTTGAGTGCTGCAACTAAGACCCAACACAATCAAATAAATTAATTAACTTTAAAAATATGTCAAAATATATATTTAAAAAAAACCAAAACTATACCAAGTTCCACAAGCTGCAAGATGATTTCTCTTGGTGGCCTGGGGCTGAATGTTTGTCCCCTTGTCAAGAAGAGCTTTGCCCTTTGGAGCTGAATATAAAGTCTTGTCCCTTCTTGAGACACATCCAACAAAGAAAGGACTTTCTAAGACACTAAGGGCTTCCCAGGTGATGCTAATGGTAAAGAATCTGCCTGTTAATGCAGGAGATATTAAGAAACATGAGAGATGCAGTTTTGATTCCTAGGTTGGGAAGATCCCCTGGAGGAGGGCAGGGCAACCCACTCCAGTATTCTTGCCTGGAGAATCCCATGGACAGAGGAGCCTGGCGGGCTACAATCCATGGGGTGGCAAAGAGTCGGACATGACTGATTGACTTAGCACGCATAAAAGGCACTAAATATTAAAGAATTGACCATATACTCTGACTCCATTGCTGACCGTAGGAGAGGTCCCATTTCACAGCCAGGTTCTGTGGCCCACCCCAGGATGAGCTGATCTTGGACCCAGGTCTGGGAACACTCACAGAGTGCCTGCACCTTTCAGAACAAGCTGTTAGGGCCAGATGTTCTGAAGCTGGCATCACGGTAAGCAGATCCACACCCCTCCAGTAGTCATGGTTGGAAAATCCCATGGACAGAGGAGCCTGTTAGGCTGCAATCCATGGGGTGGCTAAGAGCCGGACACGACTGAGCGACTTCACTTTCACTTTTCACTTTCATGCATTGGAGAAGGAAACGGCAACCCACTCCAGTGTTCTTGCCTGGAGAATCCCAGGGACAGGGGAGCCTGGTGGGCTGCTGTCTATGGGGTCGCACAGAGTCGGACACGACTGAAGTGACTTAGCATAGCATAGCATAGTAGTCATGGAGCAAATCTTCTCCTTCCTCAGGAGGAAAAGACCACGCATTTGTCCTAGTGGGTTCTCGACCACCTCCCAAGGTTATGTGGCGCGTGTCCCTTCATGTCCTTGGCACAGATGCAGCTGCCACCCCAGCTGCTGGCAGTTTGGAAAGTATTTCTGTTTGTGTGTTGCATTTCTCCAACTAAATCTCAAGACTTCTTAGTGTTAGTCGCTCAGTCGTGTCCAACTCTTGGCAACCCCATGGACTGTAGCCTGCCAGGCTCCTCTGTCCATGGGATTTTTTAAGATGTCTACTTTTTGAATATCATGGTCCTAATCAAAGTATGTTATTTTCTTTTCTTCCTTTTAGATTAACATTTAAAACAGAGGTGAAAATTATTATGATAACTTGGTTCACTGCACCAGAGTAACGCTTGCAGCAGCCATTGCCTTCACTGTACTGAGCTCTTGTTTCCACTGAAGTTCTGCTGCTCACTTTGGGTAGTCAATATTTCTCAGCCTCACTTATTCCAGCTGTAAATGGGAATAATAATCTTAAAGTACTTAAAATGCACACAATGTATACATTTTACAAATGGGTGGGTGCATATACAACAGCATAACAGCTTAAGTCAAATGAAGTATTATATACAAAGTACTTAGCCCATTAAATTCCCAGGACGTAGATGATTGTTCCACTTCTTTGCCTACTACTGCAACTGTCTGCAGTTTATACTGGACAGCTTTGTAAAGTTGGAGAGCACTAAGCCTCCTTGGCATTTTGGCTGGTCCTTTTCATTCCCTGAATGTTTTCAGCATTGTCCTAGGACGCCTGACCCTCAGTGAGGGTACAAGCCAGAACTGAGAGCAAGTCTTTGAAGGTATTGGCTCCCACATGGCACAAGCTGTGCGTGTGTGCACTAAGTTGCTTCAGTCGTGCCTGACTCTGTTCAACCCTATGGAATGTAGCCCACGAGGCTCCTCTGTCCATGGGATTCTCCAGGCAAGAATGCTGGAGTGGGTTGCCATGCCCTCCTCCAGGGGATCTTTCCCACCTAGGGATCAAACCCATGGCAGGTTCTTTACCAGTAGCACCACTCAAGAAGCCCAGGACAAGCTACAGAGAATCAATTAAGTCCAAGCGCACAAATTCGTATCTACTACAACTGGTTCCAAACCAGCCCAAGGAACGGCCCCTTCCTGCAAAGGGCCTGAGGCTGATCTCTGCAGGGGCCTCAGGCGCTCCTTACACAACCTTTCCAATTCCTGATGCAGGTACCTGGCAGCCACAGGGCCCTCTGCTGTGGCCATATCCCACCTTGAAAATGTCCTATGTCCTTTCAGGGTCTCATATCTACTGTCCTTCCCAACATGAGGTGAGCCCAGTTCTTCTAGTAGGCTGCCCTCACTCCAGGGCAGAACACGCCACAGCACTGCGTGCCCTGAGCCAAAATGGAAGTTTAATCTTCAACAAGCATTTACTGTCTCGTGTGTGTTGTGTCCCAGGTGGCTCAGTGATAAAGCATTTGTCTGGCAATGCAGAAGATGCGGGTTCAATCCTTCGATGGAGAAGATTCCCTGAGAAGGAAATGGTAACCTACTCCAGTATTCTTGCCTGGAAAATTCTATGGACAGAGGAGCCTGCCCATGGGGTCACAAAGAGTCAGATACAACTGAGCATGCACGTACCTTAATACCCTCGGGTATGCAGGGCTGTGATGGTTAAAAAGACAAGGTCTCCAGTCTTAAGTAGGGGATCAGATGGGTGGTACACAGATAAAGGCCGAAGGTCAGAGCCAGAGATAAGCTCCAGCCAGCCCGAGCTTGCACATTCCTCCTTCGTGGCAAGGTGTTCCTTCCCCTTGCTTCCAGCCCCCAACTGCACCAAATGAATGAGCCCCAAATGGCTGCCCAGCATCACCCCTCTGGGCTCACTCCTGGGCCCCGGGCTTGGGGGAACAATCGGGGGCTCCTGGAGGCAGGCTGAGCCGGCTCGTTCTCATGTGCGGGGCCCGAGGCGCCCTTCTCAGCTGATTGTGTCCAGGCGGCCGGGGTCTCCGAGGCGCATGAATGCCCTTGAATGGGACCATTCAGGCTGATGGACAGGAGCTGAAAGCTGCACACACACAAAAGCCATTGGGCAGCCGGGAGGGCTCCAGCCCCAAGGGTTTGCCCACGGGAAGGGAGGCCGTCCCACCACAAAGAGCAGTGTGAAGACATCTCTGTGTTTTCAATGGCATCCTCTGGGTGTCAATGGCCAAGCATCGCCCCCACCCCCTCCAGCCAAGACCTTGAAGGCAGCAGAGGATGGCACTTGGTGGAGAAGGCTGTGAGGGATACAGGCCGAAATGAAAATCCAACAAACAACAAATTAACAGAGTCCGTTTCTCTGAACGAGCAAGATGGGGCTCTGGGCCAGGGGTGCTGTATAGGGTGCCTCCACTAGCCTGTCGTGTACATTGGTTAGCACTGCATTCCTGACACCCACGGTGACCTTCAAGAACTCCGGCTGCCCTGAGATCGCTGAACGTGTCACCAAGAAAAATTACCTCCAATGGACAAGGACAATATTTAAATGAGGATTGGAGAGACCTGGTCTCCCATTCTTATGTCACTTGGTTGGTGTTTTTCAGGAATGGAAAAAAAAAAATCTCTGAAATGACAGTTGGATTTTTAAATAGGGCCAGGAATGGGGAGCCACCCACCTGGAATTCTTTTAATTGCTTCAAGGGGAGGGCAGGCTCTGACAGCGGCAGGGGTGGGTGGGGGGCGCGGCCGTGGGGGGCAGAGAAGTCTATTTACACTGTTGTGCACAAATATTTTAAGCCCATTGTCAGATGGTCACTTGGGGAAGGATGATTCTCAGCTCCCCACATCACATTACTTGAGAAACAAGCACCCAAAAAGATAATTAAAGATAGTTTCCTCCTCATAATACAATTCTATAATGAGCAATTAAAATTAAATTAGCTTTTCATAATAAAAAAGATGAATTGCGTTCTTAGGTTTCCTGACCCAGAGTTACTAATTCACGGGAAGAAGCGATACATCTGTGACTGAAGAGTTTTACTAAGGAAGTGTTAAATGTGAAGACCAATTCAGTGAATAGATCAAGATAACGTGGAGATAGACATGCACCCTCGGCATAATTACTAGTTTTGCTGGTGGCTCAGAGAGTAAAGAATCTGCCTGCCATGTAAGAGACATGGTTCGATCCCTGAGTCAGGAAGAAGGTCAAGAGAAGGAGATGGCAACCCACTCTAATATTCTGCCTGGGAAATCCCATAGGCAGAGGAGCCTGAGGGACTACAGTCCATGGAGTCATGAAAGAGACGGATACAACTTAGCGACAACAACAAGAAAACAACAACAACACAATCAGAACCAGGATACCGACATGGACACAACCCAGAGAACTCATTCAGATTTTACCAGTTTTACAAGCACTCGTGTGTGTGTGTGTGTGTACGCACATGTGCGTGTGCATGCAACTTTGTGTAACCAATCAAGATACTACACCATACCTTCATAAGACTCCCTCAGGCTATCCCTTATTAGGGACACCAATCACTCACTCCCATCATTAACCTCTGACAACCACTGAGCTGTTCTCTATGTCCAATTTTATTATTTCAAGACTTATATAAACAAACTAGTACAGTATGTAGCCTTTGGAGATTGATTTGTTTTTTTCACACAGCATAATTTCCTTGGGGTTCATCCACATTGTTGCATGTATTGATCATCTGTCCCTTTCTATAGCTGAATAGTATTCCACGTACATGTAGACACACCATGGTTTGTTCAACCACTGACCACTGAAGAATACCTGGGTAGCTTCCGTTTTGTGCTTGTTTTGAATAATGGTGCTATGATCATTCGTGTACAAATTTCTTTGTAAAAATAAGTGAAAAGCCCTAAAAGAGACCAAATAATTTTGAAAGTTATCCCTTTTCTTTCCAACTACAGTAATTTTACCTCATGGTATTGGTTGAAGGCCAGACACATAGATTAACAGAACAGAGAATTCACAATTGACCCCACACAAATACGCCCAGGTGATATTTTATACTGTGCAATGAATTCAATGACAAAGGTGGCTTTTTCAACAAATGATGCTGGAGCAACTGGACACCCACATGAAAATTCCCATACCAATAGAAAAAGTCACTCAAAATGGATCACGGACTTAAAACATAAACTATTAAACTTTCAGAAAAAGGTAGGAAAGATGGAGATATCTGAGTTCAGTTATTCACACGACACCAGGAAGTACCTCTCACTACATCTTCTTCTCTGGTCTCTTCCAAATGACTGAAATTCCACTATTAGATAGTCATACCTTTGGCTTAGAGGCTCATCCACAAAATTCCTTTGGGAGATAAGACATGAGCTTTAAATCTTGGGGTGAATCAGAATCTCCACTGAGAGCTGAGAGGGGGCTCTGGAAGGATGTAAAATGCAAAAAGCACTAAGCACCTGGAGAATAGAGGAGGGTGAAAAAGAGTCAGAGGGAAAAAGACAGCATCCTGACAAGTTCCACCTGCTTGATAATGCCAACATCATTTCTTCCAAAATCTATCTGGTTTGACCTAACTAGCAACAGTAGTGGTGATCATGGGTTTTCGCCAGATTACACCTACCCAACATGAGCAGACATCCATCCAAGGTATCGACCAACTTATATGCAAAGACAAGTAGAGTGTGTATATAGGTATTAGAGGATTGTGGGATGGGGTTGATATTCCCTCATTAATATAAGCACAACTCTAGGGCAAAACAAAGAATTTATATTTCAATCAAGATAACAGTAAGGAAGTCCTGTTGTGAAGTCACTCAGTCGTGTCCGACTCTTTGTGACCCCATGGACTGTAGCACGCCAGGCTCCTCCATCCATGGAATTTTCGAGGCAAGAGTACTGAAGTGGGTTGCCATTTATTTATTTCCTATCTAGTATTTTCCTTCCTGAGTTTCTTATTTCTTTACATAGCTATTTAATGAAACTACTTAGGCAAATACCCTTTGAGGGACTTGTTCTTGGAGAATTCTCATTACAGACACAGTGGGTATTCCACCAACTCCCAAAGAATCAAAAACAATCAAGTGCTTTTAACCCTAAAACTTTGTAGAAACAAAATTCTCACCTATGCTAATGCAGAAGGCACCATAAAAGCCATAGGGTCACGTAATCAAACCATAAATCGATCTCATATATCCTGAGTAACATGCATATAAAAACAACAGTTATGAAAAACTTAAATCCAGGATATGCGGTCCATGGGAGCTATAACTGCCACTTGCTTGCTATCCCATCGACCTGGGAAGAATGTTCAGAGAGAAGGCAGCAGGTCTCGATGGCGCCCCCTGAAGGCAAGGAGGAGCCACAGTCACTTAGAGCCAGGCTCCCCAACCCCTGGACCAAGGACAGGTACTGGTCCATGGCCTGTTAGGAACCAGGCCGCACAGCAGGAGGTGAGAGGACGTAAGCAACACACTTCAGGTGTGACTGTTTCCCATCACCCCCAGATAGGATCATGTAGTTGCAGGAACACAAGTTCAGGGCTTCCAATGATTCTGCATTATGGTGAGTCGTATACTTATCTCATTGTATATCACAATGTAAGAATAATACAGGAGAAGGAGGGGACAACAGACGATGAGATGGTTGGATGGCATCACTGACTCAATGGACAAGAGTTGGAGCAAACTCCGGGAGATGGTGAAGGACAGGGAAGCCTGGCATGCTGCAGTCCATGGGGTAGCAAAGAGTCAGACACGACTGAGCAACAGCAAAGAATAATAAAGTGCACAATAAAAGTAATGCACTTGAATCACCCCAAAACCATCCTTCCCACCCAAATCTGTAGAAAAACTGTCTTTCCCAAAGCTGGTTCCTGGTGCCAAAAAGGTTGGGGACCGCTGGCTTAGAGCAAGCCCTAGGTTTTAACCTGCCACTCTGAATGGACCCTGAAGCCATTTCCCCTGTGTTCTCTCTTGATTGGCAGGTAGATACTTATCTCCTCAGAGGATATGATCCTTAAGTTAAAATGAGCAAAGAGCAACTTCCCTGTGGTCCAAGGGCCAAGACTCTGTGCTCCCAAGGCAGGGGACCCCAGGTTGGATCCCTGGTCAGGGAACTAGATCCCACCAGCCACAACTGAGATCCAAGGCAACCCAATAAATAAATAATGAATACAATAAATATATATATTTTTAAGTGAAGCGACAGAACACAAAAACAAACAAGGAGTCAGGGCCCCAACCAACATGGGCCTCAGGCACCATGAGGGCTCTCCCAGTCTGATTCTCTTTCTTTCCACCAGCAAGTCACAAACGCCCACCTTCTACCAGGTCATGAGCTGCCAAACCTTAATGCAGGGGGCGCCTCAGGCTGAGACACAGTCATTCTCTCCCTCAAGGCAGGCTTCAGAGAAAACTCACAAGCACAGACACGCCAACGCCCTCCAGAGCTGAGGCTGCCCTAAGCCCAGCAAGCTAATTGATGAGGGCCCTGGATGGCCTGAGGTTAAGTGCAAGGCTCCTGTGTCTGGCTCATGCTCGGGGCCGGGCAACCCACCCAACCCTTCTGAACCTCATCTGCCTCCTCTGTAGAATACCGTGAGGTGAACTCACAAGTCAATATGCAGGCCTAGGCCCTCATGTTGTTGCTGTTCAGTCGCTAAGTTGTATCAGACTCTTTGTGACTCCATGGACTGCAGCACACCAGGCTTCCCTGTCCTTTACAATCTCCCTGAGTTTGCTCAAACTCATGTCCATTGACTCGGTGATGCCATCCAACCATCTCATCCTCTGTAGCCACCTTCTCCTCCTGCCCTCTTTCCCAACATCAGGATCTTTTCCAATGAGTCGGCTCTTCGCATCAGGTAGCCAAAGTTTTGGAGCTTCAGCTTTAGCATCAGTCCTTCCAATGGATATTCAGGGTTGATTTCCTTTATGATTGACTGGTTTCATGTCCTTGCAGTCCAAAGGACTCTCAAGAGTCTTCTCCAGCACCACAGTTCGAAAGCGTCAGTTCTTGGGTGCTCAGCATTCTTCATGGTCCAACTCTCACATCTGTATATGACTACTGGAAAAACCATAGCTTTGACTATACAGATCTTTGTCGGCAAAATGATGGCCCTTAGTACAAGCCGGTGGTAGTGACTTCACTTCCCACCTTCATGCATACTTGGCTAAAGCTGATTTCCCAGGCATCTCCTAGTCCCTGCTACAGCAGCTGCATTCTTAAGGAACGTGAAATTCTTCATCCAGGGCTGTGAAAGATGCTGAACCCTGGGACGAACTCCAGATGTGAGGTCAGAAAACCGAGACACAGGCAGACCTGTCACTCAACTGTACTGTGACATTTGGGGGTAGGCCCTTGACCTCTCTGAGATGCTGAGGGGATCAGAAGGAAGACTCATGTGACAGCCCTCACCCCTGGCCATAGCAGAGCTCCTGGACTGATCAGAGGGCAACAGCTCAGCTTCCTGACACAGGCAGGCTCACATAGGAAAGCACAGGGCTGGGTGCTTCCATAGCAGAACACAGCCTCTGAGAGCCTGCCTTGCCCCGCCCCACATCCCCCAGAACAGAAACATCAATGGGACTGCCCTCTCAGTCCAAGCACAGAGAGAGGGTTCAAGTGCTGCAGGCTTGTCCTCACACATGGCCAGGACGAGTCAAGAAAGAGATGTGCTGATGGGATCACTTATACCGGGCTCTCTAGGTAAGGGACCTGGGCTCCAACCTTCACGTTCCGAGGGACAGAGTTGCAGGGGGCCTCTTCACCATCACGAAGAAACTAGAACTACCCAGCACTATAGACTTCTGTCCCCTGAAAGCTGGCTCTTAAATTCACCCATTGTCCCTTTCATTCTCTCTCACAACCCAAGCTGGACACTCGCCACCAAACTTCCACCTCAAGGTCACCTTCACCCTGGAAAATCCCACGGTCGGATTCCACTCTCCAGAACGTAGGCTCCACCAGGCCTGGCCCAGCCCTGCTTCTCTGCTGTCCAGGCTGGCTTGGCCCAGTACTCTGGCCCTCTCCTCAGGGCCCACCCACAACGCCTGTCTGCCGACTGAAAGGCCCTGCCCCTCCTCATTTTCCTTTCAGCATTACTGAGATACAACTGACATACTGTATAGGCTTAAGATGTACAATGCAATGATGTGATAGACATATATATCTGAAACCCTCCCCTCCTTCTATCCACCCAGATCCTGCCTGGCCTTCACAGCTTGGCTGAAGACCAGCTCCACACAAAAATAAAGGCCTTCCAAATGTCCAGCCTCCAGAGACATTTCATGTTTCTTCTAATTCAACTTCTATCCCAAAGATATCGCCTAGGAGGACTTCCCTGCTGGTCAAGTGGCTAAGACTCCATGCTTCCAGTGCAGGGGGCCCGGGTTCGATCCCTAGTTTGGAGACTAGATCCAGCATGCCACAATAAGAAGCTTACATGCCACAACAAAAGTCCCGTGCGCCACAACTCAGGCTCAGCACAGCCAAAATAAATAAATATTTTTTAAAAAAGAAGACATTGTCTGAACGTGAAATCTGCCCAAGTGAATAGTTCCAGTGCTGTGTTAGGCAGTAGCATCCTGTGCTTTCAGACCAGCACAATAGTGCGAAAGTTCTCCTTCTATACCCCGAGTCAGAGATCCCCCCTCACTCTGCTGAGCGCCCACTTAGCTTCAGCTCTCCCACAGGAACCACACATTTTTGTCAACTCTATTCCCATAGCCACAGCCCAACTTTACACGGGTCATGACAGCTGACCTGCCCCATCAACTTCCATCCTCCCCAGATCCCTCCCGATCCCCTATTTGTCTCAGTCCTGCTGGCACTGCAACTCCCAAAACTGAGCTGGAAGCTCTGGAAGTGGGTTGAGCAGGACCGAGTGGTCAGGGCCATTCTCTATCTTGAGCTGGGCTCTCTGATTCGACCACTGGACACACGCAGCCCCCACTGAGCCTTCCCTTATTTCATAGGCAGACCTCAGAGATACTGTGGGTTTGGTTCTTGACCACTGCAATAGAGCAAATATTGTAATAAAGCAAGTCACATGAATTTTCTGGTTTTCCTGGGCATATAAAATTTATGTTTACACTCTACAGGAGTCTATTAAGTGAGCAATAGCATTATGTAACCCCCCCAAGCCAATGCATATACTTTCATTTTTATTTATTCTTTAAAATATCTACTTATTTATTTTTGGCTGCACTGGGTCTTCGATTCTTCATGTGGGCTTTTCTTTAGTTGCAGAGTATGGAGGCTACTCTAGTTGTGGTGCTTGGGCTTCTCACTACGGTGGTTTCTCTTGTTGCAGAGCACAGGCAAGAAGGCGCTCAAGCTTCAGTAGTTGTGGAACGTGGGCTCAGTAATCGTAGCATATGGGCTTAGTTGCTCTGTGGCCTGTAGGATCTTCTCCAACCAGGTGTGGAACCCATGTTCCCTGTATTGGCAGGCAGATTCTCAACCACTGGACCACCAAGGAAGTCTCCATGCTTTAATTTTAAAATGCTTTTGTGTTTTGCGTATGTGCTATATGCTCAGTTATATCCAACTCTTTGTGACCCTACGGACTGTCCACCAGGCTCCTTTGTCCACAAAATTTTCTAGGCAAGAATACTGAGGTGACTTTCCATTTTCTATTCCAGGGGATCTTCCCAACCCAGGAATCAAGCCCGTGATTCTTCTGTCTCTTGCATTGGCAGGCAGATTCTTTACTACTGAGCCATCAGGAAAGCCCTTTAAAATACTTTATTATTGCTACAAAAGCTAGGCACCATAAGAGCCTTCAGCAAGTCATAACCATTTTGCTGGCAAGGGATTTTTGCCTTGGTGTTGATGGCTACTCCTGATTAATCAGGATGGTGGTTGCTGAAGGTTTGGGTGGCTGTAGCAATTTCTTAAAATAAGACAATAAAGTTTGCCAAGTCGACTGACACTTTCTTTCGCAACTGATTTCTCTGTAGCATGCGATGTTGTTTGACAGCATTTTGACCACAGGAGAGCTTTCAAAATTGGAATCAATTCTCTAAAATCCTGTGACTGCTTTATCAATTAAGTTTATGTAATATTCTAAATCCTCTGTTGTCATTTCAACAATCTTCACAGTACCTTCACCAGGAGTAGATTCCATCTCAAGAAGCCACTTTCTTTGCTCATCCATGAGCAGCAACTCCTCATTCGTTAAAGTTTATTCATGAGATTACAGCAATTAAGTTACATCTTCAGGCTTCTAATTCTACCTCTCTTGCTATTTCCACCACATCTGCAGTTACTCCCCCCACTGATGTCTTGAACCCCTCAAAGTAATCAGTGAGAGTTAGAATCAACTTCTCCCAAACTCCTATTCATGTTGATATTTTGACCTCTTCCCATGAATTACAAGTGTTCTTATGGCATTTAGAATGGTGAATCTTTTCCAGAAGTTTTTCAACTTACTACACCCAGGTCCACCTAAGGAATCACTATGTATCATGGCTACAGCCTTACAAAATATATGTTTTAAAGAATAAGACTTTGAAGTTGCAAGGATACCTTGATCCATGGGCAGTGGAACAGATGCTGCATTAGCAGGGATGGAAACATTAATCTTGTAAATCTTCATCAGAGTTCTTGGGTGACCAGGTGCATTATCAATGAGCAGTAATATTTTGAAAGTACTCTTTTTTTCTAAGCAATAGGTTTCAACAGTGGGCTTGAACTATTCAGAATTCTGTTGTCAACAGATGTGCTATCATCTCTGCTCTGTTGTTCCATTTATAGAGCACAATCAGAATAGACTTAGCATAATTCTTAAGGATCTAAGGATTTTCAGACTGGTAAATAAGCACTGGCTTTGATTTAAGATCCCAGCTGCATTAGCCCCTAAGAGATTTGGCCTGTCCTTTGAAGCTTTGAAACCAGGCACTGACTTCTCCTCTCTAGCTATGAAAGTCCTAGATGGCATCTTCTTTCAATTGAAGGCTGTTTTGTCTACCGTCTGAGGCAGTAAAGAGTCTGCCTACAATGCGGGAGACCCGGGTTCGATCTCTGGGTCGGGAAGATTCCCTGGAGAAGGAAATGGCAACCCACGCCAGTACTCTTGCCTGGAAATTCCCAGGGCAGAGGAGCCTGGTAGGCTACAGTCCGTGGGGTCGCAAAGAGTTGGACACGACTAAGCGACTTCACTTTGTCCACTGAAAAATCTGCTGTTTAGTGTAGCCACTTTCATTAATTATCTGAGCTAGAACTTCTGGATAACTTGCTGAAACTTCTATATTAGCACTTCCTGATTTGTCTTGCTCTTTTTATTATAGAAATGGTTTTTTGCTTAAACTTCATGAACCAACCTCTGCTAGTTTCATACTTTTCTTCTACTGCTTTCTCACCTCTCTCAGCCTTCACAGAACTGAAGACATTTAGGGCCTTGATCTGGATAAGGCCTTAGCTTAAAGGAACATTGTGGCTGGTTTGATCTTCTTTGCAGACCACTGAAAATTTCCTCATATCAGCAATGAGGCTGCTTCACTCCTTTATCATTCATGTGTTGACTGGAGTAGCAGTTTTAATTTCCTTCAAGAACCTTTCCTTTGAGTCCACAACTCTGCTAACTGTTTGGACCAAGAGGCCTACTTTTCAGCCTCCCTCAGCTTCGGACATACCTTCTTCACTGAGCTTCATCATTTCTAGCTTTTGATTTAACATGAGAGACTTTCAACTCCTTTTTTCATTTGAACACTTAAAGGCTAGTGTAGGGTCATTAACTGGCCTAATTTCAGTACTGTTATGTCTCAGGGAATGAGAAGGCCCAAGGAGAGGGACAGAGATGAGGGAGCAACCAGTGAGCGGAGCAGTCAGAACACAGACATTTGTGGATTAACTTTGCCATCACATGAGCACAGTTCCCGGTACCTCCAGATTACAATAGTAGCATCAAAGATCACAGAACACCATAACAATAATGAAAAAGGCTGGAATATTGTGAGAATTACCAAAATGTTACTCGGAGACCCAGAGTAAGCAAATGCTGTTGGCAAATGACACCAACAGACTTGCTTGACAAAGGGTGGCCACAAACTTTCTGTGTTAAAAAAAAAACAAAAAACAGTATCTGTAAAGTGCAATAAAATGAGGAATGCCTGTATTTGCATTGCTCTGGGCTCTACAAAGAGATAAGGCCATCAGGATGGCCTGGAGCATGTTCTCTTGAATCCTCCAGCACAGACAGGTATGTAACACCTGCTGATTCACTCACTTTGATTTTATCCCAAATCGGGCCTGAACTCCGTAACATGCCTATTCACCATGGCTAAATTCGGATTACAGAACACTTGCTGGGGCCTCCACGGTGGTTCGGTGGTAAAGAAACAACCTGCCAATGCAGGAGACACAGGTTCCATCTCTCCGCTGTGGAGCAACTCTGCCCATGCCCCACGACTCTTGAGCCCAAGAGCCGTAAAGTGAGCCTGTGGGCCACAAGAAGAGAAGTCACCACAATGAGAAGCCTGAGCACCGCAACTACTACAGAGTAGCCCCCACTCGCTGCAACGAAAGTTCACGTGCAACAACGAAGACCCAGCACAACCATAAAAAAAAAAAAAAAAAAAACTAACCATACACCTTTGTATACAAAAAACCCAACACCTTCTGCCCTATACAAGCCAATAGGGTTATAGGCTCTGAGAGTCATGAGGCAATAAAAATGAAGCTAGACATTGAGCAGTAACTGGGAAGATGCAAAAAAAAAAGCCCACCATGTACAAGCTGGCTCCTGTTTGCAGCTTGCTTCTACAGGCCTAAGCTATAAAGGCTGGACTGGGGATGCCAAGGACCATCCAACACAGGAACCTGAGTCTCAAATGACGCACACGGTGGAACCAGTTAGACATTCAATAATGAGCTCCATGAAGGTTCGGCCTTCTTGAAAGGCCCTGGTGCCATGGAGGTGGTAGCTATTTAGTTACTCAGTCGTGTCCGACTCTCGCGACCCCATGGACTATAGCCAGGCTCCTCTGTCCATGGGATTTTCCAGGCAAGAATACTGGAGTGAGTTGCTATTTCCCTCTCCAGCCTGGTGCCATGATTAACTGCAAATCTTAGTTGACCTTCTCCACACATCTGAAAAGCATTTTGAAATCTACTATTTTAAGCAGAGACCAATGAGATCAGGATCTGTGTTGCCCTTTTGAATGGTGGCAGAGACGATGCCATCTTACCTTCCTTCTGGGCCCACAGGATGACTGTTTCTTGGGCTCTCTTGGAGTTAAGTGCAGCCGCTGTGATTGAATTCTGCTCCCTCTCATCCCTCAGCTCCTGGCTGGATGCAGAAGCTTCAGAGGAGAATTACGAAGCCCTAGAATATTGGTTTGCAAAGTGTGGTCCCTGGACCAACAACAGTTGGAATTTGTTCGAAATGCAAATTCTCAGGCCCCCCCACTACGGTGGGGGTGGGGTGGGGGCGGGGCTCAGCAATCTGTGTTTTAATAAGCCCTCTGGCTTCCCAGGTGGCCCAGTGATAGAATCTGCCTGCCAATGCACGAGATACAGGACACCAGGTTCGATCCCAGATTCTGGAAGATCCCCTGGAGAAGGAAATGGCAACCCACTCCAGTATTCTTGGGAAATCCCATGGACTGAGGAGCCTGGAGGGCTACAGTCCATGGAGTCGAAAAGAGTCGCACACACATGGGACTTAGATACACACTCAAAGTGGGAAATCACAGTTCCAGAAGACAGCTGAGCTCTTAGACAGGAAGCTCTGGGCTTGTGCTGGAGATAAGAATACACCTTAACACCAATGTTGTGTTAAGCCATTTGGGAAATTATTTTGTAAAGTAGATTTTCTGTCCCAATTAAAACAATTATAATCCCCAGGCTGAGAGTCCATCCACTCATTAGGGCCACGTCCCACCTGGGGTTTTCCAATCCCAAAGGTTGGCAGGCCAGCAGGCAGAGGCTATTTTATGTCAGTTGTGAGAGCCTGCACTGGAACCCTTTCCACCCACTCATTCATTCATTCACAGTCTGGCTGGTATGTTAACAATGGGGGAAGCGGAAGTCGCTGCTGGGCCAGGATCAGATAGCAGCCATCCGCTGGAGTTAACACATTCCTACAGCCCTGCAGTCCTCCTGACTGCCACAGGCTGCCTGGCAACCAGGCCAGCACCCACTTGCTCATCCGTTAAGGGGGGTTCAGACCCCACATCTGTGCCCAGGAGGTGCTAGTGGTATAGAACCCACTTAATGCAGGAGACATGAGATGCGAGTTCGATCCCTGGGTTGGGAAGATCCCCTGGAGGAGGGTATGGCAATCCACTCCAGTATTCTTGTCTGGGGAATCTCATGGCCAGAGGAGCCTGGCATCTCAAAGACGATCCATGGGGTCACAAAGAATTGAACATGACTGAAGCAATTTGGTACATACACACACTGACATTGTGCCTGCAGCCCCTGCAAGGCCAGCAGCTATGGCTGAAGAACAAATCGGGTCCCAGGCTGTCTTCAGAGGCTTGGATGGCCATCTTTCCATCCATGACACATGAGAGCTGGTCTCTCCTCGCCATCTCCATCTTCCCCTTTCATCTCCAGGTGAACCCCATTTATTTTTCAAGGTTTCCCCCACATCCTGCCTTGTCCACAAATCAGATGGCTTTCCCTGCTCCTGTGTCCTTAGGCCCTCTATGTCTGACACTCACTGTGGCCCTTGATCTCACTGAGACCACCCATGCCATTTTTACTGCTTTATACCAAGTTCTGCGTCTTCCCATTACAATTCAGTTCTCAGAGAAGGGGATCGTGTCTGCATGTCTCCCACACACCCCTGGACTTGGCACTGGACACAGAGCTCTCGTCACACTTTCCTGACTGATAGGTAAGATTTGGGGAGAATGGCCACCCCAGCTGAACCCCATGACGATGTATATATACCCACAGGATCAATGAACCTAGATGTATGATACACGAACACAGACAGACCAGGCTTCTTTGCTGGGGGAACACACATTGTGGCCCCGGACTTTCTCTTCCAATCGGCCTCGATGTTCCTCTATGATTATTCAATCCCATAAAAGAAAGGGAGCTGTCTGAGGTTTCCCTGCTGTACTGAAAACTCTCTCAGGCATTTAGTCTTTTTTTCTACACGCTATTAATTTCCCAGGCCCAGGGCAGAAGCACATATCTCTGCGAGTCTCCTATCCATCCTCTACCTCCCAAAGCAGGGCCTTTCCCTGGGCAATTTGAAAGGATGTGGCTTCCTTCCTTACACTTGGGTTTTTGGCCACCCACCAAACTGGACAAGGAATGCGCTCCCTCCAACCTCCCCCACCCGAATTTCTGCTGGCTACTCCTGTTAGGCAGGTCTGCTCACTGGGTGATCCAGGTCTCTCTCAGGGCGCCCCCCCCCCCCCCCCCCCCCCCCGCCCCCCGGTTCACAGTACCTCTCTCTTTGGCAAGTCTCCTCCTCAACTCTCCCTCCCCTTCCCCCCTAAAGAAGCCCAGAGCTTCTTGGCCTCAGGGCAGGCTGCTCTGAAATTTATGAAACTTGAAACCACCAGCCTCCTCTTCTCATTTTCCATCAGGAGAAACAGTTGACTGCCCCAGTTGAGCAGCCACATGCAGGCAGAAGGGGAAGGGTGGCGAGGAGCTCTCAGCAAGCTGGGTGTGGGGTACACTTGCTTCAGACTTGCAGGCTAACAGGCGGTCTACCTGCTTGTTATCTGCTGGATGCAAGTGTTGAACAAATCCCAAAGAATCCCTCAGTTTCCCCAGCTGTAATACTAACCTCCTAGGGCTGTTCCAGAGGTTACACGAGGGAATTAACACAGACACTTGGACCAGCACCTGGTGCGTAGAAAGTGCTCCCAGCGCATAGAAAGTGCTCCTCAGGGACCCACTCTTACTCTTATTATTACTCTTATTATTTCCTCAAGTCTCACTTCGGAAGGTCAATAACCTCTAAAAAATGCACCAGGCAAGGAGCAGAGACCATTTTGAACTAGAAGATAAAGGCCAAGGGGGAGCTCATGACCATATAACCTTCTAGAACTCCTGACCTCCATGGAAGAGCATCTGAAGAACTCCACAAGAACGATGCTGGGTGAAGCTCAATCCTTTTGACCCCACACCGAGGAGTTAAGTCAAGTAATACCTGACCAAGCTGGCAAGGATGATCTTACATTTGTTGTTGTTCAATTGCTAAGTTTTGTTCAGCTCTTTGAGACCCGCAGGCTGTAGCATGCCAGGATCTTCTGTGCTTCACTATCTACTGGAGTTTGCTCAAACTCATGTCCATTAAGTTAGTAATGCTATCTAACAATTTCATCATCTGCTGTCCCCTTCTCCTCCTGCCTTCAGTCTTTCCCAGCATCAGGGTCTTTTCCAATGAGTCGGCTCCTTGCATCAGGTGACCAAAATATTGGAGCTTTAGTATCAGTCCTTCCAATGAATATTCAGGGTTGATTTCCTTTAGGATTGACTGGTTTGATCTCCTTGCAGTCCAAGGGACTCTCAAGAGTCTTCTTTAGCACCATAATTTGAAAAGCATTAATTCTTTGACACTCAGCTTTCTTTATGATCCAACTCTCACATTCATACATGACTACTGGAAAAACCACAGCTCTGACTATACAGATCTTTGTCGGCAAAGTGATGTCTCTGCTTTTTAGTATGCTGTCTAGGGCTGTCATAGCTTTCCTTCCAAGGAGCAAATGTCTTTTAATTTCTTGGCTGCAGTCACTATCCACAGTGATTTTGGAGTCCCCTCAAAATCTGTCACTGTTTCCATTTTTCCCCCTCCTATTTGCCATGAAGTGATGAGACCACATGCAATGATCTTAATTTATTTAATGTTGAATTTTAAGCCAGCTTCTTCACTCTCCTCTTTCATTCCGATCAAGAGGCTCTTTAGTTTCTCTTCACTTTCTGCCATTAGAGTGGTATCAAGTGCATATCTGCGGTTGTTGATATTTCTCTGGGTAATCTTGGTTTCAGCTTGTGATTCATCTACCCCAGCATTCTGCATGATGTACTCTGAATAGACATTAAATAAGCAAGGTGACAATATACAGCCTCGTAGTACTCTCTGCAAAATTTGGAACCAGTCAGTTGTTCCACGTCCAGTTCTAACTGTTGCTTCTTGACCAGCATACAGAATTTTCAGGAGACAGGTAAGGTGGTCTGGTACTCCTATCTCTTTAAGAATTTTCCAGTTTGTTGTGATTCACACAGTCAAAGGCTTTAGCATAGTCAATGGAGACTTTACAATTAGTCATTTAATTAAACATTAGATTTAATTCAACACATTTCAATTTTGCAGATTTCTTTATTTTGGAAAAACTATGCATGTGTATATACAGTCATATAGATTTTTTTTTAAGTTTGCAAATATTCTTCACATATAAGTATGAAGGAAGGCTCCTAGATGCTCAAGAATGTTACAGTCTAAGAGAAGCCCAATAGACCTCTCTCCTTCAAGGGGACTCAGTTTTGCCAAGAGAATGCACTGGTCATAGCAAACACCCTCTTCCAACAACACAAGAGAAGATTCTACACATGGACATCACCAGATGGTCAATACCGAAATCAAATTGATTATATTCTTTGCAGACAAAGATGGAGTTTTATACAGTCAGCAAAAGCAAGACCAGGAGCTAACTGTGGTACAGACCATGAACTCCTTATTGCCAATTTCAGGCTTAAATTGAAGAAAGTAGGGAAAACCACTAGACTATTCTGGTATGACCTAAATCAAATTGCTTACGATTATACACTGGAAGTGACAAATAGATTCAAGGGATTAGATCTGATAGAGTGCCTAAAGAACTATGGACAGAGGAGGTTCATGCAATTGTACAGAAAGCAGGGATCAATACCATCCCCAAGGAAAAGAAATGCAAAATGACAAAATGGTTGTCTGAGGAGGTCTTAACAAATAGCCGTGAATAAAAGAGAAGCCAAAGGCAAGGAGAAAAGGAAAGATATACCCATTTGAATGCAGAGTTCCAAAGAATAGCAAGGAGAGATAAGAAAGCCTTCCTCAGTGATCAGTGCAAAGAAATAGATGAAAACAATAGAATGGGAAAGACTAGAGCTCTCTTCAAGGAAATTAGAGATACCAAGGGAACATTTCATGCAAAGATGGGCACAATAAAGAACAGAAATGGTATGGACCTAAGAGAAGCAGAAGATATTAAGAAGAGGTGGCAAGAATACACAGAAGAACTTATACAAAAAAGATCTTCACAACCCAGATAATCACGGTGGTGTTATCAATCACCTAGAGCCAGACATCCTGGAACGTGAAGTCAAGTGGGCCTTGGAAGCATCACTACGAACAAAGCTAGTGGAGGTGATGGAATTCCAGTTGAGCTATTTCAAATCCTAAAAGATGATGCTGTGTAAGTGCTGTACTCAATACGCCAGCAAATTTGGAAAACTCAGCCGTGACCACAGGACTGGAAAAGGTGAGTTTTCATTCCAATCCCAAAGAAAGGCAATGCCAAAGAATGCTCAAACTACCGCACAATTACACTCATCTCACAGGCTAGTAAAGTAATGCTCAAAATTCTCTAAGCCAGGCTTCAACAGTACGTGAAACATGAACTTCCAGATGTTCAGGCTGGATTTAGAAAAGGCAGAGGAACCAGAGATCAAATTGCCAAAAGCTGCTAGATCATTGAAAAAGCAAGAGAGTTCCAGAAAAAAATCTACTTCTGCTTTACTGACTATGCCAAAGCCTTTGACTGTGTGGACCACAACAAACTGTGGAAAATTCTTAAAGAGTCTGGAATACCAGACTACCTGACCTGCGTCTTGAGAAACCTGTATGCAGGTCAGGAAGCAACAGTTAGAACTGGACATGGAACAACAGACTGGTTCCAAACAGGAAAAGGAGTTCATCAAGGCTGGATATTGTCACCCTGCTTATTTAACTTATATGCAGAGTACATCATGAGAAACGCTGGGCTGGATGAAGCACAAGCTGAAATCAAGACTGCCGGGAGAAATCTCAATAACCTCAGATATGCAGATGACATCATCCTTAAGGCAGAAAGTGAAGAAGAACTAAAGGGCCTCTTGATAAAAGTGAAAGAGGAGAGTGAAAAAGTTGGCTTGAAATTCAACATTCAGAAAACTAAGATCATGTCATCTGGTCCCAAAACATCATGGCAAATAGATGGGGAAACAGTGGAAACAGAGACAGACTATTTTTTTGGGCTCCAAAATCACTGCAGATGATGACTACAGCCATGAAATTATAAGATGCTTGCTCCTTGGAAGAAAAGTTATGAGTAACCTAGACAGCATATTAAAAAGCAAAGACATTACTTTGCCAACAAAGGTCCATCTAGTCAAAGCCATGGTTTTTCCAGTAGTCATGTACAGATGTGAGATTTGGACTATAAAGAAAGCTGAGCACCCAAGAATTAATGCCTTTGAACTGTGGTGTTGGAGAAGACTCCTGAGAGTCCCTTGGACTTCAAGGAGATCCAACCAGTCCATCCTAAAGGAAATCAGTCCTGAATATTCATTGGAAGGACTGATGCTGAAGCTGAACCTGATGGGAAGCACTGACTCATTGGAAAAGACCCTGATGCTGGGAAAGATTGAAGGCAGGAGGCAAAGACAATCACAGAGGATGAGATGGTTGGATGGCATCACCAACTCAATGGACATGAGTTTGAGTAAAATCTGGGAGTTGGCGATGGACCGGGAGGCCTGGCGTGCTGCAGTCCATGGGGTCGCAAAGAGTCGGTTGTAATTGAGAGACTCAACTGAACTGAACTGAAGGGAGAGGGTTTCAAGGAAGACTCATGAAAGGGCAAGTACATGTGGTGGGCTGGCTAGACGGCTTAGTGACACCTAGCATAGCACATGGGGCTACCCTATTTGGTTCAGATATTTAAGACTCTGCCTACAATATGGGAAACCCAGGTCAAGAAGATCCCATGGAGAAGGAAATGGCTACCCACTCCAGTATTCTTGCCTGGAGAATCCCATGGACAGAGGATCCTGGTGGGTTACAGTCCATGGGATTGCAGAGTCAGACACAACTGAGCAACTAACACATACACACACCGCATAGGGCGTGCACCAAAAACATGTGACTTCTGTAGCCAAATAAGCAGAGGACTGATCCAGGCTGAGAACACAGGGTGAGCAAGGGCTGGGCAGAGTGGACGTGTGTGGCGTGTTTGTTCAAAGAGCAGAAAGGAGTCTGGGGCAGACACACTGTAGATGACATGGTGAAAAGGCAGTAGGGGAGGTCAGGGCAATTACATCAACTAGTGTCAGCACATGGACTCAGCAAACATTTGTCGCGCTCCTGCTGTGGGGCAGGCACTGGGGACTCCGTGATGGACATGACAGGCAGGATTCCCTGCCATGTGCGGTGGACATTCTCCTAGGAATGCCGGGCACACTGGCTGCCTGAGCCCAGTACAGATTCCTGGGTCCCTCCCTGAAAGATGCTGATCCAACAGGTCTGAGCAAGCCCTGGGGTCCAGGATCTTTTCAAAGTGCCCCACATAATTCTCTTCCTTTTTCACCGTGAAATTTTTTGAGGTATAGTCGCAATACGATATTTTGTAAGTTTCAAGTATACAACACAGACATTCACAATTTTTAAAGGTTATACCTCATTTATAGTTATTATAAAGTATTGACTATATTCCCTGTGCTGTATAATATATCCTTGTAGCTTGTTTACTTCAGGCATGATCGTTTGTATCTCTTAATCCCCCAGCCCTATCTTGCCCCTCCTCCTTCCCTCTCCTCACTAGTAAACACTAGATTGTTCTCTGTATCTGTAAGCACCCCACATAGTTCTGATGCACATCTGGAAAACATCCATCCAGAGGCACCTAACTCTCAGAAGGGCTTGAATATGCTGAACAACATCCCTTCCTGAACTTGAATCCTTCCAGAGAAGAAGGGCTTGCTGCCTCTCATGCAAACATTTTGCAAACTGTAAAATATCCCACAGGAAACAAGGTGCTATTATTATTGATACTGGGCTATTAGTCTACCTTTGGACAGTCTGATCTTTGGATTGGTCATCCGTATAAAAAGCCAAATTTGCACATTGCAACATCCTTCAATCTCAACAGTTGTGGTCCCCTCTCTCTCTTCCTTCCCTCCAGAACTCAGCAAACCATCTTCTCCTCTAGTAAGGATTTAGACCCATGGCACCCTGACCACCCCTCCATAGGCAACCTCCAGTTGTCTAAGAGCCTTTTAAAGTCTGAGTCATGACCTTGACTCAGCATTCTTCCAGGTGATTCAATGGGGCAAGTGCTTTGTGGGTCCCTCCAAAAGTCTTCCCAGACCGAGACCCAGACCCTCTGTGTTGGTTTCAGGATTGTTATTTACAAAAGTGAGAGAGACGTGGAGAAGCTCCTATGTTCTCTATCAAAATGACATAATGAGACTTCCTTGGTCGTCCAGTGGTTAAGAATCTGCCTGCCAACACAGGGGACAACAGGTTCGATCCCTGGTCCGGGAAGATTCCATATGCTGCAGGGCTACTAAATCCATGCACCACAGCTATTGAGCCCACACTCTAGAGCCTGAGCTCCGCAACTAGAGAAGCTACCGCAATGTGCACTACAACTAGAGAGTAGCCCCCACTCGCCACAATTAGAGAAATTCCGTGTTTGCACAGCAACAAAAGACCCAACACAGCCAAAAATAAAATAAAATAAATAAATGACACAATGGATCCCAAGCATCAGAAACACTGAGCGTCTACTTACTCAAGTGAAAGTGAAAGTCGCTCAGTCATGTCCGACTCTTTTGTGACCCCATGGACTGTAGCCTGCCAGGCAACTCTGTCCACAGAATTCTCCAGGCAAGAATACTGGAGAGGGTTGCCATTCCCTTCTCCGGGGAATCTTCCGACCCAGGGATGAAACCCAGGTTTCCTCCACTGCAGGTGGATTCTTTTACCATCTGAGCCAAAACAAAACTAAAAAGCCCATTTATTGTCTTCAGCAAAGGTTTTCAGGTCTCAACTCACTTTGGAACCTCAGCCAGTGGAGGTGGCCATCAGCAGTCTGGACCTGCCCTTATAAGGAGGACTATCAGAACCAGGTCTCTTCAGCAGTCTTGCCAATGTCCACGGTCTAGAAAGGGGCCTTTCTTAGCCAGACTCAGAGAAATCTGTTCTTTGTGACTGGGCTCTTCTCCTTGGCTTTCTGTATCGCTCCATAACACTGCCTCTCCCTCCCACTTCACTGGTATCCTCCTCCTCCTCCTCCTTCAAACTTAAGTCAGCAAATCTTCTCACTGGTGGCTGTCCTCTGATAGCCATCAATTTGGCAAACATACTCTTTTCTGCAGCTGGAATACCCAGAAGCAATCAGGATTGTTAAGACCCTCAGCAGCATCCACACTGTTACTCTGGCCAGACAGGATGGACCCAGATAGGAAAGCTAAGATGCCAAAGACAATGGAATTTTCTTGTGGGCCATGGGGAGCTATCAAAAGTTTTGCACTCCCCGGGGAAGTGGGGAGCAGCCTGAGCCCAGAAGGTACTAGGATGGCAATACAGTGGTGCTGGGAAGGACAGGGAGGGAGGGCGAGAAACTGGAGACTGGCTGCAAACTACTATAATTATCCAGGTAAGACACAAGAGCAACCTAAGGAGGTGGCAGAGGCATGAATACAGACGGTGTTCTGGGGAGACTGGACAGTCACTATCGCGAGGTCCAAGGAAGACAGTGGCATGGACAAGTGAGAAGACTGACCTGGATGGGGATTCGAAGCACATTTGAGAGGGGATGGTAACAAGCTGGGTTTCTGGCTGTGAGGTAGAGATGGCTGAGGGCCGGGCAAGCAAACACCCTACTGAGAGAGACACCTGTGGCTTACACACTGAGGCTCCAAAGCGAACCAAAGAGAGCACTTTGAAAACTGGAAGCCTCAGGACTCAACACAAAATTCCCAGCCCCATATCTCTCCTCCCACCCAGAAGGAGGTCTCCTGACACTCTCCCCAGTGCGTCCTGACCAGTGACATCCTTCACAGGAGAGTAGGCCTCCCCCTACACACACACACACACACACACACACACACACACACACACACACACACACACGAGACCTTTAAAAATTAACTCGCGAGATCTTCTGAGAGCAAAAGAAAGTCAGAGAAAATTGTTTAGAAGAACAGAACGTTAACTGTCTTTTCTCATTCAGCATCTAACAATAGTTATGACTCAAGAGAAATGTCATATTTCTTTCTTTCCAAAAAAGATAAGAAATCTTTTTTATGCACTTATCACAGAAAACGCTTAGATCCTCAGATTTCACATGCTAAGAGGAGCTACGGCCACAGTGAGCTTTTCTGCACCAGCTCACTGAGCCCTCTTCTAACCTTTACTGGAGGGGCTCAGCCTCAGGTGAAGGGACAGGCTGGAGTGCGGGGAACTCAGCCAGTCTCTTGGCTACTCTATGCTGCAAGAAAATAAATTCTTGTTTAGACCACGGCTCTCTACCACACTGACGATGTTGGATTTTGGGTGTGAAGATGGGAGCAAGGGACTTACCCAATGGCTCAGCAGGTAAAGAATCCACCTGCAATGCAGGAGACGCAGCTCCAATCCCTGGGCTGGGAAGATCCTCTGGAACAGGAAACGGCAACCCACTCCAGTATTTTTGCCTGGGAAATCCCATGGACAGAGAAGCCTGGCAGGCTACAGTCCATGGGACCACAAAGAGTTGGACACGACTGAGCAGGCACAAAATCAACTTACTCTCTTTTTGCTGTTACACAGCAAAAGAAGACAACGTCTGCAGAACACGGATGGCTTTGGAGGAAAGGCAGCTCAGCGTGTCTGACCAATAACAGTTCAGCCTGCCAGGACCCTTCTTCCCCAGGAGGGCCTCTGAAAGGCCTCACCCAGTGGGTGGCCACTTTCTCTCATCCTGGGTTAACTGGGCCCTATCTACTCCTATCTGCTCTCTTCTGGGTTTTGTTTTTTTTTAAAGCTTTTTCTTCTTTTTTTTTTTTTTGATGTGGACCATTTTAAAAATCTTTATTGAACTTATTACAATATTGTTTCTGTTTTAGTATTTTGGCCAGAAGGCATGTGGGATCTTATGTCCCCCACCAGGGATTGAACCTGTGCCCCCTGCATTGGAAGGTGAAGTCTAACCAACAGACCGCCAGGGAAGTCCCTCCACCCTCTTCTTGACTGTCTCCTCTACCCAAGGCCAACTCACCCACAACAGACCCCAGCAGAGCTGGCTGAACCTCCACAGTGACCCCTTCCTCAGCCCACACCATCTGTCTCTGGGCTCTCAGAGCTCAGACAGAAGGGCTGGCAGCCACAGCTGAGCCAAGGCTCTAGCGAGGCCATGCGAACCTCTGATTCTAGTGAGTAACTCGGTCTTGGTTTCCCTATCTATAAAATGGAAAAAGTACTGTCTAGGAAGAGCTCATTATATGACATCATTCAGGCCCTGGAGAGAGAGGCCCTCTGGGAGGGTGTGTGGAGCACCTGGATGCTAGGATTCCAGCACCCACTGCCTTCCTACAAGGCTGCCCCCTGTCCCTCAACACCCCTCATCACAGCCCCTTCTGGAACCTTAAGTGCACAGTGGGAATTCGATAAATTAAGGGGAGAGAGATGGAAGCAAAGAGCCTTGCGATTATATATGACTCAGGCAAACAGAACTGATCAGGAACGGTACTTAAAGGCAAAAGAAATTGCTAACAAAACAGACGGTGCTTACTATCATGGAAAGAAGCCAAAATAGTAACCAGCTAACATGAAACACAGGAAATTCCAAAAAGTATGTAAAAAGGGCACTGTTTTTTTTTTTTTTCCCCCTCTTCTAAAAGGTTAAAATGGTTCCCAAACATGCTCCTTTCCCTACATGTGGTAATGCTTCTGGAAGCCAGGAAAGTAGCCCTACCTCATACCGACTCTTCCCCTGCCTCCAAGGTCCCTGTTTCCTCCCACGTACAGGGCCCCCAACTTCACTGTTCTCTAGGCGGTGTCATGATTCTGAGTCTGTTCCTCTGAATGAGCTGCACCCATCTCAATACTCACTGCAGCTGCAAAACATTTGTATTCTTAAGTCTTGGTCTTATAATGCCTAGAACTGTGGGGGAAATTATTACACAGTGAATGAAGAAGCCACCAAAGCTGTGTATACTGTACCGATCTGTTGTTGTTGTTCAGTTGCTCAGTTGTGTCCAGCTCTTTGTGAGCCCATAGACTGAAGCATGCCAGGCTTCCCTGTCCTTCATTATCTCCCAGAGCTTGCTCAAACTCATGTCCATTGAGTTGGTGATGCCAATCTCAGTCTCCTTTATTGTCTTCTTCTCCTTTTGCCTTCAATCTCTCCCAGCATCAGGGTCTTTTCTAATGAGTCGGTTCTTTGCATCAGGTGGCCAAAGAATTGGAGTTTCAGTCCTTCCAATGAATATTCAGGATTGATTTCCTTTAGGATGGACTGGTTTGATCTTCTTGCAGTCCAAGGGACTCCCAAGAGTCTTCTCCAGCACCACAGTTCAAAAGCACCAATTCTTTGATACTCAGCCTTTTTTATGGGCCAACTTTCACATCCATACATGACTACTGGAAAAACCATGACTTTGACTAGATGGACCTTTGTTGGCAAAGTAATGTCTCTGTTTTTTAATATGCTGTCTAGGTTTGTCATGGCTTTTCTTCCAAGGAGCAAGTGTCTTTTAATTTCATGGCTGCAGTCACCATCTGCAGTGACTTTTTTATTCATCAGACTAAAGACAAAGGAAATACTCAAATGAAAACAGGCTGGTTTAGGTGATGGAATTATCATCCTTTTTTTTCTACAATGTGGTAGATATTGACCCCATGCTTAAAATATACAGATAAGTGTGTCTGTGTGTATGTGTATGTGTTAATTGCTCAGTCGTGTCCAACTCTGCAAGGCCATGGACTACAGCCCACCAGGCTTCTCTGCCCATGGTGTTTCCCAGGTAAGAATACCGGAGTGGGTTGCCATGCTCTTCTCCAGGGGATTGTCCTGACCCAGGGCTTGAACTTGGGTCTCCTCTATTGCAGGCAGATTTTTTACCATCTGGGCCACCAGGGAAGTCCATATATATACATATTTCTATTTTAATATTCCTATATATGTTCCTATTTTAATTCTCTTCTTTCTCTGTTCACTATTATCTTAGTAGACAATGATATGTCATATATATACATGACATATTAGGCTTCCAGGATCCCCTTATCTTCCTTTGTAACTGTTAAACTGTAAGGTAAAACTGTTATTTGACAGAATGGTGTGGGAGCGAGAAGGGCACAGCCCATGTAAAGACAAGTCACCCCGAGACACCATGGCCTGATACGTGGGGATAAGGAGGAAGGTGAGATCTACACTGGAGGACTCCAGGGTGAGAAGATAACAGCTGAATACAAGGAAGAAACTCCCCCAGAAATGGAGCTGTCCAACAGTGGAAGTTACAGCCAAACCCTAGTCTCCTGACCATGCAGATGTATGGGGAGGAAGGCACTGAACAATCATCTCCCTCCCACCAGTGGGAACTGGTGGGCTCAGGTGCCTCCAGGCCTCGGTTCTTACCACTGTCTGCTTCTAGGTAAACACACGGTCAGAGGAGGATCAGAGCCCCAAACCAGATCTCACAGGGCCTGGACCAGCACACCAGAGCTTCCGGTCAGTTGGCGCCTGTTGGCCTCACAGTGGGCTAGGGTACACTTGAGGCAATTGAGCCTCTGGGGTTGGCTGGCTGCAGCCTTTTTGTTCATCCCAGTACAGCCTACAAATATCATCATGTTATACCCTTCCCATCAGAGGGATAGGTTGAGAGTGCCTCTCACTAGAGGCAAAGAGGAAGAGATGGTTTCCTACAAAAGCTGGTCAATATTTCCTCAAAAAGAAATCTGTTTCCATTGGAACTGCCCCATCTAGCTGTCCAGTCTCTAACTCCGATTTTAAGTGATCCATCTGATCATCTTTCCTTTTCTTCAAGAACAGCAGCTCCCCTCCTCTGCCCTCCAAAAGAGCTGACCTAAACAGGCCTGGTAACAGAGAGACAAGAAAGAAGCCACCAGAATGAAAGTGCAGGGGGCCTATGCCTGGACAGTCAGAAGTACTTGGTCACGGCTTCCACATCCTGGCTTCTGTTACAGCCAACGTTTGTCTACCGGGCCTACAGATTCCCTTCCTGCTCTTCCCAGCTTCCTATTTTAATGTTGTTCTTATTCTGTTCACTATTATCTCAGTGGACAATGAAATCAGATGACAGAGGAACAGAGGGGCAGTGAAAAAACCAAGTTATCTGCTAATGTGGATTACCTGAGCCATGTGGAAAACAGAGAACGGGAATGGACAAAGAGCGGGCGGACCTCGTTGTTATGGCTGTGGTTATCTCAAGTCACCCCCTGACCCCCAAGCCTAACTAAATGCTCATATCTGTGGCCAATAAGGAAGGGAACCAGGAGTTATCAAAGGTCCCACTGAATGGTGCCCAGGTAGCGGCTGCAGTTTTGCAGAATTTATGCAGATGGGCAGGGTTACCAAGAAAAGTATTGACAAAAATCCAGGTTACTTTTTAGCGAGTTCAGCCATGCATTTTCAGGAATCAACAATGGCAGGTTAAAGCAGGATCCGCAATGATTTAAACCCGATCCCCACCTCCAAAGACCATTGTACAGGGGAGCCGGTGCCTCCATTCACCCTTCCAGCCTCTCCAGTTACATGGCAAAGGGCTTGAAACTCTCAGACACCCAAGCAGCCGGCATTCAGAGAACCCACTGTGAGTTGTGCCTGGGGGATGCTGGGGACAAGGCTGCTACGAGACACTGTCTGGCCATGTAGCAGTTATGGTTTAGTGGAAGCCATGACGCAAGACAACACCACCAAAGGGGAAAAAAAAATACACAGTAACAAGAAAACACATTTAAACACAAGTAAGAGTTTGAGGTGGGTTTCTTTGGTGGTTCAGACAGTAAAGAATCTGCTTGCAATATGAGAGACCTGGGTTTGATCCTTGGGTCAGGAAAATCCCCTAGAGAAGGGAATGACTGCCCACACCAGTATTCTTACCTGGGGAATTCCATGGACAGAGGAGCCTGGCAGGCTACAGTCCATGGTGTTGTAGAGTCAGACATGACTGACTGACTACTACTACTACTAGTAATAATAACAATTTGAGGTAGTAATATCAAAAAGACCTGTGGTGGCTGTAGAAGTAGCCCAGGATGCCTGGCAGGGGAGGGCATAGCTGGGGGGTGCTGGAGGCCCTTGGAGCTAACTGTAGAGAAAGCAGGTGGACAGGAGTGGAGACTGGAGGGCAGGGAGGAGAGTGCAAATTTGACTCACATGTCAAAGAAGAGGAACACTGTGATAATCACACACATCATACACCAGCACAGAAAATCCACAGAAGTGGGAAAGGTCAACTTTAAGACTGGACAACAACCTAGCTAGACGAGATGTCTATATCTTTGCAGATCCTCACACCCACCTGGGAGGTGGGCCACATCCCTCCAATGTAGAAGCAAGGAAGCCCCTTCAGCATCAAGCCTTTCATGACATTTCAACACGGCTCAGTGGCAGTCAAAAAGGAGGAAGATTGCAAATGCTCACCAATGAATGAATGGATAGACCAAATTTGGTATGTCCATACAATGGAATATTATTCAGCTGTAAAAAGGAATAGAGTGCTGTTACATGCTACAACAAAGATGAACCTTAAGAACATCAGTCTAAATTAAAGCAGCAAGAGACAGGAGATCAAATGCTGCCTGATTCCATTTATAGGCAACATCCACAACATAAAAAAAGATAAGGTTGGGTATAAGGAAGACTGAAAAATGACTGCTTATGGGGTGATGAAAAAGGTTCTAAATTTAGGTAGTGGTGATGGCTGCACAATTCTGTGAATACACTAAAAAAACCCACTGAAGTGTATCCTTCAAAAGGATGGATTTTAGGATATGGGAATTCTGTCTCAGTAAAACTCTTGCTTTAAAAAGAGTTTTTACAGCTGAATAATATTCCATTGTACGGACACTGTATGGCTTGACAGGAGTTTTTATATCTGCATTTGCTATCCTTGTATCTTCATATGCAGGGTATATTTGATTCAACTTAATCTTTACTAATAATTCAAGGTCACTGTTTCAATGATCAATCAATGAGCACCATATGCCACAATTAAAATAATGTGCCCCCCTACTAAGGTGCTTTTCAATATTCCCACATGGTGCCCTTTTTGGGTTCTGTCTTGGGCCTCCAGTGCTCGCTGTCTGGCTGACAGACAATACCTGACTGCTGTCAGGATGGCTCATCCCCCTGCATCTCAGCATCTCAGCACTGGTCCCTGCTTGTGCGGATGCTCAGAGCAAACCATCTCAATCAGGTCCCCTGGGTGAGGTCCCTCTGAGCAGAAAAAGGTGGGAAGAAGATCACTTTGTCATCTTCATTTTCCTTTAGAAGGAAAAACTTACCAGAGGAGCTTAATTTTTCTCTGGAACCAAGGTTTTTGTGGTAAAGAGAGGCAAATTCGGATTTCTTAAAATATTGCTGCCACTTATTCATTTATTAAAAACTGTTTATTGGGCACCTACTGTGTGCTCAGTGCTGCTGACAAGCTGGTGGTGGTAAGTGCTGTGGAGGAGTGACATAAACCCAGGGAGGGGAAAAAGAGGGCTGCAGGTTGAAATAGCATGTCCAGGAAACCGAGGAGGTGATAGTTAAACCACAAAAGTGGAAGAGTGAGCCACGCAGTCGTCAGTAAGAATGTTCTAGTTGAAGCAGGCATACAGCAAGTAGAAAGGGCCTGAGACAAGGAGGAGTTCAGGGGGAACAGAAGTATGGATGGAACAAGGTATGTGAGGCGATGGAGCCAGAGGGGTCACAGGAGGTCAGCTCAGGTAGAGAGAACACTGGCCTCTACCTGGAGTGAGAGAAGGACTATCACCTTGTTATTACCTCAACACCACTCATCACCTGAACATCACTTCCTGGTACTTTTCATACAACCCTGTTGGGTACACCAAGCTGGACATACAGCTGAGCATGGCATGAGGCAGGAAGTACCCTGAGGAGCAAAGAGGGGGCTTGTTGTGGAGACAAGACTGGAACCTGCCTTCTGGAGGCATCATCAGGAGACATTTCCATGGCTCACCTTGTTGGATAGTTCAGGGGAATACATTGGAGCTGTGGACACTGACCACTGGTCTCCCCAAGGTACCACTAGGACTTAAGCACAGGACATGCCTCAGAGTGAGGAGTGGGTGAAGTTATCCCAAGAGGATAAAAGCAGAGCTACTGCTTATAGAGCCCCTCAACACGCATGCATGATCTCCACACCTTACAAGCCCCATCTTGCAGGTGACAAGACAGAGATGCTGAAAGGCCAAATGACCAGGCCAAAGCTAAGAGGCTGGGAGAAGGGGGATGCTTGACTCCAAGCCCAGGTGGTCCTCCTTTTGGGGCCTTTCTCTCAGTCCAGTCATAGGGAATTGGTGATCAGCAACTATTTTTTAATTATGGCCTGGCACTCCATAACAGAAATGCTGAAGGCTCTTGAAGGAGACAACACTTCTCATTCAAGTCTACTGTCAGGCTCTGTGAGTTGGAAGCACGCACCACAAGGTTTCAGGAGGAAGGACTCACGCTGAGGCTGAGCCTCCAATATTCTGGCCCCCTGATGTGAAGCGAAGAGTCCACTTATTGGAAAAGACCCTGATGCTGGGCAAGATTCAAAGCAGGAGGAGAAGAGGGTAACAGAGGATGAGATGGTTGGATGGCATCACCAACTCAATGGACATGAGTTTGAGCAAACTCCGGGAGAAGGTGAAGGACAGGGAAGCCTTTGTGATGCAGTCCATGGGGTCACAAAGAGTTGGACATGATTGAGCGGCTGAACAACAACAACTGTCATCACAGTCACCCTAGGAGTCCTCCGGCCGCCCAGCCCAGGCCTACCTGAATCACAACACCCTGGGGCCAAGTCCAGGCAGCTGCTGCCCATCAGCCTGACACAATTCTTCCCCCGAAGTCTGAAAACCCAACTGCCTCACTATTCTCTTCGCAAATGGAAACGAAACTAACTTTAAAGTGTGCCTTTTCCAAAGAGTTCCTAGACAGGAAAACCCAAGGGAGTTCTCTGTCCAGAGGCTACCAGCACGTCCTCCAGTTGAGGGTCTCATCAGGGAGTGAGACCTTCACACCTCCTGGCTTCCTGGGCAGACAGGAAAAACTAATTTTCAACACTCCACTCTGGGTGCGTTTTTCCCAGGCACCATGTTTCTTTCTTGAGATGTTCAGTACTAAGATGTTCAGCTCTGTCTGCTCCAGGTAACAGACAAGTAGAAAGAATCAGAACTCCTTCCATTCACTCTAAGTCTGGACAGCAGCAGAAAAATGGTGGCAGAAGTGACAAAGAAGAAACTACTGGCTATAACTGGAAATTCTGGAGTGTTTTACTTTATTTTATTAAAATTTCATTAATTATTTTTAGTTATTTATTTGTGAGCTGCCCTGCGCGGCTTGTGGGATGTTACTTCCCCAACCAGGGATGGAACCCACGACCCTACAGAGGAAGCCCAGAGTCCTAACAACTGGGAACCAGGGAGGTCGTCTGGCGGGTTTTAGAACAGAGTGTGATGGTGGCTAGAACAACCCATGATGAGGCACTATAAACCAGAAGCAGAGTTATTTGCTTCTCATTTTTTTTTAACATTTCAATTTTCTCTATGGCTCAAATTTCCTTCTGATAAATATGTATGACTTTCTCTCCACAAACTGACTTAATTCTACAGTCAGATATGGCTCATTTTGTTCAAAATGCTAGACTTGCTGCTTCTGAAAATAAGGTCCATGTACAGAACACATGGTCTCCACCCCAACCGTAAGATGACACGGCATAATGAAGTCAGCTCATCTCTCCACACTGATGGGAAGGTGGTGTGGACATCGCCACTCACTGAGCTGAGGGAGCCTTCAGGAGAGTCAGCAAATATTTGGCCCTTGGGATTTCATCTCTCACCCTCTGAAATTCTTATCCCCCAAGTCTACTTGCCCTAGATTTGCTCTAGATTTGAGTTTGCAGAAATCAGGTTTCAGCTATATCAACTTTCAACTCCAAGAAAATATTTTCTTTCCAATTCTGATCTTTCAGTTATCTCCAAAAGACTTTAGCTGACTATCTCATACCCAAACAAAACCTAACCATTCCTTAAAATATCCTGATTGCCAGCTCCTTGCATTCCAGGCTAATGACTACTAAATAGACAGCCAGTAGTTATAAATTCCAGTTTGCTTTGTTAGAGCCTGCAGGATAAGGACCCAGACTAGAGCTGTCAGGCACTTCATGATGGGGGCTGGCTGTACCCAAGGTGAACAAAATATACTGCACAGGCTCCCTGCCCTCCCCCTACTTAGGGAGACATGGCCTACATAGGCAACAGTTAGGGAAGAACACAACATGCTTTGTCTTATTCACTGATCATATAGACATAAGTAACATACAGAAGTTATGAAAATAAAATTACCATGATATCACAAACCAATTGTGTTTGATTGTGAGATACACAGGAAAAACTGTGGCACTGGGTTAATCTGGAGTTTGGCTCATCAAAGCCAGGGTTAGAAAAGGGACAGGATGTGATGGGATGAAATTCGGAAAGCAGAGACGCTTTAAGTGTGGGGAAGGGGCGGGGCTCAGAGACTGATGAATGACAGGTTGAGGACTTCCCTGGTGGTCCATGCATGCTTCACGCATGCTTAGTTGCTCAAGTTGTGTCTGACTCTTTGTGACCCCATGGGCCGTAGCCCACTAGGCTCCACTGTCCATGGGATTTCCCAGGCAAGAATATTGGAGTGAGTTGCCATTTCCTTCTCCAGGAGACATTCCTGACCCAGGGATCAAACCCAGGTCTCCTGCATTGCAGGCAGATTCCTTACCATCTGAGCCACTAAGGAATCCATGGTAGTCCACTGGTTAGGAATCCTCCTGCAAGGGATACAAGTTTGGTCCCTGGTCCAGGAAGATTCCAAATGCCAAGGGGCAATAACCCCTTGAGCTGAGCCCTCCTGCCCTAGAGCCCATGCTCTGCAAAACGAGAAGCCACCTCAATGAGAAGCCCTCACATTGCAGTGAAGAGTAGCCCCTGCTCTCAGCAACTAGAGAAAGCCCAATGCAACCAAACAAAAAGAAGTAAGACTGACCTGATGGGGTAAGGTCAGATGTGGAAGGGAAAGGAAGCAACTGCTGCTTTCCTGGAAATGAAGGTATACGAGACGACGGTGTTTAGGAAGATGGATCTGACAGTATAGGGCAGGTGAGTTGAACGAAAGGTATAGAGGCAGACATCATCTCCATCAGATTTCCTTCCTGGGATGGTAGTGACCTTGGTCTTCTGCCAAATTTGGTTTCAAAAATTATATTTACAAAAACATCTGAGGCCCTCCTCTGACAACTTGCATGTGGCTGCAGCTCCCAGGTTCCGTCTAAACCCCAGCTTTGCCAATCAGTAGCTGGTGCTTATGCTGGCAGCCATGTAGCCTCCCCCGGTTCCCTGGCACTGAGCTACCCTCCTCCTTTGGGTGTTGGCACCACCTCTGCCTGGGCTCCTGGAGCCTCTCAGGGTCTGTGTGGGGCTTGCCTGTCTGAACCAGCCTGCCCTCTCTTCCCTTCTCCAAATCTTTTTCCATCTAGCATCCCAGCACTCACTCCTGGGAGCTGGTCTTGCACTGTGTACTAGCTCTTCCCTCCAGGCAGCTCCTTGTTGCTAGAATCATCCTGCAGAGGTTGCAGCTGCAGGGTTAGAGAAGGGTATCATCTCTGACTATAAAGATTAAGTTACTGTTGTTGTTTACTTGCTAAGTCATGTCTGACTCTTTTGAGACCCCAGTGACTGTAGCCCGCCAGGGTCCTCTGTCTATGCGAGTCTCCAGGCAGGAATACTGGAGTGGGTTGCCATACCTTCCTCCAGGGGATCTTCCCAACCCAGGGATTGGACCCGCATCTCTTGCATCTCCTGCATTGGCAGGCGTGTTCTTTATCACTAGTGCCACCTGGGAAGCCCACAGACACAGTAAGCAGTGTTGTCCTGTGCTGCTGGAGAATGGAGTGTTCCGCTTAATCAGATGTCCTATAACTGGGAAATGCCGAAGTTACAATAAACACATGACTGGCTTTGGGGGAAAAGTTACCATCTTTGTTTTCAGTGTACTCTAGAATTTGTATCAACTATCTTTCCTTCTACCATGACATCACAATAGCACCAGCAGCGAAGTGACTAACATTCCCATCCTGCTTCCGGAAGCCATGCCCAGCAGAGCAGGTGCTGAGCACAGTCAGTTGAGGGGCACAGGGAAGGATAAGCAGGGCCCTTGGGTACCCCCACACCCACCAAGCTATGGCTTTTCCCCACAACCTGCACCATGTCTCCCCAGGCATCTGCCTAGTCCCTACCTGGCTCCTCATCCCCCAGGAGGCCTGGCGCCTTTCTCCACACTCCGGGGAGCTGGCTGCCCTTTTATCCTGACTCTCTCTTGCTTTGCTCCCTCTCCCCAGTCCAGAGAAACACTGTGATCCCCAGGACACAGGGAGCTGTGTCTACATAGTGCAAGCAACTTCGCCAGCCAGAACTCCTGCTGCGGGGCTCCAGGCCCAGACTGGGCCTTATAAATGGTAACCACACCTAGCACTGGAGTCCAAATGCTCCAAAGGCCTCTGGACAAGTCAAATTACCACCTCCAGCCCTGAGGCTGATAGTGCTCTGATTAATGGAACAACTGATAATAATTCACTATGTGCCACACAACCAAGTTCAAGCACATGCTTCGCAAACTGTTCTGTATCATGACTGTTGAGGTAGTTACATAAATCTCTAAAACCTCATAGAACTGTATGTGTTACAAGTGGTGTGAACTGAGCAAGGTCTGTAATCTAGTTAACAGTAATGTGCCTGCAATGCAGGAAACTCAGGCTTGATCCCCAGGTCAGGAAGATCCCCTGGAGAAGGAAATGGCAACCCACTTGAGTATTCTTGCCTGAAGAATTCCATGAACGGAGGAACCTGGTGGGCTACAGTCCATGGGGTTGCAAAGAGTCACACAACTGAGCAACTAACACACACCCTAAAATCAATATCCTAATTTTGATATTGAACTTGAGCTATATAAGATGTTGTGCATGCTTGCTAAGTTGCTTCAGTCATGTCCAACTCGTTGCAACTCCATGGAATGTAGCCCAACAGGCTCCTTTGTCCATGGGGTTCTCCAGGCAAGAATACTCAAGTGGGTTGCTATGCCCTCTTCCAGGGGAGCTTCCCAACCCTGGGGATCCTGACTCCTGCGTCATCTGTGTCTCCTGCATTGGCAGGTGGATTCTTTACTACTGCGCCATCTGGGAAGCCCTTATAAGTTGTTATCCAGGGACAAATTGTTGGAAAAGTTCCCAGGACCCTTATACACTTTTTCTGCAACTACCTATGAGTCTAATTATTTTGAAAGAAAAGTGAAAAGTGAACCCTAATCCCCTTCGATCAAATCACCTTCACACCCCCAGGTCTGTGACCTGGCTCCATGTTGTTTTTCCAGGTGACCTGGAAAGGATCCTCCGAGGCCAGCTCTCTTCTCCAAGGGCAGCTCAGGCATGAATGCGAAGCTTGTGCATTTCCAGAGTGACCAAGAAGAACACGCCCCTGTGTATTTAGCTCTGGGAAGAGAACATGGTTATTTCGCCAAAAGCCACTCTCAGTCCCACTCCCATGAGACAGGGACCGGCTTCCCCAAGCAGGACCCAACAGGACTGAAGGGCAAACTTAAGGCTGGGCTTGTTCTAAAATGTCTTCCTAATCCTTGATGTCTTTGAAGGGAAGATGGGTCCAAGTCCATGTGAGTGCATGTGTATACACAGCTTAGTCCAAGAAACCAAAAATAAAAGTTTACAAATATTAACTAAGTCAGTGATTGTCAAGACTGTAGCCAGAACTATTTCCATTTGTAGGATTTACCCACCCACTGGGGACCATGAGGGGTTACGACAAACACAAACCAAGGTTTCTAAACCTCTTCAGTGCCACAGACCCCCACCCTCGCCGGCAGCCTGGAAAAGCCTGTGGACCCTCCTCAGAATAATAAGTGCACAAACTAAATACATGGCATTACCCAGGAAACCGGCTACAGAAACACACAGCTATCAAAATATTCCAAAACTGTGCTCTGGTAATTAACACGTTAAATAAGACCTAGTGGTAAGGGATTTCCCTGGTGGTCCAGTAGATAAGACCCTCCCAATGCAGAAGGCCCAGGTTCGATTCCTGGCCAGGGTACTAGATCCCACATGCTTAGTCCCTAAGTCATGTCTGACTCTTTGTGACCCCACAGACTGTAGCCCAACCCCTGTCTATGGGATTTTCCAGGCAAGAATACTGGAGTAGATTGCCATTTTCTTCTCCAGGGGATCTTCGGGCCCCAGGGACCGAACCCAAGTCTCCTGCATTGGCAGGCAGATTCCTTACCATTTGAGTCACCAGGGAAGCCCCTCCGCATGCTGTAATGAAGATCAAAGATCTAAGTGCCAAAACTAAGACCCAGGGCAGCCAAATAAATATTAAAAAATAAATATGTGGTGAGTACCACAGCCACCTTAACTTTGACGTACTGATGAGGATAATGATACATCAAGAGATTCAAAGTATCTGAAAGTATCTGAAGTATCTCAAACATTAAAACAAAATCTCAGCAGTTCCTACTGGTGGCAATCATGGTACAGCTAACATCACCAAGGTTTGCTGTCTACATTCCCGATAGAAGGAAATGCAAATTTTCAGGTAGTGAAAATAAAATGTAACTTTTTTCCATCAAAGCTTTTGGAGCCACCCTTGAATTTTGTCTGTGGGTAGCCTCATGTTAAGAACCTCAGGGGTACAAAATGAAAAGATAACCTGCAGAATAAGAGAAAATATTTGCAAACAACACAATTGACAAAGTAGCAATCTCCCAAATGTATAAATAGTTTATAGGGATTAATATTGCCTGGAAAATCCCATGGACAGAGGAGCCTGGTGGACTGCAGTCTATGGGGTCGCTCAGAGTCAGACACAACTGTGGGACTTCGCTTTCACTTTTCACTTTCATGCATTGGAGAAGGAAATGGCAACCCACTCCAGTATTCTTGCCTGGAGAATCCCAGGGATGGGGGAGCCTGGTGGGCTGCCGTCTCAGGGGTTGCACAGAGTTGGACACGACTGAAGCGACTTAGCAGCAGCAGCAGCAGGGATTAATATAAAAAATTTTTTTTAAATAGGCAGAAGAGCTAAACAGACTTTTCTCCAAAGAAGATATACAGATGGTCACACAGATGGAAAGATGCTCAACATTACAAATTATTAGAGATATACAAATCAAAAACTACAATAAAGTATCACCTCGCACTGGTCAGAATCGCCACCATTAAAGTCGACAAGTAACAAATGCAAAAGAGGGTGTGGAGAAAAGGGAACCCACCTACACTGTTGGTAGGAGGGTAAACTGATACAGCCACTTTGGAGAACAGTATGGAGGATCCTTAAAAAACGAGAGTTAGCACGATCCCGCAATCCCACTCCTAGGCATATATCCTGAAAAAATCATGGTTCAAAAGGATACGTGCACCCCAATATTCATTGCCGCACTGTTTGCAGTAGCCAAGACACGGAAGCAACCTCAGTGTCCGTCAACAGATAAATGTCCACTAACACACAGCCTCCATCCAACGGATTTTCACGCATCCGCTCAAACCGATGTTTAACACCAGCACCTGACTCCGGCTTTTACAGATAAATGGATAAAGAAGATGGGGTACATATACACAATGAAATATTACTCAGCCATAAAAAGAATGAAAGAATGTCATTTGCAGCAACACGGATGGACCTAGAGATTATCCTACCACATGGAGTCAGGCAGAGGAAGACAAATATCATATGACATCACTTAAACATATGGAATCTTTAAAATGGTACAAATGAACTTATTTTTAAAAAAACAGAAAAAGATTCACTTACGTAGAAAACAGGCTTATGGTTACCAAAGGGGAAAGGAGTGGGAAGAGAGATAAATGAATAGGAGTTGGGGATTAACAGAAACACAGTACTGTATATAAAACAGATTAACCACAGGACCTACTGTACAACACAAGAAAGTATATTCAATATCTTACAATAACCTATAATGGAAAAGAACCTGGAAAAGAATATACACATATACATACATATGTACATAACTGAATTATACTGAAAATCAACTATACATACATCAAAAAAATTCTTTAATTAAAAAGTTTAAAATCCAAAAACAAACAAAAAAAAAAACAGAAAAAGAACCTCAGGAGTGAGCAGCTGATATATGACTTGCAGGGCCATGAAACATATTTCCCATCCACACCCCCATCATTCCCTCACCATTTACCATTTACATATATTACACATAATAACGTATGTACATTCCAAAGACATCCCACCACCAACACAGAGCCCCCTTCTGATGGATTTTCACGCATCCACTCAAACCAACGTTTAACACCAGCACCTGACTCCAGCCTTTACCTGGGGCAGGGAGGCTCACCCTACATAGCTCACCTCTTCATCTAGCTCCTGCCACTGTGAGGAAATATACCGTCTCTGGGGAGGCCTGAACATAAACCATCATCCTCCAAGTGCACCCAGAACCGGGGGACCAGATGTCAGGAACCTGGCAAGTTAGTGCTCAGTTCAGTTCAGTCGCTCAGTTGTATCTGACTCTTTGTCACCCCATGAATTGCAGCACACCAGGCCTCCCTGTCAATCACCAACTCCCGGAGTTCACCCAAACTCCTGTCCACTGAGTCGCTGATGCCATCCAGCCATCTCATCCTCTGTCATCCCCTTCTTCTCCTGCCCCCAATCCCTCCCAACATCAGAGTCTTTTCCAATGAGTCAACTCTTCGCATGAGGTGGCCAAAGTACTGGAGTCTCAGCTTTAGCATCATTCCTTCCAAAGAAATCCCAGGGCTGATCTCCTTTAGAATGGATTGGTTGGATCTCCTTGCAGTCCAAGGGACTCTCAAGAGTCTTCTCCAACACCACAGTTCAAAAGCATCAATTCTTTGGCGCTCAGCCTTCTTCACAGTCCAACTTTCACATCCATACATGACCACTGGAAAAACCATAGCCTTGACTAGGCAGACCTTTGTTGGCAAAGTAATGTCTCTGCTTTTGAATATGCTATCTAGGTTGGTCATAACTTTCCTTCCAAGGAGTAAGCATCTTTTAATTTCATGGCTGCAGTCACCATCTGCAGTGATTTTGGAGCCCCCCCAAAATAAAGTCTGACACTGTTTCCCCATCTATTTCCCATGAAGTGATGGGACCAGGTGCCATGATCTTCGTTTTCTGAATGTTGAGTTTTAAGCCAACTGTTTTCACTCTCCTCTTTCACTTTCGTCAAGAGGCTTTTAAGTTCCTCTTCACTTTCTGGCATAAGGGTGGTGTCATCTGCACATCTGAGGTTATTGATATTTCTCCTGGCAATCTTGATTCCAGCTTGTGCTTCTTCCAGCCCAGCATTTCTCATGATGTACTCTGCATACAAGTTAAATAAGCAGGGTGACAATATACAGCCTTGACATACTCCTTTTCCTATTTGGAACCAGTCTGTTGTTCCATGTCCAGTTCTAAGTGTTGCTTCCTGACCTGCATACAGGTTTCTCAAGAGGCAGGTCAGGTGGTCTGGTATTCCCATCTCTTTCAGAATTTTCCACAGTTTATTGTGATCCACACAGTCAAAGGCTTTGGCATAGTCAATAAAGCAGAAATAGATGTTTTTCTGGATCTCTCTTGCTTTTTCCATGATCCAGCAGATATTGGCAATTTGATGTCTGGTTCCTCTGTCTTTTCTAAATCCAGCTTGACCATCTGGAAGTTCATGGTTCACGTATTGCTGGAGCCTGGCTTGGAGAATTTTGAGCATTACTTTACTAGTGTGTGAGATGAGTGCAATTGTGTGGTAGTTTGAACATTCTTTGGCATTGCCTTTCTTTGGGATTGGAATGAAAACTGACCTTTTCCAGTCCTGTGGCCACTGCTGAGTTTTCCAAATTTGCTGGCATATGGAGTGCAGCACTTTCAGAGCATCATCTTTCAGGATTTGAAATAGCTCAACTGGAATTCCGTCACCTCCACCAGCTTTGCTCACAGTGATGCTTTCTAAGGCCCACTTGACTTCACATTCCAGGATGTCTGGCTCTGGGTGAGCGATCACACCATCATGATTATTTTGGTCGTGAAGATCTTTTTTGTACAGTTCTTCTGTGTATTCTTGCCACCTCTTCTTAATATCTTCTGCTTCTCTTAGGTCCATACCATTTTGTCCTTTATCGAGCCCATCTTTGCATGAAATGTTCCCCTGGTATCTCTAATTTTCCTGAAGAGATTTCTAGTCTTTCCCATTCTGTTGTTTTCCTCTATTTCTTTGCATTGATTGCTGAGGAAGGCTTTCCTAACTCTCCTTGCTATTCTTTGGAACTCTGCATTCAGATGCTTATATCTTTCCTTTTCTCCTTTGCTTTTCACTTCTCTTCTTTTCACAGCTATTTGTAAGGCCTCCCCAGACAGCCATTAATGCTGAGAAATCACCAGCCCTGAGCTTCATGCTCTGTGTGATTTGAGAGTGGGAATAGATATAAAGAAAAACTATACGATCAGCTTTACAGATTAAATGCTGCAGCTAAGGGACTTCCCTGGTGAAGTTCCCTTCCTTCTGGTTAGCAATCCACCTTCCAATGCAGAGACAGGGGTTCAATCGCTGGTCACGGAACTAAGATCCCACCTGCCTCGGGGCAACTAAGTCTGTGTGCCACAAATACTGAGCCCTCGCTCTTCAAGGAAAGATCCCACATGCTACAGTTAAGACACAGCCAAAAATAAATAAATATTAAAAAAAAAAAAAAAACAGCTGCAGCTAAGGTGGAAAACTTGGAAAGTAGTTCGAGGTTGAAGAGGTGTGTTCAGTAGCTAAATCCGATTCTTTATGACCCCATGGACTGCATCATGCCAGGCTTCCCTGTCCTTCACTATGTCCCAGAGTTTGCTCAAACTCATGTTGATTGACTCAGCTGAAGAGGCGTGCATGCTAAGTCATTCAGCCATGTCCGACTCTTTGCGATCCCACAGACTGTAGCCTTCCAGGCTCCTCCGTCCATGGCATTCTCCAGGCAAAAATACTGGAGTGGGTTGCCATGCCCTCCTCCAGGGAATATTCCCAACCCTGGGATCAAACCCATGGCAGATTCTTTACAACCAGTGGCACCTCAGAGTATGACTTTGTCTAGAGGCAGGGTCTTTCCAGAGGGAATCAAGTTAACAGGAGGTCATTGGAGTGGGTCCTAATCCAGTATGTCTGGTATCTAAAGGTGGGGGGCGGGGCGGGTATTTAGACACAGACACATACCCAGGGAAGCTCTGAGGACACAGGGAGAAGACAACATCTGGAAGCCAAGGAGAGAGGCCAGGGAGATGCTACTTCACAGCCTCAGAAGGAACCAGGCTTGTTAACACTTTGGTTTCAGATTTCTAGTCCCCAAAACTGTGACACGATAAATTTCTGTTGTTTAAGCCAACCCGTGCATGGCACTTTGTCACAGCTGTCCTGGCAAGTTAATAACATTCAGAGTCACATATATGGCTTGAAAACAGGAAAGCCTTCACTCAGAGCCCATCCAACTCTGTTTCTTATGTGCCACTCATCAGTGTGAAATTACGTTCTAATCAGAGTTGGTTTCTGGTCCCTGGGCAGGAAGGATGATCGAGGCCAAGTCTGTCATCAAGAAGGACAGGACTGGATGATGGAGTGGCTCAGAGAATCCTGGGGTCACTGTTGGTGAACCTACCTCCAGCCCATGGGCTTTGGAGGAGCCATCAACTCACCAGGCAGAGATTGCTTTAATCCTTTGATTCAAATATTCAGCGAGGAACTCTGGCCTAGAGCAGTGGTTCACAAATTTGGCTGTACAACAGAAGCCCCTGTGGAGCTTTAAGAAAATTCCACCCAAACCCGAGCCCCACCCCAGACCAGCCAAATAAAAATCTTGGGGGTGGGGGCTGGGCCAGAGCAATTTCTAAAAGCTCCCCAGATGATTCTAATGTGTAGCCCGGGTTGAGAGCCTCTGGACCCTATGACCTTTGAAGGCCTTTCCTTCTCAGAATTCGGTGAGAGTGCACTCCATGTTTATCTTAGTGGTTCTCAGGAGTGTGCTGGGGGTTGCCTGGGGCTGGTTTCTAGGTCCAGACCACAGCCGCCTTTACTGGGTTTGGGTGAATGAGTAATTCTCATGAACAGCAGGACGGTGACAAAGAGGGGAGGAAATTTAAAAAGACTTTTGCCTTTTCACTAAAACATTAATTCAATGTGCTTTGGTTATGAAGCTCCTAAATATTCATTGGAAGGACTGATGTTGAAGCTGAAGCTCCAATACTTTGACCACCTGATGCGAAGAACTCATTTATTAGAAAAGACCTGAGGCTGGGAAAATTGAGGACAAGAGGAGAAAGGGGCAACAGAGGATAAGATGATTGGATGGCATCATCAACTCAATGGAAATGAGTTTGAGCTAACTCCGAGAGATAGTTAAGGACAGGGAAGTCTGGCATGCTGTAGTTCACGGGGCCACAAAAAGTCAGACATGACTTAACAATAATAAATGAAGCTCCTACATGCCAGGAACTCAAAGATGAACCCGAGACCAGTATCTAGACCTCCAGAAGCCTAGCCTCATTCCAGAAATAAACAGATAGCTGTTAAAATGGGAATACCCCAACTGAGGTGCATATGGGAACAAGGGGTCAAGACACCATCCCTAAAGCAACAGAAGGTGACCCCAGACATGATCTTAAAGGAGAAACAGGAGTATCTTCCATCAGGACAAAAGAGCGTGGAAAGGCTTGATCCATGCTAGGCTGAAATGATTTTGTTCAGCCAGAAATAGAGGAGATAACACATCTGCAGAGACTGAGAAAATGTGAGACCACTGCTCTGTGAATCAGGGATTTAAGAAGGGTTGCCTGGTTTGGGTAAGGCACTGCCCCACCTCCTTGTTCACTCACTGACCACGTGGGCCCAGCTCTCTCGGTACCCACAGAGCAGCCTCCAGATCCCACGTCTGCCCCAGGCAGGGGGGTCTCTATATGATCTATGCACCAACATTTAAAAGGGAATTCTTAGTAAGTACATATTTCAGAGCTCCACAAGCTAGAGATTCTGGGCACCTGTATTAGGCATGTGAACTTACCACGGGTTCCCTGGAATTCTGATGGGTAACTCTGTTTTGTTTTCAACTTTTTATTTTATATTGGAGTACAGTTGATCAACAACATTGTGACAGTTTCAAGCGTATAGCAAAGTGATTCAGTTATACATATACATGAGTCTATTCTTTTACAAATTACTTTCCCATTTAGGTTGTTACATAACATTGAGCAGAGTTCCTGTGCTATAGAGTAGGTCCTTGTTGGTTATCCATTTTAAATACAGCAGTGTGTACATGTCCATCCCAGACTCCCTAAGAACTTCTCTTTTAATAAACACCTAGGAGTAGGGGATGAGCTTGAATCTAGACCCGCAGTTCTATAAATTTAGCATCTCTGATGGGTAATTCTTAACCTCAGGGGCACTCCTGGCTCTGAGCTCCACCTGTTTCTGAGGGCAGTCTGCCAGGCCTGTGATCCACCACTGCTTTGCCTTGCTGGGCCTGCCTACTTAGACCCTCAGCCTCTGTCTCCCACAAGGGGTACTCACCTGGCTCCCACCCGGAAGGTTGATCCAGGAGCTGGAGTTCTCCCTGAAGGACCCCACCAGGCCCAGGCCCCCTCCAGGTCTCGTTCCTGCTCTCAGGCCAGAGTCCAGCACCAACCTAGCCAAGGGGCTGCCCCAGAGTGCAGCCCCCCTGCCCAAGTTCATCACCACAAACCCTCATCCCACAGTGTGGAACTTCATTCTCAGCCTTTCACATAAGCTGCATCTGCACAAGTGCAGGAGCTCCAGGTTTGCTCCCTGGGTCAAGAAGATCTGCTGGAGGAGGAAAAGGCTACCCACTCCAGTATTCTTGCTTGGATAATCCCATGGACAGAGGAGCCTGGCAGGCTACAGTCCATAGGGTCACAAACAGTCAGACACGACTGAAGCAACTGAACATGCACGCACACACGAGGGTACAAATGGGGACTTGCTGTATGTCCCGTGTGCTTCACGTGTTAACAGGGCTCCCCACAAAGACCAGGATAACAGGGCTGTAGGGTTCTTTGCACATGGAAGTCACTCCTTCCCTGGCGGTGAACCATCCCATCCCAGGAGGTGGGCAGGTCCTGGGCTGGAGGGAGGGCCTGGAGCGCAGGGAACCAGCCCCACCCACCTGGGCATACCTCCCCTCACTCATAGCTCAGAACCTGACTTAGAGAAGACCACCGCCTTCAGACTGTCTTCGGTTCCTGTCTCACAAGGGCCAATCACTTCAAGCCCTGGCACCGCAAACCAAGCACCCAAATCACATTTTATAGACTTTATTTACCCTAAAATATACCCTGCTTCCAAACCACCAAGGAACCTGGAAATTTACCAGGAAATTGGGCAACTGTAACTTCTCCTGGAGACTCTGGAATCAACACTTCATTAAATGAGAAAACTTTCTGCGAGTCAAGGCTGTCACAGTACTCAGAAGGATGCGGACAGGGGAAGTCTGAGGGCAAGGTGGTTGGCAAATCCTTAGCTAGAAGGATGCTGGCATGTTCCCCAAAGTCAGCCCAGTAAAGGCATTCATATGTCTGCGAGCTGATGGAACACGTCTGTGGCGCAATTCTTCCACACGGGCTTGGGGAGCCCAGACAGCCCTCAACAACCACACCCTGTCTTACTCCAATTAAACAGGAATGATTTGTGGGTTCTCAATACAAATGACTAGCAAACAATCTTCTGGAATAAAATTAAGCCTCTTAACTTAAAACAAACAAAAAATGCACCAAGACATCAAAAAGATGAGCTCAAATCCACTGTCAAGGTTTCCTGCGCACTTTTTTTTTCAACTTGTCTTTCTCCCTTGGGCGATCTCCAGCCTAAGGTTATTGTTACACACAACATTCTTTTCAACTTAGACTTCATCTGTTTCTTCCTATAATACATAATTTTGAAGCACTGGGCTAAGGGAGGCATTTTTACGATGAGCAGGAGAACAGGGTTGCAATAGATAAAAAACGTTGATGCACAGAGGCAGCTGAGAATCGGGAGGAAGAAGGCTGGGTTGATGCTGAATTGGAGAAGTGCTCAGGGCTCAGCTCGATCATAATAAAGTACAAAGGAAGGTAGAGATTTTGAGTAGACTTCATTGTCATCTTTTACCTCGTACCGGAGAAGGCAATGGCACCCCACTCCAGTACTCTTACCTGGAAAATCCCATGGACAGAGGAGCCTGCTAGGCTGCAGTCCATGGGGTCGCTAAGAGTCAGACACGACTGAGCGACTTCACTTTCACTTTTCACTTTCATGCCTTGGAGAAGGAAATGGCAACCCACTCCAGTGTTCTTGCCTGGAGAATCCCAGGGACAGGGGAGCCTGGTGGGTACCTTCTATGGGGTCGCACAGAGTCGGACACTACTGAAGGACTTAGCAGCAGCAGCAGTGAAATGTATTGTTGTTGTTTAGTTGCTAAGTCACGTTGGACCCTTTGAGATCCCATGGACTGGAGCCCACCAGGTTCCTCTCTCCATGGAACTTCCCAGGCAAGAATACTGGAGTGGGTTGTCATTTCTTTCTCCAGGAGATCTTCCCTGACCAAGGATTGAACCAATGTTTCCAGTTGGCACGCACTGGCAGGCAGATTCTTTACCACAGAGCCATTTGGGAAGCCCGTGACATTTATGGGAAGATGCAGTGGATGTGGACCACAGATCCTTAGGGAGCATGTTGGAGGACAGAGTAGTGGTGGCTGGGGAAAAAGGTGGGTGGGACAGCATGACTACAAAGCGGTTGCAGCACAGAGATTTTAGAGGTTTGGAACTAGCGGTGGAATTACAGGAGTCTATTTACATGAGTCTAAATGTGTTCAAATGGGTAAAACTGTTATTACTACTATGTTTTAATATGAAAAAGAAAATAATCAAAAACACCACCTCTAGATAAGGGAGAGAAGGGTAACACCCTTCCCCCGTCACGTGAGGGGGTCCCGGCTCCCTCCAAGCATGTGTGGATACTCAGCAAAGCTCTCCTCAGGGTGGCGGGCAAGCTCGGAAACCCAGCAACCCAGTGACCATCACTCAGAGCGCCGAGACCCCAGGGAAGCAGCAGAGATGCTGCGGGAGGAAGCTGGCCCCCTAAGTGGCAGATGGAGAGAGGAAGCAGAGAAGGACTTGGAGGGGCAGAAGGAAACTGGCCGACGTGGCAGGAGGACGCTGCCAGGGCAGCGGGGCCAGAGGGATGCCTGGTCCTGGCCCAGGCCTGCTGTGAGGGGTCCTGGAGAGGAGCCAGATGTCCCACTTCTCCCCAGGCATCCCTTTCATCAAGGCTTCCATGGGCCGTGGGCCAAGAAAGCCTGAATAAGACCTTTAATTTTCTCAGGGCTTCTCCCTTCTCGAATGGCAAAAGGCCCAGCCCCCAAACCAGTCAAGAGGGCAGGCCCCGATACGGAAGGTGGTACAATGGCCAAACCTGCCTCCCTTCCCACCCCATGAGATCTCCAAAATGCAGGCAGCTACCGGATGCCCGTCTCAGCCTCCAGGGGTCTTTCTGCAAAGGACCTCACTGGGCATGCGCACAATGACCGATGCATAAAGCGTGAGGAAAAGCTGAAGCAGGGCAGGCGTGTGTCTGCCCACTGGTTCCTTAGGCAACCTGAGCAGCCAGAGTGAACCTGAGGGGCAAGGCACATCTCTCTAGACCACAAAAAGGGTACAGACCGGGGTCCTGAGGGTCAGTGGTTGGTCCAGGAGCTCCAGGAGTCCAGAGTGGTTCCAAGAGAACGGGCTCCAGGGCTTCCCACAGACCATTTGAAAGGCTCCTGAGGGCGGAAGAGGCTGCAGAGGCTGCAGAAGAAATACCAGAAAGAGTTTCTGGTCTCGGGCACAAGCCTCTCTCCGGTTCCAGGAATCCCCTTGGCCTTATGCGGGCGCCTCCTGCTATTTATTTACACAAGGCTGAATCCCACCTTCCAGGGCGCTGCAGAGCCCTCCTCCAACACAAAGCCCGATTGTACTTCCACCTCCTCACAGCCAACTCGGAGACAGAAACTCGCCGGAGGGAAGACAATTTGTACCAGAGATGGAGACGCAGGCAGATTTAAAGGCATGGTCCTTCAATAACGACAATCTTTCTTAGGGTGGAAAACCACCTTCGGAGGACAGACAGGAAGGTGTGGCGGGGGGTTTCTGGTGCCAGGAGGCTCTCCCGCAGGTGAGCTCCGGCTATTCGGTTTTGGACCATCTCCAAAGAGCCAGGCCTCATGGCAGGCCTGACTGAGAGAGAAATTAGCATGCTGCTCTACTCAATTATCCACTTACAGAGAGGCATGACAACATTTCATTAGCACAGGACATGCAAATGCAAGATGCATCAAGAGTAGAAAACCCCAGAGTGTTGTGGTTTGTGTTTTTTTTTACCCCCCAAAAGGAGACAAGGATCTTTATCATCTCCCAAAACTATGCTAGCCTAACCTAGAGTGATTTTGGCAATTCAGACACAATGATTTTTCTCAGGATTTGCAAGGTGGCGCTTTCTCTCTGTACCCAAACCTCTCAGCACAGGATTTGGATAACATTATTTTTATTTTTTAAATTTTATTGGTTAATTTAGTTTGGGATGCACTGGGTCTTTTTTTGCTGCGCGTGGGCTTTCTCTAGTTGCAGCAAGTTGGGACCCGTCTTTGTTGCGGTGTGAGGGCTTCTCATAGTGGTGGCTTCTCTGACTGTCGGGCACAGGCTCAGTAGTTGTGGCACACGGGCTTAGTTGCCCTGTGGCATGTGGGATCTTCTGAACCAGGGGTCAAATCCATGTCTTCTGCATCGGCAGGTGGATTCTTAACCACTAGACCAACAGGGAAGTCCCAGACTTCATTAAACAGGTTCTTATCTTTCCACAGCAAAATACATTTGAAAAGTGCTGAAACAGCCCTCAGGAAAGCTGGACCCTGGAGCTCTGGGTAGGTTTCAGCTTCCCATGGAGTCTGTAGATGGTCCTCGGGTACCAAACCCAGAAAAACAGAGAGGTCCCAGACAGGGGGCAATGGGTGCCTATATTCTAAAGCACCCATGCAAGAGTGGACAAGGCAGCAAAATGCAGCCTGTTCATTGCTCAGCTCCTGGGGTTCTGAGGCCAGGATAAGGGAACCTTTGGGCTGATGTTGTGGCCACCAGCTTTCCAGCTGCTGCCCATGAGGCAGGCGCTTAAACGGCAGTGTAGCTGGTTCCTTGTTTATACTTTGGATTGTTATTGTTCTTGCTCAGTCTCTAAGTCGCATCTGACCCTTTGTGACCCCATGGACCCCAAGGATGCCAGGCTTCCCTGTCCCTCAGTATCTCCCAGAGTCTGCCCAAGTTCGTGTCCATTAAATCAGTGATGCCATCCAACCATCTCATCCTCTGTCACCTGCTTCTCCTGTCCTCAATCTTTTCCAGCATCAAGGTCTTTTCCTCTGAGTCAGCTGCTCACATCAGGTGGCCAAAGTATTGGAGCTTCATTCCATCCAATGAATATCCAGGGTTGATTTCCTTTAGGATTGACTGGTTTGACTCCTTGCTGTCTAAAGGACTTTCAAGAGTCTTCTCCAGCACCACAGTTTGAAAGCATCAATTCTTTGGTACTCAGCCTTCCTTACGGTCCTACTCTCACAACAGTACATGACTACTGTATACTTTGGATACTAGAGTATGTACCTCTAACCTCCCCCCTCCCCCAAGAGGCTACTCTGCACCTTCCTTACTTCCCGCAGAATGCTTGCTTTCCTCCAACACTTTGTTTTAAATTTGTTTTTGTCTGTGCTGTGTCTTTATTGCTATGTACAATCTTTCTCTAGTTTTGGAGAGCCAGCGCTACTCTCCAGATGCGGAGCACTGACTTCTGTTGTTGCGACTCCTGGGCTCTAGAGTGAGGGCTCAGTAGTTGTGGCCCATGGGCTTAGCTGCCTTGCGGCATGTGGAATCTTCCCAGACCAGGGATCAAACCCATGTCCCCTGCATTGGCAGGCAGATTCTTAACCACTGAGCCACCAAGGAAGTCTCACATTCTCTCACATTCTGATCGAGTTCCCCAGCTTTTCAGCCTCCCTGGAGGCACCAGGCCACACCCACTGTCTGTGCACACGGTGAGTAATTACCACCAACTGCACCCCCCCACCCCCCACCACCCCATCATCTCCTATGAAGCCCCAGGCTTCCCCTGGGCAGCAAAGGAGGGAGAAAGGAGGGAAAGGCAGGAAAACCAGCAGGGTCTCTCCTGTCCTGACCCATCCAGCTCCCCAGGCCCAGGCAGGCTGACTTGCCACCATCCCTCCTACTCTCCCCTGCCCCCCTCCCCCAGAAGCCTCCAAGCCAGTGCTATGGACCCAGCAGGGGGCTGTGAGTCCAAAAAACCCTACAGGTTTCATAGCGTCTCAGGTTCATAGGATCAGGGCTTCTCAGAGACAATGCTCAAGCACTACTGACCATTTCCAAATTGCAGCCTCAGAATGCAACCATTGGAAGGAGCCCCACAGGCCACCCTGTTCAGTGTCTCCACTGTACTGGCCATGTCCAGGCGAGGTCCCCCAAACTCACAAAGCCCCTCCTACCACCACATGGCCTAGTGGGAGGTGGTGCCTTGTGGGAGGAGCCAGCAAAAGTGGGTTCTACATCGATCCCCGCCTCTGGAAGGCTGAGTGGCCTCAGGCAAAGATCTTGACCTCTCTGAGCCCTGATTTCCTCCAGAGTAAAGAAGGAATAACCACTGTGCCCACCAGTAGGGTCATTTTGAGGATTAAGTGACTTAATATATGCAATACTCCTCTGGGACACTGAACACCCTCAAGAAAGAGACTATTATCTCTGCAAAAAAAGTACTGCTCAGAAAGAAGAGAAATTCAGGTACAAGTCTTGCTATGTTTCCCTTTTTTTGGCCATGCCGTGCAGCATGTATATGCATCATGTGTGTGCGTGCTCAGTCACTTCAGTCGTGTCCAACTCTTTGCAACTCCATGGACTATAGTCCACCAGGCTCCTCTGTCCATGGAATTCTCCAGGCAAGAATACTGGAGTGGGCTACCATGCCCTTCTCCAGGGGATCTTCCCAACCCAGGGATCGAACCATTGGCTCTTGCATTGGCAGGTGGATTCTTGACCCACTGAGCCACCTGGGAAGCCCTTTTATATGCATATACACATATAATGACATATGCACATGCACATAGCCACATGTGTTTATGTGCATGCACACACATGCATATGGTTTTATTCATGTATGATATACTATGTTGTCTGTACACCAGGGTTTTGCAGCCTTAGCACTATGAGCTTTTGGGGCAAGATAATTTTTTTGCTGTGAGGAACTATCCTGTACCTTTTAAGACGTTGAGCAGCATTCTTGGCCTCTACCCACGAGATGCTAGTAGTAACTCCCCGCTGCCCCCACCACCAGGTCGTAACAACCAAAAATGTCTCCAGACATTGCCAACTGTCCCCTGGGGGACAAAACTGCCCCCACTGGAGAATTAATCGTGTACACACACACACACATTCATATGACATGTGCTTTGACAGAGTGACGAGGTAAGCAGGGTGAGAACAGAAGAACTAAATTTCTGTGGACAGAGCCCTTGCAGTGTGCTCATGGAAACTTTACAGGGACTGTGACTACAAACATACACAGTACTTTTGAGCTTCTTTACATCTGTAAAAACGGTTACTGTGCTCGTAAAGACTGCCCGCAGACTTAATTTGGCTCAGACATACAGAGTCCCATTTAGTGCGTAAAATCACTGGGCCCCAAGGCTCCCCAGCTCCAGTCAAGAATATGCTTGGGAACTCAGCCTGGAGGAGGAGAACACAGGGGGATCCTGTGTACTCTCGCCTCACGTGTTGGCCTTGAGCTCCCTTGAGCAGGCCACTGGGGGCCTTGCCCAAGGAAGGGGGCATTTTGTCAAATGTGCAATTCCCTTTTTACTTGATGCGATAGTAGACTGAACTAAATGTCTACCTGCCCGGTTCAGAAAAGCAAGGAGACGGGTGACCAAACTTGAGTGCACTGACAGGACACCGTATGTACACACGTACCTGCCTGGCTAACTGAAGTAAAAGTGAACAGTAATCATAATGATGAGCAGAGAGGTAAAGTGGAAGAGGGGAGGTGAATGTCTGCTTTACAGAGGGCTCTGTTTACCCCAGTGTTGAAAAACAAGAATCCTGAACTCCGTCTACCTCATTATGACTTCTTTAACATTTGTTTTTAATTTACCTGAGATCATAATCTCCACTGAGGACCACATGTGAGCCAAACTTGAACTCGAAAACCAAGCTGGGCCTTTTGTTCTGCCTGCGTTAATGAGTACACAAAGGGGCATCTGATTTCTCCCTCCCTCGTGGCCTGAACACCAGCTCCCATTTATGTAACTAACAATGTGAGAGGGGGCTGCAGGCTGTCTGGGGGTAATAGGCCCAGGGACAGGTATCAGGAAATGAAGGTTCCAATCCCAGCTGATTCACTATGTGCCACTGAGACAAGAGCTCAAAGACTGAGCCTCATCTTTAAAAATGTTGACAGTTTTCCTTGCTAGGTGGATGCACTGAGGACATTCAGTAGCATTATGAAGGTCTACCAGAATTCCAGTTATTCACACTGAAAGTAAAGACCAAGCTATGGTTCCCAAAGTGGGTTTGCTAGAGCTCTGGTCCTGTGAGATGCTATTCAGAATGAAGGGATCGACAGACCCTTCACTCATCCAACAAATATTTGTGAAGAGCCTTCTAAACGCCTGGTGCTGGGCTTCCCTGGCGGCACAGTGGCAAAGAATCCACCTGCCAAAGCAGGAGACATGGGTTCGATCCTTGGTCGGGGAAGATCCCACAGGCCGAGGAAAAACTAAGCCCATGCACCACAACTATTGAGCCTGTGCTCTAGAGCTTGTGTGTGTGTGTGTGTGTGTGTGTGTGTGTGTGTGTGTGTGTGAGTCATTCAGTTGTGTCTGACTCTTTGCAATCCAACAGACTGTAGCCCACCAGCTTCTTCTGTCCATGGAATTCTCCAGGCAAGAATACTGGAGTGGGTTGCCATTCCGTTCTCTAGGAGATCTTCCCAACCCAGCGATCGAACCCGGGTCTCCTGCATTGTAGGCAGATTCTATGCCATCTGAGCTACCAGGGAAGCACTGGTCTAGAGCTTGGAAACCGCAACTGCTAAAGCCCGCACACTCTAGAGCCCGTGATCCGCAACAAAAAGAAGCCACTGCAGTGAGAAGCCTGAGCACCACAACTAGAGTGTAACCCCACTCTCTAGAGACAAGCCTGTGTAGCAACAAAGATCCAGCACAGCCAAAAATAAATAAATGAAAAAATATAAATGCTTGGTGCTAGAACCCCATAGAAAACAGGCCCTTTCCCCAAGTTCTTCAGTGAGGTTAGGCTCCAAAGAAGACAAGCGCCTATTGGATCATTGTGAAGTCACAAATTTACCAGCAGAGCAATGTGCTCAAGTACAGGGAGCTCAGCATTTGCACCAGGGACCACATCTAAGGCTGGGAGCCAGGGACTATGAAGTGAAATGTGTGCATGGGGTGAGGGACACTGGGCGGATGGTAGTACTCCAAACACAAGGAAAGCCTTGGTCAAATAAGCCAGAGGACTCCTGCATAGCACACTCCCCTCTAAGAGACCACACCGGCATGTTAAAATCTTGCAGAAATGAAGCAATAATACTACCTCTTAACATCCCTAGGAAGTTACTCTGGGAAATGCTGATAGAGGCTCTATTGTTCCCAGAGCCTGTAAGAAACTTCAGCATAAAACAAAAGCTCTTGTTTGTATAATTGGAAAACTACCATGTGTCCTCTCAGAAGCCAAAATACCTTGGAGTTGCTAATGTAATTCTAAAGTATTTTCCTTGGCAAAAGCCTATGAAAACATATGGCTTCTACAACTGCTAACATACCCCCAGTATTACAGATGAAGGAATGTCCACAACTACATACCAGTGGGAACTCTGTCTCCAGCACAGACATCTGCTTCATTTTTAAAAGAATGTACAGCCTTAAACTGGGATGAACTGAAGAAATCTTCATAAAAAGTAACATTAAGGGACTTTCCTGGTGGTCCAGTGGCTAACACTCCATGCTCCCAATGCAGTGGGCCGGGGTTCAATCCCTGGTCAGGGAACTAGTTCCCACATGCCACAACTAAAGATCCTGAGTGCCACAATGAAGATCCCAGTGCAGCCAAATAAAATTTTTTTTAAAGGAAAATTAAAAGGATCAACCACCAGTGATCAGCTTATCAAAGATCACACCCAGGACTCCCCTGGTGGTCCAGTGGTTAAGAAGCTGTCGATGCAGGGCTGATCCCTGGTCAGGGAACTAAGATCTCACATGCGGCAGGCAACTAAGTCTGAAAGCCACAACTAGAGAGAGCCCTTGTGCTCTAGGATGGCAGTACCCAACCTTTTTGGCACCAGGGACCAGTTTCATGGGAAACAATTTTTCTACCCATCCTGAGTGGTTTGGGGATGATTCAAGCACAGTAGGATTCGTGCACCTAAGAGAATCTAATGCCACTATTCGGAGAAGGCAACGGCACCCTACTCCAGCACTCTTGCCTGGAAAATCCCATGGATGGAGGAGCCTGGAAGGCCGAAGTCCATGGGGTCGCTAAGAGTCGGACAAGACTCAGGGATTTCACTTTCACTTTTCACTTTCATGCATTGGAGAAGGAAATGGCAACCCACTCCAGTGTTCTTGCCTGGAGAATCCCAGGGACAGGGGAGCCTCATGGGCTGCCGTCTATGGGGTCGCACAGAGTCGGACACGACTGAAGCAACTTAGCAGCAGCAGCAGCAGCAGCCACTATTGATTTGACAGGAGGCGGAGCTCAGGTGAAAATGCTAGGGATGGGGAGCAGCTATAAATGAAGCTTTACTTGATCACCTGCTGCTCACCTGCTGTGCAGTCCAGTTCCTAATGGGCCCCATATCGGTACCATGGCCCAAGGGTGGGGGACCCTTGTTCTAGAACCCACGCCCAACAACCAGAGAGCCCTCATGGCTCAAATCCTGAGCCCCCACGCCACAACTAGAAAAGCCTGAACGCTGCAACTAAGACCTGACATAATCAAATAAATTAAAAAAAAAAAAAAAATCACACCTGAGCTCTTTTTGTGCCTGGCACAGCCATGGCTCAGGGTCCCAAGAAGCACCTGAAACTCATAGCAGCTCCAAAACATTGGATGCTGGATAAATTGACCAGTGTGTTTGCCCCTTAACCATCTGCCGGCCCCCACAAGCTGAGGGAATGTCTCCCCCTAATCATTTTCCTAAGGAACAGACTTAAGTATGCCCTAACAGGGGATGAAGTAAAGAAGATTTGCATGCAGCGATTCATTAAGATCAATGGCAAAGTCCGCACAGATATAACCTACCGGCTGGTTTTATGAACGTCATCAGCATTGATAAGACTGGAGAGAATTTTTGTTTGATCTATGACCCCAAGGGTCGCTTTGCTATTTATCATATTACACCTGGGGTGGCCAAGTATAAATTGTGCAAAGAAAGATATTTGTGGGGACAAAAGGAATCCCTCATCTGGTAACCCAGGATGCTCGTACCATCTGTTGCCCCGATCCCCTCATTAAGGTGAATGACACCATTCAGATTGACTTGGAGACTGGCAAGATTACTGATTTCATCAAATTTGACACTGTAACCTGTACATGGTGACTGGAGGTGCTAAGCTGGGAAGAACTGGTGTGATTACAAACTGGGAGAGACATCCAGGCCCTTCTGAAGTAGTTCATGTGAAAGATGTGAACGGCAACAGTTTTGCCACATGGCTCTCGAACATTTCCGTTATTTGCAAAGGCAGCAAACCGTGAATCTCTCTTCCCCATGGAAAGGGTCTTCGCCTTACCACTGTTGAGGAGAGAGACAAGAGACTGGCAGCCAAACAGAGCGGTGGATAAAATGATCTCTACGTGATGTGTCTGGAAAAGTCTTTGTACTTAATTAAAGATAATACCAAATGATTAATAAAAACTAAAAGATCATACATGAAAGAAGTGAATGATAATTTTCCCTTGTTAGCCTAACAATGTTCAGGAGGAAGCCAGATTTTTGCTGTTTATTTTATTATATATGATGTGTTAAAATGAGGGAAGTGCAATCACACAAATAACCCTATAGTACAGATTTTATGTACAAAGCACTGTGCTAGGGGCAACGGTGATCAAAAGGGAAATACGACAGCCAGGATTGCTAAGGATATGGGTTCTAGAAAACCAGCAATCCAAAACTGAACACAAGTTCATACAAGGAATGGTACAATACAGAGACTAAATTTCATAGGGGCTAGGGAGACCTGAAAAGCCAAGGCCACCAAAGTTGATAACAAGGTTACCTTAACAAAGTCCTTACTATACTACGCATTTTGTTCTACATGCTCCTGAAAAACTTTATTTAATCTTTTGCAACCGTGAGGTAGGTCCTAGGAATATATAAAAATTTGGCCTCAGCATTCAGTGTAAATCTGTTGTTCAGTTTCAGCTTCAGTCTTCAGAAGACCTGTACTTCTGCCTGATGGATGAGCATGTGGTCACAGAGGTGACCAATATATCTAATTAGTGTCACAATGTGAGAAACAGAGAAATGAAGCATGTTTGGATTTGCTGTCATTATCTGAACAAACCCTTTCAAAAACAGGGAAGCATTCCACACACAATCTGAGTGGAAATCTTGTGAGCTTTATCCAGTGAAATGATAACGGTTGGCAGAAATAGATAAGCATATATTTTATTGAAAGAATAAAAGCATGAAAGATAGAAAACAATTCTAATGTACAACTAAAATTACTAAATAGGAGGATTAATTAACAACATTATTAAGAGGATTAAAAATGGAGACCATCAGGACTTTCCTGGTGGTCCAGTGGTAAAGAATCCACCTTCCAATGCAGAGGACGTAGGTTCGATCCCTGCAGAGGGGAACGAAGATCCTACATGATAAGGTGCAACTAAACCTGCAAGCCAACACTAGAAAGCCTGCCTGCCACAACTACTGAGCCAGCACGGTGCAACTACTGAGCCAAGTATCACAACTAGAGTCCGTGTGCCGCATGGAAAGATCCTGCATGATGCAATGAGGAAGATGCCACATGCCACGACTAAGACCCCACGCAGCCAAATAAATAAATAAATACAAAAAAAAAAAAAAAAATAGAGAACAATACATACTTTTAGAACAAAAGTGACTATGTGTTTTAAAATCACAGCTATCACATTCTACTTTCAAATTCTATGGATTAGTTAATGCACTCATAACATTAAACAGAACACCCTTTAGGAGCTTTATATATGCACCCTTACCATTCAGACTATGGTCTCTAAATAACATCTTTCACTGAAAGGAAGCAGAGATCCTAGAAATATCTGGCCCCAGGTCTACAGCAGGAAATCCACAAGATGAACCTGGAACACCATACCAGTAATCCCGGAAGCATCAAAGACCGTATACACAAAGATTGTATACACAAAAACTCAGGAACCAACTTGAAGAGGCTCCCACTGGCTAAAGATGTGGCAATTTGAGTTTCAATAAAGATAATAATTGTGTATCAGTTGAACTATACCAAATAGGTTTACATCCATGAGTCTGTAACAATATTAAAAAAAAAAATTCAGTGGTCGCCTTTGCAGGATAATAGGACAACAACTGAAAACTGGAGAAAGGATCAAACATTTAAATTGCTTCTTCCATATGATCTAGAGCAGGGGTCAGCAAACTGCTTCTATCAAGGGCCAGATCTTTTCAGCAATGTGAGCCACTTAGGGGGCTTCCCAGGTGGCGCAGTGGTGAAGAATGTGCCTGACAGCAGGATCAAACTTGTGCCTGACAAGTTTGATCCCTGGATCAGGAACATCCCCTGGAGAAGGAAATGGCAATCCACTTCAGTATTCTCACCTGGAAAATCCCATGGTCAGAGTAGTCTCTCAGGCTACAGTCTATAGGGTCACAAAGAGTCGAATACGACTTTGCGACTGAGTGAGCATATATGCAGACATGGGCCACTTATGGCCCCAGTGGCAACTGCTCAACCCAGCCATTGCTGTGCAAAAGCAGCCACACACAATATGCAAACGAATGGGCATGGCTGTTCCAATAAAACTTTAATTACAAAAATAAACATTGGGTTGGATTTAGCCTGTGGACCTTAGTTTGCTGATCTCCGATCTAAGGTAACTTAGTAGTTGATGAAAGGTAGTTTCTCTTTTTTGGAGAAGGTAATGGCACCCCACTCCAGTACTCTTACCTGGAAAATCCATTGGATGGAGGAGCCTGGAAGGCTGCCGTCTATGGGGTCGCACAGAGTCGGACACGACTGAAGCGACTTAGCAGCAGCAGCAGCAGCAGCAGTTTCTCTTTTTAAAAATGTTACAGCTGATAAATGGAGAAGCAATGATACAAACAGACTATGGCCATTTTGAAACTGCTCACAGGTGATGTGGGTGATGATCATCAGTGGTTGCTAACACTACAGAGAGACAGGCTGACCTGCAGTGCCTCTCCATGAAAGGTCATTTATGAAAGAGTCGTGCAAAAATAAAGTAAGAAGTAAAAGAAAGTCTATGAAAGTCAATTTACAGAACCAAAAAAATTTAAAAATAAAATAAATTTTAAAAGGACAGTGAGAACCTTGGAGCCTGATCAAGAATCTAAGTCCAGCTAACGATTTTCAAGAAATACAGGACACAGAAAAACAGGTTTAAAGAACCCTGGGGTTGCATTTAAGAAAATCTAGACAGACTATGAGAAACTCCAGTCATCAGATAAGAACCTAAAAATCCCAATTAGGAACTTCTTTACATTCTATGAAGAACAAAGAACAAAATATTGCTACCTCAATATTTCACAAGATCTCAAAATTGTGAGCCATTAAATTCTTGGTAAATCACTGATTTATCATTGATGCTGGCATAGTAAAGATCATAAAAACTAAGAAGAACAAACTATTATTTTTTAAAAAGGACCTAAGCCATCTTGTTCCTTCATCTTAGTATTCACAAACATGCTAAACAATTCAACAACTTACAGAGCTGAGAAATTGTTCCTGAGTTAAAATAACAAACTTTAAAAATCCAACCACCATACAATTTTCATCAAAAATACAAAAATAAATAAATAAAACAAAAAATTTGGCCACTACCACAGTGATAACTGGTTCTGGTAAGAAACATCAGTGGATACTAAAACCAGTAGTTGAAAGTGATGAAAAATGCTGTACTTCCATAGTCCCAAAGTATCTCCTCACAAGATACTCATAATCACAAACAGTAAAATAGTAACTTTCACATTGTAAAGAAACTATCATCCAATTAAAAATACATTTAAAACACACATATACACACACAAAGAAACATTAAAAAACAGTAACTTTCTTGGATAAATCTGGTAGACCAAATTTTAACCAAATGACCAAAATTAACAACACCTATGAATGGGAAAAATAGATGGTGCCTCTTAGGAGAAGCATTGAGAAGGACATCAGTTTTGCAGTATTCTTGCCCAAAATCTACTTGAAGAAACATTAGGGGGAAAAAAAAGTTCAAGGTCCTACAAAATAAATGGCTTGTATTCTTAAAGTCAATACAAGACACAGTTCAAAAATCTGTTCTAGGGTTTGCCCTGGTGGCTCAGTGGTAAGGAAATCTGCCTGCCAGTGCAAGAGACAAGGGTTGGATCCCTGGTCTGGGAGGATCCCACGTGCTGTGGGAACAACTAAGCCCGTGCACCACAACTACAGAGCCTATGCTTTAGAGCCCCAGAGCAACTGAAGCCCACATGTCCTAGAGCCCGAGCTCTGCAGCGAGGGAGGCCGCCGCAATGAGATGCCCACGCACCACAACCAAGAGCAACAGCCCCCACTCGCTGCAACTGGAGAAAAGCCTGTGCAGTAACGAAGACCCAGAATGGCCACAAATAAATAAAGTTATTTTTTTTTAAACTTTTCTAGTCTGAGGGAGACTAAAAATAAAATTATTAAAAAGAAACAAACTATTTTAGACTGAGGGAGAGTAAAAATACATGACAACTAAGTATAGCACACGGTCTTAGGCACCTTCTGAACACCTCCCATCCCCACCAAAAATTTTTAACATTTTCTTTTACTACAAAAGCCATTAGGAAGACAATCAGCCAACATCTGAATAAGGTCTGTAGTTGAGACAACAATTTCCTGATTTTGATAATTATATCATGGTAAATGTCCTTGGTTTTAGGACAAACACACAAAGCTATCTAGTCTGTCACTTACTCTCAAATGATTCAGAAAAAAAGTTATAGAAAGGTTTTTAAAATGTAATAAATATTAACATTTGGAGAAATCTGGGGTAAAGTATATAGAAATTCTCTGTATGAGTCTGCACCCTTTCCTATGTCTAAAATTATTCCAAAATAAAAAGTTAAAACTTGTGTGTGTGTATGAATTAGTTGTATGCACATCATCCTATTGATAGATGAAGAACTCACACAAACCACTAATTTGTTTTGTTGTTTTTTTGATACAGACCATTTTTAAAGTCTTTGCATGAAACATTCCTTTGGTATCTCTGATTTTCTTGAAGAGATCCCTAGTCTTTCCCATTCTGTTGTTTTCCTCTATTTCTTTGCATTGATTGCTGAAGAAGGCTTTCTTATCTCTTCTTGCTAGTCTTTGGAACTCTGCATTCAGATGTTTATATCTTTCCTTTTTTCCTTTGCTTTTCGCTTCTCTTCTTTTCACAGCTATTTGTAAGGCCTCCCCAGACAGCCATTTTGCTTTTTTGCATTTCTTTTCTATGGGAATGGTCTTGATCCCTGTCTCCTGTACAATGTCACGAACCTCATTCCATAGTTCATCAGGCACTCTATCTATCAGATCTAGGCCCTTAAATCTATTTCTCACTTCCACTGTATAATCATAAGGGATTTGATTTAGGTCATATCTGAATGGTCTAGTGGTTTTCCCTACTTTCTTCAATTTAAGTCTGAATTTGGCAATAAGGAGTTCATGGTCTGAGCGACAGTCAGCTCCTGGTCTTGTTTTTGCTGACTGTATAGAGCTTCTCCATCTTTGGCTGCAAAGAATTTAATCAATCTGATTTCGGTGTTGACCATCTGGTGATGTCCATGTGTAGAGTCTTCTCTTGTGTTGTTGGAAGAGGGTGTTTGTTATAACCAGTGCATTTTCTTGGCAAAACTCTATTAAGTCTTTGTCCTGCTTCATTCCGTATTCCAAGGCCAAATTTGCCTGTTACTCCAGGTGTTTCTTGACTTCCTACTTTTGCATTCCAGTCCCCTATAATGAAAAGGACATCTTTTTTGGGTGTTAGTTCTAAAAGGTCTTGTAGGTCTTCATAGAACCGTTCAACTTCAGCTTCTTCAGCGTTACTGGTTGGGGCATACACTTGGATTACTGTGATACTGAATGGTTTGCCTTGGAAATGAACAGAGATCATTCTGTCATTTTTGAGATTGCATCCAAGTACTGCATTTTGGACTCTTTTGTTGACCATGATGGCCACTCCATTTCTTCTGAGGGATTCCTGCCCGCAGTAGTAGATATAATGGTCATCTGAGTTAAATTCACCCATTCCAGTCCATTTCAGTTCACTGATTCCTAGAATGTCGACATTCACTCTTGCCATCTCTTGTTTGACCACTTCCAATTTGCCATGATTCATGGACCTGACATTCCAGGTTCCTATGCAATATTGCTCTTTACAGCATTGGACCTTGCTTCTATCACCAGTCACATCCACAGCTGGGTATTGTTTTTGCTTTGGCTCCATCCCTTCATTCTTTCTGGAGTTATTTCTCCACTGATCTCCAGTAGCATATTGGGCACCTACTGACCTGGGGAGTTCCTCTTTCAGTATCCTATCATTTTGCCTTTTCATACTTTTCATGGGGTTCTCAAGGCAAGAATACTGAAGTGGTTTGCCATTCCCTTCTCTAGTGGACCACATTCTGTCAGATCTCTCCACCATGACCCACGCTATGGACCTAACAGAAGCAGAAGATATTAAGAAGAAGTGGCAAGAATACACAGAAGAACTGTACAAAAAAGATCTTCATGACCCAGATAATCACGATGGTGTGATCACTGACCTAGAGCCAGATATCCTGGAATGTGAAGTCAAGTGGGCCTTAGAAAGCATCACTACGAACAAAGCTAGTGGAGGTGATGGAATTCCAGTTGAGCTATTCCAAATCCTGAAAGATGATGCTGTGAAAGTGCTGCACTCAAAATGCCAGCAAATTTGGAAAACTCAGCAGTGGCCACAGGACTGGAAAAGGTCAGTTTTCATTCCAATCCCAAAGAAAGGCAATGCCAAAGAATGTTCAAACTACCACACAATTGCACTCATCTCACATGCTAGTAAAGTAATGCTCAAAATTCTCCAAGCCAGGCTTCAGCAATATGTGAACCATGAACTTCCTGATGTTCAAGCTGGTTTTAGAAAAGGCAGAGGAACCAGAGATCAAATTGCCAACATCCGCCGGATCATAGCAAAAGCAAGAGAGATCCAGAAAAACATCTATTTCTGCTTTATTGACTATGCCAAAGCCTTTGACTGTGGATCACAATAAACTGTGGAAAATTCTGAAAGAGATGGGAATACCAGACCACCTGACCTGCCTCTTGAGAAACCTGTATGCAGGTCAGGAAGCAACAGTTAGAACTGGACATGGAACAACAGACTGGTTCCAAATAGGAAAAGGAGTTCGTCAAGGCTGTATATTGTCACCCTGTTTATTTAACTTCTATGCAGAGTACATCATGAAAAATGCTGGACTGGAAGAAACACAAGCTGGAATCAAGATTGCCGGGAGAAATATCAATAACCTCAGATATGCAGATGACACCACCCTTATGGCAGAAAGTGAAGAGGAACTCAAAAGCCTCTTGATGAAAGTGAAAGTGGAGAGTGAAAAAGTTGGCTTAAGGCTCAACATTCAGAAAACAAAGATCATGGCATCCGGTCCCACCACTTCATGGGAAATAGATGGGTAAACAGTGGAAACAGTGTCAGACTTTATTTTCCTGGGCTCCAAAATCACTACAGATGGTGACTGCAGCCATGAAATTAAAAGACGCTTACTCCTTGGAAGGAAAGTTATGACCAACCTAGATAGTATATTCAAAAGCAGAGACATTACTTTGCCAACAAAGGTTTGTCGAGTCAAGGCTATGGTTTTTCCTGTGGTCATGTATGGATGTGAGAGTTGGACTGTGAAGAAGGCTGAGCGCCGAAGAATTGATGCTTTTGAACTGTGGTGTTGGAGAAGAGTCTGGAGAGTTCCCTGGACTGCAAGGAGATCCAACCAGTCCATTCTGAAGGAGATCAGCCCTGGGATTTCTTTGGAAGGAATGATGCTAAAGCTGAAACTCCAGTACTTTGGCCACCTCATGCGAAGAGTTGACTCATTGTAAAAGACTCTGATGTTGGGAGGGATTGGGGGCAGGAGGAGAAGGGGATGACAGAGGATGAGATGGCTGGATGGCATCACTGACTCGATGGATGTGAGTCTGAGTGGACTCCGGGAGTTGGTGATGGACAGGGAGGCCTGGCGTGCTGCGATTCATGGGGTCGCAAAGAGTCGGACACGACTGAGCGACTGATCTGATCTGATTTTTAAAGTCTTGACTTAATTTGTTACAATATTGTTTCTATTTTACTTTTTGGGTTTTTGGCCACAAGGTATAGGCCCCAACCAGGACCTGAACCACACCCCCTACACTGAAATGGGGGGAAGCTTTAACTTCAGATTTCGAGGGAAGTCCTCAAACACATAAGCCTTTGAAAGTGATATGTAAGTCTTTTCAAACGGAACTGATAACCATGTAAACTTCAAAACCATGCACTAAGTACTGAAGCTGATGTACTAACTACTTTAAGCATTTCTGGTTCTCCCCTGATGATACCATTTCATCCTTTCCTAAAAAATATTTTTCAATACTGCAAGAACATATCCATGTATTAAAATATTAGTTAAAACTTTTGGTCACTAAACATATTAATAAAATTGTAACAATACTGACATTTCTTCTTATATCCCAGAGACTCATTCTATGATGTTACTATTTAAGTCTTGAACAAATCCTGGTTTTAAAACATGGTCCATTCAGCCAAATTGTTAATTCAGTGACTCTCAAATACTACCACTATCCCTATTTTGCCTAAGGGGGCCCTGGGGCACAGGGGCACAGAGCCAGACCATTGCCGGGCTAGGGTCCAAGGTGTGACTGCAGCCAAACCCCAGTCGCAGACCCCTTAGCCACATACACTGCCGGTCACTGGAGTATGCTTTTCTACCCTTCAATCCTCGGGCTTCTCTCCACAGGTCTCTCTCTTTTCAGTGCAAGGTGAAAGGAACACTTATTAAGGGACTCTGGCTAACTCTAGACTCTCTTACCCTCTCCACTCCTTCCTGTATTAACTGCTTAGGAGGGCCTGGGAACACATGGGTGAAGATCTCTTTCCCACTTCAAAGCTTCAGACCAATGTCTCTATCCCTGACAAGCATTTTATTAACAGAAACGTTTATGCTGTAAGTTAAATATGATGTGTTTTCATCTCACGTATCCCTAAGACTCCCACTATACCTCTCCTTTATGCAACCCACCTAGAAATGTTTAAATAGATGATATGATTAATAAGTAATGGCTGTTTCTAATTTGCATACAAATACTGACACATGTACAAGCAAGAGGGGCTGGTCAGGAGCGGCAGGAGGCAGTAGCCTGAGTCACCAGATGTACAGACCAATACTGCATATTGCGGTATCTAAGGACCCAAGTTTACCTCCTCAAGAAGTCAGAGCAAAACACAAGGGAAACTGAAGGGGAAAAAAAGCAGATCACGTGGAGCTGCACAGCAAAGACAAGCAAAGAAAGATTAAGATCGCAGTGAATACCGTCTCTGAAACTATAAAGACACCAACCATTAAGGCTCTGACTGTACCCCAGGCAGAAACAGAGATGACAGTTCGTCCTCGTAAAGGGCTGGGTATGCCACTGAAAAGAATGAATGTGGAGACCTGGCTTGTTACTCCTTTTGTCGCTTGTACACCATTGCTTTGTATCTTGCTCCAAATGGCATTTTTACATTAATTTGGCCTGTCCACTTTCAGTAGAGGGGAAACGGCAGCACTGTGGCTGGAATGATGGCTTTACAACCTTCAGGAGAGATGACTCTGGACTCTTCTACTTACTCTCTCAGTCTCAGCATCCTCGTGGATAAAACGGAGATTGTACCATCAGACATGGTACCAGTTGTAAATGGTATAACAGAGCACCTTGCAACACTACAGGTGCCTACAGGCTGCTTTTTAAAAATATTGAGGTTTAAATATTCATGCTGTCAACATTCAACACATGTCTATGAATCATTCATTATGGGTCAGGTGCTCGAGTTTAACAAAGAAATATTTTGAGGTGCATTTTCTCCATAGCATTGCTTTTCACCAGAGTTGCTGTGGATCTCCCTGAGTCGGGGGAGGGTAAAACTCCAGGGGATACAGCTGAGCTCCCATTCTGTTTTCATCGCTCATAATTGTCTGATCTTGGGCAAGCCCACCATCTCCCTGGGCTTGTGCTGCTTATCACTGGGAGAGCTGGATGGTCCCTCCTGGCTCAGAGGGGGCTGCAGGGTACCTAAGCAGAGTCCTTGCACAAGAATCTCAGGGAGGAACACCCAGTGCACTCCTATAAGGTATGTGTTATAAATCCATCTGATTCTAGTGACTCTGTTATATCCTTTTTGGAATTTACAGAGAAGAGTATAGTCCCAAACATCAGAAATCACTACTGCCAACAAATCTGGATTCATAAATTGATCAGCTTTTCTTTGCCTTTTCTCTCCCTTGTTGGTTATTTATTTTAAATACATCAGTGTGTGTACACATCAATCCCAAACTGAACTTTTCATACTGCCATTCCTATTTCTTTTGTTTTTCTTCCTTATCATCAGATCCATCTATTTCTTAATCACAGTTACTATCTCGTATTTACATCTCTGCTCTTCCACACAACATACTTTCTATAGACATTCCTACAAATAACGGCCCTGTTTACTTTACAAAGTATATAAGACAATTACCTCACTGATTGGTGCCTTGTAATATGCAAATTCCCAGGAAGGCATAGCTAGGACTTCCGGAGCCTCCCCAACTTCTATTAACCATACTTCTGCAGTTAGTGCTCAGTCATGTCCGACTCTTTGCAACTCCTGGAAGCCCCTTATTACTCTTTCCACCATGCTATTGTTTTCAGAAAGAGACTGCCTAGAAGGTAAATTTGGGAAGCGAATGAAAATGTATCAGATTACCTGATTCCTAATTTTAAACCATCTTACACATGCGTGCACACACACACACACACACAGAAAAGGGGTGGTGATGGGGACTAACACATTGTCTGCAAATCTCTGTGTAAATATTTAGCATTTACTTCTTTCACAGTCAATTTACTCCAAGAATTACAAATGATTGGGGGGGATTTTTAATTTCTAAAGAGCTTGTCTAAAAGCAACCAATTTATAAAATATTTTACAAAATGTACAATAAGAAGATAATATTTGCATACTCGGTTCACCAGAGCTCGGTTTGTTAACCAAACTATGTTGTAATCCAAATCGCAGGGGTAGGAGCCAGCCTGTTCCTCCTGCCTCGTTCCTCGCAAGACACACTTGTGTATTCTTTCAAGCCTCCCTAGGAAAGACAGTCCCTCAACCCTGTTCAGAAAAGTTCATGTCTATGTTAGCAGATAACCACTGTTTTCTCTGAAGGTAACAAGCTAGTGAAGCTCCTGGGGTTGCCCTCTAAAGGTTGCTTAACACCTGTGGAGCATAGACAGTACTAGAGGAAGAATTTGAACCACAGCTGCTCACTCACTTATACAACTATTTATTTGGGAAGCTACCTTCTCAGGTCCAAGTTGGAACAAACCTACCCGCCCTCCACTCAAACTGATAACTCACAGATTCCTGAACAGAGAGACAAAGGTCACCTGCCCTTCTTCCAAGAGGAGGAGGAGCTAGTGGCATCAGGCATGCATAGAAAGTCCAAGGGTGGAATGGGAAGACCCAGACTTTGCACTCACAACCAATTTCAAATCTTTGTGCTGTCAATGACCAGTTGTGTGACCTTACCAAGATACTTGACCTCTACAAGTCTGTCTGCCCAGCAGCAAAATGGCAATAGCAAGTATTTATTTCTTAGCAGGTCAGAAGCAGTGACAAGTGCTCAAGTTTTAGCAACCGTTGCCAAGTGCTTTCCTGGTGGGTGGGCTGTCAACAGCCTTCAAGAACAGCAACTAAGAACACCCACTTCACCACACATTTGCCATTTAACAGCCTTAGTAAGACAAAACCTTTGTTAATATGGTGGCCAAAAAATGGTGATTGTTTTTAACTATTCATAAATTTAGTAGACATTCAACATTTCTTCTCTGAATTTTTTGTTTACACTTATTTTATATTTATTTTCTTCAACTGAGATGAAAACTTGGAGCTTTGTTCCTCCTTTTGAATGAAACACTGGGTTGACCAAAAAGTTTGTTTGGCTTTTTCTGTATGATATTACAGAAAAACCCAAACGATTTTTTTGGCCAACCCAATAGATTTCTAAGGGGTTTCCCTGGAAGCTCAGTTGGTAAAGAATCCACCTGCAATGCAGGAGACACCAGTTCAATCCCTGGATTGGGAAGATCCCCTGGAGAAGGGACCAGCTACCCATTCCAGTATTCTGGCCTACAGAATTCCATGGACTGTATAATCCATGGGGCTGCAAAAAGTCAGAGCAACTTTCACTGTCAATAGATTTCTAAACTGCTAGCATGGTTTGAAAGTGTGCCTGTGACTTCATTTCCTGTCCTGAGGACTCCAGGTGACTGGGTCTCATCCCTTACTTCTTCCACAAAAACTCATGAAAAGGGCCATATTCAGGGAAACATTTTTATGATTCAATTTTCAAATTTTGAAGTGTATTTCCAAACTAAAAGGTCATTTTCCCCCCTGAAAATCTGTAGGCTATACAAGATCAAACCAGTCAATCCTAAAGGAAATCAACCCTGAATATTCATTGGAAGGACTGATGCTGAAGCTAAAGCTCCAATACTTTGGCTACCTGATGCGAAGAACTGACTCATTGGAAAAGACCCTGATGCTGGGCAAGATTGAAGGCAGAAGGCGATCACAGAGGATGAGATGGTTGGATGGCATCACTGACTCAATGGACATGAGTCTGAACAAACTCGGAGAGACAGTGGAGGACAGGAAAGCCTGGTGTGCTGTAGTCCATAGGGTCACAAAGAGTCAGACATGACTTAGTGACTGAACAATACGCATAATGAAAAGAAAAGGTTTAGGACTCTGAACCTAAAGCCTTTAGAACCTTAAAGGTGCCTGAAAAATTGAGGGAAAACTCAGAGCATGTCAGAAAGAAGTTGCCCAGTACCCCAGAGATGTTCCCTGGGCAGCACACAGAGTACAGAGGAAAAGGCAAGCCCCCTTTACCTTCCCCATGTTCCCTCATTCCCAAATGCCAAGGTTTTGGAAACTGCAATTATTTCATTGCTCCCTTAATCCAATCCAGTTTGGGAGAAGACAATAAAACATGGAACATATAAAAACCTCCTCTAAAAATACATTATTAGATTAGCCAACATGGGGCAATTTTCTACAAGCTTTTATGCGGTCAGTCCTTTCCCATCCCCAATTACTTATCACGTCCCAACATCTGGCCCTGACTGCAAATGAGTTGGGTTTTGGTCCCCCACCTCTATCCCCCATCAAAGTCAGCCAGCTCCAGACAATAAAAAAAGGAAAAATTACCCAAGTGTGTGTCATATCTTTCAATCAATGCACAAACATTTCATTATTAACATGTAGCTAAAAGGTTCCCAACAAGTTTGGCTTTATAACTGGGTACAGAGAAAGGGCCTGTGGTTTGCCTACTGCCAACAAAAACCCCAGCCAACCTGCCCTTGGTTTTTCTGAGAATCTCAAAGCCATCTAGCCAACCAATGCACTCCGTCCTCAATTTCTGCAACTCTACCTCTGCATTTTTCTACATCCTCTTCAACTCTTGGGCTCGCCTGCCAAGTCATGAGGACAACGCCTACTGTTTGGTAGATGCGGCTGCACAGCAGCCTCCATCTATGAGGGAAGAAGACTGCCTTCTTCTCAAAGTTCTCAGTCTCATCTTTTCCTCCTCTTCTCTCCATTCACCCTCCACCCTGCCCTGTACAAACAAGTTCCCCCTCCAGCATCCTGCAAGGATTCTCCACAGCCTGCAGCTCTTCCCCTCTATCTGCCACAGCGCATCTGTCCAAGGTCTGGTTTTCCAACACCATCCAGGTTATGGTAGACCGGAAGTGAAATGTATAGGGTAGAAGGCTGCTCGTGTGTGTGTGTGTGTGTGTGTGTGTGTGTGTGTGTGTGTATAGAGTCTGGTGTGGGTTCTGGCTGAGGAATGAGCGATGGCCACATCGCAGGACCAGTCCTGGTGACAGCACCTGGACACCTGACTGAGAAGCCTGAAGCTAGTATCTATCCCTGACTACCGACCTTTTTTTTTTTTTTTTTTTAACTTCTCTATTTTTGGCTGCGCTGGGTCTTCCTTGCTGCACTTGGGCTTTCTCTAGTTTCACCAAGCGGGGCTACTCTCCAGTTGCGGTGCACAGGCTTCTCATGGCAGTTGCCTCTCTTGCTGTGCAGCACAGGCTCTAGGTGTACAGGCTTCAGTAGCTGCGGCACAATGGGCTTAGTTGTTCCTTGGTATGTGGAATCTCTCCTGGACTAGGGATCGAACCCATGTCCCTTGCGTCGGCAGGCGGATTCTTAACCACTGGACCCTGGAAGTCCCCTACCTACCGTTCTCATCACCACACGCCTGAATACTGCTCTCTGTGGACACCAGTTACCTCCCCATTAGTGACTTCCTAAAGCTCCTTTTGACTTCTCAGTCCTCTCATCGCCTCTCTCTGTGGCATCTGACCCTGAGGACACACCCCTCCACTCTCTCTGCCCTCCAGCTTCTGTGCCATCACAGCACCTAAGTTCTCCTCCCTTCTTGGCAAGCGCTCCTTTCCATTCTCCCTCAGTGACTTCTCTGCTCTGATATTCCCCTTCCTTTCTTCTCCCGCTCCTTGCATCATCCTATTGCTTCAGTTTCAACTATTCCCTTACTATCCCCTCAAACTCAAGGCGCCGCCAATGAGACTAAGCAGTTCCTCCAAGTGAGAGCCTCTGATAAACTCGTGTGGGCCTTCATTGCTCAAACAGTTCACGATAAGCATCCGTCCAGCACTGGGGAGGCAAAGATGGCAGAGCAGGGCCCCACCTGCTCCAAGTCACCCCCCAGGTCATCCAGGCTCAGACATTAGCAATTACCTGTGACATCAGCCACCCTCTCCCTCCCTCCCTTTCTCCCTTCCTCCCTCCCTCCTTTCCATCCTTCCATCTACCATCTCTCCAAGCACAAATTCAGGCAACCATGCCAGTCTCCCACATCCTACCCTTCCTTCCCATTCAAATATTCTAAGCCCCTTTCACCTCACCCCTGGACTCCCCTGAGTGTCCCAAGCATTCTAGCTCCTTCCAGGTCCTCTCCCCACGATCACTATTATCCTTCTAAGCACAAGTACAAGTCACACTGCCTCCCAGCAGAACTTTGGATGGTTCTCTGCTGCTGCTGCTGCTGCTACGTCGCTTCAGTCGTGTCCGACTCTGTGCGACCCCATAGACGGCAGCCTACCAGGCTCCTCCGTCCATGGGATTTTCCAGGCAAGAGTACTGGAGTTGGTTGCCATTTCCTTCTTCGTTGAATGGTTCTCTGCTGCCTCTTAAAGAAGACCAGATTCCTTCGCTGGCTTTCAAGGTCTGACCCTTTATCTTTCCAGACCAATGGAAGAACTTGCATTGCCCAAATGGCCCTGACCTTTCCCTTCCTCCATGCCTGTGCTCTCCCTGTGCTGTCTTCTACCTCAAGACATGGGTGCAGAACTTCCACTTTTCATTCTAACCACCTTACTACTTTTAAGTTTTTTATTATCAACAAGAATTACTTTGTTACAATATTGCTTGTTTTTATCTTTTGGGGTATTTTGGCCAGGAGGCATACGGGATCTTAGCTTCCTAACCAGGGATCAAACCCATGACCTCTGCACTGGACGGTGAAGTCTTAACCACTGGATTACCAGGGAAGTCCCTCAACAAGAACTACTTTGAACTAAAGAATGGTGAGTGACAGGGACCAATTTAAAACAATTTCCTTTACCTGCTTTCCTTGACCATGCCAGCCCAAAACAATTTTTCTACTCTTTTTATTCTTCAAATTTTCCTCTGAACTATCTTGACTCTTAACAAGAACCTTCCTAATGGTCTGTACTAACATTACTTCTTCCTAACTCACTTTTTAAGTCCTTCAGGGCAAAGTTGGTTCTAATTCATCCTAACTCTCACAGCCCCTTAGTCATTGCCCATGATAAGTCCTCAATAAATATCAGATGAAGTCGAGGAGTTACAACCTTATCTTAAGGATGCCAATCTGAATTTCCCCAGCTTAGCCAGTAAAAATGGACTCTAACTTGGAATATAAGTAGGATCTTTGCATAATGCATTTTCCAGTGGATAATCATTTAAATTCCTTTTTTATGCCACAGTTTTTGGGGTAACTCTGCACATCACTGTAAAGCCTGGGACACTTTGCGTCGTAGTGTGTGTGTGTACACACTAACCTACTTTCTCCTCAAGATTCCCTAGAAGTGAGATCAATGAAGAATGAAACCAACCTAAAACTTTCCAAAATTATAACAGAGCAAGCAGGTATTGCCTGTCGGATCCACCCAGTCAAAGAAAAGGGACTGACAAGGTCTGAGTCCCTCCACAGAGTCTGTCACCAACTGTCACCCCAGCAATCTAAGTGCCAAAACTTCAGCAACACAGACAGGGCCCTCGTAAATGCTCATTCCATGTGAAAAGTCCTCATTAAACCCTGAGTTATATTTAGAAAAAAATGGAACAGAAGTTATATTTAGATGAAATGGCTTAAAAGAACTTTCCCAAAAGCAGCATGTTTATACTGATCTTTTACACTGATCTTCCAAAAGAAAAAGTTTGACTGGGCTTTTACATACAACTCCAAAAAAACCCCAGAAAACTTAAGTATACATACACAAAGATTTCTGCTTCGGTTCCTCTGTATCAGATATCAGCAAGACTGCCCATGGGATGCAAAGGACTTAAAAAATGGGCCCACGTTTAGAAGACAGAGGGATTGCATACAGAAATTTGAGTTGTGATGGCCTATATGAATATGTATGAATAACTTGGAGCTTGAGCTGTACAACAGTAGTTCTAAAATTTATAAATAGGACCCCAAACTATCCATTTCCTCAGCGATTCTACCTGCAACCGTTGTTTTCCCAAATGTCATTAGCACTTACACTACGGTCACACTCATAACTCCTATCACTTTGTAGCTTGCTCACTGAACCACACTCCGCTCACTCACTGAACCACCCTCCGCGTTTTCTCTTTGGTTCTGACTTGTCAGACTATTTTTGACATCTGCTTTCTTCTGTGTTGACTTACATTTTCCTAACAAAATTCTAGTCAACAGCACCGAGGTGGTTTAGTAAACTGGTGAAGTCTTTTCATGAATGAATGTATAATTTTGGGTGACTCTTGGAAGGAGTGAAAGGTGGTTTGCGGCAGTTAGTCCTCTTTTCACAGGCCACAGGGTCCCCCGGGGTTCCAGAGGAGAATGAATCATGGCTCAGAGGCTTGGCACACGCCCCAGGTTAAGGGGACCTCTTCTCTAAAGAGGCTCAGGAAGAGGCCACTTCCCAGCCAAGCCGGAGTGGAGGGCAAAGGTAACAGCGCGTGGGGAGGAGACAGCCAGACTGGAGGACTGGCTGGCCCCCAGTTGTCCCAGAAGGAATTTTGCCAGTGGGTGAGGGTGCTGCAGCCCTGCTATTTGCTATTCCTAGGGTCAATTAATACCCAGAAAACACTCCAGCCAAATCTCATTTTTGCCTCTGGTTTGGTATTTCCAAGCAGAAGAGAACTGAGGTCGCCTGGTTTTATACCACTTATAGACCTTAGAGCAGCCAGGCCAGGGTTGTGAAACTTGGAGGTGAAACCAAAAAAGACCAAGGCTGCTAAACCAGAGAACAGGTCATACATTCCAGGCACCACTCCCCCTACCCTTCAGCCACCTGCCTCCCCCTTCTTTCCTCCCAATATCCACCTAAAACATTTTACCAGGCGGGGATCCCCACAGAGGGCCACTTTGTCTGCACCTATAGTTTGCCTGCAGTTAGAATCACATTAATTTCATTAATATAATCATTCAGCAGAAAAACATCATCTCAATCTTAAGAGTCCAGACAATCAAGTGCTTTACTAACAGTCACTGATAGAATCAAATTAGCAGGTTCTACTGAGCTGATATAAATGCAGGAAACTTCAATGAACTCTGTAACCAGGCAGGTCAAAGCCCAATGACAGACACATAAGGGGCACAGAATTGATGGAGGCATTGAACTTACTTCTGAAAGGGCAATTCACCGGGGAGGCAAGATAGAAACAGAAGAGTGAGATGAGACATACCAAGTCTCTTATGAAGGGTAACAGGGAGAGGGTGAGTGTTCCTGGAGGCTGAAAAAGCAGGATGGCAACATGGGCTCAGGCAAGAACAGCTGAAGGGACGAGCAGGAAAAGTAAAAAGCATGCAGAGGGGAAAGTTCAGCTTCCGCCAAGGACTCCAAAAGTCCCATGCAGGTCTGGATACAGACCATGCAGGTAATCAGAAAGCCCCAGGACCAAAAGGAAGCAGCCTTTGGGAGCTCTTAGTAAAAGACCTAAGACGGTGGAAAGAAAGAAGAGTGGTAAAAGATGGTAGCAGGAAGGAGGGGACTGACACAAACAAAGTCTGTCCCACTTGGGCTCTTGGGGGGAGGGGACGAGCAGCATAGGAAGACAGGGAGCTGTCACCATTCTGTCACCAGAAACCCACTCCAGTATTCCTGCCTGGAGAATCCCACGGACAGAGGAGCCTGACGGGCTACAGTCCATGGCAAAGAGTCAGACACGAATGAAGCTACTTATCATGCAGTGAGAAAGGGGGAAGAAAGAGCCAGATCCAGTCAAATAACCAGTGATATGTGGAACATTTCTGGTGACTCTATCTACATCAGGACATGGATCTGGATCGGTGCTGAGTCACAGAAATGCCAAACTCCTTTTCCCAGACATCTAAAGGTAAAAGCAAGAAAAGGGACTGCGGTAGTGTGACCTCATACACAGTTACAGAAACCCTACTAAAACCTTCAGAACTGAATTACATCTGCGGACACCGACGAGAATATGTGAAAACCTAAACAAAGGCTTGTTTCGCTCAACTTTTACTCACACCTTCTTTTTATATGAATGAGAAAAAGCAACAGCCAGATGCCCCGTTTCAGCTCATAGTCGGGACTTGTATTTGGGAGGTCCCAGGATGCTCCAAGGCAGGGCCAAGGATGCAGGGTCTTCCCTGCTTTAAAGGGGAAGCTGTGTGGCCCCACTCCGCTTTCGGTTGGTCAGAATCCTCAGCCTCCACTTTCACGCCTCAGGGGCCTGCCAAGCGACCCCTCTGAACCTCCGCACACGTCTCCGCTCTCCATGGACCGCTGGACCATGACAGCAGGGACGGTCCATTCAGCACCAGCGTTTCCCAGGCAGCCCTTTAATTGTGATCGTCATTGAAGGACAGCTTGAGCATAAAGTGAGTTTGTCCGGCCAGTCTTAAGGAGCCAAACACCTCCCACCCCGAATCAAGCACGAACTGGCAGGCGCTGGGAAACTGGGCAGGAAGCAAAGAGAACCACTGTGCTGTTCGAGGCGCCCAAGCAGCGCGCAAGAGCCTGGCACGCAGTAGGTAGGCGTTCACCTAAGATCTGCCAGCGGACCTAGCACCTGGGCTGGAGGCCCTCGGGTCGGGTGGCAGCTCAGGGCACACACACAAAACCCGGCCAGCTCAAGGGGCTGCAGCCCTCGCGACGCGGGGGGCGGGAGTTAGAGCCTGGGAGGGGGCGAAGGAATCCGCCCTCATTTGCACGTCGTCTGGGGCCCGGTCAATTTGCTTAATCACCGCTTTAAATGCCAGCGCGCAGCACACAAAGCGCGCCCATTAACAGGTTTAAAGTGTCGCAGCGCTCGCTTTAAATGAGAAAAGCCGGCAACAAAGGGGGAAAAAGCCAAGTTCCTCAACTTGAAGAATGCCTCGATTCGCCCTCGAAATCATCTCGGCGAGTTTAAAATCCCAAGCTCTACAGAAAAGTTGAGGCCCCAGCGCGAGGGATGGGGGTGGGGAGGGGGTGTGTGTATGTGTGTGTGTGAATAACCCGCCACGAATACTGGGTTTCTTAGGAACCGACTTCTAGCCGCCCGGAGAAGCTGGAGTCGCGGGGCAGCGTCGCCAACCCACCTCCCCTGGCCCCACTGCCCAACTGCCAGAGAAAGCGGACCGATTTCCAGGAAGAAAGCAAGACCACCTCCCCCCTCCACGCCCCGCTCAACACACACTCCCGCCCAACCGGCACAAATCCAAGTTTTTCTCTAGCGCGAGCAAAGAATTCTGGACACCAAGGAGAACGCCAGAAGTGGACCCCGAAGCGGCTCCCCAGCCAAAGGGGAGAATGTAAGGGAATGTTCCAGGCACTCCCAGCGCAGCCTAACCCTCGACTGCCGGAGTGGTTCAACTCCGTAAGCAAGTTCTGCCCGGGATCCTCCCGGGACGGCCCCATCCCCCACCCCGTCGCCGAGCCCGGGGGCGCATCTCTCGAGCCCCTACCGCCCGCGCGCCCGGGCGCGGCGGGACGAACACTCACCGTGCGCGCTCCTCCGGGAGACAGGGGTCCGTTGGGGAGGTACGGGCTGCTCAGGTCCGGGATCATCAGGAACGGGTAGCCAGGGTAGGGGGGCCCCTTAAAGAACGCGCCGTCCTGGGGCCTTCTCACTGCCGGTAAAACCAAGGCGGGGGTGAGGCCGGGGCCCTCGGGACAGTGCCTCGGTAAGGGGTCCCGGGGTGGGGACCGGGAATCCGAGCGCCCCCCACGCGCGCCCCAGGACGGCTAAGGCCGACGGGGGCGAAGAACAGGGGCACGGCCACCGGGGCGAGGGGGACCGAGGGCGACCCGAGCCGAGGCGCCGAGCGCTGCGGGGCCGGGAGCGGGGGACAGCCCGGACCCGCACGTACCTTCGGCGAAATAGTCCCGTGGCTTCTGGAAAGCGTCCCGGGCGGGCTGCGGGCGCCTCTCCGCCTGCGAAGGAGACACAAAGGCGAGGGCGGGTGAGCGGGCGCCGGGCCGGGGTCCTCGGGGTCGGCCGCGGGGGCTTGCTCACCTCCGAGTCCGAGCTGCTGCTCTGGTTCTCCGACTCGTTGACCAGGGACGACTTGACTTCGTCCAGGTCCCGCTGCGCTGACGCGCTGTCGCTGCTCGGCTCCTGCTCCTCGCCTCCCTCGTCCTGGAAGGGGATCAGCTCGTCGTTGGCCCCGAGGTCGTCCCCTCCGCCGGCTGCCCCGGCGCCCGAGCCGCCGCTGCCGCCTCCCGAGCCGCCGCCGCCGCCGCCGCCGCCGAGCTGGGGCATGGTGGGGCCGCGGGCCGGGGCCGCCGCTCTCCGAGCCCCTCGCCGCCCGCGCCCGGCCCGGCCCGGCGCCCGCCCCTCCCTCCCTCCCTCCCTGCCGTTCGCCGGCCTGCTCCGCTCGCCGCCCCGGCGGCCGCAGCAACAAAGTTTTGACAGGGCGTGGCCCGGAGGGAAGCGGGGCCGGCGCGACCGGACGGGAGCGGGGGCGGCTCGGCTCGGGCCCCTAGGGCAGCGCGGAGCCCGGGGCTCCCTAACTCGCTGCTGCCGCTGCCGCCTGCTCCGCCGGGGCGTCCCAGCGCCTGGCCCGCCGGGGAGGGGCGAGCGGGGAAGGAAGGAGGGACCGGCGCGCGGGGCAGGGGGGCCGGAGGGAGGAGCCCCGGCTGCAAGCTGACACCCGGGCGCCTGGCGGAACGCGGAGAGCCCCGGCGCGCACACACTCGCCCTCACACTCGCACGCCGCTCGCTCACACCTTCCCGGGCTGTGCCTCCCCGCAGTGCGCGCACGGCCTGGCCCCCAGATTCACCCGAACCCCTTCCCCGAGTCCCATCCCGCACCCCCGCGGGCCTGCCCCCCGCCCGGCTCTGGACGGACCGCTCGGGTTCCGCCCCCACCCCTAGGCATCCCCGAACTTTCTTCGCGAGAACCCCCAGAACTCCGCAGCAGCTCCACACCCCCTCCCACCGGATCCGCGCGCTAGCGGGCGGCACTGCCCCCTGCGGGAAAGCTTCGGACCCGCAGACGCGCCGGGACCTTCGGTGCCTGGAGTCCTCTAAGCGCTGGATCCCTCCCGGCTTGATCGCCCTCGCCTGCCTAGGGCAGAGGATTAGAGAAACGTACGGCACCCCAGAATATGCCCGGCGGCCTCCCGCTCCTGTCTTTCCTGTGGGGTTCCAACGCGCCCCCGCCCTCCACGCCCCAGTTCAGGTTTTCAACTTTGTTCAGGTGTCCAGAGTCACCCAGGCAGAAATCCCCAAATCACCTTCGTCCCATAGTTCCGGACCGGGTGCTTAATCGAGTAACTCGCGGGGCTGGGTTCAGAAAGACTTCGGATTTGATACGTTGCGAAGGAAAATGACCCCTTGATATCTGAAGCGTTCACGAAGCTGCCTTGGGAGCCAGTGATCGTATGAAAAATGCCCAGCCGGCCTCATACTAAAGAAATGCCAGATGCCTCCTGTGATAACATTCAAGTATCGTCTCTCTACCCAGTTCGGCAAAGTTTGAAAAAGTGAATCTTGTGTCTTCCGCAGTAGGGAACTATTGGTGAGAGCATCTGTTATAAAAGGCAAAATGGGAATACTTAAAACAATTTTAAAGACGACTGAGAGGCGTTTTCTCCAGCGACGTGTACGCATATGGTCAAAGTCACAGATACAAGAAAGTTCCAAGCAGCTGTGTGTGTGTGTTTGTGTGTATGTGTGTTTAATCGCTCAATCCTGTCCCACTCTTTGCTACCCCAAGGACAGTAGGTTCCTCTGTCCGTGGGATTTCCCAGACAAGAATCCTGGAGTGGGTTGCCATTTCCTACCCCAGGGGATCTTCCTGACCCAGGGATCCAACCCGCCTCTCCTGTATCTCCTGCATTAGTAGGTAGATTCTTTACCACTGTGCCACCTGGGAAGTTGAAACCATGAGGGAGGTTTATAAAGAGTTCTCGGTCTTTATTACAGTGAAAGTCCGTGCAACAACCAGCTCAGGAGAATGAAGCAGGTAAGGATGCAGGAATGATTGTGAAGAAGCACCTTTAAGTAAAAATGTATATGGTACCCTCTCTTCATTTTTATTCTTGAAAAATGACATACTGGGATTTGTTTATTCATAGAAAAAAGTGTGAGAAGATGCACACCAATATTATCAATAAATATTTCTGGGAAAGGGGATAAGTGAGAGGAGAGGGACAGTTTTGTTTTCTGCTTTCTACATATTATATACAGCAAGCAGATATGACTTACCTGTATTTTCACACAATTAATATATAAATATAGTCTGATAAAGCTTCTTCAAACAATAGGGCTACATCTATGAGCAGTGTCTTGAGTAAAATGTAAGACTTCAGACTTCCCTGGTGATCCAGTATTTAAGAGTCCCACTGCCAATGAGGAGATATGGGTTTGATCCCTGTTTGGGAAAGGTCTCACATGCCAAGGAGCAACTAAGCCGGTGGGCCACAACTACTGAGCTGGAGCTCTAGAACCCAAGAGCCATAACTGCTAAAGCCAGTGGGCCTAAAGCCTGTGCTCTGCAACAAGAGAAACCACCTCAATGAGAAGCCCACACAACTCAGCTAGAGAGTACCCTCTGCTCATTGCAACTAGAGAAAACCCTTGAGCCACAACTACTGAAGCTCACCCACCTAGAGCCTGTGCTTCGAAAGAGAAGCCACTCAAATAAGAAGCCCAAACACCTCAATGAAGAGTAGCCCACATTCGCTGCAACTAGAGAAAAGCCTGAGCAGCAATGAATACCCAGCGCAGCCAAAACTAAATAAATAACATTAAAAAAAATTTTTTTAAGTCAAAATTACTCTTTCCCTCCTTCGTACACCTCCCTGCAGTTAATCATTGTTACTAGTTTGGTGTATATTCTCCCAGATAGTTTCTTAAGCAGTTATGTACGCATTCAAACACATACACAAACATACTGTATATGTTTACTCTCATAGAAATTAGAATTATACGGTTCATATTACTGCATGATATTTCATTTGTACAAGTTTTTAAAAGTCAGAAGGTTTTTCATGTGTTCCAGAAATATATGAAAAACCCATTGCATCAGTTTCTCATGGTTGCTATAACAAGTCATTGCAAACTTGGTGGCTTAAAACACCAGAAATATATTTTCTCACTGTTCTCCAGGTCGGATGTCCAAAATGAGTTGCACTAAATCAAGGTGTTGGCAAGATCACATTCCCTCTGAAGCTCCAGGAACAAGGTACTCCTTGCCTCTTCCAGCTTCTGGTAGCTGCTGGCGCTCTTACCATCTCATCAGTCCAGTTTCTGCCTCTGTGGTCACATTGCCTTCTCATTTGTCATTGTCAAATCTCATTCTCTGCTTCCTTCTTACAAGAAAGGACACTGTGATGTCATTTAGGGCCCACTCAGATCATCTTGATTAATCTCCCCATCAATATCCTTAACTGAAAAAAAAAAAAAACAAACCCTTAACTTAATCACACCTGCAAAGACCCCATTTCCTTATAAGGTCACATTCACAGGTTACAGAGATTAGTACATAGACATATCTTTGGGAGTGAGCCATTATCAATCTACCACACCCATCAACCTCGAAGAAATGCAAATTGAAACAGCAGAGAGAGACCATTTATCATCTATAAGTTGGCAAAGGTAGAAAAAAAGAACAACACCCAGCTTTGGCCCCACTGCTGAGAAACATACAGCTGCTGGGCATGCCCTTGTGTAATATTTCTGAAGAGAAGTGTGGCAATACCTGTGAAAAAAGTCTTTAAAAGTGTAAACCCTTTGACTCAACTCTGTGTTTTCTAGGATTTTATACTTAGGAAATAACCAGGTACATGAGGAAACCCATAGAACTGTCATTATTACAGTGAATAGCTAGAAACAACCTCAAGGTCCCCAAGTAGGGAAATGTTAAATAAAATCCTCTTAACCTGATTTTTATTTTTTATTTAACATGATGTGGAGGCTGGTAGGTCTTCCTGGGATTGACAATTGAACTGTATGTGGAAGAGGAAGATAAGAATGAGGGTCATCTCACAAAAAACAAACCTGTGGTTCCCAAAGAGGAAGAGGGGAGGGATAAATTTGGAGTTTGGGATTAAGAGGTACACACTACTGTATGTAAGATAGACAAACAGGGACTTCCCTGGTGGTCCACTGGTAAGGAATCTGCCTGCCAGTGAGGGGACACGGGTTGAATCCCTGGTCCTGGAAGATCCCACATGCCGAGGGGCAACTAAGCCCGTATGCCAGAACTACTGAGCCTGCACTCTAGAGCCCGTGCTCTATGACAGGAAAAGCTACCGCAATGAGAGGCCTGTGCACCAAAGCTAGACTAGCCCCACTACTAGAGGGACTAGGCAACTAGAGGGTAGCCCCCACCCCGACTAGAGAAGGCTCATGAGCAAAAACGAAGATCCAGCATAGCCAAAAATAATTAAAACTGAATAAATAAATATAAGAAAACCAGGAGGGACTTTGGGGTTATAGGTAAAGAAGGAAGATCTTTTATTAAGTATTTTTTTATTTTTAAAATGTATTTATTTTTAATTGGAAGATAATTGCTTTACAATATTGTGCTGGTTTCTGCCAAACATCAACAGGAATCAGCCATAGGTATACATCTATCCCCTCCCTCTTGAACCTCCCTCCCACCTCCCACCCCTCTAGGTTGTCACAGAGCAATGATTTGAGCTCCCTTGTTTAACATGTCAACTATACATACACAAAACTGCAGAACAGTGGAAGTGCACAGTTGAAGGAATTTTCATCAATGGAACATGTCGATGTCCACCAAGATGAAGATTAACAACAAACTTCATGCTCTTCTCATCTTTACCTTTCCTCAAAAGTAGTCCAGATCCTGACTCTTATCACGAGAGATTAGTTTTGCCTGTTTTTGAGCTACATATAAGTGGAATCATACAGTATTTTTAATCTTCTTTTGGGTAATATTATTTCTAGGTGAATGATCACACCATCGTGGTTATCTGGATCATGAAGATTTTTTAAGATAGTTGTTCTGTGTCTTCTTGCCACCTCTTCTTAATATCTTCTGCTTCTGTTAGGTCCATAACATTTCTGTCCTTTATTGTGCCCATCTTTGCATGAAATGTTCCCTTGGTATCTCTAATTTTCTTGAAGACATCTCTAGTCTTTCCCATTCTATTGTTGTCCTCTATTCTTTGCATTGATCACTGAGGAAGGCTTTCTTATCTCTCCTTTCTATTCTTTGGAACTCTGCATTCAAATGGGCATAGCTTTACTTTTCTCCTTGGCCTTTCACTCCTCTTCTTTTCTCAGCTATTTGTAAGTCCTCCTCAGACAACCATTTTTCCTTTTTGCATTTTTTTTTCCTTGGGGATGGTCTTGATCACTGCCTCCTATATAGTGTCACAAACTTCTATCCACAGTTCTTCAGGCACTCTATCAGATCTAATCCCTTGAATCTATTTGTCACTTCTACTGTACAATTGTAAGGGATTTGATTTAGCTCGTACCTGAATGGTCTAGTGGTTTTCCCTACTTTCTTCAATTTAAGTCTAAATTTGGCAATAAGGAGTCCATTATCTGAGCCACAGTCAGCTCCTGGTCTTATTTTTGCTGACTGAATAGAGCTCCATTTTTGGCTACGAAGAATATAATCAATCTGATTTGGGTGTTGACCATCTGATGATGTCCATGTTTAAGTAGTTTCACATTTTTTGGCCAATACAAATGCTTCTGCTAGGAACATTGTTTTCTATCTCATTGGATATTAATTTCTCCTGAGTCCTAGAAGTGTAATTGCTGGGTTATAGAATATGCATTTGTTCAGCTTTATTAGATATTGCCAGTGAGTTTTACAAAATGATCATATATCAATTTACAGTCCCACTAATAGTATGCAATAGTTCTATCACTCTACATTCTCTTCCATATCGGGTACTGTCAATATATATTTTATTAGCTTTAGCCATTCTCGTAGGTGTATATTAGAAACTTATGGTTTTAATTCATATTTCCCCAATGACTCATCTTGTTGACTACTTTTTCACATGCTTCTTGGCTATTTGGATATTTTCTTTTGTGAAGTACTTGTTCAAGTCTTTTATCTATTTTTCTCTTGAATTGTTTAATTTTTTTCTTACAGATTATTTGTATGAGTTCTTTGTATATTCTTGGAAAAGGAAATGGCAACCCACTCCAGTATTCTTGTCTGGGAAATCCCATGGACAGAGGAACCTGGCAGACCTCAGTCCATGGGGACAGAGTCAAACATGACTGAGCAACTAACACTTTATTTCTTTTTGTATATTCTGGATATGAGGATCTTGTCAGACATATCTAATAGAAATAATTTCTTCAGGTCTGTGGCTTTCCATTTTACTTTACAGATGATGTCACATGAATAAAAATCAATTTTAATATAGTTACTTTATCATTCTTTCTCTTTATTGTTAGTGCTTTGGATCCTATTTAAGAAATCTTTGCTCACCCCAAAATCATAAAAATATTATCTATTATGTCCTAGAAACTTTGTTGTTTTACTTTAAGTTTAGATCTACAATCCATCTGAAATACATCTTTGTGTGCGGCTTGAATGAGAAGTCAAGGCCCTCCCTTCCATACGTATGGTTGCCAGTGCCATCCTTTCCCCTTCCATTGCCATGGCGCCTTTATCATAAATCTTAAGTGTAAATGTGGGTCCGTCTTTAGACTTTTCCCTTAGTTCATCTGCCTAAACTAGCACCAATGACACATTATAGATATGTAAAAATCCTTTGACTGTTCTTCAAGATCGTGTATGTTATTTTGGGGCTTTTAAAGGCCATGTTGGTTTTTTGTTTTGTTTTATTTTGGCCATACAGCACAGCATGCAGAATCTAAGTTCTCAGACCAGGGATCAAATCCATGCCCCCTGCAGTGGGAGAGTAGAATCTTAACCACTAGAATGCCAGTAAAGTCCCACCATATTGTTTCAAAATGTAGGTTTTATTATTATTGATGTACCCTGGAGAAAGACATGGCAACCCACTCAAGTATTCTCGACTGGAGAATTCCATGAACAGAGGAACCTGGCGAGCTACAGTCCAGGGGGTCGCAAAGAGTCAGACAGGACTGACGGACTTTCACTTCACACAGTGAGACCAACAGACCGGGAGATGACTTTCTTTGAAAAGATAGTTTGTTTCTCACAGTTCCAAGGGGGTGGGCAGGCAAGGCCATGCAGGGCCACACGAAGAAGCAGGGTTGATTAGGAAGCAGAAGGAGTAAGGAGAAAGCATGGGCAGGAAGACTTATTGTGGTTTTTCATGGGAAAAAATGGCTGAGACAGGGTAAGCAAGCTAAGCAGGTTTGGGATTGGCTTGTTTGAATAAGTTCAGCAAGCTCTGGAATATATGATCTGTCTTGAGCTGTCTGGTTCCTGGCTCTGGGATGATTAAGGCAAAGAATTACTGTCTAGAGTTTAAGAGCCCAATGAAAGTCACTCAGTCATGTCCAACTCTTTGTGACCCCAAGAACTGTAGCCTGTCAGGCTCCTCTGTCCATGGACTTCTCCAGTCCAGAATACTAGAGTTGGTAGCTATTCCCTTCTCTGGGGCCCAGTGAGAACCTAGTAAAGATGGTAGTTGGGGAAGAAGGAGGAGGCTTTGGGTTGGTTGATTTGCATGTGAAAGGCTCATCCATGGGGATGGTCATTTGTTATTTCTAGAAATCAGCTTGCCTTGGGAGGGGCAGTCTCTCCTTGGGGATCAGCAAGGCCCCCAAGATATGAAAGCATCATAAAATAAAAAAACATGATTAGTATACATGTAAATTTTAGAGTCAGCATGTTAATTTCTACAAAAAATATCTTCTGGAAATTTTTATTAGCTTTGTGTACTGAATCTATAGATCAATTTGAAGAGTTAATATTTTTACAATATTAAGTTTTCCCATGGATGAAACCAGAATATTTTTACTTTTTTTTTAGCTTTATTTTTTTGAAATTATTTTTCCATGTCCTGCATTTTTGTTGCTGTGCACAGGCTTTCTCTAGTTGCAGCACTTAGGCTTCTCATTGTGGTGCCTTCCCTTGTTGTAGAGCACAGGTTCTAGGGCTCACAGGCTTCAGTAGTTGTGGCTCAAGAGCTCTAGAACAGTCTCAGTAATTGTGGCACATGTTGGCTTAGGTGCCCTGGGGCATATGGCATCTTCCTGGACTAGAAATCAAACTCATATCCCTTGTTTTGGCAGGCAGAGTCTTAAACACTGGAACATCAAGGAAGTCTAATTTCTTACTCTTCTATGTAGAGATTTGCATATCTTTTGTTCAACTGCTTTCTAGGTGTTTCATATATTTTAATGCTTTCTAAATTGTATCTTTTATTTTCTCATTATGTATTGCTAGTATGTAGAAATACAATTGATTTTTCTTATTTTGAGCTTGTGTTATCACATGAGCTGGTAATTATTCCTGGGTTTTTTTTCTTCTTCTATTTTTTGGAAGAGTTTATATAAGACCGTATGTGCATCAGTTCAGTTCAGTTCAGTCGCTCAGTTGTGTCCGACTCTGCGACCCCATGGACTGGAGCATGCCAGGCCTCCCTGTCCATCACCAACTCCTGGAGTTTGCCCAAACTCATGTCCACTGAGTTGGTGATACCATCCAGCCATCTCACCCTCTGTTGTCCCCTTCTCCTCCTGCCCTCAATCTTTCCCAGCATCAAGGTCTTTTCCAATGAGTCAGCTCTTTGCATCAGGTGGCCAAAGTATTGGAGTTTCAGCTTCAGCATCAATCCTTTCAGTGAACACCCAGGACTGATCTCCTTTAGGATGGACTGGTTGGATCTCCTTGCAGTCCAAGGGACTCTCAAGAGTCTTTTCCAACACCACAATTCAAAAGCATCAATTCTTCGGCGCTCAGCTTTCTTCACAGTCCCAACTCTCACATCCATACATGACCACTGGAAAAACCATAGCCTTGACTAGACAGACCTTTGTTGACAAAGTAATGTTTCTGCTTTTTAATATGCTGTCTAGGTTGGTCATAACTTCCCTTCAAAGGAGTAAGTGTCTTTTAATTTCATGGCTACAATCACACTCTGCAGTGAATTTGGAGCCCCAAAAAATAAAGTCAGCCACTGTTTTCACTGTTTCCCCATCTATTTGCCATGAAGTGATGGGACCAGATGCCATGATCTTAGTTTTCTGAATGTTGAGTTTCAAGCCAACTTTTTCACTCTCCTCTTTCACTTTCATCAAGAAACTCTTTAGTTCTTCTTTGCTTTCTGCCATAAGGGTGGTGTCATCAGCATGTCTGAGGTTATTGATATTTCTCCCGACAATCTTGATTCCAGTTTGTGCTTCTCCCAGCCCAGCATTTCGCATGATGTACTCTTCATATAAGTTAAATAAGCAGGGTGACAATATACAGCCTTGATGTACTCCTTTTCCTTTTGGAACCAGTGTGTTGTTCCATGTCCAGTTCTAACTGTTGCTTCCTGACTTGCATACAGATTTCTCAAGAGGCAAGTCAGGTGGTCTGGTATTCCCATCTCTTTCAGAATTTTCCACAGTTTATTGTGAGCCACACAGTCAAAGGCTTTGGCATAGTCAATAAAGCAGAAGTAGATGTTTGTCTGGAGCTCTCTTGCTGTTTCAATGATCCAACAGATGTTGGCAATTTGATCTCTGGTTCCTCTGCGTTTTCTAAAACCAGCTTGAACATCTGGAAGTTCACGGTTCACATATTGCTGAAGCCTGGCTTGGAGAATTTTGAGCATTACTTTGCTAGCATGTGAGATGAGTGCAATTGTGTGGTAGTTTGAGCATTCTTTGACATTGCCTTTCTTTGGGATTGGAATGAAAACTGATCTTTTCCAGTCCTGTGGCCACTGCTGAGTTTTCCAAATTTGCTGGCATATTGAGTGCAGCACTTTCACAGCATCATCTTTTAGGATTTGAAATAGCTCAACTGGAATTCCATCACCTCCTCTAGCTTTGTTCATAGTGATGCTTCCTAAGGCCCACTTGACTTCACATTCCAGGATGTCTGGCTCTAGGTGAGTGATCACACCATCATGATTATCTTGGTCATGAAGATCTTTTTTGTACAGTTCTTCCATGTATTCTTGCCACCTCTTCTTAATATCTTCTGCTTCTGTATGCTTGCATGCTAAGTCACTTCAGTTGTGTCTGACTCTGTGCGATCCTATGGACTGTAGCCCACTGGGCTCCTCTGTCCATGGGATTCTCCAGGCAAGAATACTAGAGTGGATTGCCATACTCTCCTCCAGGAGATCTTCCTGATCCAGGGATCGAACCCGAGGAGTTTCTTGCATCTTCTGCATCGCAGGCAGATTCGTTACTGTTAAGCCATCAGGGAAGCCCTTCTAATGTTAGTATAGAGGAATCGTCTTTCTTTAGTGTTTTCACCTTTATCTTCTTTCATCCTTTAACTTTCGATTCTGTGTACCCTCAGATTACAAATATAGGTATTTTAAGTAGCGTATAGTTGCCTTTTTAAAATATGATCTAAGAATTTTGTCTTTAAATTTGGAGTATTTAAATAATATACATTAAATTTTTATTTATTTATTTATTTTTGGCTATGGTGGGTCTTTGTTGCTGTGCAGGCTTTTCTTTAATTGTGGCAAGCGGGACCACTCTTTAGTTGTCCGACTTCTCAATTCAGTGGTTTCTCTTGTTGAGGTTCTAGGGCTCTAGGGCACAGGTTCAGTAGTTGTAGCACATGGGCTTAGTTGCTTCACACCATGTGGGATCTTCCCAGACCAGGGATTGAATCCATGTCTCCTGCCTTGGCAGGCAGACTCTCTACCACTGAGCCACTAGGGAAGCCCAATAATTCACATTTAATAGAGGTACCAATACATTTAATTTTGATTTACCATCTTAACGCTTTTATTTTCCTGTTTGTTCTTTAATATTTTTCCTCTTTACTGCTTATCACTTTGTTAGTAACATGTTCTTTAATGATTCTGTGAGTGTTATCCTAAAGAAGATAATATGTATCCTTGAACTACTAGAGTAAACCTTAAATTAATACTTTTACAATATCTCAGCTAACCTTGGTACAGTTATTTTTTGGAGGTGGGGGGTACCGAGCTGTGACACAGAAGGGATCTAACCTTTGCCCCCTGGAGTGAAAGTACAGAGTCAACCACCAGACCATCAGGGAAGTCCCAATCCTAGTACAGTTTAATTCCATTATCTGCTGTCTGCCTTTCGTGCTACTGTTGTCATGTGTTTTAATTCTGCATGTACTTTAAACCACACAAAATATTAGGTTATTGTTCCAAACAATCAGTAGTCATTTATATTTACTTGCCCATATGCTTATCTATGCTGATGCTTTTCATCACTTCCTGTTTCATCATGCTCTTACTTGGGATCATTCTTATTCTTCCTGAAGAAGCTTGCTTTAACGTTTCTTCCAGAAAAGATCTGATGGCAATAAATTCTCACCGTTTTTGGTTTTCTGTAGTTTCCTTAATTTTGCCTTCATGTTCATTTCAGTTCCAAAGTGGACATGTCTATTTGTCAAAGCGCAACTTGTATATTCTGTATCATAGCTGCAAGGGAGACTGGGAGAGTGAAAGCAACAAGAGCAGTCTTAGGTTAGGCTCTCAGGAAGCAGATTCTGAGAAGGTGATTTGTGTGCAGGTTCATTGGGCAATAATCTCAGGCGCAACATCTGTAAGTTAGGGAGGGAGGCAGAGTTGAGTCAGATGGAAAAGTTGAACTGCAAAGCAGTTGCAACAGAGGGCTCAGTTGATCTCTAGATCTGGAGCCCTAGAGCTGGAATATTCCTTTAGACTTGCCCCCAAATGAGGTAAGAGGCCAGGCTTTGTACTCTCATACTGACTAGTCATTGAATGTGTTGTGTTGTGCTTAGTCGCTCAGTCGTGTCCGGCTCTTTGCGATGCTACGGACTGTACCCACCAGGGTCTTCTGTCCATAGGATTCTCCAGGCAAGAATACTGGAATGGGTAGCCATTTCCTTCTCCATGGGATCTTCCCCATCCAGAGATCAAACCTGGGTCTCCTGCATTGCAGGCAGATTCTTTACCATCTGAGCCACCAGGGCAGTGCAATGAAGTCATTGAATATGGATTGCCAAGAGAGTAGGGGCACAGTCTTGGGCAAGATATCTCTCTTTTGCCCAGAGACGTTTCTTGAGAAAGAGTCAGCTGTGAGCCACTGGCAGCCAACACTTCTAGCGGCTGAGGAAAAGAGCATTTCAGTCCTAAAGGGGAAATTTTGTTTGACACACTGCAGATCCACTACAGTCTATACCTTGCACCACTTGGATTTGCTTCTTTTGTATAGTCAGTTTGCTTCATCTGGAAACAGCTCCAGGGTTCTGAGTTATCTTCTTTCCTGGGGAAACCTTTGAGAGAAAGGTTAGTGGGACGAAATACACCCCTCACTGCTTCAGCTATCTCAAGCCATAATCTCTAGTCTAGCCACATTCTAGTCTCAAATTCCAGCTTTCTGTCATCTTCAGTCTAGATAGCTTATCTGATGGGTGGCCCAGAGCCTCATTACTGGGTGGTTTGAGCCCACAGTTACTATACTTTTCTTAGACTTTGGCAGCATCCCTGTCCATTTACCATAAATACTGGACAAGGCATACCAAAAGATTTCTCGTCAATCACTTGGGTGCAAAATGCATTTCTCCCCACCTCCATTGAGTAACAGTAACCCCATTGCCTTCTGATGATCACAAACATTTAATTACTCCTGACAGTATGGTTATTCCTTTCCTTTCTTGCTAGTTTTTTGGCACGAGGAGCCCAAGATGATGGACAGTAGTATAGGGAACTCTTACAAGTCCCCTGGTGGAAGCAATGGCCCCTGGAAACCAGATCTCTGGGACTGAAAATTGAGGGTTTGTGGGACTTCCCTGGTGGTTCAGTGGTAAAGAATCTGCTTGCCAATGCAGGAAGCAAGGGTTCACTCCTTGGTCTGGGAAGATCCCACATGCCACAGAGCAACTAAGCCCATGAGCGACAGCTATTGAGCCTGTGCTGTAGAGCCTGGGAGCTACAACTATTGAAGACTGCAAGCTCTAGAGCCCGTCCTCTGCAATAAGAGAGGCCACTGCAATGAGAAGCCTGCACACCGGAACTAGAGAGCAGTCCCTGCTCTCTGCAGCTAGAAAAAAGCCCATGCAGCAACAAAGAGCCAGCACAGCTAAAAATAAATGAAAAAAAATTTTTTTAATTGAGGGGGTGGGAAACTTAAATTCCCTAAATGAGCCAATGGGAGTGACGGTAGGTGAGACCACTGCTACTTACACCTCTTGGTTTCCAAACTCCTGTAGTCTGTCTATTGTGGACACAGTACTACGTAATGAACATTGATTTAGGGTGTATACTGCATCCTGGAAGACAATGTCACATTTCGTCTGGTATCATCTCTAAGCTAGTATCTCAGCTGTACCTTCAAAATGCTATTCTATCACTTTAGGGGTCCAGAAACTTCTGAGGGCTGTAGTATGTGTTATATGAGATGGGACGATGGGTCCCATCGTCACATAGTGATTTCCACACCTCCCTTGCTATAAGTTAGGTTTCTTGGTCAGAGGTGAAGAGGGGATGTTATGCAGAATTGCCTACTGGCAGGTCACTCTTAAGTCATCAGATAGGGTGCTTCTGAAGGCACTGCAGGCAGAAAAGCAAGACTGTAATCTGGAACAAATGTTAATTCCTGTCAAGATGAAGCAATGCACCTTCCAGAGGGGTCCAATGGTCAGCTTGGGTCCAAGTGGCTGGTTGTGCTGTCTCAGGGACCCAGCATACGCCTCTGCCGCTGGTTGACAGGGCACTGCAAAGCAGTAATGCTATGATGGATGCGAGCTCATGCTTTTAGGCTCATTCATAGCCACCAACCCTTCCACAATGACTATTTGAACCCAGAGCTGATTGTGCCAGCACTGGGATGGGTGAAAACAGAGGTTCGCTGACATCCACTGGTTGAAGTGTTCTGTCTGATGGCTCTTCTGGGGGTAGATACTGAAATGTGCTACAAAGACACTCACGTTCTTTGCCCCCTTCCTTAGGTTCATCAGTACCAGAAGCTGGCAAACGAAAGCCCACAGACCAAAGCCACCCACTGCCTGTTTTGTAAATAAAGGTTTATGAGGGGATTTACCTGGTGGTCCAGTGGCTAAGACTCTGCACCCCCAATGCAGGTGGCCCAGGTTTGATTCCTGGTCAGGGAACTAGATTCCACATGCCACAACTAAGAATTTGCATGCTCAACTTAAAAAAAAATCCTGCATGCTGAAACTAAAAGATCCTGCATGCTGAAACTAAGACCTGGTGCAACCAAATAAATAAATATATTTTTTAAAAAGGTATATGGAAACAAAACCATGCTCATGTATTTACATATCGTCCCTATGGCTGCTTATGTACAACAGCAGAGTGAATAGTGGCCAACAGCAACCATATGTCTAGTAAGTCTAAAATACTTCCTTTAACCCTTTACAGAAAAATTTTCCAGGCTGTTGATCTACATACCTCCATATATCTCCTGTCCACGATCTTCCAATCTTCTTCCTTTCAGGTCCTTGATCTAATGTGCCACTGCCTTTAAGTCTGTATGCATTTTCATCTTGGGCCATTTGTCTTTCCACACAAAGTAGAGGACCAGATGTAACATCCAAAACTCTGACCCTTGGGAGGGTTTCCCTTCCATCGTCTTTGAGGATCACCCCTGAGTGAGAGTGTACAGTATCAGCAGCCCACTTTTGGCTTGCACTGGGATATCCAGACAGTTCACCCCAGAGTCAGTCCTGGACTTTAGTCTCACCACCCCACAAACAAACTCAGGAAGAGGCATGAGTGCAGCAGTGGACAATGACATAGTGTTTTAGACCACTTGCACGTGCAGATTACTTTGTTTTTGGCCCCTCCATGCTATGCTATACTTCAATTTTTAAAAACATTTAAATATTTTTGGTTGTTGCGGGTCTTATGTGCGGCTCGTGCAATCTTTATTGCAGCCCACAGGCTTCTCTCTAAGCTGTGGCGTGGGGGCTAAGGAGTTGCAGTGCACGAGCTTGGTTTCCCCTTGGCATGTGGAATCTCAGTTCCCTGACCAGGGATCAAACCTGTGTCCCCTGCATTGGAAGGTGGATTCTTAACCACTGGACCACCAGGGAAGTCCCAACACTTCAGTTTTGTAAAGGATTGCTGCTGGGGTCACGCAACCTTGTAACTTAGTAAGTCTTCTAGAAACCAAGCTCACGGTAGGCCACTTGGTCACGTGATGTCACACAGTCACATGTTGCATCTCTATGGTGATACAGGAACATGCCAGGAGCTATTTATTCAGTGGCATATAGTTGTCTTGAGTTTGCCATATTATACCCCTGATAGATCTTTTTTTCACTATAGAAATCTCTGCTTTCACAATCTTCTTTATTACATGGCTCACATGGCAGAGTTGCTTGTAATGTCACATGAACGAGTTAGTTGCAGAGCCCTTTCTTGCTCTGGGCCCCACTCAAATTTGTTGGTTCTCCATGTGATCAAATAAACAGGTCAGGGCAGGTTTCCCCAGGATGACACATACTATCTCCAGAACCCAAAGGAGATACCAAGTTTTGTGCTGCCTTCTCAACAGATCACTAGATACTTTATTAATGTGATGGGCCCCCAGAATCTTCCTAGGATTGGTCTCCCATTCTCTGGAAAGAGTGTCTTTTACCAAGGCACCAACATACTTGCCACTTCATCCAATAAATATGAAGTTATTGACGTGATGGACCAAGGTGGTGCACTTCAGGATGTTCAGATAATCTTAATCTTTTTATTTTACAACTAACCAGGTCTTAGTTGAAATAATACAGGTCTTTTGTTGCAGCATTCAAAGTCTTAGTTGCAGTATGTGGAATCTAACTCCCTGACCAGAGATTGAACCGCCTCTGCTCCCCAACTCCTCCTACCCCCCAACCCCCACATTGGAGCTCAGAGTCTTAGTCACTGAACCACCAGGGAAGTCCCCAGATAGTCCTAATCCAATTGGCCTACATTATGATGGTGTGTGGACTTCAAAATATATCCACAAATTTGTTCATATTTTTGCTTTAGGAGGTGAGCTTAATTTTTCTCCCCTTGTGGATAACTTGTTTTCAGGGAAGTTAATGGCATGTGCAGACTTTAAAATATGTCCTCAGATTCATTCATATTTTTGCTTCAGGAGGTGGAACTTAATTTTTCTCCCCTTGTGGATCACTTGTTCTCAGGGAAGTTAGTGGCCATCTTGTGAGCAGACACATAAACAACCAAAGGAGAGGCACATGTGATAAGGAACCGAGGCTTCCTGTCAACAGCCATGAATGAGTCATCTTGAAAGTGAATCTTCCACCCTCATTAAGACTTCAAGTGATTGCAGGGTCTGTGGACATCCTGACTGAAACCATTCGAGAGATACTGAACCAGAACGACCCAGCTAAATTACTCCTGCTCCCTGACCCACAGAAACTGTGAGATAATAAATATTACTGTCTGCCAAAGGGTTTTTGTGACATAGTGCCATGGGATACTGCAGAAACCTTCTCAGCATTCATGTATGTGCAGCCCTGACGTGTGAGGTATCTTGGTCAATGGGGGATAAAAGCCAGTGGATAAAAGCTTCTCTCTTTCTTTACCTGGTAAATGGTTCTGAAGCACATTTCATATGGCTTTTCAGATGGTCCCACAGAATCAAGCATTAGTTACCTATGAAAGTAAAAGTGAAAATGTTACTCACTCAGTTGTGTCCGACTCTTTGCGACCCCATGGACTGTCACCTGCCAGGCTCCTCTGTCCATGGGATTTTTCCGGGCAATATACCTTGGACTGCAAGGATATCTAACCAGTCCATTCTGTAGGAGATCAGCCCTGGGATTTCTTTGGAAGGAATGATGCTAAAGCTGAAACTCCAGTAATTTGGCCACCTCATGCGAAGAGTGGAAAAGACTCTGATGCTGGGAGGGATTGGGGGCAGAAGGAGAAGGGGACGACAGAGGATGAGATGGCTGGATGGCATCACTGACTCGATGGCTGTGAGTCTCAATGAACTCCGGGAGTTGGTGATGGACAGGGAGGCCTGGCGTGCTGCGATTCATGGGGTCGCAAAGAGTCGGACACAGCTGAGCAACTGAACTGAACTGAACTGATACTGGAATGGGTAGCCATTCCCTTTTCCAGGGGATAATGGTGACCAATTTGTTAATGCATCTGTGTACTAGCTGTCCTTCTTTCTCTGTTTCACTTAATCTTTTTTTAAAAAATTATTGTTTTCCCTGGAAAAGGAAATGGCAATCCACTGCAGTATTCTTACCTAGGAAATCCCATGGAGGAGCCTGGCAGGCGACGTCCATCAAAAAGAGTTGGACATGACTTAGCAACTAAACGACAACAGCAATGGCAGTTCTAGCCAGTATGTGAGACCAAAAAGTTGTAAGGAGTTGGGGGTTGGGGTTGAAACAAAAATCCTATTGTTGCAGTATATTATTAACGCATTTTTATGGAATTTAGAAAGATGGTAATGATGACCTTATATGTGAGACAGCAAAAGAGACACAGATGTAAAGAACAGACTTTTGGACTCTGTGGGAGAAGGCGAGGGTGGATGATTTGAGAGAACATCATTGAAACATGTATATTATCATATGTGAAATAGATTGCCAGTCCAGGTTCAATGCATGAGACAGGGTGCTCAGGGTGCACTGGGATGACCCTGAGGGATGGGAGGGGGAGGGAGGTGGGAGGGAGGGTCAGGATGGGGAACACGTGTACACCCTTGGCTGATTCATGTCAATGTATGGCAAAAACCACCACAATATTGTAAAGTAATTAGCCTTCAATTAAAATTTAAAAAAATTTTTAAAAATCCTATTGTTTATGGATGAGATTGTTTATTTAGAAAACCAAAATAAACTACAGGTGAATATTTAAACTTAAAAGTATTTATTTATTTTTGGCTGTGCTGGATCTTTGTTGCTGCATGAGGGCTTTCTCTGGTTACAGTGAGCAGGGGCTACCCTGTGTTGCAGAGTAGCTTCTCATTGTGGTGGCTTCTCTTCTTGCAGAGCTTGGGTTCTAGAGAGTAGGGGCTTCAGTAGTCATGACTCACAGGCTTAGTTGTCTGGGGGCATATGGAATTTTCTCAGGCCAGGGATCAAACCTGTGTCCTCTGAACTGGCAGGCAGATTCTTAACCACTGGACAACCAAGGAAGTCCATCAGTTTCACTTACTCTTATTCCTTACTCTCTTCCCCTGGGATTGCCCTCCCCAAAAGCTTTTTGCACAGACTCCTTTGTCTGTTTTCAGGGGAACCCACAAGATAATGTAAAAAAAGCACTTGACACAATTCAAACTTGATTTTATATACAACTACCCAGTATTTATTAAGTACTGCTTATTTAACTTCTATGCAGAGTACATCATGGGAAACGCTGGGCTGGAAGAAGCATAAACTGGAATCAAGATTGCCGAGAGAAATATCAATCACCTCAGATAGGCAGATGACACCACCCTCATGGCAGAAAGTGAAAAGGAACTAAAAAGCCTCTTGATGAAAGTGAAAGAGGAGAGTGAAAAAGTTGGCTTAAAACTCAACATTCAGAAAATGAAGATCATGGCATCCGGTCCCATCACTTCATGGGAAATAGATGGGGAAACAGTGGAAACAGTGTCAGACTTTATTTTTGGGGGCTCCAAAATCACCGTAGATGGTGATTGCAGCCATGAAATTAAAAGATGCTTACTCCTTGGAAGGAAAGTTATGACCAACCTAGACAGCATATTCAAAAGCAGAGACATTACTTTGCCAACAAAGGTCTGCCTAGTCAAGGCTATGGTTTTTCAGTAGTCATGTATGGATGTGAGAGTTGAAGTGTGAAGAAAGCTGAGTGCCAAAGAATTGATGCTTTTGAACTGTGGTGTTGGAGAAGAGTCTGGAGAGTCCCCTGGACTGCAAGGAGATCCAACCAGTCCATTCTGAAGGAGATCAGCCCTGGGATTTCTTTGGAAGGAATGATGCTAAAGCTGAAACTCCAGTACTTTGGCCACCTCATGCGAAGAGGTGACTCATTGGAAAAGACTCTGATGCTGGGAGGGATTGGGGGCAGGAGGAGAAGGGGATGACAGAGGATGAGATGGCTGGATGGCATCACCGACTTGATGGACGTGAGTCTGAGTGAACTCCAGGAGTTGATGGACAGGGAGGCCTGGCGTGCTGCGATTCACGGAGTTGCAAAAAGTCAGACACGACTGAGCGACTGAACTGAACTGAACTGAACCCAGTATTTAGCATCTTATCTTATTAATGCAGAAATATTGAAATTAGAATGAGTGTTACTATCTCCATTATGGTTTAACATCATTTTGGCTGTATTAGTCAACACATATAATACAAGGGCAAGCATATTAGATAAGAAAAATAATATTGGAAAGAAAGAGATAATACGATCTCTATTTAGCAGTGTGCCCAGTGGTCCCATCGATTTGTCCCTTGTTTCAACAGTGTTTGGAGGGAACAGACCTAGGGCCCCATACTCTGACCACCCTCCAACCTCCTCTCCAGCCACAAGTCCAATACCGCCTTCTTGGCCATTCCCTGCCTCTGGAACCAACCAACCCTGAGGTTAGCCCTTTATTGCCCACCAACCAGGAGCTCCAAGATTCATTAGGATTATTCCACTGAGATGGAGGCCATTGTCAATGGCCTGGTAAACCTGCATCTGCTGGCCTCCTATACCCACTTCTTTCTGGACTTCTATTCTGACCACAAGGATGTGGCTCTAGAAGGTAGAAGATCCTTCTTCTGAGCGTTGACCAGAAGAAGCACCAGTATACCTCATGCCTCTTGAAGAGGGAAAATCAGCACAATGACTACACCCTCTTCAGGACCTGCAAAAGCTGTCTCAAGATGAAAGGTGTAAAACCCTGGACACCATGGAAGACTCTATGGCCCTGGAGAAGAACTTGAACTAGGCTCGTGGGGATTTGCGTGCCTTGGGCTTGGTCCATACATCCCCCACCCCATCTCTGTGACCTCCTAGAGAACCACTTCCTGGATGAACAAGTGAAACTCATCATCAAGAAGTTGGACCACTACTTGACTAATTTCTGCAGGCTGTCCAGCCCTAGTCTGGGCTGAGAGAGTATCTCTTGAAAAGTCTTAACTTCCAGAAGGACCAGGAATCACCAGAGCCCAGCAGCCTTTGAGGAGTCTCTCTGCTGCCCACCTGATGTCAGAGCTTCAGCCTGATCCTGTATCTATAGCCACTAGGCAACTCTTTAACCACCCTGGAATCTTCTGTTAAGCCTTAGACCAAATGGAAACATTAATGTTTTGCAGCAACAAACAAACAAAAGCCCTATCTCTCTTTGTAGACAATTGTTTAGTTGGGACACCCAAAAGGATTGAAGGAAAAACTATCACAAACAATAAAAAAATTTAGTAAAGTATCATGATATAAAATTCACATGTAGAAATCAGTAGCCTTCCTCTATATACTAAGCAATCAGAAGATATAATGAAAGAGAAGATACATTTAAAATAGCAAAAGTAAAATAAAATATCTACTGTAGATCTAAAAGACATGTGCAAAACCTCTGAGTAAAATCTATGAAACACACATGAAAGACACAATAGTGGACTGTAACAAATAGATCCATCTCACTTTTGGATTGGAAGATTCAGTTTGTAAAGTTGTCAATTCTCTGTCAAGTAAGTGATGTACTTACTAGTCATGATCTCAGTGGAAATTATCATTGGGTTTTGATTGTTTATTTTGTAGGGTTGAACAAATTTATTATACAAAGTTTATTCTTCCAAAAGGAAAGAATAAACAAGTAAGAATTGCTAGTAAAATCCCTTAAGAGAAAAGTAGAGTCTAGCCCACAAAGACATTAAAATGTTACAACTAAATGTTATAATTAAAACAGCATAGAAGTGACACATGAACAGATAGACCACTAGAACTGTATAGAAACCCAGAAATAGACCTAGGTGCAAAAGGAAATTTGGCATACAAGAAAAGGTTGTATTTCAAATCAGTGGGGAAAAAACTTTTAACAAATGGTATTGAGACCATATGGGAAAAAGTAACATGAGATTCATTCTTTTGATAAGCTGGAATAGATGGTAAATGAACAAGAGATCTAAGTATGAACACTGAAAACACATAAATACTAGAAGAAAATCTGAGAGCATTTCTTTATAGCCTGGGAGTGGGGTAAACATTCATAATTTCACAAATCAGAAGAAGTAGAAGAAAAAAATTGATAACTTTCACTGAAAAGACATAAACATGCTTTGTGGGAGATAAATTAGAGAAATAAAGAGACACAGAGAGAGAGAACCATAAATTTTCAAAAGACAAATTGACAAATGGGGAAAAGGTATTATAGCTTGCATCACAGAAGGCTAATACTTCTAATATATGAAGTGTTCCTGATTTTTAAAATAAGAAAAATATACAAACATAGTAGAAAAAGAAATGCAAATGGCAAAGATGCTCAGCCTATTTCATAAGATTGAAGGAAATGCTTGTTAATAAGGGAAGTGCTTGTTAAAATTACCCTGAGATAATATTTCTCCCCTACCAGATTGGCAAAATCCAGAAGTTGACAGTGTACTTTGATGGTGAGAGATAGGAAATGAGGCTTGCCCATTACTCACGAAATGCAAAGTGATATAATCTTAATGGGGGGCAACTTGGCAATATCTAGCAAAATTAAATATGCATTTACTCTTAGATTTAGCAATCCAAGGAACCTATCACAGAGTGCGTGCCTGCTAAGTCGCTTCAGTTGTATCCAGCTCTTTGCCATCCTATGGACTATAGCTAGACAGGCTTCTCTATCCATGGCACTCTCAGGCAAGAATACTAGAATCAGTTGCTATGCCCTCCTCCAGGGGATCTTTCTGATACAGGGATCGAACCTGTGTCTTTTGTGTCTCCTGCATTGGCAGGTGGGTTCTTTACCACTAGTGCCACCTGGAGAGTCACAGGTAAAACTATGAAATGACATACAAACATGGAGTTTATTGCAACACTTTCTGTAAACAATGCAAGTATCTATCAATAACGACTGGTTGAATATTGGCTCTGTGAAAATGGAGGACTACACAGTTGTAAAAAGCAATGAGAACAATCTCCACTGCTATGATCTAAATTGTGTTCCTTCCCTCAAAATTCCTATGTTGAAGCCCTACCCCCAATGTGATAATATTAATATTTGGAGATGGAGCCTTTTGGTAATTAGGTTTAAATGAGGTCATGAGGGTGTGGCCCTCATTATGGGATTAGTGCCCTTATGAGAAGAGGTACTAAAGGGCTTACTCCTCTTGCCATGTGAGGACACCGTGATCAGGCAGCCTTCTGTTAGCCAGGAAGAAAGCTCTTACCAGAAACTCATAATGCTAGTGTCTTGACCTTGAACTCCCAGCCTTTAGAACTATGAGAAAATTAATTTCTGTTGTATAAACCACCCAGTCTGTAGTATTTTAAAAATACTTATTTGGCTGCACTGGGTCTTAGGTGCAGCACACAGGATCTTTGATCTTCTTTGCAGCATGCAGAATCTTTAGCTACAAGTGAACTCCTAGTTGTGGCATGTGGGATCTAGTTCCCTGACCAGGGATCAAACTCAGGCCCCCTGCAGTGGGAGCGTAGAGTCTTAGCCACTGGACTACCAGGGAAATGCCTTTGTTGTGGCAGTCCAAGCTGCTTAAGATACCTATCTACCTCTATGCAGTGATCCCAGGATATATGGCTCAATGAGAAAAAAAAACAAGGTACAGATTGGTGCACAGAATGCTGTCCTTTGGGTAAGAAAAATATGGAAATATGAATATGCAAATGTCTTTGGTGATATTTTTGTAAAGAAAAAGTGAAAGCATAAATTTTTACTACAGAGCAATCTTTTCCAGTCTTTTTATTCCAAAGGAACTCTTACAATTATTTTTAGATCCCAGAGGACCTTGCATAAAAATTATATCTACAGCTCGTGGTACATTAGCTTGCTTGTAAAATGTACATATAATTGCCCAATAATAATCCACAGTGCTCTTTTGAGTAGAGAATGCTATTTTCCCCCTCCCTGGGAGTGTGCGTTTTGCTTAACTTGTTAGCAAATCATTTTTTGTGGCTTCTCCAGTCACAAAGAATATTAACTCCAATGCGAATCACTAGTGTAGGTAAGGGAAGTTTTAGCTGTCATTAAAAAAAAAAATTCCTACATGAGTATTTAACATTATCCAAAAAGATCTTCCCAGATGGCACTAGTGGTAGAGAACACGCCTGCCAATGCAGGAGACATAGACTCGAGTTTGATCCTGCATTGGGAAAATCCCCTGGGGAGGGAATAGCAACCCGCTCCAGTATTCTTGCCTGGAGAATCCCGTGAACAGAGGAGCCTGGCGGGCTACCATTCAGTGGCTCACAAAGAGTTAGACATGACTATAGTGACTTTGCACACAACACAAAAAGATCTGAAGTTTTACTACAAATTTCTACTATACTAGATGTTAACTAGGTATAACATGTGTATGTGTGGGTTTTTCCCCACTGAAAAGTAATAATTACTTTATAGCCAAACATTCTTTTTTAAAAAGTACTTACTTATTTATATATCTATTACTTTGGCTGCGCTGAGTTTTAGTTGCAGCACTCGGGATCTTCGTTGAAGCCTGTGGAATCTCTTAGTTGTGGCATGCAGGCTCTTCATTGTGGCATGCGGGATCTAGTTCTCTGACCAGGGATCAAACCCAGGGTTTGGGATCTCGCAGTCTTAGCCACTGGACCACCAGGGAAGGCCCCAAACATTCTTGAAAAAAAAAAAAAGATTAAGGTAAGCTTAGTCAACCTTTTTTGAAATTATCTGGTTTCTTTCCTTTGCACAAAATTTTAAAGTTTTATTGAGATATGATTCACATACCATGCACTACACCCATTGCAAGTGTATAATTCAGTGATTGTCAGTATATTGACAAGTGTACGCAATTATCATCACAGTCAATTTTAGAAAGTTTTCATCATCTCAGGAAGAAATCCAATACTCTTTAGCTATAGCCACCTCCCTTCCCCCACCATACACCCCAGCCCAAGGTAACTACTAATCTCTCTCTTTTTTTAAATTATTTATTAATTTTTTATTTTTGGCTATGCTGGGTCTTCATTGCTGTGTGGGCTTTTCTCTGGTTGCAGAGAGTGGGGGCTACTCTTTATTGCAGTGGGCAAGCTTCTCATTGTGATGACTTTTGTTGTAAAGCACAGGCTCTAGGGTACGAGGGCTTCAGTATTTGCAACTCCTGGGCTCTAGAGCACAGGCTCAATAGCTGTGGCATATGGGCTTAGTTGCTCTTTCGCATATGGGATCTTCTTGGATCAGGGATCAAACCTGTGTCTCCTGCATTGACAGGTGGATTCTTTACCACTGAACCACCAGGGAAGACCTATTTGAAGGTTCTAGTAGCCATGTACAGTAATTAGCCCCTTTACTTGTCAAATAGCTGTTGTTTGTAGGTCAGTCACTCAGTCAGTTCAGTTGCTTAGTCGTGTCTGACTCTTTGCAACCCCATGGACTGCAGCATGCCAGGCCTCCCTGTCCATCACCAACTCCTGGAGTTTACCCAAACTCATGTCCATCGAGTTGGTGATGCCATCCAACCAACTCATCCTCTGTCGTCCCCTTCTGCTCCTACCTTCAATCTTCCCCAGCTCAGGGTCTTTTCCAATGAGTCAGTTCTTTGCATCAGGTAGCCAAAGGAATGGAGTTTCAGTTTCAGCCTCAGTCCTTCCAATGAATATTCAGGACTGATTTCCTCTAGGATGGACTGGTTGAATCTCTGCTGTCCAAGGGACTCTTAAGAGTCTTCTCCAACACCACAGTTCAAAAGCATCAATTCTTTAGCATTCAGTGTTCTTTATAGTCCAACTCTTACATCCATACATGACTACTGGAAAAGCCATAGCTTTGACTAGATGGACCTTTGTTGGCAAAGTAATGTCTCTATTTTTTAATATACTGTCTAGGTTGGTCATAACTTTCCTTCCAAGGAGTAAGCGTCTTTTAATTTCATGGCTGAAGTCACCATCTTCAGTGATTTTGGAGCCCCCCAAAATAAAATCTGTCATTGTTTCCATTTTTTCCCCATCTATTTCCCATGAAGTGATGGGACCAGATGCCATGATCTTCGTTTTCTGAATGTTGAGCTTTAAGCCAACTTTTTCACTCTCCTCTTCACTTTCATCAAGAGGCTCTTTAGTTCTTCTTTGCTTTCTGCCATAAGGGTGGTGTCATCTGCAGATTTGGGGTTATTGATGTTTCTTCCAGCAATCTTGATTCTAGCTTGTACTTCATCCAGCCCAGCCTTTCTTATGATGTACTCTGCACATAAGTTAAATAAGCAGGGTGACAATATACAGCCTTGACGTACTCCTTTCCCAATTTGGAACCAGTCTGTGGTTCCATGTCCAATTTCTAACTGTTGCTTCCTGACCTGCACGCAGATTTCTAAGGAGGCAGGTCAGGTGGTCTGGTATTCCCATTTCCTTCAGAATTTTCCACAGTTTATTGTGATCCACACAGTCAAAGGCTTTTGCATAGTCAATAAAGCAGAAGTAGATGTTTTTCTGGAACTCCCTTGCTTTTTCAATGATCAAATGGATGTTGACAATTTGATCTCTCATTCTTCTGCCTTTTCTAAATCCAGCTTGAATATCTGGAAGTTCACAGATCACATACTGTTGCAGCCTGGCTTAGAGAATTTTGAACATTACTTTACTAGCATGTGAGATGAGTGCAATTGTGCGGTAGTTTGAGCATTCTTTGGCATTGCCTTTCTTTGGGATTGGAATGAAAACTGACCTTTTCCAGCCCTGTGGCCACTGCTGAGTTTTCCAAATTTGCTGGTATATTGAGTGCAGGACTTTCGCAGCATCATCGACATGTTTGTAGGTGTCTTTAAATTTTGGAGTCAGCTAGACTAAATGTGTTCCCTAACAATTCATGCATTAAATCCTAATGCCCAATGTGATGGCATTTGACCATGGGGCCTTTAGGAGGGGATTAGGTCACAAAGGTGGGGCCCTCATGAATGATTACTGCTTTTATAAAAGAGATCCTTCCCCTGCCCTTCACTTCCTTGAAAAGATGGCTCTATGAACCAGGAAGCAGGTCTCACTGAATATGCTAGTGCCTTGATCTCGAAACTCCTGACCTTCAGAACTGTAAGAAGTAAATGTCTGCTGTTTGTAAGCCACTTGGTCTATGATAGTCAATCGTTGTTTAGTCACTAAGTTGTGTCCAACTTTGTGACCCCATGGACTGTAGCTTGCCAGGCTCCTCTGTCCATGGGATTCTCCAGGCAAGAAGACTGCAGTGGGTTGCTATTTCCTTCTCCAGGGGATCATCCCGACCCAGGGATCGAACCCCCATCTCCTGCATTGGCAGATAGGTTCTTTAGCACTGAGCCACCAGGGAAATCCCTGATAGTTGATTATAGTAGCCCAAATGGACTAAGAGCCATTGCTGAATGTGCCAGTTCAGCGCAGACAGTGCGCAAAGGAACAGAGCACCTCACATTACCAGTCCATGTAAAACTCATTCATAAATGTTTCTTGTCACAAAAATGTACTTTTTTTTATGTCTATTGTCCCCTACTGCATTGAGAAAGCCCACATGCAGCAATGAAGACTCAGGGCAGTCAAAAATAAATAAATAAGCAAAAGGGCATGTATACAGAAATGAAAGGAATTTATGGCCATTTTTAAGTCTACCATAAGTGGGGACATCTTCTGTCAGAAAGCATAGAAACTGTCAAAGACTAATGGAGCCATTTTAAAAGGGCACAGGAGACAATCTTTTGGGGCTTCCACTGGCCTAAGATAGGACAATGGAATTTGCTTTAAAATACTCCAGAAAGAAAACTCCCTGGTTGTCCAGTGATTAAGACACAGCACTTTCTTTCCTGTGGTCCCAGTTCAATCCCTGGTTGGGGAACTAAGATCGCTCAAGCCATGAGGCACGGCCAAAAAATAAAATAAAATAAATTCCTCTAGAAAAAACAAAGTTGGGGTGTGAACAGATGAAATGTTTGGCAGAACGTTGAATATAGTAGAAGTTGAGTGATAGACACAAGAAAACTCATGTTAGTAGTTTCTTTGCTTTTGGTATACTTGAAATTTTCCTTAAGAATTTTTTAAGTAATACTATTTCAGGTTAAAAAATGTAGAAAATACAGAAATAGCCAAAATATAAAATTATTGGCTAATCCCACCACTCAGAGGTGGGGGGATATATATATATATAATAACAGCTAATATATATATATATATATATATATATAATAACAGCTAATAACAACAGTGAACCATTCTTCCGGGCTGTTCCTATTCATGTTTGCAAACCCTGGCCCGTCCGGCATTCCTCAGGTGTCATTAGCCATCATTACATAAACACAGCCTTCTGCTACTCTTTGGGGAGCCGAACCTCATGGCTATCTATGGGAGAAGCAACTTGCTTGCAAATTGGCATCTACAATATGGAGACTCTGTCCTTGGCACAGTGGCTTTGGGACACATGTTAGAAACCATTTTTTTTTTGCCCTGACTCAGGATTTTACCTGGGGAGGTCCTCTCTGGCTCTCATACAGGTCTCCCCTCCAACTTGTCTAGCTGTCTATCTCTGCTTGGACTGTCAGTTTCTCATACCCACAAAGGGAATTGTGAGTATGCCATGATCTTATATCTGAATTCAGTTCATCTTAAACATACCCTACACATTTGGAGAGACTCTGCACCACCCCCCCACCCTTTTAATTTGCGGGGAGTGGGGTAACAAGAAGACTGAACTTTTGCTTAATTCATATGGATTCATTTTGCAAACAGAGCTTCAGTGTTAAAAGAATCTGCCTACCAATGCAGGAGATGCAGGAGACATGGGTTGCATCCCTTGACTGGGAAGATCCCCTGGAGGAGGAAATGACAACCCACTCTTGTATTCTTGCCTGGGGAAGCCCATGGACAAAGGAGTCTGGCAGGCTACAGTCCAGGGGGTCTCAAAGAGTCAGACACGAATTAACAACTAACCACTCCAGTGTTCTTGCCTGGAGAATCCCAGGGACGGGGGAGCCTGGTGGGCTGCCATCTACGGGGTCGCGCAGAGTCGGACACGACTGAAGCGATTTAGCAGCGGCAGCAACACATGCATTTTGCAAACTTAACAAATTGGGATCATATCCTCCCCCCTTTTTTTTGCTTTATATATCCTGGAAATAATTTCATGTGCCAGTGAATATACTTTCTAATATGATTTTTAGTGGTAGCATAATTTTCTGAAAGAAAAGTCTGCATAGTATACATTCAAATAATTTTCCGTAGCCTTTTAACAAAAATTTTATTTATTTGGCTGTGTCGGGTCTTAGTTGTGGGCACGTGGGATCTTTCATTGTGGCACTTGGGCTTAGTTGCTCTGCAGCATGTGGGAGCTTAGTTCCCTGACCAGGGATCGAACCCAAGTCTCCTGCATTGCAGGGCAGATTCTTAACCACTGGATCACCAGGGAAGTCCCCACAGCCTTTTTCACAGCTCTAAGTAATGCTGCATTGAAAGTAACAAAACCTTCCACTGCATCTCCATTTCCCTAGGATAGGTTCCTAGAAATGAGATTACTGAATCAAGGCATTTGAACATATGCGTGTATGTGATACATCAAAAAGTTATCAGTGTTCTATGTGAAAACCGTTTTCCTTTGATTTGCTTTTTTTTTGCTTGTACGTCTAATCTTTTTTTTTTTCCCTCTAATATAATTGCTTTATAATGCTGTGATAGTTTCTGCTGCACAACAGAGGGAATCACTATATGTATACATATATCCCCTCTCTCTTGGCCCTCCCTCCCATCCCTTTTGTTCATCACAGATCACTGAGCTGAATTCCCTGTGCTTTATAGCATCTTCCCACTAGCTATCTATTTAGTGGTTGCTCAGTCATGTCCAGCTCCTTGTGACCCCATGGACTGTAGCCCCGCCAGGCTCCTCTGTCCATGGAATTCTCCAGGCAAGAATACTGGAGTGGGTTGCTTTCCTCCAGGGGGTCTTCCTGACCCAGGGATTGACCCCAGGTCTCCTGCATTGCAGGCAGATTCTTTACTGTCTGAGCCACCAGGAAAGCCATTTTACACATGGTAATGCATATATGTCTATCCCAATCCCCCAGTTCATCCCACCCTCCCCTACTTTTCTTTGGTTATTGGTAAACAAAAGAAGCATTTCAATGGTTTGTGGAGAAATGTCAGGAGATATGAAGGGAAAGAAGCACACAGAGCTTTCTCTTGAAGGATACTTTTATTGTGCACTGCATCTGCTTTAGTAAATGGGAGGAGTGAGCAGTAAAGTGTTGGCGCTCCTAGACAGGTGTCTTAGCCATTTCTCTATCTGTGAGAACAGAGTCACAGGAGTACTGATCCCTGTGTCCTATTCCGATCTCATGAGATAATCCACACAAGGCCCAGCTTTCTCCTACTGTAATGCAAACACATCACTGTCAGGGTCATGACATGAACGGACATTTGGAAATATTCCAAAATGTTAACCGAGTTTATCGCCAGATGATAGCACTACATGTGATTTTGAGTTTTCCTTTTTTTCCTACCTTGTTATATATTTTTGAAAAAAAAATTTTTAAGATAATGATCAAGTGCTACTTTATTATTTTTTTCTTCAAGTGCTACTTTAATGAAATGAAAAGACTCTAAAACAGTTTGTAAAAATGAGGCAGCCCCCAGCTGGAAGCCCTCATTCCCCAAGATTGGCAATCAATTCAGCATCACAAGCTAGCCACCCCCCAGACACCTGACATCCTCACCCCGTGCCCCCACAGCTGCCTGCCCCTCCCCCCAGAAACTGCATGGGATAGTGTCTTGGGGCCAACCTGCCCAGTGCACAACTGTGACCCCTTAGACCCTAAGCTGCTCTCACCATGGCAAATTGAGGGGTTGGCTGGTGGGGAAGAGGGTCGTACTGGAGTTAAGCAGGGGTGGGGAAGCTCAGGACTCCAGTGGAGCCCCAGACCATCCAGTACCACCATCTGCTTCTCTGGCTTGGCAAACCCCAGACGACCCTGGATCATTTTTAGAATTGACAGAGGCCGTTCAGATCACCTAGCCTGTGGTCCAGCCTAGGCTTCGCATGAGAATCAGGCAGCAAGTGTCTTAAAACACACGGATGCTCTGGCCTCATCCCAGACCTATTAGATCAGAACTCCGGAGGTGGCCCCTTGTCATCGGCAGGTGAGTCTGTTGGTCAGACAAGGTTGAGAACCACTCAGTCCAAACCCTACATCTTATTATCTGAGATGCTCTGCCATGCGGTATCACACAGCCTGTGATAGGACTTGAACACATACCGCCACTGGTTATGCAGCTTGACTCATCACTGTCCTTCCTTATATCTTGAGGGTGCCTGGTTGTTTACCTAGATTTTCTGAGCTATCATCTCTATTGGTCTGCATAACACAGGATGAGGAAGGCAGGCAGACATTGTTATCTCTGCTCTGAAGACCAGGAAACTGAGGCCCACTAGGGTGAAGTGGATTGCAAGTCTGAGATGGAGCCAGAATTGTAATCTGACTTCATTTCCAAGACACCCAGTAGCAGGACCCCTTCCAAGGGGAGTCACTCAGGTGAGTCTGCATTTCTGAGCCCTGCCCCAGATGCACTGTATCAGCACAGCTGGATGTGGGAGGGAGTGAATGCAGTTTTTAGAAACTCCTGAGGGATTGTGATGGACACAAAGTTTGAGGATCATTTCAAGTGCCTCCATGGTGGTTAACTACATAATAACATACATGCCTGCGTGCATGCTCAGTTGCTTCAGTGGTGTCCAACTCTGTGACCCTATGGACTACAGTCTGCCAGGCTCCTCTGTCCATGGGGTTGTTCCAGGCACGAATACTGGAGTGAGTTGCCATGCCCTCCTTCAGGGGATATTTCAGACCAAGGGATTAAATCCTCCTTCTTTAATTTCTTTAAGAAGAAATTAAAGAATGTTATATAAATGGAATCATATAGTGTATATTCTTTTTGAATCAATTTTTTATACTCAGCATAATTCTCTGGAGATTCATCCCTTTATTCTTCTGAGTGTATTTTTTTAAAAAATTGCAAATGGGTGTTGAATTTTTTACATGTTTTTTCTGCATCAATTGATCCGATCCTGTGATATTTCTTCTTTAGTCTGTTAACATGGTAGATCACATTGATTGATTTTTTAAATCTTGAACCGGCTTTGCATTCCCGGAACTCCACTTGGTCATGGGACATCATTCTTTTTATATATTGCTGAATTCTATTTGCTAGTATTTGTTAAGGATTTTACATTTGCATTCATGGGGGATATTGGTCTACCTATTGAGTTTTTATTTCAACCATTATACTTCAAAAATTTTTAATTCTATGTTGGAGTATAGTTGATTTACAGTCTTGTTAGTTGCAGGTGTGGAGCAAAGTGATTTAGTTACACATATACACGTATCTATTCTTTTTCAGATTGTTTTCCCATGTAGGTTATCACAGAGTATTGAGTTCCCTGTGCTCTATAGCAGGTCCTTGTTGGTTATCTATTTTATACATAGTAGTGTATATGCGTTAATCCCAAACTCCTAATTTATCCCTTCCCCAATTATATTTTAAATTTCCAAACATTCTACTTAATTTGCTTCAAAAACTGCCATGTAATTGACAGTCTCCTGTTGCTCTCTCATTTTTGTGTTTCTGTAGTGATAAGAGAAAGTGAGCTCATATTTGACTTATCTTGATCTGGGGGAAATCCCAAGGGTTTACACTAGGGAAGATTTCCTCCAAGTAGAATTGCATTTCTTTGTGCTGGGGGGTCAGACAACCAGTCTCCTGGGTCCCCTTCAGCCCCCGTTGTACCTTCCCATCAGAGTTTCAGACACAGCTCCCCACCCAGCCCTTTTGTTGATTGTCTAATCTCCTGAATGCAGGGCTGTCAGCATCTACTGTCCAGGCAACTCTGATTTTCAGGAATTTTCCCCTTGAAGTTTTCTCTCTGCTTCTTGAAAACCCAGAAAAACAGTACAAACAATGATTTTTGTATTTGTTTGAGGTCATCTAAGAATTTCTAGTCCACTACAGTGCTGGCAGCAGAATTAGATTCCAATTTCACACCTATCAGAGTGGCAAACACTTCAATACCTGATATTTCATGTGTTGAGGACATGAGCAAGTTAAACCCTTACGCATTAGTGGTTGGAGCATAAATTGGGAGAGCCACTTCAGAGAGCTAGTTATTATCTAGAAAAATTCAGCTGCACACATCTCACATTCTACTCTTGGTATATATACTCCAGAGAAACTCTTCCACACATGTCCTAATAGACAAGTATAAGAACATCCACCATGCTTTGTTTATAAGAGAACTCATTGGAAACAATGTTCATTTAAAAGCATACATTATGGTATATGTATACAATGGAATACTAGGAAGCAATGGAAATGAACAAACTAGAGCTGCATGTATTAATATGGATAAATCTCACAAATATAAGTGAGCAAAAAAAGTGACTTGCAGAAAAATACATAAATATGATTACATTTGCATAAAGACTAAAGCATGCAGAACAACAGCAATTATGACTTCAGTCAGCCAGTTCAGTCGCTCAGTTGTGTCCGACTCTTTGCGACCCCATGAATCGCAGCACGCCAGGCCTCCCTGTCCATCACCAACTCCCAGAGTTCACTCAAACTCACGTCCATCGAGTCAGTGATGCCATCCAGCCATCTCATCCTCTGTCGTCCCCTTCTCCTCCTGCCCCAATCCCTCCCAGCATGAGAGTCTTTTCCAATGCGTCAACTCTTCACATGAGGTGGCCAAAGTACTGGAGTTTCAGCTTTAGCATCATTCCTTCCAAAGAACACCCAGGATTGATCTCCTTTAGAATGGACTTGTTGGATCTCCTTGCAATCCAAGGGACTCGCAACAGTCTTCTCCAACACCACAGTTCAAAAGCATCAATTCTTCGGTGCTCAGCTTTCTTCACACTCCAACTCTCACATCCATACATGACCACAGGAAAAACCATAGCCTTGACTAGACAGACCTTTGTTGGCAAAGTAATGTCTCTGCTTTTGAATATGCTATCTAGGTTGGTCATAACTTTCTTTTCAAGGTGTAAGCATCTTTTAATTTCATGGCTGCAATCACCATCTGCAGTGATTTTGGAGCCCCAAAATATAAAGTCTGACATTTTCCACTGTTTCCGATCTATTTCCCATGAAGTGATGGGACCAGATGCCATGATCCTAGTTTTCTGAATGTTGAGCTTTAAGTCAACTTTTTCACTCTCCTCTTTCACTTTCATCAAGAAGCTTTTTAGTTCCTCTTCACTTTCTGCCAATAAGGGTGGTGTCATCTGCATATCTGAGGTGATTGATATTTCTCCTGGCAATCTTGATTCCAGCTTGTGCTTCTTCCAGCCCAGCGTTTCTCATGATGTACTCTGCATAGAAGGTAAATAAGCAGGGTGACAATATACAGCCTTGACGTACTCCTTTTCCTATTTGGAACCAGTCTGTTGTTCTATGTCCAGTTCTAACTGTTGCTTCCTGACCTGCATATAGATTTCTCAAGAGGCAGGTCAGGTGGTCTGGTATTCCCATCTCTTTCAGAGTTTTCTACAGTTTATTGTGATCCACACAGTCAAAGGCTTTGGCATAGTCAATAAAGCAGAAACAGATGTTTTTCTGGAACTCTCTTAGGAATGCATAAATAAGTAGGAGTATGAAGAAACACATAATTCTAATACAACACCAAACTGAGAACAGCAGCTGTTTCTAAGAGGTAGGTTGAAGGGACTTCCCTGGTGGTCCAGTGGCTCAGCGTTGGAGCTCCCAATACAGGGGGCTTGGGTTTGATCCCTGGTCAGGAAACTAGATCCCACATGCCACAACTAAAAGAAAAGGTCCTGCGTGCTACAATGAAATTTGAAGATCTTGCATGCCTCAGCTAAGATCTGGCACAGCAAATAAATAAATACAATAGAAAGAAGGGTAGGGATATAAATGGGGGAGGTGGACCCAGGAGCTTCAACTGAATCAACATTTGAAAAAAGTAATTTTATTTATTTACTTATTTTTGCCTGTGCTGGGTCTTTGTTGCTGTGTGGGCTTTCTCTCTAGTTGTGGAGAGTGAGGGAGGGAGGTGGGGACAGGAGGCTGCTCTTCACTGCAGTACACAGGCTTCTCACTGTGGTGGTTTCTCTCATTGCAAAGCACAGGCTCTAGGGCTAGCAGGGTTCAGCAGTTGCAGTTCCTGAGCTCTGGAGCACTGGCTCAGTAGTGGTGGCAAATGGGATTAGTTGGGCTTCCTTGGTGGCTCAGTCGGTAAAGAATCTGCCTGCAATGTAGGAAACCCAGGTCCGATCCCTGCATGGGAAGATGCCCTGGAGAAGGGAATGGCAACCCACTCCAGTGTTCTTGCCTGGAGAATTCCATGGACAGAGGAGCCTGGTGGGCTATTGTCCGTGGGGTCACAACGAGTCAGACCCATCTGAGCAACTAACACACACACACAGGCTTGGTTGATCCATGGCATGTGGGATCCTACTGGACCAGGAAACGAACCCTGCATTGGCAGTGGATTCTTTACCACTAAGTCATCAGGGAAGCCCTGGATTAATACTGTTTCATTTCTTAAACTAGGTGATGAATACATGACTATTCACTCTATTATTCTTTTATTTATTTATTTATTTACAAACTGTGTCTTGTCATCGAGCCACCTTGGTACCTCTGAGTACTTCTAATGGCGTGAACCCCAGAGTCTGCAGTGGTAATGAGATTGTTGAGTTCAGTCAGGAAGAAGGTGTGGCATGAGAAAAGAAGACAGCTGAGGTCCACCAACATCTCTGAAGGCTGCAAGGGGGAGGAGTTGGCAAGTGTGGTGTTTACAAATCCTCAGAAGAGCATTTTAAGACTGCTTGCTTGGTAGGCAGCTTCCAAAATGGCTCCCAATGATGCCCCTCCTGCATTTATATCTTTGGGTAATAACTTCCCACGGAATATGGGCTAGACACAGTCCCTTGATTCTAATAAGTGTTAGTTGCTCAGTCATGTCTGACTCTTTGTGACCCCATAGACTATAGCCCGCCGGGGTCCTCTGTCCATGGAATTGTACAGGCAAGAATACTAGAGTGGGTTGCCATTCCTTCTCCAGGGGATCTTCCCAACCTAGGGATCAAACCCAAGACTCTTGAATTGCAGGAAGATTCTTTACTTTCTGAGCCACTAGAAAAGCCCTGATTCTAACAAAGAAGTGGGCAAATGCAGTGGGATGTCTCTTCCCAGCTTAGGCTAAAAAAGAATGTGACTTCCATCTTGCTTGAATTGATCTAAGGAGAGACACACTTGACATGGAACTGGGGGTGACTGTCAGTCAAAGGCCAGAGATGAACTCAGTCCAACCAACCCTGAGGAACTAAATCCTATCAATAGCCACGTGAGTTAGCTTGGAACAGACTCTTTCTATAGATAAGCCTTCAGATGAGACCATAACCTGACTCACATTCTGACTGGAGTCTGTGATGGACCCTGATCCACAAAATTCAGCTAAGGCCTGCTTAGGTTTCTGTGGGCTTAGGTTCCTAACTCAACAAAACTATGCTCCATGTCTCCTCCAGCCTCTCTGCTGATGGCTTCATTCCTCTTCCCAGATTCTCTTTGCTCATTCTGTAAGAGCAGCACCTGATCTGAATTAGGCCCCCAAGCTTTACTCTCTCCCCCAGAAACCTGACACTCAGCAGGAATACTGAAGAGGAAAGCAGTTTGCTTTCTTGGACATTAAAAAAAAAATTTTTTTTTTTAAATTTTTTGGCCTTACTATATGGGGCACGGGATCTTAGTTCCCCAACCAAGGATCAAACCTAATGCCTCTTGCATTGGAAGCACAGAGTTTTAACCACTGGGCCACCAGGGACGTTCCAAGGCCTTCTTGAAAATTCAAAGGAAAGAAAATAGTCTGATTGTTCAGGGGCCCTAACTGTCCTAGGATGTTCATCCTCTCAGCAAGATCTTTAGTCAACCCCTCCTGGCCAGACCTGCTGCAGCTATGCCCAGCATCCCTGCTCATCAGCCTCTTCCATAAGATAAAGGTTGGGCTGGGAGCCAGCATGTTTGACAGCTGGAGTTCCTATGGGGCTCATTAAGAGAATTGGATGAGGGAATCCAATAGAGTTTGCCCTCTCTTGCCAACCCCAGACCCATCAGCAGTCTGGGAGCATGGAGAAGAGTTCTCCTGGGCTAGATGCTGTCTGCATCCTGCCAGCTCAAATCCAAGGCCAAGGGCAGCTCTACTCTTGCCCAGCAGCTGGCCTGGAATATTCCTAAGTACCAAAGCTTCCCATCCCTGGGACTGGGGGTCTCCTCAGACCCCCAGGCACATGTCCCTCACTGCTTTCCATTCTAGGGACCCCACGAGCTACTCTGGACCACTCCCAACCCTTCTTCCTCCCCATCCAAGTGCTTTCCTTCCCTGATTTCCCAGTCTCATGACATCCTGAGCTGGGCTATCATGTTTCTGATTGGCTAATTTCATTTCCAAAGACCTGCTTATGATACAGAGTGTTTAAAACTAGCTGTAGACTTCATGCCCACATAACCATGTCCAAACTTGGGCTGATTTTCCTTTTCTATTTATACTCTGCATTGTTCTAATATTTTTATGGCTCTTTTGTTACTTGCAACCTCTGGCAGAACAAGAGATACTTCCAGTTTGGAAGGTCATTATTTTCTCTCCAGGTGATCAACAGCAAGGACTGTGGAGGCTGTAGTATTTGAATTCCTCACCTGGGTGAATTTGGGCAAAATACTTCACCTTTCTGTGCTTTAGAATTGTCACCTGTGAAACAGAACCAATAACCATTCCTTTGGCAGAGGATTGTGGTGAAGATTAAATGAGTTAATGGGTATAAAGTTCTGACTGATATGCACTACATATTATAAAGGGATTTTTTAAACAATATTTTTATTTGGCTGTGTAGGGTCTTAGTTGTGGCACACAGGATCTTCTGTCTTGATGTGGAATGGGGGCTCTTTAGTTGAAGCATGTGAACTCTTAGTTGTGGCATGTGGGATCTAGTTCCCTGCCCATGGATTGAACCGGGGCCCCCTGAATTGGGAACAAGGAGTCTTAGCCACTGGCCCACCAGGGAAATCCCCACAGTATATTCTAAATAAATATTTATTAAATAGAAATTTGAAATTCAGCTCAGCTGTCAGTGAAAGCAGGTGAGTCATGGGGTCCAATGGCTCCCATCTCAGCCTCTGCTTCTGTCTCTCCCAACCCACTTGGGGCCGCATCCCCCCAGGCCCAGGTGTCAGAACTGGTGCTAGTTTTGGTTATGACTCCAAACTATTGGCTCAGGACACCACTCAGGCCCTGCAGGTCCTGTGCAGCTTTCACCACCTTTATCCTTTGCCCATGAGCACTGCGCTGCAGACCTTCAGGGCCTGTAGACAGGCCATCTTCCTCCATCTGACTTCCCAGGGTCACTGAATTCCCCTCCCTGTCCCTCTGGGGCCACTGTGGGGCTGTCCTGACCCCAAAGCTTGACTGCAACCTCCTGGTCCTCCAACAGCATCACGCCAGGTCTTTAGCTCAACCAGTATGCTGACCCCTCACTATGGGGCATGGTTGAGGCCCAAGTCCCAACCAACTCCCAGTCCCCCTGCCTTGCTTGGTGTGGACACCACTCCTCCTTACAGGGAAGCCCATGGTTCCCTCTTGAGGGCCCGACTCTGTCATTATCCTCTCTCAGCCCCGCCCTGCTGCTGTTGAGATGGAGATGAACTCAAGGATTCATTCACTACTTGGCTATGGTTGACCCAGCTGCTTCAAACTCTCTCAAGCAGTTGTTTCCAGGCTGTCGTCCTGCAGGTCTCAGGCCTCCGTTGGCTGTTGGCTAGAGGTCTACTGTAATTCTTTGCCATGGAGACCTCTCCACAGGGCAGCTCACAACATGGCATCTGGCTTTCCCTAGAACAAGCAAGTGAGAGAGCCGGGGGTGCCTGCAAGGTGGAAGTCAGGGTTGCTGTGTAACCAATAAGAAATATGTATTTGGTCTTTGGTTCCTGACACAGAGTTCCCAGATTCCAGGGAATTTCCTGGTAGGAGAGACAGCAACCTTTTGTTCTTTCAAGGCAACTCTTGGCAGCCCCTAGATGGCTTCAGAGTGCCTGTTGGTCACAGGAGGACAGAGGCATGATTAGAGGATTGGGACCTTTCAGCCCTATCCTCCCAGTCTCTGGGGAAGAAGAAGAGGCTGGAGACTGAGCTAATCATGATAGCCAATGACTCAGTTAATCATGCCTACATAACGAAACCTTAGCTGGACTTCACTGGTGGTCCAGAGATCAAGAATCCACCTTTCAATGCAGGTTCTAGGGGACGAAGGTTCATTTCCTGGTCAGGAAGTTAAGATCCCACACATTCATTGTTCAGTTGTTAAGTCATGTTTGACTCTTTGCAAACCCATGAAATGATGCACACCAGGCTTCCCTGTCCTTCACTATCTCCTGGAGTTTGCTCAAACTCACGTCCATCGAGTCAGTGATGCCATCCAACCATCTCATCCTCTGTTGCCCCCTTCTCCTCTTGCCCTCAATCTTTCCCAGCATCAGGGTCTTTTCCAGAGAGTTAGCTCTTCATATCAAGTGGCCAAAGTATTGGAGGTTCAGCATCAATCCTTCCATTGAAAATTCAGGGTTGATTTCCTTGTGATCTCCTTGCTGTCCAAGGGACTCACAGAGTCTTCTCCTGCACCATCGTGGGGCAACTAAACCCACACACAACAACTAGAGAGCCTATTCACCACAACTACTGAGCTTGTGTGCTCTCGAGCCCATGCTCTGCAACGAGACGCTTATGTGTGCCACAGTCAGAGAAAGCCCATGCAGTGCAATGAACAGCCTGTGCATCCCAAGGAAGAGCCAGCACAGTGCAAAACAACAGAGAAAACTCCATACAACCACAAAACCATGGCTTTCCACGTTGATGAAAATGTGGAGGTGCTGGGAAGGTGGTGCACTTGGGGAAGGTACGGAAGCTCAGAACGTCCACCACCTCTCGCCCTGTGCATCTCTTCCACTTGGCTGTTCCTGGGTTGTATCCTTTATAATAAATTCATAATAATAAGTGCAGTATTTTCCTGAGTTCTGTGAGCCAGTCTAGCAAAACGTGAACCTGGTAAGGGGGCCATGGAAACCCATGATTTATATATGGTTTGTCAGAAGTACAGATAACAATGCTGGGACTTACGACTGACATCTGTGGCTGGGGTGGGGCAAGGAGGACAGTCTTGTGAGACTGAGCCCTTAACCTGTGCGGTCTGTGCTAACTTAAAGTAGATAGTGTCAGAACTGAATTGCATTGTAGGACACCCACTTGGTGTGAGAGCTGGTTGTTGATATGGAAAAATGCACAAATTTGGTGTTAGAGATGTTATGAATAGAAACAGCTTTAAAAAGACATAAAAGGCATCAACTGGAAAAAAAGAAGTAAAGCTTTCTATGGTCAGATGATGTGGTTGTCTACATAGAAAAATCTAAGGGTTTCCACAGAAGAAACTCCTTGAACTAATAAGTGAATTTAGCAAAGTCACAGGATACAAGGACAACACACACACACACAAATCTATATTTTTATTTGTTACTAATGTGCAAGTGGAAACTCAAATTTTAAAAAAGATCAATATTGGGACTTCTCTGGTGGTCCAGTGGTTAAGAATCTGACTTTCAGTGCAGGAGATGCAGGTCCTTGGTCAGGGAACTAAGATCCCTCATGTCCTGCATGATGCAAAAAAAATTCTGCATGCCACAACTAAAACCACACACAAATAAATAAATATTTTAAAAAATCAATACCATTTTTAATATTAAAAATATAAAATACTTAGGCATAATCTAATATATGTACAGGATTGGTATGCTGAAAACTATAACACTCTAATGAAAATCATCAAAGAAGACCTAAATAGAAAGGCATACCATGTTCATGAGTTGGCAGATAATAATTCTCCCTAAATTCTTTAAGCCTTTGACTGTGTGGATCATAATAAACTGTGGAAAGCTTTTAAAGACATGGGAATACCAGACCATCTACCTGTCTCCTGAGAAACTTGTATGTGGGTCAAGAAGCAGGAATTAGAACTCTGTATGGAACAACGGAGAAGGCAATGGCACCCCACTCCAGTACTCTTGCCTGGAAAATCCCATGGATGGAGGAGCCTGGTGGGCTGTAGTCCATGGGGTCTCTCAGAGTCGGACACGACTGAGCAACTTCACTTTCACTTTTCACTTTCATGCATTGGAGAAGGAAATGGCAACCCACTCCAGTGTTCTTGCCTGGAGAATCCCAGGGATGGGGAGCCTGGTTGGCTGCCGTCTATGGGGTCGCACAGAGTCGGACATGACTGAAGCAACTTAGCAGCAGCAGCAGCAGCATGGAACAACTGATTGGTTCAAGATTGAGAAAGGAGTATGACAGGGCTGTCTGCTGTTTGTTTAATCTATATACTGAGTACATCATGAGAAATGCCAGGCTGGATGAGTTGCAAGCTGGAATCAAGATAGGTGAGAGAAACATCAACAATCCCAGATATGCAGATGATGCCACTCTAATGGCAGAAAGTGAAGAGGAACTAAAGAGCCTCTTGATGAGGGTGAAGGAGCAGAGTGAAAGAGCCAGCTTAAAACTAAACATTAAAAAAATTAATATCATGGCATCTGGTCCCATACTTCATGGCACAAAGAAGGGGAAAAGGTGGAAGTAATGACAGATTTCCTCTTCTTGGCCTCTAAAATTACTGCAGATGGTGACTGCAGCCTGAAATCAGAAGATGATTGCTTCTTGGCAGGAAAGTTATGACAAACCTAGACAGTGTGTTGAAAAGCAGAGACATTCATTACTCTGTTGACAAAAGTCCATATAGTCAAGGCTATGGTCTTCCCAGTGATCATGTAGGGTCAGGTATGGACCATAAAAAAGGCACAGTGCCTAAGAATTGATGCCTTCTAACTGTCATGCTGGAGAAGACTCCTCAGAGTCCCTTGGACAGCAAGGAGATCAAACCAGTCAATCTTGAAATCAACCCTGAACACTTGTTGGAAGGACTGATGCTGAAGCTGAAGCTTATGTATTTTGATCACCTGATTCAAACAGCTGACTCATTGGAAAAGTCCCTGATGCTGGGAAAGATTGAAGGCAGAAGAAGAGGGTGTCAGAGGATAAGGTGGCTGGATGGCATCATCGATACAATGGACATGAATTTGGGCAAACTTCGGGAAATGGTAAGGGAGAGAGCATTACTTTACTAGCGTGTAAGATGAATGCAATTGTGCGGTAGTTTGAGCATTCTTTGGCATTGCCTCTCTTTGGGATTGGAATGAAAACTGACCTTTTCCAGTCCTGTGGTCACTGCTGAGTTTTCCAAATTTGCTGGCATATGGAGTGCAGCACTTTCACAGCATCATCTTTCAGGATTTGAAATAGCTCAACTGGAATTCCATCACCTCCACTAGCTTTGTTTGTAGTGATGCTTTCTAAGGCCCACTTGACTTCACATTCCAGGATGTCTGGCTCTAGGTGAGTGATCACACCATCGTGATTATCTGGGTCGTGAAGATCTTTTTTGTACAGTTCTTGTGTGTATTCTTGCCACCTCTTCTTAATATCTTCTGCTTCTCTTAGGTCCATACCATTTCTGTCCTTTAGCGAGCCCATCTTTGCATGAAATGTTCCCTTGGTATCTCTAATTTTTTTGAAGAGATCTCTAGTCTTTCCCATTCTATTATTTCCCTCTATTTCTTTGCATTGATCACTGAGGAAGGCTTCTTATCTCTCCTTGCTATTCTTTGGAACTCTCCATTTAGATGCTTATATCTTTCCTTTTCTGCTTTGCTTTTCACTTCTCTTCTTTTCACAGCTATTTCTAAGGCCTCCTCAGACAGCCATTTTGCTTTTTTGCATTCCTATTCCAAGGGGATGGTCTTGATCCCTGTCTCCTGTACAATGTCACGAACCTCCGTCCATAGTTCATCAGGCATTCTGTCTATCAGATCTAGTCCCTTAAATCTATCTCTCACTTCCAGTGTATAATCATAAGGGATGTGATTTAGGTCATACTTGAATGGTCTAGTGGTTTGAACCATGAACTTCCAGATGTTCAAGCTGGTTTTAGAAAGGCAGAGGAACCAGGGATCAAATTGCCAACATCCGCTGGATCATCGAAAAAGCAAGAGAGTTCCAGAACAACATCTATTTCTGCTTTATTGACTATGCCAAAGCTTTTGACTGTGTGATTCACAATAAACTGTGGAAAATTCTGAAAAAGATGGGAATACCAGACCACCTGACCTGCCTCTTGAGAAACCTATATGCAGGTCAGGAACAACAGTTAGAACTGGACATGGAACAACAGACTGGTTCCAAATAGGAAAAGGAGTTCGTCAAGGCTGGATATTGTCACCCTGCTTATTTAACTTATGTGCAGAATACATCATGAGAAATGCTGGGCTGGAAGAAACACAAACTGGAATCAAGATTGCCAGGAGAAATATCAATCACCTCAGATATGCAGATGACACCACCCTTATGGCAGAAGGTGAAGAGGAACTAAAAAGCCTCTTGATGAAAGTGAAAGAGGAGAGTGAAAAAGTTGGCTTAAAGCTCAACATTCAGAAAACTAAGATCATGGCATCTGGCCCCATCACTTCATGGGAAATAGATGGGGAAACAGTGTCAGACTTTATATTTTGGGCTCCAAAATCACCGCAGATGGTGACTGCAGCCATGAAATTAAAAGATGCTTACTCCTTGGAAGGAAAGTTATGACCAACCTAGATAGCATATTGAAAAGCAGAGATACTACTTTGCCAACAAAGGTCCGTCTAGTCAAGGCTATAGTTTTTCCAGTGGTCAGGTATGGATGTGAGAGTTGGACTGTGAAGAAAGCTGAGTGCCGAAGAATTGATGCTTTTGAACTGTGGTGTTGGAGAAGACTCTTGAGAGTCCCTTGGACTGCAAGGAGATCCAACCAGTCCATCCTAAAGGAGATCAGTCCTGGGTATTCACTGGAAGGACTGATGCTGAGGCTGAAACTCCAATATTTTGGCCACCTCATGTGAAGAGTTGACTCACTGGAAAAGACCCTCATGCTGGGAGGGATTGGGGGCAGGAGGAGAAGGGGATGACCGAGGATGAGATGGCTGGATGGCATCACCGACTTGATGAACATGACTTTGAGTGAACTCTGGGAGTTGGTGATGGACAAGGAGGCCTGGCATGCTGTGATTCATGGGGTTGCAAAGAGTCAGACATGACTGAACTGAACTGAATTGAAGGGAGAGAGAGACCTGGCGTGCTGCAGTCCAGATCAGATCAGATCAGATCAGTCACTCAGTCATGTCCGACTCTTTGAGACCCCATGAATCGCAGCACGCCAGGCCTCCCTGTCCATCACCAAGTCCCAGAGTTCACTGAGACTCACGTCCATTGAGTCAGTGATGCCATCCAGCCACCTCATCCTCTGTCGTCCCCTTCTCCTCCTGCCCCCAATACCTCCCAGCATCAGGTCTTTTCCAATGCGTCAACTCTTCACATGAGGTGGCCAAAGTACTGGAGTTTCAGCTTTAGCATCATTTCTTCCAAAGAAATCCCAGGGCTGATCTCCTTCAGAATGGACTGGTTGGATCTCCTTGCAGTCCAAGGGACTCTCAACAGTCTTCTCCAACACCACAGTTCAAAAGCATCAATTCTTTGGCGCTCAGCCTTCTTCACAGTCCAACTCTCACATCCATGCATGACCACAGGAAAAACCATAGCCTTGACTAGACGAACCTTTGTTGGCAAAGTAATGTCTCTGCTTTTGAATATGCTATCTAGGTTGGTCATAACTTTCCTTCCAAGGAGTAAGCATCTTTTGATTTCATGGCTGCAGTCACCATCTGTAGTGATTTTGGAGCCCAGAAAAATAAAGTCTGACACTGTTTCCACTGTTTCCCCATCTATTTCCCATGAAGTGGTGGGACCGGATGCCATGATCTTCGTTTTCTGAATGTTGAGCTTTAAGCCAACTTTTTCACTCTCCACTTTCACTTTCATCAAGAGGCTTTTTAGTTCCTCTTCACTTTCTGCCATAAGGGTGGTGTCATCTGCATATCTGAGGTGATTGATATTTCTCCTGGCAATCTTGATTCCAGTTTGTGTTTCTTCCAGCCCAGCGTTTCTCATGATGTATTCTGCATATAAGTTAAATAAGCAGGGTGACAATATCCAGCCTTGACGAACTCCTTTTCCTATTTGGAACCAGTCTGTTGTTCCATGTCCAGTTCTAACTGTTGCTTCCTGACCTGCATACAAATTTCTCAAGAGGCAGATCAGGTGGTCTGGTATCCCCATCTCTTTCAGAATTTTCCACAGTCCAGGGGGTCGCAAAAAGTTGAACACTACTGGGCGACTGAACAACAACAACAAATTCATTAAAACTCAATTCAACAAAAAATCCCAGAAGAATTTTTATAGACATAGACATGATATTCTAAAGTTAATAAATAAAGGCAAAAAATAGCTAGCACAATGTTGAAAAACAACAATGAAATGGACAGAATTGCAGTACCCATTTTCAAGCTTAAAATCGGGACTTCCCTGGTGCTTCACTGGCTAAGACTCTGTGATTACAGTGCAGGGGGCGTGCATGCATTTGATCCCTGGTTAGAGAAGTAAGATCCCACATGCTCTTTGGGAAGACAAAAAGAAAAGCTAAAATAACCCAGTGAAAATGAAAAGTGAAAGTCGCTCAGTCACATCCGACTCTTTGCAACCCCATGGACTATATAGTTCATGGAATTCTCTAGGCCAGAATACTGGAATGGTAGCCTTTCCCTTCTCCAGGGGATCTTCCCAACCCAGGGACTGAAGCCAGGTCTTCTGCATTGCAGGCGATTCTTTACCAGCTGAGCCACAAGGGAAGCCCTAAATAACCCAGACAATGTGCTATTGGTGGACACTTAGATACACAGATCAGTGAAATAGGATAGAGAGAAAAATGGAGATTTGATTTTTGACATTGGTTTAGAGGAGGAAGGATAATATTTCCAACAAATGATACTGGAATAATTCTATATCTATATGCAAAAAAAAAATGAACTTCATGCCTTATATTTTAAAGTTAAGTCAAATGGATTAGAGAGACAACATTAAAAACTTTTGTATATCAAAGGACACTATCAAGAGGATGAAAAGACAATCCACAGAACAAGAGAAAATATTTCGTATAAATATTCATAATCATATACCAAGTTTAAAAATGGGCAAAGGACTTACCCTGACATCTCTCCAATAAGATATACAGTTAGCCAGTAAGCATGTGAAAAGATGCTCAGTATTACTAGTTATAAGGGAAATGTAAACCAAACCCAGTATGAGATACCACTTCACATTAATTAGAATGGATATTTTTTTTTTAATGGAAAATAACAAGTGTCGGTGAGAATGTGGAGAAATTAGAACACTGTGCATTGCTGCTGCAATTGTAAAATGGTGCAGCTACTGTGGAAAAGAATGAAAATAGTTAATTTTATATTATGTGAATTTAAAATCAATAAAAATGGAATGTCATCAAAATAAAAACTTTCACTCTGTGAAAGAAACTATTAAGAGAATGAACAGATAAACCACAGACTGGAAGAAATTATTTACACAAATTATATGTGGTAGGGACTTGTTTCCAGAATATATCGGAAACCGAACCCAGTAAGAAGATAAACAAACCAATCAAGATATGCATGGGCAAAATAAACATTTCACTAGAGAAGATATATGAGTGTCTAATAAGCATGTGAAAGATGTTGAATGTCATTAGTCAATTTGGAAAAGTAAATTAAAACTACATTGAGAGGCCATTATATCCTCATTCAAATCACTATAATTAAAAGAACTCTTGGGATTAAGCCAACTCACCAAGTGTATTTCCAACACACAGCAGGGACAAGGGAAATGCCCGTGGGTTCTACCAGCCTCAGTGGACCTGCTCCAAAGTGGACATTGGCTAGAACTCCATTGACTCCCATTTACTCCCTTGCCCTACAGGCTCCTGTCCTTTAGGGGCTATGGATCTCAAGTTATCAAAGTCAACTGGGAATCTGTGGGCAAGTTTTCTCCAAATTTTAGGTGTTTCCCAATGCTTAATTACCCAGGTTAGTAGCCATAGGTCCCATTTGGGAGAAGGCCAAAAGGAATCATTACCATATTCAATTGCCATTCATCACCAGGGCCATCTGCCTGGAGTTCCAGTCTCTTCTTTTATATTTTAATTTTTATTTTTTGGCCATGCTGCAGTGCTTCCACAATCTTAGTTCCCTGACTAGGGACTGAACCCAGGCCTTGGCAATGAAAATCCCAAGTTCTAACCGCTGGACCACCAGGGTTCCCTCCAGCCTCTTCTTTAGTCAATGGATTCTGGGTTCAAAAACTGGCTCTGCGTAGAAATAGGCAAGGGGGTGTGCCTTTATCAGGGATTCTCTGGTCGCTCAGTGGTAAAGAATCCAAAGGCAGCGCAGGAGACGCAGGAGATGAAGGTTTCATTCTTGGGTCAGGAACACCCCCCCCGGAGGAGGAAATGGCAACCCACTCCAGTATTCTTGCCTGGGAAATCCCATGGACAGAGGAGCCTGGTGGGCTACAGTCCATGGGGTCCACAAAGATTTGCACACGACTGAGCACGCATGTGACTTCATCACCGTCATCCTGAATTTTTCAGTTTGAGTACTGCTCTTGCTGGCTAACCAACTGTTTTGTCCGTGGCCATGCCAAAATGTTTCTATCACCATCTCCATAGCTCCTTTCTGCTCTGATCCATTGCTGGCTGCCACATCAGCCTTGGTGCTTCCAGGGATTATTGCAACCCCCGGGGTTCAGGTGGTAAGTGCTGCCACTTATTCTCTATCGCTTTGTAGTCCTTCCTGGCCCACTGTTGAGAGAATCCTTGCATAGGAGGAAAGATTCCCACTATCGCTCGGGAAATTTGTAAAATAAGTGTACAAGGGGACCCCTTGGAGGTCTTCAAGAGGGTTGGGCAGTGGGTGGCTTTTCCATTTGGTGTTTATGCACTGCCCCCAGGTGGCCACATGCTGAACTTCATCCTTATTTCTTGAATGCAGGTTGGCTCTCCAGATTCTGTCTCTGCCTGAAGAACCTCCAACCTCACCCTGCTGTGAAATACCCCATCCCACAGGCCAGTGTGACCTGGGGCAGGTTATGTAACCCTTCTGGGTCTCAGGGTTCGGTTCTTTGTAAAATGGGGTAATGACAGTGAATTAAATGAGATGATGAAATTATACATCTAAATTCCTGGTTTAAAGGAGAAGGAAATGGCAACCCACTCCAGTATTCTTGCCTGGATAATTCCATGGACAGAGGAGCCTGGCAGGATACAGTCCACGGGGTTTCAAAGAGTTGAACACGACTGAAGCAACTGAGCACAAACTAAGGATGCAGTAAACATTAGCTGGCACTAGTGGTAAAGAATCCACTTACCAGTGCAGGAGGTGTAAGAAACGCAGGCTCCATCCCTGGGTGGGGAAGATCCCCTGAAAGAGGGCAGGGCAACTCATGACAGTATTCTTACCTGGAGAATCCCATGGACGGAGGAGCCTGGCGGGCTAGAGTTCACAGGGCTGCAAAAAGTCAGACACGACTGAAGCAACTTAGAACACATCCATGCTGCTGGCAAGCTTAGTTTTTTTCTCTCTAAATAGGGAGACACCTCTGCAGAATCCATATTCAATATGAGGCCACCCCCTTTTCAAGGCTCCTTGAAAAATGTTCTGCTTGGTTCTTTTTAAAATTTATTTCTTTATTTATATTTATTTTTGGTTGTGCTGGGTCTTTGCTGCTGCGTGCAGGCGTTCTCTAGTTGTGGCGAGTGGGGGCTACTCTGCTGTGGTGTGCAGGCTTCTCATTGCGGTGGCTTCTCTTGTTGCGGAACGTGGGGCTCTAGGAGTGTGACTTCAATAGTTGTGGCTCAGGGGCTTAGTTGCACCTTGGCATGTGGGATCTTCCTGGAGCAGGGATCAAACCCGTGCCCTATATTGGCAGACAGATTCTTTACCACTGGACCATCAGGGAAGTCACTCTGCTTGGTTCTTGCTGGCTTGACTGGACCACAGAGTTGAGTAAAAGGATAAAAGTTGCTCAATGATGCAAAACTTGGCTCAGAGCTGATTTTGAGACTGTTGAGAAATCTCTCACCAGGGCTTCCCTGGTGGTCCAATGGTTAAGAATCTGTCTGCCAGTGCAGGGGACATGGGTTTGATCCCTGGCCGGAGAAGATTCCATACATAATGGGCAACTAAGCCCATGCACCACGACTGCTGAGCCCTAGGGACCGTGCTCTGCAATAAGAGAAGTCACTGCGATGAGAAGCCTGGGCACCGCAACTAGGGAGTGGTCCCTGCTCACCAGAACTAGAGGAGACCCATGCAGGCAACAAAGATCTAGTGCAGCCAAATATAAATAAATATATATATATTAAAAAAAAAATCTCTCACCAGACAGTGCCTGTCTGCTCTTAGAGCCGGAAGGACAGACTTCTCCATGGGTGGGGTCATGGAAGCATGCATTTGCCCAGACCTCTCCTCACTGGACCCATTGTTGGGGCTTCTTGCTGTGAAACTGCCAGGTGACTTCACAGACTTGATGCCTGCTCATTGACACAGATGGTCTCTTTGAGGAAGCTATTTGTCCCTGGATCTCACAGAGCAGGAGAGTCAGGCTCAGAGGAAAGATGTTGTGAAATCCCAGCCTCACCCAGCACTGGAATTCATTCCCCGACAGGGCACTTCCCAGCCCTCCTTGCCTCTTCGTCAGCATAGGGTCCACTCACAATGGCCCTGCAGCCCTACCACCACCTCCATCCCTCCCATGGCTGCGGAATTGATCCCTTCCACGACAGACAAGCAGAAACTTTGCAAGATCTGCTGCCTCAACTTCATAGGAATGAGGCAAGCTTGTCTGTCTTGAGGACGGAAGAGGCAGCTGAAAGGTCAGGCTGGCAAATGAAGAAGGCCTAGGTGATGTGTCATGACCTTAGTATTCCTCATGGTGATGACCTCCAGCATCTGGAAACATCAGGGGCAATTTGAGAGGCAATAGCCCAGGTGCCTCAGATGGTAAAGAATCTGCCTGCAATGTGGGAGACCCAGGTTGGATCCCTGGGTTGGGAAGAGCCCGTGGAGGAGGGCATGGCAACCCACTTTAGTACTCTTGCCTGGGGAATCCCATGGACAGAGGAGCCTGGCGGGCTACAGTCCATAGGGTCTCAAAAAGTTGGATATGACTCAAGTGACTTAGCATGCATGCATGTCTCATTAGCTATCATGTCTCATTAGCTATCATGCCAGATGAATTTTCCTTTGTCTAATTCGAGTCACTCTACCTGGTCAGTTTCTCGGCTCCAGCAGCGGTGGAGCCTAGGGAAATTTGTTTCATCCCTGCTTTTCAGTGTCAAGCATTCCCCAGGCAGCAGTATGGTAGCTGACAGGGCAATGAGGATCACCACTTCAGCTGCCAGGCTGGCCGGCCACACTTCCATGGGTTGGGCTGCAAAGAGGTACTGAGCCCATGTGGATTTAGACCAAACGTTACACACACAGACAGAAAAAGCAAAATCAGCATGATGTCAGCAACTGGTGTCCCTACAGGACAACCCCGAGCTGATGGTTTGAGTGACAGATGGCAGGGGCAGTGGGCTGCCCTGCTGTGCAGAAGCCCAGACTCAACTTGAGCCAAGCAGTTTTATGGACTGACTCAGGGGCTCCAGACACATCCTTCTGAAAGCCAAGGAGACAAGTGGGAACCAGGGCGTGGATGAGAAATGGCCTCACAGCAGGCTCCTGAATGGTAGAGAGCCCCAGGTAGCTCAGGGGTAAAGAAGTGGCCTGCCAGGAGTAGATGCAGGGTTTGATTGCTGGATCAGGAAGATCCCCTGGAGACGAAAATGGTGACCCACTCCAGTACTCTGCCTGGAAGATCCCATGCACAGAGAAGGCTGGTGGGCCACAGTCCATGGGATTGCAAAGAGTTGGACACGACTTAGGGACTAAATAACAATAACAGGTTAGAAAGGACCTTAGGGCAGCAACTCTCTAGGCAACTCACCTCCTGTTGACCTAAGTTACTGCAGGATGATCCTGTAAGACACAAGTTAGAGTATAGTTGAGGGGCAGCAGGGCAGAGCTTCTGCTGGGCACTGTTTCATCATCTGTAAGATAGGGATAAAAGAGTATCTAACACAGGTATATACATATATATATATTTAAGAGAAAGTTCACATACAATTTACCATCTTAAAGTATACATTTAAGTGTTTTAGTATATTTACAGAATTGTGCAACTGTCACCATTACCTAATTCTGAACATTCTCTTCACTTCAAAAACTCTGAGGACTTCCCTGGTGGTCCAGTGGCTAGGACTCTGTGCTCCCAATGCAGAGGGCCCAGGTTTGATCCCTGGTCAGGAAACTAGAGGCCACACGCTACAACTAAGTCTTCGCATGCCTCCACAAAGATCAAACAGCCCACATGCCACAAGTAGACCCGCTGCAGCCAAATAAACAAACATTAATAACAAAAGAAAACAAAAAGAAACTCTGCGCTCATTAGCTGTCACTCTCCATTCTCCAGTCTCCCTGGCCCCTGGTGACCACTACTCCACTTTCTGTCTCTGTGGATTTGTCTATTCCAGTCATTTCATTTAAATGGAATTATACAACATATGGCCTTTTGTGTCTAGCGTCTTTCATTTACCTTAAAGTTTTCAAGGCCCATCCAAGTTGTAGCACGTGTCAGAACATCATGCTTCTTTATGGTCAAATGATACTCTACCGCACAGCTATATCCAGTTTTTTTTTATCCATTCATCACTTAAAGGACATTTGGGTTGCTTCTACTTTCTTGTTATTATGAGTAATGCTGCTCTGAACACTCATGTATATGTTTTTGTGTGAACAAATGTTTTTAATTTTCTTGAATATATACCTAGGAGTGGAATTGATGGGTCATATGGAGAAGGAAATGGCAACCCACTCCAGTATTCTTGCCTGGGAAATCCATGGACAGAGTAGCTTGGTGGGCTATAGTCCATGGGGTTGCAAAAGAATCAGACATGACTGAGTGACTAGACAACAACAATGGTAACTATGTTTAATCTTTTGAGAAACTGCCAAACTCTTATCCACAATAACTGAGTATTCTATATTGGTGTGAACCTTTAAAATAATAAAACTCACTCTTAATAGCACGTGGCCCTCAATAGTCATCCTTTCATCCCATAAATATTTATGGAGCAACTACTATGTGCCGAACATCATTGTACGTGCAGGGATTTAGTGACAAATAATATTGACAGAAAGCTGGGACTCGTGTGTGTGCATGTATATATGTTTATGTATGTGCACAGGAGTATGTGTGTGTGTGTGTGTATATGTGTGTATATACATGTGCATGTATATGGGTATATGTTTATGTGTGTGCATGTGTGTCTATGTGTGTATGAATGTATCTGTGTGTATATGTATGTATATACACACGTGTATGTATATATTCAGTTCAGTTCAGTTGCTCAGTCGTGTCCGACTCTCTGCGACCCCATGAATCGCAGCACGCCAGGCCTCCCTGTCCATCACCAATTCTTGGAGTTTACCCAAACTCATGTATATATTAGGTTGGAACAAAAGTAATTGCAGCCTTGCATTGTTGAATTTTTCTGTTTGATATTGGAATATATTCTTAAATAAATGTGGTTATGTTATACATCATTTTAATGTGCATTTCTTGCTTTATGTTTTTTTTTCGCTAATGACTTATTACTTCCTGTTTTTTAATATTTATTTTAGACCAGGGAATTCATGTTAGACAAAAATCTAATTCAAACGATTTTATTATTTGAGTTCAAAATGGGTCGTAAAGCAGTGGAGACAACTCACAACATCAACAATGCATTTGGCCCAGGAACTGCTAACAAACATACAGTGCCGTGGTGGTTCAAGAAGTTCTGCAAAGGAGATGAGAGCCTTGAAGGTGAGGAGTGCAGTGGCCACCCATTGGAAGCTGACAATGACCAATTGAGAGCTATCATTGAAGTTGATCCTCCTACAACTACAGGAGAAGCTGCGGAAGAACGCAGTGTTGACCATTCTGTGGTTGGTTGGCATTTGAAGCAAATTGGAAAGGTGAAAAAGCTTGATAAGTGGGTGCCTCCTGAGCTGACAGCAAATTTAAAAAATTGTTGTTTTGAAGTGTTGTCTTTGCTTATTCTACCAAACAACAATGTATCATTTCTTGATTGTGACGTGCGATGAAACGTGGATTTTTTACAACAATTGGTGATGACCAGCTTAGTGGATGGAGCAAGAAGAAGTTTCAAAGCACTTCCCAAAGCCAAACTTTCACCAAAAACATGTCATGGTCACTGTTTGGTGGTCTGCTCCCTGTCTGATCTACGACAGCTTTCTGAATCCCAGCGAAACCATTACATCTGAGAAGTAGGCTCAGCAAATTGATGAGATGCACCGAAAACTGCAACACCTGCAGTCAGTATTGGTCAACAGGCTGGGCCCACTTCTTCTCCATGGCAACGGCCGACTGCATGTGACACAACCAAGACTTCAGAAGACGAATGAACAGGGCTACAAAGTTTTGCCTCGTCTGCCATATTCACCTGACCTCTCGCCAACCGACTATCACTTCTTCAAGCATCTGGAAAACTTTTTGCAGGGAAAATGCTTCCATAACTAGTAGGAGGCAGAAAATGCTTTCCAAGAGTTCGTTGAATCCCAAAGCATAGATTTTTACACTATAGGAATAAGCAAACTTATTTCTCATTGGCAAAAATGTGTTGATTTTAATGGTTCCTATTATTTGAGCCTAGTTATAAAGATTTTAAAACTCATGGTCCAAAACTGTGATCACTTTTGTACTAACCCAATATATGTGTGTTCAGGTGTGTGCATGTGTGCATATGTGTATGTGTATATGTGTGTGTGTGTATATCTGTGAGTATGAGGGGGAGTCAGATGGTGACAGGAGTGTTGGGGAAACAATAAAGCCGGGCAGGGACTGGGGGAGTCTGGGGTGCGGGAATTGCTGTTTTTAACTGAAGGATCAGGAAAGGTCTCACAGACAAAGAGGAGGAGGTGAGGGAAGGCAGACCCTCCAAGAGAAGGAACTACGAAGGCAAAAGTCCCCTGAGGACATCGAGGTGGCCAGCAAGTCTGAGGCCAGGGAGTAAAGAGAGCAGCAGGGGATGAGCACAGACGAGTGATGTGAACCACACCCTGCAGGGCCCTGGGGCCATGGCAAGAACTCTGCCTTCTTTCTGAGAGAAGGGTGCCTTGGGGAGGATTTGAGGGGCGAAGGGACTGCATCTCCTCTGGTTCTAACAAGGTGGCCCAGCTGCTGCGTTGAGGACTGATCCTGAGGCGACTGGGATGCTGGTGGGGAGACCACAGCAATGGCCTTGCCGGAGATGGTGGTGGCCTGGGCCCAGGCAGCCGTGGAGATGGTGAGGAAGGGTCAGTTCGTGGGCAGGCTGTGGAATTAGAGTCAGCAGGATTTACGGATGAAATGGTGAAGGCGATGTGAAGACGGAGGCAGAGACTGGAGCAATGCGGCCACAAGCCAAGGAATGCCTGGAGCCACCAGAGCTGGAGGAGGCAAGGAAGGGGCCAGAGTAACTCCAGGGGGAGTGTGGTGGCTGACACTGGCTTTTCGACCCCTGGTTTCAGGAAGAAGTGTGAGACTATATGTTTCTGTTACTTTAAGCTACTCAGTTTGTGGTATTTTGTTATGGCAGCCTCATGGCACCTGAAGTGCCATGGTAAGCACTTGAAAAAATAAATAAATGGATGTGAAATACAAGGAAACAAAGAGAAGGAAATGATTCCAGCCAATTTTTCCCTAAGCAACTGAAGAGAAAGCAGACTGGGGACCTCCCTCGTGGACCATTCGTTAAGATTCTAAGCTTCTACTGCAGGGGGCACGGGTTCGATCCCTGGTCTGGGAAATAAGATCTCACATACACCGTGTGTGACCAAAAACAAAACAAAACAAAACAAAACAAAACGTAAGCAGACTGTGCTATTCGGTACGCTGGGGACAACTCTGCTTTGTCCTCTGTAAACTCAAGTACATGAACAGTGCCCAGCACTTAGGAGGGCTCAACACACTGAGTCAATGGACAGGTGGCAGGGTGCTTAGGAGGGTCTTGGTTAATCTTATTCTTTAGACCTGCAGTCACCTGACCGAGAGAGATACCTCTGTCCTCCGATTGCAAACTCTTCAGTTAAAGACTCTTGAGTTTTTGTGGCTTTTACTAGGTCACTGAGCTTCAATGGAGATGGTTGCTAGAATCTCTTGTAAGCGTTAATCAATGTGCTGCCTTTGCAGAAGCTCACGTTTTCCTTGGTCTGGGGTATGTGCCCAGGGGAATCTTCACATTGTTCTCTGTCACCTGACTGATCACCTACATTTATTGAATGATTATTTTGTGCCAGGAACTGACTGAGCACATTATTTAATATTATTATTAGTTTCATTTAATAGTGAGGAAACTGGCACAGTTTAATTAAGGTTAATTATCTCAACCAAGACCACACAGCTAGGAAGTGGTGGATCTAGACTAAAACCCACGTCTGTGCTTGTGCCCCTGCACTTTATCTTCTCCCTGTCATTTTTAAGGTGTGTTTCCATGGGAACTCGGAAACTCCTGCATTCAGAGGGCAATCGGACCTTTCCAACTCTGAACTTTAATCCCACAGGTCCATTCTCCCGGTTTAAACTGCACTTTTAACTCAACTCCCTTTCAAGCCCCATCCACTGCTCTTGATTTGAAAGCATACATCTTTTAATCCATGAGGTGAATTTCAAGTTCTAGCCTTTGATTAAGGAACACCATCATCTCCCCACACCCTCAAGGTGAGCGACATCATTAATCCAAGGAATCCCCCCAAATTTCAGACACTTGACCAATGATTTCCCAGGACTTGTCTTCTAGTCGTCACGATTTGGTACTTTTTCCCTTTGGCCATACCATGCAACTTGTGGGATCTTAGTTCCCTGACCAGGGATGGAACCTAGATCCCCACAATGAAAGCGCTGTGTCTTAACCACTGGACCGCCAGGGAGTTCCCTGACTTGGGTACTTTTGACTTGGGAGAAGGAAACGTCAGGTGATGAACTGAACCCTAATTTCTTCTCTTTAAAAAAATTATATATTTTTGGCTGTGCTGGGTCTTTGTTGCTGGGCATGGGCTTTCTCTAGTTGTGGTGAGTAGAGGCTACTCTTCATTGCAAAGCACAGGCTTCTCACTGCATGGCTTCTCTTGTTGAGGTGCACAGGCTTCAGCATGTGGCCTTAGTAGTTGTGCCTTGCGGGCTTTTGTTGCTCCAAGGCATGTGGAATCTTTCCGGACCAGGGATCAGACCCATGTTCCCTGCATTGGCAGACAGATTCTTATGCACTGTACCACCAGGAGAGTCCTGAACCCTAATCCCCTGAACATTCATATACATTCTTATCGTTCATTGCAATCTTTTCAACACTGCTTCTTTCCACCAATCTTATTCCATTCTTTTTCTTAACTATCATCTGTTATCGCAAAGAATTTATAAACATCTAAAAGCTGAAAGTGAAAAGTGTCCAATTCTTTGCGACCCCATGGACTATATAGTTCATGGAATTCTCCAGGCCAGAATACCGGAGTGGGTAGCCTTTCCCTTCTCCAGCAGATCTTCCCAACTGAGGGATCAAACCCAGGTCTCCTGCATTGCAGGAGGATTCTTTACCAACTGAGCCACAAGGGAAGCCCTCTAAAAGCTGAGCATTTTCCAAATACTTCATCAAAACTGCCCTAAATTATAGGTGAAATGCTCTATAACAATGTCTACCTAATAACAGCATAGTAAGTTGTGAAAGAGACTTCCAGAAAAACATCTATTTCTGCTTTATTGACTATGCCAAAGCCTTTGACTGTGTGGATCACAATAAACTGTGGAAAATTCTGAAAGAGATGGGAATACCAGACCACCTGACCTGCATCTTGAGAAACCTGTATGCAGGTCAGAAAGCAACAGTTAGAACTGGACATGGAAAAACAAACTGGTTCCAAATAGGAAAAGGAGTACGTCAAGGCTGCATATTGTCGCCCTGCTTATTTAACTTATATGCAGAATACATCATGAGAAACACTGGGCTGGAAGAAGCACAAGCTGGAATCAAGACTGCTGGGAGAAATATCAATCACCTCAGATATGCAGATGACACCACCCTTATGGCAGAAAGTGAAGAGGAACTAAAAAGCCTCTTGACGAAAATGAAAGAGGAGAGTGGAAAAGTTGGCTTAAAGCTCAACATTCAGAAAACGAAGATCATGGCATCTGGTCCCATCATTTCATGGGAAATAGATGGGGAAACAGTGTCAGACTTTATTTTTTTGAGCTCCGAAATCACTGCAGATGGTGACTGCAGCCATGAAATTAAAAGATGCTTACTCCTTGGAAGGAAAGTTATGACCAACCTAGATAGCATGTTCAAAAGCAGAGACATTACTTTGCCAACAAAGGTTCGTCTAGTCAAGGCTATGGTTTTTCCAGTGGTCATGTATGGTTGTAAGAGTTGGACTGTGAAGAAAGCTGAGTGCTGAAGAATTGATGCTTTTGAACTGTGGTGTTGGAGAAGATTCTTGAAAGTCCCTTGGACTGCAAGGAGATCCAACCAGTCCATTCTGAAGATCAGCCCTGGGATTTCTTTGGAAGGAATGATGCTAAAGCTGAAACTCCAATACTTTGGCCACCTCATGCGAAGAGTTGACTCATTGGAAAAGACTTTGATGCTGGGAGGGATTGGGGGCAGGAGAAGGGGACGACAGAGGATGAGATGGCTGGATGGCATCACTGACTTGATGGATGTGAGTCTGAGTGAACTCCGGGAGTTGGTGATGGACAGGGAGGCCTGGCGTGCTGGGATTCATGGGGTCGCAAAGAGTCGGACACGACTGAGCAACTGAACTGAAGTTGTGAAAAGTAATCTTTGTTGCAACTTTTAACAAATCTTAGCCAATTCTTGGGTGCCTGGAAAGCAATTTGAGATTGGGCAGGGTGAAGAGAATGTCTGGCACCATGGCCACTGGACAAACACCTAGAAATCTATGCAGTGGGTTATGGTTTAATCAGATGGGATACGTGTTTGACCCTTGGTCTGGGAAGACCCTAAATGCTGCAAAGCAACGAAGCCTGTGTACCATGACTACTAAGCCTGCTTGCTGCAACTGAAGCCCATGTGTCTAGAGTCCATGCTCTGCAACAAGAGAAGCCACTGCAATGACAAGCCTGTACACTGCAAGGAAGAGTAGCTCCCACTTGCTGCAACTAGAGAAAGCCCTTGCTCAGCAACAAAAACCCAGCACAGCCATAAATAAATAAATAAATAAATTTAAAGCCAATAGGGAGTTTTAAGGGGGGAAAAATTGATGGGGAGCAGGCTTTGAACCTTCTCTCTGGTGGTGGGACTCGTGCTGTGCAGATAAAGTTCTGGGGTCTCCTCCCCAGTCCTGTCTCTTTAGTTTCACTTGTCCTGTGAGGCTGTGAGTAGGTAACTACTCCCAGGTCCTTGTCTGGACTGAGCAGAGGCCCCACCTTCCCCTCCTGGCTCAGCAGCCTTCATGGTCCTCCAAAGTGCCACCAGCAATGGGTCTTGGGGTAACCTGAATGGGTCCTGGAAAATTCTGTAGACAAATGGACCTAAAACCTCAGGTGTCACTGGAAACACAAAACACACACACAGATGGAAGACAGAGGAGACAGGAGAGGGAGCAGAGAGGGTCAAGAATAAGAGATCCATTGGGGCATTTTAAACTACAAAAGTTCCCTATAGAACAGTTAAGACACTGGTACCAGTGTCTGTTGAGCATTACTTCGAAGATGGAAGCAAGACAGTCACTGAAGCTCCACCATGAATGAAATGAAAAGTGCTGTGTTTAACACAGTTTGTATATACATATGTACCCCAAAATGTTTTCTAATCAGAACACAGATAAGCTAAGTGACCAAGTGATTAGGTTATAAAAGATAATCCATATAAGGGTTCAGTGTAAGTTAGTCTGGGAGCCTATTACAATGTAATTTACTTAAAAACTTTAATTCAGAGTTGTCAGTGAACATGGTCGCTACCATTCATTTGGGTCCACTCAATCTCTTTTTTGCGAAGCAGCAAACTTTCATTAGCACGCTGTATATCCCAAAATGTTTTTTATTGGTGAAACTAGTGTCCTGTTGGGGCTTCCCAGGTGGCATTAGTGGTAAAGAACTACAATCCATATCGCCACAAAAGAGTCGGGGTTGGTTAGAACAGCTTATATGACCAGGGTGTAAAAAAGTCTATGAAATCTTCAACTCGAAGAAAGCGTGGCTGAAGCCTGCTTCCTAGTTGGTCTGGTACACTTGCTAATTTAGGAGTACTGCAAAATCTTACCTTAAGAATATTCTGCTTCTACCTCGTGTTTAAATCTCTTATCTGCATTCAGAAGACCTAAAAGGAGGGAGCTGGGACTTCATCCAAGCTTACAGAATAGGATGTCCCAACTGTTTTTGTGCAGCTTTGCTATCAAAGGCTTCCCTGGTGACTCAGACAATACTCTGCCTGCAATGCATGAGACCCGGGTTCGATCCCTGGGTTGGGAAGATCCCCTGGAGAAGGGAATGACAACCCACTCCAGTATTCTTGCCTGGGGAATTCCAAGGACAGAGGAGTCTAGTGAGCTACAGTTCACAGGGTCTCTAAGTCAGACAGGGTTGAAGTGACTAACACTTTTGCTTTCAAATGCAGACTAATATTTCATGTTTAAAGCAGGATTCTAAACACACTTACTCCAGTCGGACAAGATTTCCAGGAGTAGCTCACTCACCAGATCAGACTGGTCACCTTTTCTACCAAATGCAACAGGCTTGGTGACCTTTGAAAACACTCCCAATAGAGGAAGACTCCTGTAGGAGCATTTCTGAAGAATCTTCTTACAGAGGGAATGTCTATAGAAACTACAAGTTGTAAATTATGCTTAGGCTTAGGCCAAGGCTCTGGACCCACTGAGAGCTCAGCTAAGTATGTATGAATGAGAAGACAGGGGTGATGGTGGTTTATGCACACAGAGCAGGCCACACCCACTGTCTGCAAAGCAAAAGTACTAGGCTCTTGGTGGTTCCTAAGGGATCAGTGAATTCTTCAGACTAGAGCTCATCAGTCTCGGCCGGAGGAAATCCACTCTAGGAGGGTGTGTGCACACCTGGCCCACAGGGCTTCAGGTCAGACACACACATTCAACTTTTGTGCACTATCTGTATATCAAGAACAGCTAAACAGGGATACAAAATCATACTCAAGGGTTTCTTTACTCAAGGGTTTCTTTTTGTGAATCATCTCTTTTACTACTGCTGTAAAGGTCTACTGACTATGAGACCCGAAACCTTGAGGGGAGCATCGTTGTAATTTGAGGAGGCTAGCCAAGGCACTACCCACTTGATAGCAACTAAGATTGTTATGTTCTGGACCAGCCTGTCTGAGATTTGAATAATCTCTCTTATTTGAATCTGCTAACCAAGTTATCAAGGCTTGCTGTAGGGTTCCTTAAAGAAGGAACTTCCCAAGCTCATGTATTTATAGAACAATTACTTGACAGAGATGAGTTGAAAATTAAGAGTACTCATCAGAAACAAAGCATTGCTTAGGCATGGTTGAGGTCAATGGGCACAAAGAATTATTTTTATATTATTCTGAGAAACAAAGTCATCTAAACTTGGCTTTGGGATACTGTGACGAATTTAAGGCCATATTTAAAAGCCAAAGAAACTCATAACATTGTTACAAATGACCAGCAAGTCTGCAAACTGCTGCCCCATCTTATGGTCCAACTTAAACCTCTCTCCAGCTCAGCCTGGACCCGGGGCTTCAGTTAACCATGTCTCAGAGAGTGAGCTATTTTGGGTTTTTAAGTGCCTAGTGGAACTTCAAAAAAGAGCACGGAGGGAGTTCCCTGGCGGTTCAGTGGTTAGGTCTCACCGCTTTCACTGCTGGGACCCAGGTTCAATTTCTGGTTGGGGAACTAAGATCCTGCAAGCCGCATGGCAAAGGTTCCCTGATTCCCTGCCCCCTGAAAATAAATGAGCATAGAAAAGCCTGACCCTTGTGCCAGAATTAACACCAACTTTAGCATATAATTCTGGGAAAGTTTCATACCTGGCATTTTACTTATTGCACATGAAATCAATTTTGCATGTTCCTCCAAAAGTGTATCTGCAAATAAGGGAGACATGGCAGCTCTCTCATATATTAAACCCTGATGTGGGGCTTTACGCTACAAAACAGATACACTTGTCAAACAGCTTCTAGCACCCACTCCTGTTACACTTGGATAGTTTTTTACCCATTACTGCACTAACCATATGAGACTCCAGTTACAGTACACTTACCTGTTTTATTGGACACTTTTCAGTGGCTGGGACTTCATTCAGAAGACTGCCTTTTGCCGACCACCTCCTCCCACTATCTTTCCTCTTGACCACCTTTCCTTATATAGCTTTAAAAAGAGCTGAGATTTAGAGAGTCTGTGAGGCTCAAGAGCCATGAAGGGGTCATGCTATGAGGGGCCATCGAGAGAACTCTGTGAACTCCTTTTAACTAATGGCCCACAGACCAGAAAGAAGCTTATTATAAAATCTCTTTGTACGTCATTGAAAATTCAAGTATTGAGAGGGAGAAAACTGGGGGGAGGATAATGGAACAGATGGATTTTTGTATTGCTTCCATAGGTCTAGTAATGGAATCTGCTTTCCTAAACTACATTTCTTTGTGGGTCGTTCATAGGGAAAGGGGCCTTCTCTTATACTGCCTGAATCTAATTATAAATGAAATAAGAATCTACTACATAACCTAGGCTTCAACTCTGTGATTTAAAAAGAAAATAAACAAAAGACTGATACAATCTAAATACAAATCCAAATATTTCACTGTAACCAATCATAGAACTTCTATCTTATGACCATGGTCATAAAAGCATAGGCATTTCTATTTGTTCAAGAGACCTTTAGTATTTTAGAAAACGAAATGAATGAAAACCTGAGGACGTCATGAGGTAGATTCTACTATTTCAGTCAAATTCCAAAATTCTGTTGTTCTCCGTGACTAAATATCCAGGAATGGGAAGCCCATGAACCCCTACAGGAATTACTTCTGGATACTTAAAACACAGTGTATCAGAAATAGAAAAAATATATAGTTTCAACATCCCCTGCAGGTCTTCCTCTTCACTAGTTTTTTTGGGGGGGTGGGGGAGGAAACGTGTTCTATATGAGTCATGACGTTAAATTTCTACCAGAATATCTTGAGCAGAAAGATTTAAATTATTTCCATACAGGAAGTAAAGACAAGCATTGTAGAACACTTATAAACTTCCATGCTAGACACTCACTCAAAACTCAACCAAACCAAAACCTCTCAAAACTCAGGATCTAGTTCTTAGAAACCTGAAGCCATAGCCAAGATAAACAGTGGTATATTGATTTTCTCTCCTCTACATCACAGTCTTTGCAATTATTTTTATTCAGTAATTCCAATAATACGATGTTAATTAAGAAACTAAAGAAAAGGACACAAGAATTTGAAGGGCTTAAATATATTTTTTATATTGATAATCTGTGTCTTTCTACCCTAATACATTATTATTGATTACATACAGGATGAGGTGAGGTATTTGTAAAATATCTGGTAAAAAATAATATACAGTATTCTGTATGAGATGGAATTTTATGAACCTTTAGGTCTTCTGAAGTGTCAAATTGATCATCTAAGTTAAATTAAACTGCCCTGACTGGACTTACAGCTGTTCCCTCAAACCATGTTTAAAAAAAGGATCTTACATTTTCCCAGAATTTGTGCAGAAAAGGGAAAGCACATAATTGACAATTTCTATTTCTCACATCCAAAGTAATGCATTCATACAAAATCAGGACCTTCAAAGTCAAGCATGAAAAGAACAAAAAAACAAAAACAAAAAAAATAGGTTAGAGATATATAATCTCTGAATAATGTTTAGGCTAGTTCACCAACACCAAAGAAATCCAAGTGGCCAACAGTCTTGAAAATGCTTTATTGAAATGTGTGACGTATGTGCAGAAGATGTGTGTGAAAAGACCACAGCTTGAAAACTGGTTTTGGAAACCTCTTAACAACCGATTGAAAAAAAAAAAAAAAAAAAAAATCCTACTGGACTGGACTTCTAGTGTAACCAGAAGCCTGTGTAAAATTTTCCTTGAAAACATTTTCCATCACAGAGACTAAAGAAAACAAAGCTAGGATATCTGGACATTGTTGGAGGCTGAAGTTTCAGAGGAGGAGAAGCCACAGTTTTTTGTTTTGTTTTTTAAAGAAATGTGGGGTGACATCTTTTTTGGTTACATCTGAATGAGCATGGACTTCACAGTTCTCAGGAGAACACCGGAGGGTGCTCGAGTCTGTATGCTTGTTGAAGAAACAGAGAAACACAGATGGGAGGAGAGAGGGGAGACAGAGGGAAGGGCTTGGAGGAGAGAGAGCACTGGAACAAGACATGATTAGGTTAAGTCTAGTTATAAATTTATCAGAAGCTGTGCGCACCTTTTTTAAAAGTCCTAAATTTACATTCCAAAAACTGCCCCCCCGACCCCCAAACCCACTGTCCCTGCCTTGGAGCTACTGTGAAAGTCTATGCACAAAAACTGGAACAGAAAATAAAAAATATCCCAGCCCCTTCAAACCCCAAAACAAACCCAAGAAAGCTGTACATTTTTTTTTTACACATAGGATTAATAATATAGGCATATAGGTGGCATGATTCAATTAAAAGGCTTTACTTTTTATGCTTGAAAAAAAAACCCAATAAATAAAAAGGTGCTAAAGTTAGCATTAAGAATTTGGTTGTAATATATTGACAAAGTCTGGGAAGGCAAATCCTCAAAGCTCCCCTGATACTGATCTGTCTCAGCAAAACTATGAAGCAAATACATAAATAACGCAACATATGATTGAGAAGGTGAGATTTTCAAAAACAAAGACAACATAATCCAGGTTAACTTTGTTGAACAGTGAATAAATGAAATTCATCTACACCTGAATAGAACATATTTAACAATTGAAAAAAATTTTCAACAACCACAAAAAGAACTTTTTCAACAAAGAGAACAAGACTTGTTTTCAGGACACACAGACGCCTGCAGCAGATTCCCACAGCAGCTGTACTGGTGTATCTTCTATGGATGAGTTAGACAGGCTGAGCTCCACACGGAAGATGACTGACAGGGCGACGGGACAGCCACACAGGGCGGAGCGACACCGGCTACGACCCCAGGTCCACTGCAGAGCTGGCTTGTGCGTAGGAGGCACACAAAGAAAGGTGATTCAGGCAGACATTATTCAAAAGCTACTTTGTCAAGGAACTCTTTTTGCCTCGTAACCATTGAATAATGTTTGGGAAAGCTTTGGGCTTTTATGTTTGTTTTAAGTTTTACTCCTTGTATTTAAATTTCTTAAATAACAAGGTCACTAAAACTCATGCACGCTGCAAAAAACCTCATGCAGTAGTTAAGGTAAACCATCCAAGCAGTTTTTATTCATTAATATTCATAAATACACACAGCAGCTTCATTAGAGATTTCCATTTTCCTCTTCAGTTTGAATGTGGAGTATTACGAGAGCCTTCTGCATGTCAGGGTGCAGGAAGCAGAGATCACCCCTGCACTGCTACCTACATTTACCTGCTAGAAGTAAAAATTAGTTAAGTGGAAATGATTATCATATATATTTTCTCTCTTCCTTTTTGAATGTACACAATGTAACAAGAGTGACAGACCTGAAATTACAATCACCAAACAAACCCAAGATAGTTGTTGTCCACTTTCATTGGCAAATACAGCACAGAGGACATTGTCTGCGAATTGGGATGTCATCAAAGAGGAGGTGGTGGAGGCTCATTTCCTTTATTACTCTCTTTTAAATTTAGGTTTTCTAAAGCAACATCTAAAGGCATAATATCTACACAGCCCATAGCACCAAAATCTGCCATTTCCCCCCGTTCATCCTCGTCTGAGGACGAGCTCTCTTCGCGCACTAAAGTGGACAGAAGGAGCTCTTGGACAAAGAGGCTGCGGTCTGCGCGCTCACTTTCCATGGACTGGCGCTCTGTTTCAGACATTTTAGGATCATTCAACCTGCGTAAATTAAAAAGAAAAGATCTCATTGGTAAAAAGTCAAGGAACAATGGCATGGTCAGTTTCTACAATGTCGTACATTATGCGAGCTCCACGGAGTCTAAGACATATTACTGGAACACCTTGCTCTAATTTACCTCCTTAATTATGTGGCTGTGAATTACCCACGCTGGTAACAATGCTGTTACCCTGAGGTGCAAATCAATGCTTTAATTAGATTCAATGAGAAAAAACACATTGGGATTTCTCATACTCCCTATAGAGGAAACTGGGGTGAAAAACCTAGGAAAACAAAATTTCTAACAGATTAGATGCTTGGGCAAGTAGTAATTTCCTTAACCGGAATTTCAAGAGTTGGTAATAAAAAGAGGAAAAGTAGCAACACTGGTCCCCAAAACAAAATCTATAGCGACTAGAATAGTCAACTGAAAATAAATCCTAGTTCTCTTGGCCTGTCTCTATCATTTCTACCTAATTCTTCCAAAATAAAGATATGTCCAGGAGCACGAGAGGGCAAACACACATGTACAAGCAGACACATGCATGAGCATGTAAGTGTGCACCTACGCTCTCCTACCAAGGACCTTGTAACAAAGCTGACCTGAGACTTATAATGGCCCACTACGCTCAACAGACACGTACACTTCTGAGACCTGTGTCATGCTGGGAAACCTGGTTCATCAACATGGAGACAGGACAGATATTAGCACGTTCGTATTACCAACCTATTAAATGACTTATGCAATATCCTGGTTAGTTTCATTGCTAATTTTATTTATCTACATTTTTTAGTGTCCAAGAAAGAAAGGGAAACTGACTGAAGCACTGGGGTAGGAAAAGTATCAAACAGGAAGATGGTAACAGCGAGGGGAGGTCCAGCAGGCACGCGTGACCCCCAGGGGCAGCCAGGTGCACTTGGAGCCCATGCTCACCTGCTCCCAGCACCTGTTCTCTGCAGTCCCACCTAGGCTGGAAGGCATGGGGGCATCTCAAAGTAGCAATGGAGGAGATGTGCTGGACACTCACTATGGGCTTCAGTGTTTTTTGTATGGATAATCTCTTCTAATCCTACAAATTAGGTTTCATTATTATCAATTTATGGGAAGAAGAAACTGAAGAGGTTAAGTGACGCTCAAAAATCTCACAGCTATCAAGTTCAAACCACTCAACCATTAGATTAATGGCTCAGAAAACAAAAGATCTAAATTTCAGAACTGTAAGAACACAAAAGGCTCTGGAAAGTAACGACATTAGATCCACACACCAAAGGAAATGACTGATGACATTTATAATTAAAACCAAGTTCAGGATACAAGAGAGTATATACTGAAAGAGGAGACTGAGCAATAGGCTATATATTCTCAATCAAAACTTTGAAACTGCTAAGAAATGAAGTACATTCCACATTCTCAGTTTTGGAAAAAGCCTTAAAGAGAAAAATAAACTGAAGTGAAACCCATTATAAGGAGAAAAGATGCAGGGACAATTATTTACATAGCAAACAGGCAAACTAGAAACATGCAGGCTAAGGCCCCCCCAACCTTTGGAAATCATGTAATTCTTATATTACAGTTTTGATCTTTAAGAAATAACTGAGAATATTTCACTCCTGAAGGGGCGGGGGAGATAAAAACAGCACTAAGGCTAGATTTCCTGGTGGGCCAATCTTCATCTGGGATCTGGAAGTAATTGCAAAGCTTGTAAGAAGCGTCAGCTTGGGGGTGAGCAAAACTAGCTGGCTCCATTGCCAAGAGACTGGAATCTGACACAGGCACTTGCACAGTTGGTTTCTGAAAGGTCCACCACTGTTAGATCCCAGAGAAACTGTTGCAGCATCAATTCTAAGACAACGGGAACAGGAATGGCTCCCAAACAGACCAAAGACAAGGCTTGAGCCCCACACGGATCACATTACAGCTGTGGGCCAATGACAAGGATTTCCACTTCGAAATGTCACAGCCATTCTCCTGGGCTTGAAGATTCTCAGTGTGCACATTTATGTATTTGCAGTTGGAAGATACTCAACAGCAGATAAACTATTTTTGTTACTTAGTTTTGCCCAAACTTATTTCCCAGGAAAAAAACTTGAACATAAATAACTGCTTTCATTTCTTAGAGTATACAAAGTTCCAGGGAATATTTTGGAGGAAATGCGGCCTTGGATAAACCTTATGAGTCAGAATTAATGTCACAATGAAAGATGTAGAAAGTGGTCTATCAATTGCTAGGTACTATGCAATGCACGGTATCAGATGACAGAAAGGGGCGTTCCAGAAGCTACCACCAGGATCTAAGGAGAGCACTCAGAGGCCACCGTACTGTTCCCTGGTTGCTGGCGTGGGGTTGGTGCAGAATAATTGCACAGAGAAAAGTCTCAGATCAAGCTCACTGAGGCTGGAGCTCCAAAAACAAAATAAAACCCAAGTGGAATAGAGGTGGAAGATGTCTCTTCCGAAGGGCAGTGGGACAGGATATCCATTCCACCCGCAGGCCAGCGAACCTGCATCAGACAGCACACTGGTAGGGTTCCTTTCTGAGGCCGGTACCCAACCTGGCAAGCTGGAAGCCTGCAGTCTGTCAGTCCCTACTGTAAGTTATGTGGCAGAAGGATGGATCCACCTGTGGCTCTGTGGTTGCTCTATGCTGAAGTAACGTTTTCTGTAATAATCAGGCATAGTTACTCACTTTGCAGAAATAATCCAAAGGTAAACTTCTCACTTGAAATTTCCTCCTTAGATCCGTAACAAATGATAGTAAGTACTGTTAATTGGGCCTTTATTATATGCCAGACACTGAACTAGAGCATACACATACCAGTGCTCCCATTTAATCCTTGAAACAACTCTCACTCAAATGAGGCAAAACTCAAGGGATATTAAGATAGAACTTAATTATAGTCTGGAGAAGTAAAGTGACTTGCCTAAGGTCCAAACTGGTAAAAGCTGGGGCTCTAGACAGGGGTCCTATTTGCAGGAATTGGCAAGTATTTTTTATTCTGCATCCACAATATGTTATTTACAACTATACACATGTGCCACTGTACTAACGAGAGATGTTTAAAAGCATGAGATAAAAAAAATATACATGGAAATAATGCTTTCTTCTAATATCTGTCACATTACTTTTTGGAGGTAACTGCTATATTCCACTAATTTTCTTCCTTTTACAGTTTTTACTTTATATTCCTATCTATTCCATTAAAAGTCCAAATTAGAACCAGGCTCATTATCTGCTGACCCTGTGTCTACTCATCACTGCTCTTTCTAAAATTCTTTTATTTTTAAAAGTCACATAAAATGCCCATGAGGTCTCGGCAGAGGAACATATTCAGTTGCTAATGGTAGCTTTCAGAACAAATATGAACTCTATTCCATCCAGCAGAGCCATTAACTGTGTATTCTAAGTATTTTTTACACTGTGCTAAACCATTTTTTAAAAGTTACTTTTGTATACGCTAACCACAAACATTTAAATTTCACTTCTTCAGAAATTCTCAGAAGAAAACCACCACACTATAAAATCTTCTCTTGTACTTTGGGATATTTCAGAGCAGACTGAAACTGGCTATAAAAAGAAAGCAATGTTAATTATGACAGTAACTATACCTAATATGTCCCATATATGTAATGATACTGTGTTTACGTTTTATGGGCAATGTGGGAAAGGAAATTCCCATCAGATGATGAGATACTGTTAGAACAAGGTTATCAGCATTCATAGTTGATCTAAGTGAAAGGTGCTCAGTTGTGTCTGACTCTTTGCGACCACACGGACTGTAAAGCCTGCCAGGCTCCTCTGTCCATGGAATTCTTCATGCAAGAATACTGGAGTGGGTTGCCATTTCCTTTTCCAGGGGATCTTCCCAACCCAGGAACCAAACCAGGGTCTCCTGCACTGCAGACGGATTCTTTACCTGGGCTATCACCATTAGTGCTACCTGGGAAGCCCAGTTTATCTAAAGTAAACAATTCTTTTTCTTATTTTTGAGGCAATACTGAATACAGATTTTGATTAGATTTCTGTGAGTTTTAAAGGTCTGAGCAAAGGTCGAGGCTTTAAGAACACACATAAGGACAAAAGAGCAAAGGTCATCTCACACTGCAGTGTTAACAAAATACTTCTCCAAGTCACATTAATGAATGAACTACCTTGTTAAAAGAAACTGGGAGTTCTGGATCGTTTGCTGACTGCTTTCTGTGTTAGCTGTGTTGGTTGTTGCTGTGGATTGCGTGATTGTAGTGGTAACACTGCTTGTGTTAGTGCGCCGGGTTGCGTTGCGTGCGGTCTCCAGTTGTTGCCGTGCCGCCTGGGCATGCTGCCGTTCGAGCTGCAGCTGCATCTGCAATTGTTGCAACTGAGAAGCGGAAGGGCCAGAGGAGTTCAGCTGTCCTCCTGCAGAACGTCTCACTCCCGATAACTGAGATAAAAGCTCTGTCAGAGGAAATGAAGACATTAATGTCCACTGCAGTAGGAGGAAAACAAAATGCTACCATCATCCTTTTACCAGACGAATATTCAAAGCCATCATCAACGGGAAGGTAACCTGGGGCAACATACAGTCTCAGCTTGGAGCTTACTACCTTTTAGGATGCCCTCTGGAGGTGGGAGTTGCATGAGGGAAATGTAAACATACGTATGACTATTAGTTCACATATAATTCTAAGTGAAACACAGCAAATTGGTTTTTCAGTTGTTTGCATCATGGGTTGATTTAGTTATACTTTCTCTCGGTATTTAGTATTTAAGGAGTTAAATCCACTGGTCCAAGCATAATATAAACCTCAATATGCCCTCCATGAAAGCAGGGATCAAGTCTACTGCTCATGGCTTTCCTGGTTCTTAGAACAGTGCCTGACACATAGCAGGCACTCCAACACTGATGTAATGATTGAATGCCTCTCAGAATTAAATCCAAAGGAGAGATCGGCATCATTTCTCACTGTGCTCGCTCTGCCTTCTTTCTCTTGAACTTTCTGGGACTGCTCTCTGAGTCGCAGGGCACTGCTGCAGTGATGACCGCTGAAGCTGACTGGCTCTCAACCGCATAGCCTGTTTTATTTAGACTCCTGTTTGCACAAGGCTGTGCTCACTGGGAGCCTCTCAGCTAAGGGAGGTGCAGCACCTGCCTTCTCCCAATGGCTTGTGTGGAGCTGATGGCTGCCTTTTGGACATTCTCAGGCTGGCAAAGCTTTTCATCATTAAAACTCATTTCCAGGGCAGGTTTCTGCCTTACTGCTCACTGTTGTTTAATCTCTGAGGTTCTTAACACCGTTTTTTCATACAGTCCATCACTAATATAATTTTCACTGACAGAAAAAAACTGAATAGAGAAAATGTCTCATTTTTGAATTTTGCCCCCAGAAATCACTTAATGTTTAGAGCCTGCTACCAAAGACAGCAGGTAAATATATTCCTTTTGGATGAAGCAGTGTTTTTTAAAATCCCCCAAACTCAAGTTTTTCTGGGGCTTCTTGTACATCCAAATGCCCAAAGCACATTTGGGATTAGATTTTACACTGAATATCTCATAATTTAAAGAAGATTCTATGAGTAACACTGTTCCTACTTTTGGTGACAGATTTACATTCGGCACGTTTCAGGTACAAATTCCACTGTGTGCACACATTTTGGTCTTGCACAGGCTCCTGGACTCTTAATGCCTGGCTATGTCTTTCAGGGTCTCAGGCTACAACAACTTCTGACATTTTGACTGTCAAACTTTGTGCTCTGCTGCTGGTTGTCCAGGTGGGCCATGCATTAGATCCAGGTACAAATTACCTGTTCAAATGATTTTTTTAAGTAAGACTTTCCCAAGCTATTAGAATATAAATGTTTCATAACAATATAATTCTCAAATTAAGACAAGTACAAAACATTCCTACTTGACTTCATTCCATGAGAAGAGCTTATTTCTTTAGTCTTGTCAATTAGTTTTCTTATCTGTGTGCTTATGAAGGAGGTTGAACCACAGAATTCTGGAGGTCTTTCAACTCTGAAATCTTCTATGATTTTCTTGGGTTTCATTGGAGGTCACAAATAGAACAGAGACATTCCTTATCATTTTAAACCTCTAAGTACTTAAAGAAATGCCAGAATAATATGAACTACTTTACGTGGTCTACTCGACTTTAAAAATATTTTTATTTTTTTGCTATGTGGCTTGTAGGATCTTAGTTTCCTGACCAGGGATCGAATCTGGGCCCTCAGAAGTGAGAGTACCAAATCCTAACCACTGGACCACCAGGGAATTCTCTACATGGTCTACTTTAAACATATCTTACACTTGTAGAATTTCAGGGAATTTTGTCAAGGAATACAGGAGGGTGATGAGAGACTGAGAATATAAATCCTACTCCCCAAATTTAAAGGAAGCCCCCCATCCCCGGCCATTTCCTTTAAGGATGTGAAACTAACTTACCAGCTATAGGATCCATGGCTTCCCTATTGCTTGGAGAATATGAACTCTGAGAAGAAGAAAGTCCACCAGTAGAACTGCTAGTAAAGTGCATGTTTGATCTGCGCGCACGAGGACCTCCTAACCCCCGGCCAGGGTGAAACATTCTACGTACATGTCGGACACCGCTCGACTCATCATAACTCCAAGGTTAAGAAAAGGACTCGGGTATTTCATAGTAACAATAAAATACATATATAAAAGAAGTCACTCGAGCCCTTGCAAGATAAGCATGCAGATTTCCCAAATTGTACGCATTTTAAAACAGCACATTTAGGAATACAAATGGCACAACTATGTCTATAAAGGCTATTAACTCTAAAAATGAACACTGGAATATAAAGCAATGTATGTGTATACTGTGTGTCTATATTGTATGTGTGTTTTCAAAGAGAAAAAAAAGTTTCTCCAGACGGGAAGAAGTTTCTTCCTAGGTTCCAACTACAAGGGCCAGAATTAATATCCCCTGACAAGGTGAAAGGTGCCACCTGGTCAGATACCCAAAGGGGACTATTCCCTTACCCACATACGTTCTTATCACAGTAACCACAAATAACAACCATCAGCTTTTATATCTGGTGAGAGCTGTGCTAATATACAGGCTAATCAAATCTCAGTGACCATCTGTAACGAGAAAGGAATAGTGCAAATAATTTAAATTCAGGACTCAAAGATTCCCTTCAGCTATCGGTTTTAATCTGTCAATGTGTGTGTGTGTGTGTGCGTTTTTCCAATACTGCTGTCAAGCAGAAAACCAGATTTGAATTTCTTGTGTTAAGTGGACACACAGAGAGTTAACAGCACATTTAACAAGAAGTCAAACCATCTTACACACATGTGTGTGAGTTAAACTGAACAAAGTCCCGAGGAGCAAACAGCAGCCAAAACTCGTGAGGACAACACTGTGTCTCGACACAGGCAAGTGTGAGTGTACAAGGAGGAGGGAGAGGGGGCTGGGGGAGCCACATGTTACAGCAGAAGAGATTTTCTTTTGAAGCTGTCAATATATAGGAAAAGAATTCTAAAAAAGAGGGGCTATATGTGTAACTGATTTACTTTGTTATTCAGCAGAAACTAACACAACATTGTAAATCAACTACACACCAATTAAAAAAAAAAATTCCCCAAACACAAACAAAAAAAGCAGCCAACAGAACAGCTACACAAGGCAGGCTAACTTTTGTGCTGGATTCCCAGTTCAGGAGTCATGTGGGGACAGGGTGGGCAGCCATAATGCACACTCTTTCATGGTATTCATGACATAGGCTTGGGCTCTACAGAAAGTGATGTTATGATCATCACACTTTATTTGTAAAAGTATAAAAAGTACACTTTAGGGATTTCCGTGGTGGTCCAGTGGTTAAGAATCTGCCTTGGAGTGCAGGGGACACAGGTTCGATATCTGGTTGGGGAACTAAGATTCCACATGCCTCAGGACAACTAAGCCCACACTGCAACTACTGAGCCCAACACAACCGGAGTCTCCTGTATTGCAGGCAGATTCTTTTCCAATATCAGGGAAGTCCTGCCAAATAAATAAAGAATTAAAAAAAATAAAAAGTACACTTTAGGAAGAGTTCTACCAAAGTGGGGAAAAAAAAAAAAAAGCCTGGTTACAAAGAGGCTTAGAAACAAGTCACTCTCTCATGTCAAACAAAATTATCACATAGTGGCACTTGAAGAACTTGACAAATTAGTTGTATTTCCAGGAAAACTGCTATGCCAACATTTTACTTTCTAGAATTTAAAAATAATAGTTGCTAGTAATCTAAAATGCAGCATTTGACTTCTCTTATTCTCATTTTTACATAATTTATTTTTTCTTGGTAATGAAAGACTCATACACATCTACAAAAGATGGTTGTGGATGACATGGGACATTCTACTGAATGAATGCTGATTTCACTAGAGGTCCTTGAACCTGCTGGAGAAGTGCAGGATAATGGCATGGTTTTTTAAAATTTTTTGCCTAGCTACTCCACGAAGATGGAGTGAAGAATAGATCAAGTTGTAACTCTTTTGGGTATTGTTATAGAATTCTTTTATACAAAATGCGAAGTAACTAACAGGCTAAAAGTATTCTTGGCCCATTTGGATTTTCATGTAAGCACTGCTTTCTTCATTTTGCTTTCAGTGTCCCCTGCACTTAGCAGAGAGGAAGAGTGGGCTCCTCTGTTCATTCAGTACTTGCCCCAGACTGGCTCAGACCAGGCTGATCTTCTCATTTCTCAGGAAGGTTCCATAGCTTTATCTTTCCATTAGTTTCCACTTGAAAGTGAAAGTGTTAGTCACTCAGTCATGTCCAATTCTCTACCACCTCATGGACTGCAGCCTGCCAGGCTCCTCTGTTGAGATTCTCCAGGCAAGAATACTGGAGTGGGCTGCCATTTCCCTCCTCCAAGGGATCTTCCTGATCCAGGGATGGAACCCCGGTCTCCTGCATTGCAGGCAGATTCTTTACTGTCTGAGCCACCAGGGAAGCTTTCCATTAGTTTCCACTTATCTTCCCCCAAACTCTAAAGGGTCAAATTTCTAATAAGAAAATTATGTTCTGTGATCAAGGGCTGAGAGCTGAAGGACAGGAACACCAAGTCTAAGGTTGTCTTATGATTGCCAGGAGGCAAGCAAAGGTATCAGAATGGAGTCTGGCAGAAAGAAAGGCTGTGATTAGCTCTTGATTGCTTTAGACTGCAATGAACACTAAAACCTTCCCAAGAGCACACAGCCCTAATAGGTGATAATTTTAGAAAGACAATTCATAACTTGAAACCAGAAGCACTGAGTCTACAAATAAATGTACTCTGGTGGGCCAGTAATCTCTTGCAGAGTATAGAGAATACTGTCAGGAACCATCATGAGACTGGCTTGGGAGGAGAAGCAGAAATCAAAGCGGGAAAGAAATTTAGAACTGGATCTGACCTTATGCTGCCCTACTCAGATGGGCAGGAAGCCCCACGGGGCACACCTGCCCACCACCCAGCCTATAAGAGACTATGGCAACAGAGAATACAGATGGCGAGCAAGTGTATCATCCACACAGTTAATGAACTAACTAGATTTTAATTTGGATTAGCATTTTCCACTTTTGTATGAAAACACCCTCCTGAAGACTTGTAACCTGGTCAAATTGTCTTAAAAAAATAATAAACCTGATGGCAAAGAACTGAAGATAATGAGCAAGTGCATTTCACTTACTGACCACTTTTCATGTAATGGTCACAGCGTGGAAAAAGAGAAGTAAGAAATCGCACCTCAACGCCGTATCACTTTTAGGAAAATGTCAAATCAACTAAGATAATTTGGAGGTTAGTTTTGTCCCTGGGAATACTGCCCTTAAAAGTCATCACAATGACAAATGTTGCAAACAACTTTTTCCCTTGTTGCATCTCAAAAGGATATTAAATCTCTAGGGGCTCTGTGTTCAAGTGTAAGATGAGCTGCAAAGTCATCCGTGACATGATTAGGATCGCCTCCAGGTAACGCTGCACATATTGGACAAATCTGAAATGAAAGCAGAGAAAGCAGATTTACTTATCGATGAACATTGATCAGGTATCTTTCTGGATGAATATTTTATTGTAATTTTTACCCTGACCAGGTTTTAACCAGGCAAAAATACAGCAGATCCTGAACTAGTGTACAGCGTGGAGGCTGAACAAGAGCCACAGGCCTGAATGTGGTGACTTTCCACTGAAGCAGACCATTTGTCGGGGTCAGACAGACAATTCTAAACACACAGGTCAAATTGGAGCTCTGGCAAATTCGTCTGCATGGTCTAGCAAACTATTTTCCATAAAAAAGTTTTTCAGTGTGCCATTTAGTGCACGTTCATGTCTAAGTCCCAACTGACTGGTAAACGCTGAGACATAATCTTCCCTAAAGTAACCTAGACTCGAGGGATAATCACCAAACAAGACAGCACAGCTCTTATTAAAAATGCAACTGCACAAACTTAAACACTCTGAATGAGGTACAGTAAGACAGACAATGACAACTGATAATATGCAAATATGCTCTATTAATTCTGAATGGGACTTCTAAGATGGGAAAGGGGGTAAAGATAATTTTTAGAACTTTATTTCCCAGAGGGATGGGAGGCAGGACAAAAGCTTGTGGTCAGAGCAGAGGAGGCTTGAGAGGTTGGGAGTGTAGTTTCTGAAACAGCAGTTTCAACAGAGATGGTGAAATAGGAGGCAGAAGGAAAGGACAGAAAGAATGTGGAACTTTCAGGGTTGAAGCCCTTACTTTTTCAGAAATCCAACTGGACAGATGATGGCCTAAAAGTGGAAGCCAAGCCCTGAAGTATGAACTTCAATCTCAAAGAACAGAGCCAAGAAGGAAGGTCTGAGCTAAGAAGCACAACCAAAGGGAGCCCCAGGACCTGGACGGTGGAAGGTTTTGGCCTGTGCCCCTCTAGGGACAGGGGAGCTGAGGGCAGGATACAAGATTCAACCTTGCCATTGTATATGTCATATGCCTAAGTACTTTCACTGGGAGTAAAACCAGGCACCTGACTGACCTTACTGTAGGCTCACTGCTTACAGAGGCAAAGGAGAGGAGATGGCAGGAGAAAGGTGAGACCTGAAAAGACAGTAGTAGGATATGGGGGAAGACAAACTAGTCTGATTCCTAGAGCCTGAGTGAACACAAATCCCTGTCTCTAATGACTAGAAATCGGAAGTCCTGGAGACCACTGTGATCCAGTTCCTCCTAAAGTGCAAACAGTCAGCTGTCCTGATGATCTGCCTCAGGACTCTGAGAAACAGCCTCAAGAAGACTTAAAGATGCTCAAGAAAAAAACACTGAAGCACGGACGTGTGCAAAAGAACAAGAGAGGTCACGATGGGATGTACCTCTGAGGCAAAGGAGAGAAAGAAGCAGACAGACACGCTTATGCTTTTTCCAGAAGATGCCAGAAAGATGGTCGTTTTTTCTGTGTCAGAGAGAAAAGCAACTGGATCTGTTTATGTTTATAGATAATCAACTCTCTCCTTACCAGAAAGTTGGTTTTTACTGTGTAGCTTCCTGTGCTGTGTGACACTGTGGGGTAGAGTCTGATATACTTATTTTACTTTTCACATGTTTCTGCCTTGTCTATAGATTGTAAACTCTGAGAAATGCAGGACAGTGTGATTTCTTTCTTTGTGGGAACTGTGACCAGATTTGTTAAAAGCAAAAAGATCGACATGGTTTAGACAAGCAAAAACAATCTCCAGTTGCAAGTATAAGATTTTTATCCAAACAGAAAACAAAGGAAGGCATCTTCCTTCTAAGGTACTTCCCTTTAGATTGGTCTTTGGATAAAATCTACGCATAACCTGAACTGCACAAAGAAGACAGCTACAGAAGTTGCAGTCCTCTGATGATGAAAGTAAATGGACTGAGCTGAGAAAAGTCTCCTTGAGAACATGCATTCCTGGAAGGAAGACAGAATAGGGAAGCACAGATACCAAACATACTAGGAATGTCCTAGTAAGACTGATAATCTCCTGCAAACTAGAAAAGCACCCTTGAGTTAGAGATGTAAAACATAAAGAAAAATCAAGATCCTTCTATATACTACTGTCTGTGAATTTCAGTTCTGTGACTTCGAATCTTTTAGATTTTACTATAGGGGTAAGGCAGGATGAAGGTATACAGACCGCTCCATCTAGAGAGCAATAAAACAGAAACAAATACTTCCTAGTAATCTGGGGTAAAGAAGCACTGGGGTGGAAGGGCCACCTAGCTCGGCAGCTGGCACAGGAGAATCAGGAGACTAGATGAGAACCAAATGGAACATGGTGCCACCCCTGGGTCACACGAAGTTAACTCAAATGAGGACCTGGAAAGGAAAATGAAGTGTTGATGGGACCAGAGGCCACCTTGCAAGTTTTTAGATTTTATGCTGAGCAAGTGAACTCATGTTTCAGGAGAAAAACTTTGGTAACTCAAGGTTGTACTTTCTGAGACAATGCAGGGAACAAGAGGAAGAGGGAAAAACAAGAGTGAAGTGGGGCAGGAGGAACAGAGATGAGGTGAGAATGGAAAGAGGCAGATGCCACAGTGCACCCAGGGGCACGAATGCAGCATATCTCTGAGTGCATCTTTACTTCCCCAAGACAGCACCTAATATTTTTTACAAGACAGGCAAAATTCACACAAAAGATAAACTACTGACCCTAAAATTATGAGTCTGTCAACGCTGATATTTATCATATTTCTACTGCCACATGATACAAAAGTACCTATCATTAGGACAAGAAAAGTCCATTAATTTACATTAACTGAAAATTATGACAATTAACACTGTAAATCAACTATACTTTAATAAAATACAATTTTTTAAAAATCACAACAATTTGCTGACATTAAGGCTGACTGAATTGGCCTAAGTGTTTCCTAAACTTGGCTAAGGATATCATTCACCTGGAGCATTTGTTAAAAATAGAGTTTCCTAGACCCCTGCCTAGAAAGTGATTCTAGGTTTGAGAATCTGTATTTTGAGAAGGATCCCAGTTAGTTTATAGTTAGAAAGCTTGGTAAACACTGCTTAAATATACAATGGTATTGCAAAATAATACTTTACCCTGTTGTGTGAAACACCAAATGTTGTCCCCTGCTACCCGCCCACCTCCTTATTCACAGATGTCCTTGATATTCTCAGTCTTTGCTTTCCCTCGAGTATTTCCCCTCTGCTTCATCCTGCCACTGAGAGTCACTATCAGTCCTGCTTTTTATCTGCAGCACCTGTGGGAGCCTTTACCAATGTGCTGAGGTAAGACTCCAGCCAAAAACGTAACAGAGTTTCCATTTTTCCATATGGTCCCAGTGCATGATGGCCAGCGAGCAACCAGTCAGTGCAGATCCTTAATATGGGTGGTCACCTGTGTGACCAGTGTCTAGAACACACCTCCTGAAGTCATTAGGTAAAATGCTATAAGTCACTACTGAACTTACAAAACCTTTTTCCCTATGACAGGTTATGTGCATAAAAAAAATATAAAATCAGCTTGCTTTTAAGCCAGCCCCCACTACAATTAGCAACCAGTCTAAATCAAGTTTGGATTTCCCCCAGCCTCTTTCTTGAATTGGAACACCCCCTCCAGATGGTGTTCTCTGTCTGGCTCTGTTCAGTGCTTTAAAACAAGAGAGGAAGAGTTAAGTTCCTAAGATGTGGTGAGTTCTCTTCCTCTCTCCCTCCCCTTTTTTGGATAGACTTCACAATATGTTTTTTTGCCGGTTTTGTTTCCTGCTACAGAAAAATGCATTAAAAAAAACTGCTTATGATCCAGCATAAAACCTGGAACCTAGACTGCAGCATTAGAGAAATTGGTCTTTCACTAAATCACTCAGCACCTGCTGAGGAGCCAGGTTGCTTCTTCACCAGCAGGACGATCCACTTTGATGCACCATCTTCCCAGACCCCTTGACTCTGCCCTTCATCTCAGATCCTGGGACACCATCCTTCTTCTCAACAGCAAATGCCTTAAGTGAAATAACCACCTTGGCAATCAGCACTTCTTGACTAGGTTTCTGGATCAAAAGCTTGATTTCTTTGTCTGTTCTAATTTTAGATCCATGAGAAACATTTCCCTTTTGAGAATACAGGTTCAAAGGCTGTGATTTCCCTACCTCATCTTCTACTATTACTTTCTGATGACACTGGATGTCTGAGGCATCATTTCTCTGATGACTATGCTCCTGTAACAGGGAGCAAACGCTTCGAGGTAAATTCTACCCTTTCTGGATTCATGCTCATCTATATAATCATTATGTTTAAGTTCATCATGTTTCAAAAGAACTACAGAATCACTCAAAGCCTACTACCCTTCCCTTCCCAACTGAGAGCTGAGATGGCCTGAGGATGGAAAAAGGCCATTCCTGGGTACTGGGGCAAGCACTCCTACTCACTGTCCACCAGACCAGGTGGACAAACACTCTGGTTTTAAAGGTTCTCCACTATCTGGCCCCATTTGGCGCATTTGATTTTGTTTCCCACCCCAGTCCACAACAATCGATGACTTTCTATCCTCTCCACCTACCATGTTCTTTCTATCACTGAATCCTGGTTCATGCCTCTTCCCTCCGAGTAATGCCATTCCTTCCCATTCTGTCCACTTTTTGAAATAACACCCATTCTCAAGGGCTACCTCAATTCACAAAATCCTGACTCCTTTTGGCATTTTTCTCCAGTTGTGTCAGAAAAGCCAGTTTGCTTTTTAGACATGCCGTAAGGTGCATGTGGGTAGAGGTCCTGTTTTAAGTTTACTACGCTGACAGACTTCCCTGGTGGCTCAGACGGTAAAGCGTCTGCCTACAATGCAGGAGACCCGGGTTTGATCCCTGGGTCAGGAAGATCTCCTGGAGAAGGAAATGACAACCCACTCCAATATTCTCGCCTGGAAAATCCCTTGGACAGAGGAGCCGCTTAGGCTGCAATGCATGGAGTTGCAAAGAATCAGACACGACTGAGCAACTTCATTTTCACTTTCATGCTGACAGCCATCATGCTTTATATTCCCAGAATCTGATGACTTCAAAAAGCGTTACTTCACATGACGTATTAGAAGCAATGTTCCTGGTTAATGCTTGGAGAGACACACTGAGAACATACAAGGACATACAGGGTCTTGAGTAAGACCAACAAATGCTTCCCTGTCCAAGCTGTCCTTAATAACCGACCCAGGCATGACCTAGAACAGCCTTTCTTCTAACATTATCCGTCTGGGGGCAAAGAAGTGGAGTAAATACTGTGTTCTATCGGTTTCCTCAATTAGAGCTAACAACTCAGTTAATTTTTGCTCAGGCACCCCCACTTTTTCTTACACAAGGCCCTCTGCAGCCCCTACTCCACGTTTCCCTGTCAACTCCTTTTCCATTCTTCATTCCTTTACTACAGCTGTGAGTCAACTTATGAAGTTAATCATGGTTGAAAAGATCACAATACCCTTGTCCCTGAGGATTGACAAGTTCTAAAGCAAAATCAAAGTGCAGTGAAGAAGCTGTCTGTTGCCATAACTCTACTGTCTGCAGAAAAGCTCTGCTTATTTCTTCTTTATGTGAATGTGCTTTTTCCTTCCAGTAATCAGACAAGAAGAACACATAATTCTCCTGTGTTAATACTACACTAACTTTCTAGCATAAGGTTACTTAGGCCTTCCCAAGCTAGCTTTGAAATCAAAGTTCACTTCATGAAAAAAACAAAAAACAAAGTTCACCACTTGATGTGTTCTGCCAACTTATATGCTTATCATGCTCTCAGTTCCAAACCAGGTGTCTAAAGGACATTTACAAAAACAGCCTCTTTTAAAAGTTGGTGTGGGTCTTCCATTTTTTAAACAAAAAATGTCATAAATTCAAATAAAACATTTAAGTAAAGCCTTATGTGTGTCATTTAAGATAGGGGCAACTCTTGAAGTGCAATAAGCACACTTCTTTCTGTGCTGCTCTTTTCAACTGGGTCCTAATTTCCATTAAGTTAAAGGACTTATGCTGTCAAGTCCAGATAAGCAGGTAAAGTTGAAGTTCTGACAGGTTATATTTGTTATACTGTATAGTTTTGCTACATGGATTAACTACTTATGTATTTACTGAGTAAATATTTAGGTACAATTTATGTCTGGGGCTTCCCAGGTGGTGATAGTGGTAAAGAATTCATCTGCCAATGCAGGAGATATAAGAGACAGAGGTTTGATCCCTGGGCTGGGAAGATCCCCTGGAGAAGAGCATGACAATCCACTCCAGTATTTTTGCCTGGAGAATCCCCATGGACACAGGAGCCTGGCAGGCTACAGCCCATGGGATCGCAAAGAGTCAGACACGACTAAGCAGTTGAGCAGCACGTCTGGGACACAATTCGTGTCTTCCTTTTTAAGGGGCTCTTAAATTCACCTCTAGAAATAACCTAGGCTTATTCTGTAAAGCAGATTTTCTGGTCATCTGCAGTACAATGGGGGTGTTTCTGGTTTTGTTTTTATTTATTTGATTGTGCAGGATCTTCACTGTTCTGTGCAGGATCTTCACTGATACATGTGGGATTTAGTTTCCCAACCAGGAATTGAACTCTGGTTCCCTCACTGGGAGCACAGAGTCTTAACCACTGGACCACCAGGGAAGTCAGTGGGGGTGTTTTTAACAAAGTTTCTTTTACTGAAAAGTGATGATCCTGGAGAAGCTGTTAGAATTTAAAACCATGACACACAAAACCCCTTACATGCATTACATTTTAATCCTCATACAAAAAGCCAGAATTGACATTCTACTGAGTTAACAACTGCTAAGGCTAACTGATAACTCCAGGGTTTTGGCTTTCTTGCCAACTTAAAAGTAGTTTATCTGATCAAACCTGCATATATAATGAAAATAAGACCGAAGGGTGAAGTTTTGCTTTGAGAAGATTCAAAAAGTAGAAAATCTGTGCTACATGGGCAATAACCCTCTGGGCCCTTCTCTAGAAGCATCTAGCTTGTAGCTACATGCACCTTAGCCATCTGTCCAACACAGATACAGGGTCTTTCAAGAGCTGAGGGAGCACACTGTTTAACTCAATCATAATCTCACTTCCTATTGTTGCACTGGAACACTCAAATTAACTCATAATTAAGTATGAGCTACTTCGTACTGAATTTATTTTTCTCCTCAGTTCTATTTTCCCATTTTAATGCTTGGGTTGGGACTGTTGCCTGCTTCCAAAGAGCAGCATTTAGAATGTTAGGGAGTTGTTGTTAAACATAAAAATTCCTGTTTTCCTTTACATTTTTATCTATGGTTTAAAAGTACTAAATAATTAAAGTTTTGGTTTCAAACATGTTTCCTGACATAAATTTAAATCCAATGTGTATACTGATGTGTTGGGAACTCATAAAACTTGAAAAAACATCAATTTAGCCATAATGAAAAATAATTCCAAAGTGGTCAGAGCAGTCCCATTTCTTTATCCTGTTCACAGGTCACCCTGAATGTGAGCAATTATGCCCATGAACACTTAGAGAAAAAAAACCCCAATGTAAGCTTGACTGTTGCTTCCTCGGTGTCAGTGATAAAGAATTCACCTGCCTATACAGGAGACTTGAGTTTGATCCCTGGGTTGGGAAGATCCCTGGAGAAGGAAATGGCAACCCACTCAGGTACTCTTGCCTCGAAAATTCCTGGAGAGAGGAACCTGATGGGCTACAGTCCACGGGGTCGCAGAGTCGGACATGACTTAGCAACTGAACAACACAAAGCTTTACTGTTTTCATCCATCCTTCACCTGCAGGCTTAGAGAAAGAAAAGGAAAGAGGCATCTTGTGTTGTTAAGTGGTGTTGGAAAGTACCTTCGAGCCACAGGGGGACAGGTACAGGGAAGGCTGCACCCAAAGCCAGAGACAATTTTAGTGAAAACTCACAAATGACTCTACCTAAGTTAGTTAGGGATTATACTGCTTATAATGAGTTTAAACTAGAGTCTGACAATGACAGAAGCTCTGTGGGCTCCTCTTCTCCAGAGCTTAATGATGTCAATAAGGCTGAGTCTGGTAGGATTTCCTGGAAAAAAACCACCTCAGCTGTGAATACCAAGATTGGCATCTTAAAGTAATTTTCTTAACCAGTTTTCTTTTTTTTTTAACCTGAGGAGCACAATGGGAAAAGAAGGGGTACCAGGAGAAGAAGAGACAAAGTGGAAAAGGGCTTAAGAAACTTCCAAGTTACCTTACAATTTGCCAACAGCTGTCAGGGGGCTCCCATCTTTAATTATACCACACTTTCTACACATTTTTATGCATGCTTTCCGAAAAGAAGCTCCATTACTAGGCACTACCTTGAAGTTAGCTGTCTGGACACTGAACTAGACAAACCAGGGTTTCACAGGACAAAGAAGAAATCAAATCAGTGGCCAAAGGAAAAAAACTCAAAACTAATGTCTCTACGTGCACTGCTCTCTTCCCAGCACTCCCCTTCATACTGGGTGCTTCTCCCATTCTGCAAACAGCCTACTCATATCCCCTATGGGAGTTTATTTCAACACAGAGGAAGGTACAGAGCAAAAAAAACCTACCCACAGTAACCACATATTCTGAAATACTAGGCACAACACTTTCTTGGAAAAGCTATCATCATCTGATTCTCACAATATTTTAAAAGACTGCCCTTCTGGTTTTCACATCACCTAAAGGAACTAATTTCTCATAGAAACATCTTTTAAAATACCATGACACCCATATAAATAGAATTATCCTCGAACAACCTAGAATCCCCAACGCACCTCCTATCATTTCCTTCCCTGCTATCAATATCAACTCAAAAATCTACTGGGAAACCAATGGCTATATCACCGTTTGTTGTTGTTCAGTCACTCAGTTGTGTCTGACTCTGCGACCCATGGATGGCAGCACATCAGGCTTCCAGTCCTTCACCATCTCCTGGAGCTTGCTCAAACTCATGTCCATTGAGTCAGTGATTCCATCCAACCATCTGGTCCTCTGTCGTCCCCTTCTCCTCCCGCCTTCAATCTTTCCCAACATCCTGGTCTTTTCTAATGAGTCAGTTCTTCACATCAGGTGGCCAAAGTATTGGATTTTCAGCTTCAGCATCAGTCCTTTCAATGAATATTCAGGGTTGATTTCCTTTAGGATTAACTGGTTTGATCTCCTTGCAGTCCAAGGGACTCTCAAGAGTCTCCTCCACAGTCCAAAAGCATCAATTCTTCGACGTTCAGTCTTCTTTATGGTCCAACCTTTACCTCCATACATGACTACTGGAAAAACCACAGTCTTGACTAGATCGACCTTTGTTGGCAAAGTAATGTCTCTGCTTTTTAATATGCTGTCTAGGTTGACCATAGCTTTTCTTCCAAGGAGCAAGTATCTTTTAATTTCATGGCTACAGTCACCATCTGCAGTGATTTTGGAACCCAAGAAAATAGTCTGACACTGTTTCCACTATTTGCCCATTTATTTGCCATGAAGTGATGGGACCAGATGCCATGATCTTCGTTTTTGAATGTTCGTTTTTGAATGTCGAGTTTTAAGCCAGCCTTTTCACTCTCCTCTTTCACTTTCATCAAGAGGCTCTTCAGTTCCTCTTTGCTTTTGCCATAAGGTTGCTGTCATCTGCATATCTGATGTTATTGGTATTTCTCCTGGCAATCTTGATTCCACCTTGTGCCTCAACCAGCCTAGCATTTCACATGATATACTTTGCATATAAGTTAAATAAATAAGTAGGGTGACAATATATAGCCTTGATGTACTCCTTTTCGAACAACCAGTCCATTGTTCCATGACTGGTTCTAACAGTTGCAAGATCTGCATACACGTTTCTCAGGAGGCAGGTAAGGTGGTCTGGTATTCCTGTCTCTTGAAGAACTGTCCATAGTTTATTGTGATCCACACAGTCAAAGGCCTTAGCGTAGTCAATGAAGCAGAACTATATGTTTTTCTGGAATTCTCTTGCTTTTTCGATGATCCAACAGATGCTGGCAATTTGATTTCTGGTTCCTCTGCCTTTTCTAAATCCAGCTTGAACATCTAGGAGTTTGTGGTTCAGCTAGCTGCTGAAGCCTAGCTTGCAAAATTTTAAGCAGTACTTTGCTAGCATGTGAGATGAGTGCAATTGTGTGGTAGTTTGAACAGTCTTTGGCATTGCCCGTCTTTAGGACTGGAATGAAAATTAATCTTTCCGAGTCCTGTGGCCACTGCTGAGCAGTTTTCCAAATTTTTTGCTTTGAGAAGTCCATGAACAGTATGAAAAGGCAAAAAGATACCACCCTTAATAACCGAGAATATTACTACTGTCTGATTTTAAACAAGTAAATGTGCTCAAAATAACTATTATTAAAAACGTGCAGTTAGCCAAATACTAGAGATAGAAAAAAGTGATTTATAAAATAGAAAGTGTTCTGCATCAAAGGGAATGAAAAGCACAAATGGTAAAAGTACCAAATACCAGTCTTCTGTAACCTGTCTAAGTGCAGCTGAGCAGCAGCAAGATAGCTGCCTGCAGCAGAGGTATTTTTCAAGTCCTATGTTAATTCAATAAAATACCATGGTTAGTTCACAGAAAAGCAGACTACACAAGCAGTAACAGTTTAAAAACAGCCTATTTTTAAAACAAAGTGTATTTGGCTTTTAAATGCTTATTTTTCTTGATTACCTGCTTATAAGAGTAAATAGTCAATTATAATATTTAAGAAAATGTACAAGATTGTATCAGCAGGTTTGTAAAAATTATGGCTTACATCACTATTACTGCTCCTAATAAGGAAATACCTGTGTTGGGAAGTTACCAGCTCTATATGTCTACATATTAAAATGGTCTTTCAATGAAATACAGATACTACATTGATGGTCAAAATTTAAAAGTCCCATATACAACTAAAAAATATGTAACTTCTCATAGCCCTGATGTATAAACCATATCTGTCACATTATTTCGGTTTGCAGTTTATTTCATCTAATATTAAGAATCAAATGCATCTAACTGTTTATACACAAAATGCCACAATGATGAGGGTAATTTCTATTCTGTGCTCTATGATTCCTTTTAATTGACATTCAATTGTCTAAATATTAAATAAATTATCAGCTAAAACAGATTATTCTGACTCACTAAAAAAAGGTTTAAAAGACCTTTTACGTCATCATGTTTCTCCAAAAGAATAAAATTGTCTAAAGTCTGATTATGGAGAATTTCTAAAATCATTCTTTTTCCTTGACTTTTATTTTATTGTTTAATCAAACTGGTATAAATGGAACACAATACAACCATGCTATTATTACAAAAACATCTAGGTCTTTACTAAAATGGGAGGGGCTGTATCACCTGCATGGATGAAAGAGGACCTCAAAGCAGGAGACTGCCCTATGCTCCTTTCTGGAGATGAAGAAAACAAAGAGTAAACCAAATGAAAATCAGAAAGTGAAAAGCTTGCAGCAGGGAATACTAGAGAACTGATGTGGCTATGAACAGCGCAATACACTGCAACACAGATTTCTAGAAGTGAGAAGAAAACTTTGGTGAACCCAAAAGTGCTTTTACCTTTTAAAATGTAACATTCTTAACATAAAATTGCAAGAATTTATTAAATAAAGAACTGAAATATTAATTATATATCATTAATTAGAGGTAAAGGTACTTTTCACTTAAAAAACAACAATAAAAATTCCTGAAGGCTTTCTGATAAGCTGCAGTGCCAGTCAGCAAATGTGAGACTTAAGAAATTACCAGGAATCACGCTTAACGTTTTTATGTTCCAGGCTTTCCTACCACGTTTCTTGCACACTCCATGGCCACCTCCTCAGCAGATTCTTCATGTTTGCACTCCCATTTCACCTCCAGTGCTCACTTCTACTACCAGCTGATAGATTTTGATAACTACGTACTACTTCCGTTCCTACTTCTTCCCACAACCAAAAACTAGTTAGTTGTCCCAATCTACCTGATTTCATAACTATGAGGGGTTTTAAGAACTTGCCCTTAACTTCAAAAATCACACTGTTTATCAGATTTGGTGTTTATAAAAAGACTCTTGAGATTATACCCAATCCGCTTGAAAAATTTTAATCAGCTTCACTATGCATTCTATGTCGTGTTGTTTTTCATGATATCTAGTTTTGAAGAAGCCTCCATATCCTCACATCAAAAGCTCAAGTAATTGGAAATTAACCTTAAGAAGGGAGGGGAATCTTAGGTGAGGGCCTTAGAGTCCCAAGTTGAAAAAAATGAGGCAAAAATACAGATGACTACAAAGCTATTAACCTTCCATAGACTTTCGTATTAGCTGTGCCAGGCAGTAATGAACACTCACTAATGATGACAGTAACATTTACAGTGATATACCCTCCTGCCCCTAAAAGTTCCAAAGGGAGGATGGTTAGAGGAGTGAGGTCCCAGGGGACGGTACAAGCTGGTGGTGCAGAGGATCGGTGCAGTAAATGCACGGGCAAAGAAGGACAGCACTTTGAGCATGTAGAAAGAAAAATATGAGCAGGAATAGAAAAGGAGATACAGTTATTATGTGACTCTTAATCCCTTACCTACCAGAATGACATGAGTCACTACTGAACTCCAGAATTCAAAAATGTCTGTTTACCATGACTTGGCAAAACAGAGGAAGGGAGGGTGTTGAGAGGGGACATACAGTAAAATCAGGTGGATATTTACATGTAACTGTAACACATCAGAGCTCATAACATGCTTCACATATATACCTAGAGGCATTCAAAATACTTAACTGGCATGTTATCAGCAGTGATCCTTAAGCACAGACCCCTGGCAGTATGCCACATGTGGTACACCTGCTGAATGCAGCCCTGGATCTGGGACATGACCTACTTGGTTCAAAGAATCAAGCATGCTCGTACCAAAGATTCTTGTCTGCTTGTTACTTTTCACTTTGAAATGTCTGGTATTCTATGAATGGGAACAGAGGTAGATGCAGGGTTCATGCAGACTAAGAGCTGATGAGGAGGGAGAAATCCTTAGAGTATTCCACAAATACGAATATGAAAAAGTAGTATGGCCACTGCCTTGAGCTATGTTCCCAAAGTTGGGGAACTAAAGCAAGGCATATAATTGAATACAACTTATGAGAGACAGAGCACAAAACCTATGTGTAGATGGTATTTAATTTTCAAACAACGTGTATCAGGCAGGTACAAAGGACTATAAATAAATTGTATTTACTTTCTGGAAAAATAAAGGCAAAGCTGCTGGTGGTTAATTCTCATTTTTAAAAATGAACAATTTTTCATTCATAGAGAGGACTTGAATTTTCACTGGACTCTCCAATTTTAGATATGGAAAATGGACACATTGTCCTGTCCCAGTGGGGTGATGAAAGTACAGTACAATACTAGGGTCTATTGGCTAAGACAATGATTTTAAGAATGCCTGGTTTACAACTGGGAAACTGCCTTATTATGATAAATAAATATTCAAATACAAGAGAATTTAAACCAAAGAGAAATTATTCCAACTTTTCCGTGTAACCAGGGTAGACACACAGTCAAATCATCATTCTTCCCATTGTTATCTAGGACTGTTCCAGAAGGAAGCAAAATCACCTTTGCAGAATAAAAAGAACAAATTAAGTCAAATGTGACAATAGTGTTCTGAGGTTCCGCAATGTGTAGATGAGAGCACTTATGAGCTGTTAGGAAAATTTGATTTGAGAACTACATAATGGAAATTTACGAACTGTTTGGACTATAAACCTTATAACAACTTTAACATCAAATTAATAGTGTACGTGGCAATAAGAGTGAACCTCACAGCTGTAACAGCAGGGCTGTAGCAGAGATGGGATACGACAGCAGCTAAGTAGGGACTCTACAACCCAGAGGGGCTCTGGCTGAGCTCAAACATCAGGTTCCGCCTTTAAGTTTCACTTAATTTGTTCTGAGTACGTTCAGGGGTTTCTGCACTGAAGCAGGGTGCAGCTGTTTATGCCCAAGCTCTCCAAGTCCCATCCCATACGCCCAGCTCTCCTGGCTTACTCTACTGGTACCAATGGGAAATGAGGGAAGTGGACTCTTTGGGGGTGACACATCATTTCTTGAAGTTGGAAATATGCTGACTCAGATGTTAGGTAAAATATCTACAATGTTTTCGAGGCAAGACTCGGTGTGTTATTCTGAGTCCCTGGCCACTGGCAAAGATCAAAGTAGGAGGAACTTCTAGGGGCTCAAAGCTTTGACCTAAGAAACAAGAGATATGGTCTAATGAAAACCAAGTAAGGTCAATGATATATTACAGTGAGATGTAACAGTGGATTACTACTTAATATGTGACTAAAGATTTTAAAATTTTCTTATGAATGTTTCCTTACAGAAGAGAAATCAACCAGGTAGCAAGAATACTATAAAAAGCCATGTGCTGGGCTTCCCTGGTGACTCAGTGGTAAAGAATCCACCTGCCAATGCAGGAGACACGGGTTTGATCCCTGGACTGGGAAATCCCACATGCCATGGAGCAACTAAGCCCATGCTCTACAACTACTGGCCCTGTGCTCTAGAGCCCAGGAGCTGCCAACTATTAGGCTCACGCATTGCAACTACTGAAGCCTGCGAGCCCTCGAGGCCATGCTCCACAACAAGAGAAGCCACTGCACTGAGGAGTCCAAGGACCCCAACTAGAGAGTAGCCCCTGCTCGCTGCAACCAGAGAAAGGCTCGTGCAGCCACAGAGACACAGCACAGCCATAGATAAATAAGTAAATTTTTTTAAAAAAGAGAGAGAGATGTGTGTTTCAAGTCAGGGTTTTTTAAGCCTTTTCACCAAGCATCTACTAAAGGCTCCTGAATTTGGTTAAGATGCCACACTGTGCTTTTAGCAGCAACAGGGAAAGAAAGGCTAGTGGGGACAAGAAGGGGGCACCATCTTGTACACATGCAGCTTCCCAGGATGTGTAAAAGTTGCTGTTAAGAGATAATTTTAACAATTATCATGCAAACAGTAACAGTACACTTAGCAGGAGGCAGAACATAGTGACAGAGCTCTATCTTTGTGTTAGAAACAATGTACTTTACCGGACGATTTAGACTGTTTCACTTACCACTTCTGTTGATGTTTCTGCGTGTTCAGAAGTAACATGTTCTTGAAGAGATGTCTCCGTATAGCCCATTTTTCCACAATAGGGACAAGTAAAAGACTGTGGCTGCTCTACGGAGAAAGCTTCCCCACCATAGTATAAATCTGAAAAACAGAGCAGAACTGCATTGAGAAATAATTACCAATTTTTAAAAAATACAGAAAAATGTAGCTCAGTCATATCTGACACTTTTGCAACCCCAATGACTGTAGCCCACCAGGCTCCTTTGCCCATGGGATTCTCCCCGGGTTCAATCCCTGAGTCAGGAAGATCCCCTGGAAATGGAAAGCAACCCACTCCAATATTCTTGCCTGAAAAATCCCATGAACAGAGAAGCCTGACAGGCTACAGTCCATGGGGTCGCAAAGAGTCAGAGATGACGACCACATATACCTATTTTTTTAGTATATCACTTCATTACAAACATCTCATTATTTAACATGAAACAAATACCTAATTTAAGAGGATAGGATCATTTCTGTGAGAAGAGAAAATGAAAGAAAGCGTTTATTACATGACACATTTCTTCATTCTTTGGGAGATTTCGACTACCTTAAAAATACTTAAACCCATTATGTATATATTGATCATTTGTTATATGTACAAGACTTGCCAGGTGAATTTGGGGTAGGTGAAGATAAATGTACTTAAAAAAAAAAAAAAGAACAGAACAGAACTTCCTTACCTGATAAGGGGCACCTACAAAATCCCCAAGCTGACATCATACTTACTGGTGAAAGGGTGGATGCTTTCCCCTAAGACCAGGAAGAAGACAAGAATTGCCACTCTGGCCATTTCTATTCAATATTTTAGTGGAGAACCTAATCATAGTAGGCAAGAAGATGAAATGAAAGGCATCCAGATGGAAAGAAAGCAGTAAAACTCTCTATTAGCAGATGACAGGATCCTGTATATAGAAAATCCTAATGAATCCACTAAAAAAACTAGCAGAACTCATAAACGACCTCAGTGACATTAAAAGATACAAGATCTGTACCTGGGGTGGTGGGACTGAAAGACTAGGATTAATATACACACTGCTATATATAAAATAGATAACCAATAAGGACCTACTGTATACAGCACAGGAAACTCTACTCAATACCCTGTAATGACCTATATAGGAAAAGGATCTCAAAGAGCAGACATATGTATATGCATAACTGATTCACATCGATGTACATCTGAAACGAACACAACACTGTAAATCAACGATACTTCAATCAAAATAAAAACAAAACAGATGAAACAGCAGACACAGAGGAAGCTCTAAAAACTGAGAAGTTACCTTTTGTAAGAGATATTTACATTATGAGATAAATCTCCATCTGTACCAGGAAGAGAAGAGGTTCAGCACTAAACCTCTAGAAACTTCTATCAAAGGAGAGACAAAGACCTGAATTTACATAACAACTTAACTCTACAAAACAAAGTTACCCTTGTTTACCTCCCATAACTGGCCTCCTCCCCACCCAGCTCCCCCAAATCTTCTTTTGTCTTTAGCTTTAGAAGGCAATGACACTCCACTCCAGTACTCTTGCCTGGAAAATCCCATGGACGGAGGAGCCTGGTAGGATGCAGTCCATGGGGTCGCTAGGAGTCGGACACCACTGAGCGACTTCACTTTCACTTTTCCCTTTCATGCATTGGAGAAGGAAATGGCAACCCACTCCAGTGTTCTTGCCTGGAGAATCCCAGGGACGGGGGAGCCTGGTGGGCTGCCGTCTATGGGGTCACACAGAGTCGGACACGACTGAAGTGACTTAGCAGTAGCAGTAGAGATGGTATTTAAGATGAAGGCTTGGGCCATTTCAGGGAGTTACTGTTTTCCTGGGCATCACCCATGAATATAGAAGGTAGACATGTTACCAAACTTCTGTTAGTTTGTTTTTTTTTTTTAAATAAAAGATTTATGACAGAAACAAATTGTTTCTCCGTAACTTGGAGTGAGCAAACAAAAATTATTTAAAATTTCATTTACAATTGCAAAAAGAATAAAACATTTAGAAATACATTTAACAACAGAAGTGTAAAACTTATCCTTTGATAACTATAAACTTTTGTTGAAAGAAACGAAAGATGACCTAAATAAACAGAAAGACATCCTGCATTAACAGGGTAGCAGACTTAACTATCATCGCTTTCCAAACTGATCTACAGATACAAAACAATTCCCATCAAAATCCCAGTTTGTTTCTTTGCATAAATTTACAAGCCGATTCTAAAATTCACACAAAATTCAAGGGATTGACAATACCCACAGTAAGCTTGAAAATGAACAAAGTTGGAAGACTCATACTTTATGATTCCGATTCCAAAGCTTACTATGTACCTGAGACACTATAGTATTGGCATCCAGACATACAAATCAATGGAACAGATGAGAGTCCAGAAATTAAAAGTGACATTTATGGTCAATTGATTTTCTTTTCTAACAGCTTTACTGATATACTTTGACAAATAAAAATTGTATATATTTATGGTATATAACGATGTTTTGCCATATGTGTATACTGTGAAAACATCACCACAATCAAGCTAATTAACATTTCCGTCACCTCTACACAGTTACCATTTTGTGTGTATGTATATGTGTTGAGAACATTTGAGATTTATCCTCTTCAAAAATTTCCAGTACACAATATTGTTACCTATGATCACCATACAACACCATACACCATATAACTATGATCCCTCTTCCAGCAACACAAGAGAAGACTCTACACATGGACATCACCAGATGGTCAATACTGAAATCAAACTGATTATATTCTTTGCAGCCAAAGATGGAGAAGCTCTATACAGTCAGCAAAAACAAGACCGGGAGCTGACTGTGGCTCAGATCCTGAACTCCTTATTGTCAAATTCAGACTTAAATTGAAGAAAGTAAAAAAAATAAATAAATAAATAAATTGAAGAAAGTAGGGAAAACCACTAGATTATTCAGGTATGACCTAAATCAAATCCCTTAGGACTATACAGTGGAAGTGACAAATAGATTCAAGGGATTAGATCTGATAGACAAGAGTGCCTGAAGAATTACGGACGGAAGTTCATGACACTGTATAAGAGGCAGTAATCAAGACCATCCCCAAGAAAAAAAAATGCAAAAAGGCAAAATGGTTGTCTGAGGAGGCCCTACAAATAGCTGAGAAAAGAAGAGAAGCTAAAGGCAAAGGAGAAAAGGAAAGATATACCCCTTTGAATGCAGAGTTCCAAAGAATAGCAAGGAGAGAGAAGAAAGCCTTCCTCAGTGATCAATGCAAAGAAATAGAGGAAAATAATACAATGGGAAAGACTAGAGATCTCTTCAAGAAAATTAGAGATACCAAGGGAACATTTCATGCAAGTGAAAGTGAAGCTGATCAGTCATGTCCAACTCTCTGTGACCCCATGGACTGTAGCTCACCAGGCTCTTCTGTCCATTGGATTTTACAGGTAAGAATACTGGAGTGGGTTGCCATTTCCTTCTCCAGGAGATCTCCCTGACCCAGGGATTAAATCCGGGTCTCCTGCATTGTAGGCAGACGCTTTACCACCTGAGCCACCAGGCACAATTAAGGACAGAAATGGTATGGACCTAACAGAAGCAGAAGACATTAAGAAGAGAAGGTAAGAATACACAGAAGACCTATACAAAAAAGATCTTCATGATCCAGATAACCATGATGGTGTGATCACTCACCTAGAACCAGATATCCTGGAATGCAAAGTCAAGTGAGCCTTAAGAAGCATCACTACAAACAAAGCTAGTGGATGTGACAGAATTGCAGTTGAGCCATTTTAAATCCTAAAAGATGATGCTGTGAAAGTGCTGCACTCAATATGCTAGCAAATTTGGAAAACTCAGCAGTAGCCACAGGACTGGAAAAGGTCAGTTGTCATTTCAATCCCAAAGAAAGGCAATGTGAAATAATGTTCAAACTACTGCACAACTGCACTCATCTCGCATGCTAGCAAAGTAATGCTCAAAATTCTCCAAGCCAGGGTTCAACAGTACGTGAACTGTGAACTTCCAGATGTTCAAGCTGGATTTACAAAAGGCAGAGGAACCAGAGATCAAATTGCCAACATCCACTGGATCATTGAAAAAGCAAGAGAGTTCCAGAAAAGCATCTACTTCTGCTTTATTGACTACACCAAAGCCTTTGACTGTGTGGATCAGAACAAACTGTGGAAAATTCTTCAAGAGGTGGGAATACCAGACCACCTGACCTGCCTCCTGAGAAATCTGTATGCAGGTCAAGAAGCAACAGTTAGAACTGTACATGGAACAACAGAACAATTCCAAATTGGGAAAGGAGTACATCAAGGGTGTGTATTGTCACCCTGCTTATTTAACTTATATGCAGAGCACATCATGCAAAATGCCAGGCTGGATGAAGCACAAGCTGGAATCAAGATTGCCGGGAGAAATATCAATAACCTCAGATATGCAGATGACACCACCCTTATGGCAGAAAGTGAAGAAGAACTAAAGAGCCTCTTGATGAAAGTGAAAGAGGAGAGTGAAAAAGTTGGCTTAAAACTCAACATTCAGAAAACTAAGATCATGGCATCTGGTCCCATCATTTCATGGCAAATAGATGGGGAAACAGTGGAAACAGTGACAGACTTTATTTTCTTGGGCTCCAAAATCACTGCAGATAGTGACTGCAACCATGAAATTAAAAGACACTTACTCCTTGGAAGAAAAGTTATGACCAACCTAGACAGCATATTAAAAACCAGAGACATTACTTTGCCAACAAAGGTCCATCTAGTCAAAGCTATGGTTTTTCCAGTAGTCATGTATGGATGTGAGATTTGGACTATAAAGAAAGCTGAGCACCGAAGAATTGATGCTTCTGAACTGTGGTATTGGAGAAAACTCTTGAGAGTCTCTTGGACTGAAAGGAAATCAAACCAGTCAATCCTAAAGAAAATGAGTCCTGAATATTCATTGCAAAGACTGATGCTGAAGCTGAAACTCCAATACTTTGGCCACCTGATGTGAAGAACTGACTCACTGGAAAAGACCCCGATGCTGGGAAAGATTAAAGGCGAGAGGAGAAGGTGATGACAGAGGATGAGATAGTTGGATGGCATCACTGACTCAATGGACTTGAGTTTGAGCAAACTCCAGGAGTTGGTGATGGACAGGGAAACCCGGCGTGCTGCAGTCCATGGGGTCACAAAGAGTTGGACATGACTGAGTGACTGAACTGAACTGAACTGATGATCATCATGCTATACATTAGATCTCTAGAACTCACTCATCTTGCATAACAAAACTTTGTACTCTTTGACTAACATCACCCCATTATCCCCTTCCCTCTAGTCAGCTGATCTGCAACAGGAATGCTAAGACAATTCACTGGGGAGAGGATCTTCTCAATAAATGACACTGGGACAATTGGATAGTCCTATGTGAGAAAATGAAGTTGGACTTCTACCTCAGTCCACGCACAAAAATTGAATCAAAATGGATCAAAGATCTAAACGGCAGTACTAAAATTATAAAATCTTAGAGGAAAACATTTTTATGTCTTCATGATCTTGGATTAGGTGATGGTTTCCTATATATGACATTAGAAGCATAACAAAGGAAAAAAACAGATAAACTTGACATTATCAAAATCAAAACTCCTGTGCTTCAAAAAATCAGCAAGAAAGTGAAAAGACAACCCACAGAATGGGAGAAAATTTCTGCAAATCATTCACCTGTAAGGAACTCCTATACAGAATACACAAAGAAATATGAAAACTCAATAATAAAACATGTATTACCCAATTAAAAGATGGGCAAAGGATTTGAACAGACATTTCTCCAAAGCAGATATGTGGGTGGCTAATCACCACTAGAAAAGATGGTCAGCAGCATCACTGGCCATCATGAAAATGCAAATTAAAACCACGAGACACTACCACTTCACATACAGTAAGATGTCTATAGTCAGACAGATAATAACAAGTGTTGACTAGGTAAGAAATTATAGCATGAAACATTTAAAGGTTTTCTTATGCACTGACAGTGCCTTCTAATCAACTGTACAACTAATCTGCTTCCTGATAACTACAGCACGAAGATTTCTGTACTGTTAGCAAGAACAGTCAATTTAAACTTCACTCCTTCTTTACCGAGGCACTCTTTCACTTCACACTTTGCCAGCTGTATTTATTTCTGAATGGCTTTCATAAGCAAACTATAAGAGAAAAAATTACTTAGAATAAAAAGATTTGTGTTATTTTTAATGAATTTGGAGCCTCATTATGCAATGGGGATAGTTTTAGAACGTTTTGCCTTTACTTCTTCACACACGTACACAAAGTTCTAAATGATAACTCACTAAACTTTTAAATACGTACCAAAATCTACCCTTGTTAATATGCACTGCATTGGGTGGTCAGTTGTATGCCTTGTTGTTGTTGCACCACTCTCATAACAAGATGCACAAAGATCGTAATCGTAGCAAATTAAACACTTGTATCTGCGACCTCGAAAATTTCCTTTTAAACATGCATCACAGCTGACACCTATAAAAAAAGAAATATCATTAATTAGAAGCTGTAAAAGGCCACTCTTCATTTCATTTTTATAAATAAAAAGATGCACATACAACCCCAGATTTCTTTTCCAAAATGACTGAAAACAACAATGTAAAATCATATAGGTATTTCTGTTCCCTCGATTTACTATTCTCATGGAACTAACTTAAAATGTTTAACAAAATATAAGAAAACTTTGAAAATGTTTTGATGATCTTGCAAGAGGGCAACAGTCAAGTTAAAGAGGAGTGAGTACCTGGCCTCACTCAGGGAGGTGGGCAACTACTTGGCAAAGTCTGAGCTTACGTGTTCACAGCACTGCAGGATAAAGCACAGGTAGCACAGACCTGCCAGGTCTGCCATGGTGGGGTCTAAACAGGCAATTTCGCATAAAGGTGAGACCCTAATATACCCTCACTATACGTGTGAGCTAGCAATCCTTGCTGCTGCTGCTGCTAAGTCGCTTCAGTCGTGTCCGACTCTGTGTTGACCCCATAGACGGCAGCCCATCAGGCTCCCCCGTCCCTGGGATTCTCCAGGCAAGAACACTGGAGTGGGTTGCCATTTCCTTCTCCAATGCATGAAAGTGAAAAGTGAAAGGGAAGTCACTCAGTCGTGTCCGACCCTCAATGACCCCATGGACTCCAGCCTTCCCGGCTCCTCCATCCATGGGACTTTCTAGGCAAGAGTACTGGAGTGGGGTGCCACTGCCTTCTCCGTAGCAATCCTTAGGGGATTAAAAAATTTGCCCCCTGAAATCCCTTCTGCACAAAACACCATCACCACCACCCTAAAAAGTTATAACTATCAGTACAAAACCAGTCCAGATTTCACATAAGTGAAAAATCCAAATTCAGACTTCCAAATGGTTCTCAGGTCAAGAATTTAGAATAGTCCTAAATAAGTACCGGCACCAAGCATCGGACAGAAATAAAATTTCAAGGAATGACAGTTCATGTACAAAATACCAACAAAAGCTTAGATACCACCAGAAAGAAGTTTGTAAGAATAAGCAGAGAGTCAGAATGGCAAAGAGTTGATAGCAGAAGTGAATACCAAATACTAACAGTTTAAAATAAAAGAGGAGCTTAAAAAGAAGAGGCAACCAACATATTTGAAAATGAACCAAATATCTCGATATGCAAAATTTGAAATTTAATGGGCAGGTATAATGGCAAGAAAGCCTTTTATTTACATGTGATATGCCTGTTTATGTAGAAAACTCCTGCTAAATTATTAGAATTAAGTATTTTAAGCAAGGCAGCCAAATATAAACACCAATTTAATAAACTACTGATTGATTTTTCATTCCAAAAAAGACAAGTATATTTTTAAAATGCCATTTGAGTCTACTTATATGAGGTACTCATGGGTGTGTGCTACGTTGCTTCACTCGTGTCTGACTCTCCGCGACCCCGTGGACTGTAGCACGCCAGGCTTCTCTGTTCATGGATTTCTCCAGGCAAGAGTACTGGAGTGGGATGCCGTGTCCTCCTCCCACATGAGGTACCCAGATTAGTCAAATTCACAAAGAACGAAACAGCCCCTCCCAAACCCAGAGCAGAACAGTGGTTAGCAGAGACTGGATGGAAGGGGAGAGAGGGAGTACCGTTTAATGGGTTTCAGTTTGGGATAATGAAAAAACTCTGGAGATGGATAGTGATGATAGTTGCACAACAATGTGAAGGTACTAATTCCACTCACTTAGCTGTATGCTAATAGGTTAAATGGGTTAAAACGACAGATTTCATGTTGTGCATATTTGACCACAATAAAAAAATTACATCATTTGTAGCAGTATTCCTGAAAAGTGCCTATGAATAAACCTAACCAAAGATATGCAGCCCTTTATGAAATAAATTAGTAAAAATGTGTTCAAAGACATTAAATAGCTTTTACAAAATAAAAACACCAGGTTTCACTGACTAGAAGGTTCAGCATAATAAAATACCAATTCTCCCCTAAACTGACTGGTGGATTTAATACAATTCTAATAAAAAAACAATCACAAAAGAATTTTTTGTGTAACATAATAAGCTGACTCAAATCTTTACACAATTTGCAAAGGGTCAAAAATAGCCAAGACAAAAAAAAAAAAAAAAGCCAAGACATTCCTGAAGGGTAACAAGATGGAGGGATTTGCTTAACACAGCAAGAGCTATTATAAAGCTACAGTAATTTAGATAGTAGGATACTGGCTTATAGACAGACAAACTGACCAAAGCAACAGAACAGAAAGCTCCAACAGAACAGTGTGCTCAGATGGTAAAGAATCTGCCATTGCAGTGATTTTGGAGCCCCAGAAAATAAAGTCTGACACTGTTTGCACTGTTTTCCCATCTATTTCCCATGAACTGATGGGACCAGATGCCATGATCTTCATTTTCTGAATGTTGAGTTTTAAGCCAACTTTTTCACTCTCCACTTTCACTTTCATCAAGAGGCTTTTTAGTTCCTCTTCACTTTCTGCCATTAGGGTGGTGTCATCTGCATATCTGAGGTTATTGATATTTCTCCCAGCAATCTTGATTCCAGCTTGTGTTTCTTCCAGTCCAGCATTTCTCATGATGTACTCTGCATGTCAGTTAAATAAACAGGGTGACAATATGCAGCCTTCACGTACTCCTTTTCTATTTGGAACCAGTCTGTTGTTCCATGTCCAGTTCTAACTGTTGCTTCCTGACCTGCATACAAATTTCTCAAGAGGCAGATTAGGTGGTCTGGTATTCCCACCTCTTGAAGAATTTTCCACAGTTTGTTCTGATCCACACAGTCAAAGGCTTTGGTGTAGTCAATAAAGCAGAAGTAGATGCTTTTCTGGAACTCTCGCTTTTTCAATGATCCAATTGATGTTGGCAATTTGATCTCTCTGGTTCCTCTGCCTTTTGTAAATCCAGCTTGAACATCTGGAAGTTCACAGTTCACGTACTGTTGAACCCTGGCTTGGAGAATTTTGAGCATTACTTTGCTAGCATGCGAGATGAGTGCAATTATGCAGTAGTTTGAACATTATTTCGTATTGCCTTTCTTTGGGATTGGAATGAATTCCACTGACCTTTTCCAGTCCTGTGGCTACTGCTGAGTTTTCCAAATTTGCTAGCATATTGAGTGCAGCACTTTCACAGCATCATCTTTTAGGATTTAAAATGGCTCAACTGGAATTCTATCACCTCCACTAGCTTTGTTTGTAGTGATGTTTCCTATGAACCAGTCAATCCTAAAGGTAATCAGTCCTGAATATTCAGTGGAAGGACTGATGCTGAAGCTGAAACTCCAATACTTTGTCCACCCTGATGCGAAAGCTGACTGATTGGAAGAGATCATGATGCTGGGAAAGATTAAAGGCAGGAGGAGAAGGGGATGACAGAGGCCAAGATGGTTGGATGCCATCACCGACTCAATGGACCTGAGTTTGAGCAAGCTCCGGGAGTTGGTGATGCACAGGGAAGCATGATGTGCTGCAGTCCATGGGGTCGCAAAGAGCTGGACACGACTGAGTGACTGAACTGAACTGAATCAGTATTCTTGCCTGGAAAATCCCATGGACAGAGGAGCCTGACGGGCTCAAGGGGTCACAGAGCTGGATATGACTGAGTGACTAACACACGCACAAACAGATGCACACATGTTGAAATCTGTGTCATGACAGTAAGGTCACTAGAGATCAGTGCGGAAAAGAGGGAGTAGACAGTAAATGGTACTAAGACAGGTTATCTCCCTGGCATATACGGGGACAATAGAGTTGGATCTCACCCACCGATTCCACACACAGGAATCAATTCCAGATGGTTTAAAGACAAGTGTGAAAGGGAAGTGAGAAAAATCTCTGAAGACAATATAGGGGAATATTTTTATAAACCCAGAGTAGGAAACCATTTTCTTAATACACACACACAGGGCCCAATAAAGAGACACATTCAACCACATTAAAATTATGACTTTTCCTTCACTTTTAATATCCTGAAAGTAAAGTGAAAGTGAAGTCGCTCAGTTGTGTCCGACTCTTTGCAACCCTGTGGACTGTAGCCCACCAGGCTCCTCCGTCCATGGGATTCTCCAGGCAAGAGCACTGGAGTGGGTTGCCATTTAATATCCTAGAATGATGGAAAAGACAAGGCCCAGAATCTGGTGATAAAAACAACATACAAGACAGACAAGTGTTAGGTATATAGGATAATTAAGGAACTCAAACATATCAGGAAGAAAATGACCAACATCCAATAGGAAAATGGGCAAAGACTTCAATGGGCACTATAAAGAACAGCGAACAAAACTGACCAATAGACACACCGAAACGACGCTCAATCTCATTAGTCATCAAAGAAGTGTAAATAAAATCACCATGAGCCATTATTTTACATCAACTGACTGCAAAATCCTAGAAGCCTCTTGGTATCAAGTGCTAGTGAAGACAAGGAGCAACAGACACGCTTCTATGTCACTGGTGGGGACATGTATCAGAAAACTATTTTGCAAATTTTGTTCACTTTCTAGTCAAGTTAAACATGTACAATTACTGCTAAGTCGCTTCAGTTGTGTCTGACTCCGTGCGACCCCATAGACAGCAGCCTACCAGGCTCCTCTGTCCATGGGTTTCTCCAGGCAAGAACACTGGAGTGGGTTGCCATTTCCTACTCCAATGCATGAAAGTGAAAAGTCAAAGTGAAGTCGCTCCGTCGTGTCCGACTCCTAGTGAGCCCATGGACTGCAGCCCACCAGGCTCCTCTGTCCACGGGATGTTCCAGGCAAGAGTACTGGAGTACTGTGTCTCTGCAATTCAATTCAAATCAATTCCCTGGGGCATCTTTTGCCCAGGGGCATCAGAAGAATGTAAAAGAACTTTCACAGTGGTTTTCATAATTGAATAAAAAGGCTGTTAACAATCCAAAGGCCCATCAGACAGTCCATTATGGAATGAATTAAAAGATAATGGGGACTTCCCAGGTGGTCCAGTGGTAAGACTCCAACCTCCCAATGCAGGGGATCTGATTGATTCCTAGTCAGGAAACTAGATCTGGCATGTCCCAACTAAGATGCCTGCTTGCCACAAGGGAGATTCTGCAAGCTGTAAAGGAGACCCAGTGCAACTAAAATAATTAAATATTAAAAAAAAAAAAGAAAGAAATAATGAATGACAGCCTAAAACAGTGGGTGAAGACAGGCATAAAATCAAACTAAGTTATAAAACAAGTTAGAAGATACATGCCATGGAGAAAAAGAAAAGGATAAATAGTGTGGACAAAGAAAGCTCACTAAAAGGATGATGAACAAAAAGATGGACTACTTCAAAATTTGCCTATTCAAAGCAGCCTCCAAGCATGACAATGCACAACAGTGAAGATACTGAAAAGGGCTAAGTACCTATTTAGATTCACAAATGAAAGCTTAATTTAACAGGATATAGTAACTTTGCCAAATAAAATGTAGTGTAAACTAAGCTACACCTCTTTAGGGTGCCAGAAAGGTAAGCTCAGGTTTGAACACTAACTTTTTGGAGTGTCCCATCTGACACAAGGGCTTGCCAGGTGGCGCTAACCCTTCTGTCTGTGCAGGAGACATAAGAGATATGACTTTGATTCCTGGGGTGGGAAGATCCCCTGGAGGAGGGCATGGCAACCCACTCTAGTATTCTTGCCTGGGAATCCCATGGACAGAGGACCTTGGCAGGCTATGGTCCATGGGGTCCCAAAGAGTTGAACACAACCAAAGGGAGTTAGTATGCATGCATATTGCGTACAGCAAATGAAACCTAACATTTTTTAAATCCAGGAGACCTCAGTGCTATCATCTAGTGGTCCTACAGCCTTGGCTCTTAAGGTGATATTTTATTTGACAACATTTGAACTCTTGTTTCTATTATAACATGATACTTTTTCTATAGGAATTTTGGTTTTCAGCGTTGTAAATATTTCTTATCAATATCACCAGAAGCAATTTCATTCTTCCTTTCAAGGAAATGATCATAATACATATGCCACGTGTATGTTCTGTTTCAGATTTCCTGAGCCTCTTGGTACCAGGTAGAATATTGTTATTAACCAAGGAACTGTGCAGTGAAGAGCTGGCTTATTTTCCCTGTTAGGAAACCACCTGGGGTAGACAGGAAGGGAGCACATTTTGTTAGTCTGTGTTATAAAGTGAATTCTGACAGATATACTTAAAAGAGATTCTGTTTGAGTAAGAATCTGGGGTCCTTTTCTAAGCTAAATGAGATTTAGTCATTTCAGGTGGGGGCAGAGAGAGAGAGGATTGCTACTGAGAAACTGTAGCAAGCCTATGCATGTTTCTTCCACGCATTTTAGAGACTCGGAGCTACTATCAGCCTGGCGTGCTACAGTCCAAGGGGTTGCAAAGAGTCAGACGCGACTGAGCAACTGAACTGAACTGAACTGAGCTACCATAGAGAGAGTTGGTATGGAATATTCTCTCAAATCAGATACTGTCTAAAGCTTATGATGACAAATTAGAAGTGTTAGACTGGAGGAGCTATTACAATGAGAAGGAATAGCAGGATATATGGAAAACTATATGTAAGAAAATATTTTTACTTCCCTGACTTCTTATTCATAGTACACTCATCACCAAAACACATCCCATATAGTATACTTGCCACCATGGATAATTATACTTTTACTTGTATTTTGAGAAACTTTGCTGAGAATTTACCTAACATAACATTTAATGGTCTGACTGAAATATATATTTTTGTTTAAAATAGTGATCTTGAATCACAAAAGTTGTTAAATGTCTTTCAGAGTTTAAGAAGTTAAAAAAATATACTTTGCGGGTGGGGGTGGGATGAGGTGGGAGGCTTGGAGGATCTTAGTTTCCCAACCAGTGATAGAACTCAGGCCCATGGCAATGAAACCACCAGGTTCTAACCCTGGACTGCCAGGGAATTCCCAGAAAACATACATTTTCAAAATGACTCAAAAATAGTAATTAAAAAAAAAAGAATTCCATTTCTTTAATGGTGGTTTTGTTTGTTTGTGTTCTGGAGGGCTGCACTGAGTCTTCATTGCTGAGCAGGCTTTTTCTCCAGTTGCAGTGCACGGGGTTCTCACTGCAGTGGCTTCTCTCACTGCTGAGTACAGGTTCTAGGTGCACAGGCTTCGTAGTCGCAGCACAAGGGCTCAGTAGTTGTGGCTCCGAGGCTCTAGAGCGCAAGCGCAATAGTTGTGGCACACGGGCTCAGCTGGTCCACAGTATGTGGGATCCTCCTGGATCAAGGACCGAACCCGTGTCTCCTTCGTTGGCAGGTGGATTCTTTATCACTGAGCCACCAGGGAAGCCTGAACCCAAGTTCCTTGAAGGGCTAACAGTTATTTAATGTTAAAAAGCTTAAGGCAACTGTGGACGGTGGTCCTGCCATTCTCCAGGCAAGAATACTGCAGTGGGTTGCCATTTCCTTCTCCAGGGACTCTATACAATATACACCCTGCAAAAACTGAGTTAACCAAATAATAAAACATGTAAGTCATCCTTGAATAATCTGGCTTTAGCCATACTGTCATAAACAAATTCAGAGAATTATTACTTCATAAAATGGAAACAAGCACAAGCTACATCTTTTTAAAAAACATTTTACTTTAAGTACAGTTGATTTACACTGTTGTGTTAATTTCTGCTATACAGAGAAGTGATTCAGTTATACACGTGCATAGTCTTTCCTATTCTTTTCCATTATGGTTTATCACAGGACATTGAATAGAGTTCTCTGTGACGTACAGGAGGACCCTGCTGTTTATTCATCCTATATATAATGCTTTACATCTCCTAATCCCAAACTCCAATCCTTCCTTTCCCCAACCCCGTCCTCTCCAATGGCAACTACAAATCTGTTCTGTCTCTGTGAGTCTGTTTCTGTTTCATAGGTAAGTTCATCTGTGTCATATTTAGATTCCACATATAAACGACATCATATGGTCCTTCTCTGAGGTCCTCCACTTAGTATGATAATCTCTAGGTCTATCCATGCTGCTGCAAATGACACGACTTCATTCTTTTCATGGCTGAATAATATTCCATTATGTACAAACACGCGCACACACACACCGTGTCTACACCTGCACAAGCCACATCGTAAAGTTATGGTAGGATATTTGGGATTCCCCATCTGATCAAGTTCACCTAACAGGACAAACAAAAATGCTGGGAAATACAGGGGACTTCCCTATTGGTCCAGTGGGTAAGACTCCATGCTCCCAACGCAGAGTACACAAGTTCAATCACTGGTTGGGGAACTAAGATCCCACCAAGCTGCACTGCACAGCCAAAAACAAATGCTGGGAAATATAGCTTAACCTCAATTTCAACCCTTGCATATGTGAAACTTAAATAAAAAGAATGGTGTATATTTGATAACCCCTATCTATAAAAGGTGTATCTAAACACATTCATATCCTCAACACTTTTATATTTAGCAGTTCTGTAAAATAAATACATAAAACCTATGAACTAAAATTAAAGGAAAGAATGCCCTCTAGTGGGAACAGATGTTTAAAAAGCCACTGAAATAATACATAAAGTCTTCTTTTTTTTAATGTTCTAAAATAAAGGCTTATTTACTTATATATATATATATATATATAGTACATATACATTACACATACATTTATTTATCTTTTAAAAGAAAAACCCAGAGGTTGATATAGCTTTTCCTTAATAGAGAGGCAGTGTGAAGAGAAGGTGGATAAAGGGAAAGCTACCTGTCAAGGTAAACAGTGAAAGAACACAACAGGAAGAGACTCTACCCCTAATCTGAAGCCCTGGGATTATTCAGCATTCACCACTGACAAGCTATCCTGACTGCCAGATGCCATGCAATCTGGAGTGAAGGTCCTCCTTTTACTCCAGTCAATTATCTATCTCTTCAGGGCCTATGGATGTTTAAATAAGTGTGACTTTTAAAAAACGAATGTGTGCATGTGCGTGTGTGAGATATGTTATATTCCCAAAGAAGTTCTTTGCATTTAGATGGTTGAAAAATCATGCAATCTTTTGAAGAGGTTCTCAAGTGAACACAGAAGCAAATAAAGAAATGAACTATGGTAACTCAGTGAAAGGCAGTAGCAGCCAGAATTAAAGACAATGATCAAGGGATATTACTAGAAATAAAACCACTGGAACCCAAGACAAATTTTATAATGCTTCCCAAGCTGGGAGCCTAGTTCAGGAGTAGAAAGCTTTTCCCCTTCTATTAAAAGAAGTACAGGGGGACATACACTCAATCATGCATTGCAAAGGTAAAGTAACTCTAGGAGTTCTTTTTGAAGAAAAAAACACACAAAAAAAACCCTACTTATTTTTAGACTTAGGAACAGAATCTTCCCCTGCCAATTAAATATACACATAACTCTATACATATTAAAAAAAAACAAAAAAACAAAAACTATGCCTTATGACAAAGGGAAACTCAAAAGGAGAGAAAATTGGGTAGAGAGACCCATACAAATATACCATTCAAGAAAAGACCTACAGTTAAAGGGATTCCAGGGGCAGAGAAAGAGAAGTGAGAAAAACAGTACACAGCTGGGGAGGGTACGATTCAAAAGAAAGCGGCCTGGGAGCTGGAGGGGAACTTTAGAAAAGGGGAAAACATGGAACAGTTTGGAAAACAGACTGTGCAGTGTGCTCTTCACACTTAGCAGACTGGCGTGAACCTGTGATACATTTACCTGGCTGGGCATTTAAAACAACCTTTTCTGTACTGGGATTTAGCTTTCTTTTACTTTATTGTTTTCAAGTGGAATTCCATGAGTGTGGTGACACGTCACAACAAGGAGCATCCATCTATCCTTCCATTATGTACAAGATACAGCAGTGAGTAAAGGCCTGTGCCACACAGAGCTAATACCCCAGTGGTAGCCCAGAGAATTTTCTTCATTACTGCATTAATTTTCACATCAAAGTCATGAGGTAGCTGGAAATTATGATAAAACTTCTTTCATGGTTATGGATGATTCAAAGCTAGTTCATATCTGCCCAACAAACTGGACAGAAAGGCAGGGACTGGACACTGTATTTAAGGCATTCCTTCCTTATGCATTCTATTAAAGAGGGAAGTTTAATTCATTTCTAAAAGTTTTTAGTGCAGCAGAATTTGCTCCATTTTAGAACAACTGGATGTTTTGCTTAAAGACCTGTTCCATGCTCTTATTTCACAGAAATGCAATACTGGCCTGGGAACAGAAACCCATCTTAGTAACAATGAACTTGCTCATGAGCAAGCTTAGTAAGGAATAGTCTTTCAGAACCCCTTATCTGGAAATGGAGAAGCTTCAATCTACTATTATACTCAGCCATGATTAGAGCTATTTTCTGACTTTACACATAAAATGAAGGAAGAAGAGGTGTGTAAGGAATGCCTGGGGCAACGTAGGAATTCAGTGGGTATCTGCTGAATGAATGAAGTGGATGAAAAGAAAAAGGGACTTAGATAAAAAAAAAAAAAGAAAAAGGGACATTCTCCCAGAGTAATTAGATAAGAGCTCAAAAGAGAGAAGGGAAACAGGGATTAATGTGTGTCCATAATAGACTTCTTGATATAAGAATGACTCAATGATGAAAGTAGGGGGGGAAAAGAAGGGACTGAACAACAGGTACTTGTTTCCCATAGGAGAAAAGAATATTAAGTCAGTAAAAATGCTGTGCCAAATACTTCTAGGCATGAGCCCCCATTCAGCAGCATCAGCCCAGAAGATTTGGCTGCCAGCCATATAAACGATGCGGTTGTTCTTGAGAAACACATTTTTTGTCAGCCACAATTTTGTGTTGATAATTTCACATGTAAAGCTGAAAATAAAACATCCAGTAGTTTGAAATATGTGTGCATCTTTATTTAAGTTGCTTGAAACAATGCACACTAATCAGAATCACTGCCCTGTTTTTTTAAAATTTAATTGGAGGCTAATTACTTTACAATATTGTAGTGGTTTTTGCCATACACTGACATGAATCAGCCATGGGTTTACATGTGCTCCCCATCCTGAACACCCCTCCCACTTCCCTCCCCATCAAAGACCCTCCGGCAAGGCCTATGTGGCAAGGCAGAGAGCTCCAGCCGTCCCAAAAGACAAGTGCTCTTGGAGAGGGTGGTGATTTTTATGAAAACATCTAGTGATCACACAAGCATTTTGTACATCGCTTCAGTCGTATCCAAGTCTTTGCGACCCTATGGACTGTAGCCCACCAAGCTCCTCTGTTCATGGGATTCCCCAGACAAGAATACGGAGTGGGTTGCCATGCCCTCCTTCAGGGGATCTTTCCGACCTAGAGATCAAACCTGAGTCTCTTATGTCTTCTTTATTAGCAGGTGGGTTCTTTACCACTAGCACCACCTGTAAAAAATATATTACATTTCAAACTGATTGGGGCCGGTCTGAAAAATTAAACCCTTAAAATGGGTATAAAATGCCATTGGAGATTCTCCTTCAGATCATCTCCACACAGCTTTGATCTTTCACTAACCAATTAGTGTTTAACTGAACTTGATGCCCCAGGCACCTGCGAAGGGCTTGTCACTGAACTGTTGTTCCTTTACATGTGAATAAACTGATGTCCACAAGAACTACGTGACCTGCTCCAAAGGCAAACAGTCATGAACTGACAAACAGCCTCTGATAACAGTAAATCTGTTATTTGTGTGTCTGTTTCAGAAGTAGATGTCTTCAGAACTTTTTTATTTACTATGGCACAGAGATACATATTTAATACCATGTTTATTGTTCTTAATTCTTTATTTTCTAAGAGAGCTTAATTCTACCAATCATATAACTTCTCTAAAATGAAACTCTGAGCTTGAGGAATTACTTTCAAGGCAGGTGTTAATAGATATTTGCTTATTTATTTCCAGAGGTTGATAATCAATCAAACACAGCTCTACCTGAAGTCACTAATCTATAAGTTCTTATTCTAGAGTACTATTCTCTTAACTTTTTGAAAATCCATGTCATATACTGGTAAATACTTGAAAACATTACTATCTCCTTTGTTTAAAATTTCAGTAAGCAAGAAACATGTCAGGCCTCACTCTTTCAAATCACAGCATAATATCAATATGATTCTCAAATATATAATTTATTTTAAATTTTGTTTCTGTCAAATGTATAAGGAAATACACATACATACATCTTCAGACAAGGGAATCAACAGCCTATCACACATGACATAATTGCATAACAAAATTCTAGAACATTGTGCTCCAACAAATTGCTATTATCACATGTAAGTCCCTACAAAAACAGGTCCTAAAAGGATACATACCACAGGGAAGCACTTATGTAAGTTTTAAACTACACAATACAATGCTCTATAGTTACAGTGTATGGACACATACTTATGTAGAAAGCACGCTGAAATGTGGATGGAAAGGATACACACCAACTCCCAAGAAACAATGACATCTGGGAGGTAGGGAGAAAAAGGAAAGAAACAGAATGGAATCAAGAAAGGGTACAAAGTGGAAGCTGTCCACATCAGCACTTTCTCTATGTTTTCAATGTTTCATTAAGAAAAAAACCACCAAACCTAATACAGACAAAACTCCACCATCCCAGCTCAACTTGTATAGGAGCATGGAAGGTGTCAGGATGGCTGGTTTTACACTGAGGTATAAATGGGTAAAAGAGTTGACCCAGTGCAATTGCAGAATACAACTAGTGTCTTTTTGGCTCTAGAGATGGATTCTGTATCCCATCCATGTTAATTTTTGCTGAAGTATAAACTTATCACTGAGTTTCAAGCTAAGCGTTCACAGAATGACTTCTCCCAAGCATAGTGCATCATCTGGGCGTGCTGGACCCCACACAGACAACACGGAAAGCCTACTAGAGGGCAGTGACGAGGCCAAGCTGCCGTTCAGAAAGCCTTCCTGTCACACACAGGGCCAACACAGTACAAGGAGCAGTAGGGGACTTTCTGCCTTCCTGGAAAGATAAACTACACATATTTGTTAGAGAGAAGAATGTCACAACTAAAGGGTGAAACATGCTTAATGGGATTTGTGCCCCTGCCTTGGGTAAAACAGTTTAAACCCTTTAAATCTGATTTTCTGCAACTGTTTTAGGGTAAGCAGAAGAAAACCACTAGATGAATAGGGACAGAGCAGGAAACATACAACTTAATGGTTATTTGAGCTAGAAATGTCTGCACACTTATTTGTGATAAATTCCCAGTCTGTATGTGTCAGCTCTACTAGAGTGTAAAGGATTTGTCCTGCATGGATATTAGGAGATAATTTCACATTAAATTACCATAACAACATTATCTCAATGAACACAAGTTTCTGAGCACCTACAGTACTCATTTAGTGCCTGAGGTTTAAAAGGGAAGACAAGTAAACAGGCAATTAAAATACAGCATGAAGAGTGAGTGGCAGAGAACTATGGGAACACATCAACAGATAAGAGCAACACAAGATGACCTGTTCTGGTGAGAGGGTACAACAGAGGCCCCCAGTTAGCACCACCCTGACACAATGCTCATACCAAGCAGGCCCTGAGCACCTTTTCCTCAAAACACTGAAGAACAACTTCAGGTCCCTTTGTTCCACGTTTCTTCCACACAGAGCAGTTACTCTAAATCCACTCTTAGAAACCCATGCGTAGCTTAAGACAAGAATCAAGTCACTGCCTCTTCTTGGTGGACCAATTTCAAACCTAATAGGTCTTCAAAAATCCTGCCTTCAACTGTTAGGTTATGTTTATGTCTGCTCTAGTTCCTTCACTGATTTTGAACCCAAGGGACCTATAACAGATATGAAACTCTGGAGAGGACTAGGAATAATGCAAAGTACAGAGACTGCTTCGGCAATGGAAGAGAAGCAGTTTATGCCTGGCTTAGAACACACACTAGCCTAACTTTGGATCTGAGGCGATGATGAGACAGGAGAGATACTATAAACTGTTAGGCTGATCTCTGGGAGATTTCCTTTGAGAGAGGATATGTCTTTCTGTTATCGAGAGTGATACACAACTGTATGGAACAGAAGACAGTAAAGGACTAAGCATAAAAGCAAATGAGAAAAATAAGCAGTGCATGTACAGTTTGAAGCAAATCTTTAGGAAACCAAGTTAAATAGTACTCAAAGTATCCAAAACTAAAAAACCAAACACTGGCTTTAACACAAATTTTTTTTGGCCGCGCTGTGCTGCTCATGGCATTTTAGTTCCCTGACCAGGGATACAACCCAGGCCCTCGGCAGTGAGAGGGCATTATCACTGGACTGCTAGAAAATTCCCTCACAAATATTCATGTTTCTTCTTCCCTCCACTTGTGAACATTTTTAGCCATGGTTCTGAGCATGACTCTGGTAGGGCAACATTCAGATGTACCCAGGCTGACAATATACCCATAATGACTTGAAAATACAACACTCAAAAGAACTGTTCCTCCACTTAAAAAGGATGGCAATAAGGCATACGGCAATAAGGATGGCAATAAGGCATAGCCTTACAAGCTAAAAACTCAAGTGCAAACTTCAAGAGGATGTAAATAAGTAACTTTATCAGCAAGGATGTGAATCTTGCCTGAAACTGCTTAACTGGTCTTTGCTTTCCTCATTAACCAGAGGGAAAAAAGCACATACCAATCTCTGTATTGCAGGATTGTAACAAGCACCTGAGTGTTAACTTCTCTTCCCCTCCTTCACATTCCAGAGTTGAGCGAAGTAAAATAGGCTGCTGGTCAGCACTACTGTTTCTCAGCTCCAAGCCTCCCCTTCTATATTGTTTCCTACAATGCTGGCCCAGGAGGTTGTCCTCCTTGGGGTCATTTTGCTCCCCCAGGGGATATCTGGCCACGTATGGAAACATTTGGGTGTGGGGTGGGTACTGGAATCAAGTGGGTAAAGGCCAGGGATGTTACTAAACTTCCTATGAAGCACGAGACAGCCACCTGGCCCAAGATGTAATGGTGATGAGGCTGAGGAACAATGGTCTAGGGTCTGCAATGTCAATTATTTATATCCCCTTGGCAGCTGGCTCCTGGTTTACATCTGCCAATAGGAGGTTAGAAAGAGAGACAGAGTATTCCTCCACCAGCAGAAGGGTTCTAGCATCAATCGCTCTGGCATTCTCATCACCAACCAGCTATATCCCCAGATGCCAAGTACCAACTGTGCTGAGGTAGGCCCAGGGAAGTAGGAGTCTCTGAACTCCTAAAATCCTAGTACCCCCATCTTTTTCTTTTTTGCAATGACTGAAATATCTGTTTATCTGTACTGTCCAATGTAACAGCCACCAGGCTCTGTAAAATCTGTAAAAATCCCTTGTCAGCTTACAGAGCATAGACGCAGTGCTGGTCCAGCAGCTACAAGCCTACCAGGCAACCAGATCTGGTTTCCAAACAGCATTCTCCACTGGATGGATGGTGGAACTAGAGCTCCTTGGAGAAATGGATGACTCCAGAGGAATTGGGGCAAGCTCATAAGGAGGCTATAATGTCTAGTTCTAGAATGAATGATCCAGAAAGAACGATGGAGACATGCCAAAGGACACAGAAGAAACCTGAATGAGGTTTCCATGGTTCAAATCTGGGACAATTTGAGCATCAAAATCAATAAAGTACAGAAATCAATGTGTCCATACTGATATAAATCAATAAGTAAATAAGTCAAGGAGAAGGAAAAAAATTTCCATGTAGTAGATACACCGACTAGAACTTACATTCCAATTCCAGGTCATCAGCTCTGGACCTGAACTGTCCAGTATATGCTAGCCACTAGCCGCATGTGCGGAGACGGCAATGACACCCCACTCCAGTACTCTTGCCTGGAAGATCCCATGGACGGAGGAGCCTGGTAGGCTGCAGTTCATGGGGTCGCTAGAGTCGGACACGACTGAGCAACTTCACTTTCACTTTTCACTTTCATGCATTGGAGAAGGAAATGGCAACCCACTCCAGTGTTCTTGCCTGGAGAATCCCAGGGAGGGGAAGCCTGGTGGGCTGCCGTCTATGGGGTCGCATAGAGTCGGACATGACTGAATCGACGCAGCAGCAGCAGCAGCAGCCGCATGTGATCATTTAAATGTGATTTGTTAAAATCAAATAAAGACAATTCCCTGGTGGTCCAGTGCTTAGGGATCCACACTTCCACTGCAGGGGGTGCAGGCTTGATCCCTTGTTGGGGAACAAAGATCTTGCAAGCTGCGCAGCATGGCCAAAACAAATAATAATAAAAAAAATTCAGTTCCACACTGAATTCCACAGCCTTATTTCAAAGTATCACACAGTGCACTGGACAATGTATTTGAGACTGAGCCGTAATTTTGTGACAATAAGGTCTAGAACAGATAAGGTAAGACCTAATTCTGTTCATTTCTGAAAATCAAATTTAGTATTGGAATTTTTTAATTAATTTAATTGGAGACTAATTACAATATTATAGTGGTTTTTGCCATACATTGAATCAGCCACAGGTGTATATGTGTCCCCCTCCCACTCTGTCCCAAACCTCCCCCCACCGCACCTCCCTCCCCATCCCATCCCTCTGGGTCATCCCAGTGCACTGGCCCTGAGTGCCCTGTCTCATGCACTGAACTATTTCACATATGGTAATATACGTGTTTCAATGCTATTCTCTCAAATCATCCCACCCTTGCCTTCTCCCACAGAGTCCTAAAGTCTGTTCTTTATATCTATGTCTCATTTGCTATCCTGCACATGGTGTCATCGTTACAATCTTTCTAAATTCCATATATATGTGTTAATACACCGTATTGGTGTTTTACTTTCTGACTTACTTTGCTCTGTATAACAGGCTCCAGTTTCATCCACCTTATTAGAACTGACTCAAATGTGTTCTTTTTCAATAGCTGAGTAATACTCCATTGTCTATATGTACCACAGCTTTCTTATCCATTCGTCTGCTGATGGACATCTAGGTTGCTTCCATGTCCTAGCTATTGTAAACAGTGCTGCGATTAACACTGCGTCTCTTTCAATTCTGGTTTCCTCGGTGTGTATGCCCAGCAGTGGGATTGGTGGGTTGTATGGCAGTTCTATTTCCAGTTTTTTAAGGAATCTCCACGCTGTTCTTCATAGTGGCTGTACTAGTTTGCATTCCCACCAACAGTGTAAGAGGGTTCCCTTTTCTCCACACCCTCTCCAGCATTCATTGTAGACTTTTTGATGGCAGCCATTCTGACCGGTGTGAGACGGTACCTCATTGTGGTTTTGATTTGCATTTCTCTGATATTGAGTGATGTTGAGCATCTTTTCATCTGTTTGTTAGCCATCTGTTATGTCTTCTTTGGAGAAATGTCTGTTTAATTCTTTGGCACATTTTTTGATTGGGTTGTTGATTTTTCTGGTACTGAGCTGCATGAGCTGCTTGTATATTTTGGAGATTAATTCTTTGTCGGTTGTTTCATTTACTGTTATTTTCTCCAATTCTGAAGGCTGTCTTTTCACCTTACTTATAAAGACAATTTCATAAGGATAAAGAGAGTAAAAGTAAACAACAGCAACAAAAATTTGGAAGCTGGAAAGCAGATGGATGAGTGGGAACTGAGTTAGGAGGCTGGAAAAAGATGAATCCTCATAAAAAGGTAAAAGCAAAGGGTAAAAAGGAGAAAGCAAAGAAACCACCCAATATTCAATACAAATTCAACAAAGTGTCCAGGACTGGCAGTATCAGGTATTGCTAGAACTTGGGTTAGAGAAGAGAACTATCTAAAGATGAAAGATGTAAAAAGCTCTTCCAGAAGCAGTTAAATTTGTACGTTGACTTTCAGACATCCTCTACTTCAAGTGGAAACAAGAAGTTTACCCATTAAAGGGTAAACAGAGGGCGCTGACCTAGGGAACTCAAGGCACTGTTGACAAGATAGTAATATGCACAGTTTACTGAAAAGAGAAGAGTTTGTGTTAAATCATAACTAAATTATTCTCAGAAGGAGAAGGTGAAGAGAAAAGAGAATAGAACATTAAAGAGAAGAAAACTGGAACTCAAGTGTCAATAGCCTGAAAGCAACCTTACACTTAAAGGAAGCAGAAAAAGAACGAACAAAAGACAAGTTAGTAGAAGAAACGGTATCATAAAGATGGAAGCAGAAATAAATGAAAGAGACTGGAAAAAAAAAAAAAAAAAAAAAACAGAAAAAAGATCAATGAAACTAAGAGCTACTTTTTTTGAAAAGATAAACAAAATTGTTAAACTTTTAGCCAGACTCATCAAGGGAAAAAAAAGCCTAAATCAGTAAAATCACAAATGAAAAAGAAGTTATAACTAACACCACAGAAATACAAAGGATCATAAAGAGATTATTACAATTATACACCAATAAAACAGACAACTTAGAATAAATGGACCAATTCCTAGAAATATACAGTCTGCAAAGACTGAATCAGGAAGAAGTAGAAAATATGAATAGACAAGTCATCAGTAAAGAAATTGATTCAGTAATCAAAAAATTCTCAACAAACAAAAGTCCAGGACCAGAGAGCTACATAGGTGATTTCTACCAAACATTAACAACTATCTTTCTCAACCTACTCAAAAAAAAAAAAAAAAAAAATCATTGGAAGAAACACTTTTGAATTCATTCTACAAGCTTAGTATCACCCTGACACCAAAACCCTACAAAGATATCACGCCAAAAAAGAAAATTACAGACCAATATTATTAATGAACAAAAATCCTCAACAAAACATTAGCAATCTAATCCAAAAATACATTAAAAAAGCAGTCTACAATCTTTTTTGGCACCAGGGACTGGTTCCATGTAATACAATTTTTCCATGGATTGGGGGAAGGGAAAGTGGGATGGTGCAGGTGGTAATGCGAGTGAAGGGGAGTGGCAGATGAAGCTGTGCTTGGCTCACCTGCCATTCACCTCCTGCTGTGTGGCCCAGTTCCTATTAGGCTGTGGGCCACTGGTCTGCAGCCCAGGGTCTGGGGACTCCTGCATTAAAAGGATCATACACCATGATCAAACAGGATTTATCCCTGTGGTGCAAGGATGGTTCAATATCCACAAATTAATCAATGTGGAAAAAATCAATTAATCAATTGGAAAAAAAAAATGGCATGACCATCTCAATAGATACTGAAAAAGCTTTTGACAAAACTCAACATCCATTTATAATTAAAAAAAAAAACATCAACAAAGTGGGTATATAGAGAACAAACATCAATATAATAAAGGCCACATAAGCATCATACTCAATGGTGAAAAGCAGAAAGCATTTCCTCTAAAATTAGGAACAAGACAAGGATGCCCACTCTCACCTACTCTCATCACTTTTATTCAGTATAGCATTGAAGTCTAAGGATTTCAGGACTTCTCTGGTGGTACAGTGAATAAGAATCCACCTCCAATTCAGTTAGAACTGGACATGGAACAACAGACTGATTTCAAATCGGAAAAGGAGTACATCAAGGCTGTATACTGTCACCCTGGTTATTTAACTTATATGCAGAGTACATCATGAGAAATGCTGGGCTGGATGAAGCACAAGCTGGAATCAAGATTGCTGGGAGAAATATTAATAACCTTAGATATGCAGATGACACCACCCTTATGGGAGAAAGTGAAGAAGAACTAAAGAGCTTCTTGATGAAAGGGACAAGACGAGAGTGAAAAAGTTGGCTTAAAACTCAACGTTCAGAAAACTAAGATCATGGCATCTGGTCCCATCACTTCATGGGAAATAGATGGGGAAACAATGAGAGACTTTACTTTGGGGTGCTCCCAAATCACTGCAGATGTTTACTGTGGCCCTGAAATTAAAAGACACTTCTCCTTGGAAGAAAAGCTATGACCAACGTAGAGAGCATATTAAAGAGCAGAGACATTACTTTGCTGACAAAGGTCAGTCTAGTCAAAGCTATGGTTTTTCCAGTAATCATGTATGGATGTGAGAGCTGGACTACAAAGAAAGCTGAGCACAGAAGAATTGATGCTTTTGAATTGTGGTGTTGGAGAAGACTCTTGAGAGTCTCTTGGACTGCAAGGAGATCCAACCAGTCAATCCTAAAGGAAATCAATCCTGAATATTCATTGGAAGGACTGATGATGAAGCTGAAACTCCAAAACTTTGGCCACCTGATGTGAAGAACTGACTCATTGGAAAAGACCCTGATGCTGGGAAAGATTGCAGGCAGGAGGAGAAGGGGACGACAGAGGATGAGATGGTTAGATGGCATCACCAACTCGATGGACATGAGTCTGAATAAGCTCTGGGAGTTGGTGATGGACAGGGAAGTCTGGCGTGCTGCAGTCCATGGGGTCGCAAAGAGTCAGACACGACTGAGCGATTGAACTGAACCAGTGCAGGGGACATGGGTTTGATCCCTAGTCCGAGAAGATTCCACATGTTGAGAAGCAACGAAGCCCGTGCACAACTACTGAACCTGCGCTCTAGAGCTTGGGAGCGGCAACTGCTGAGCCTGCACGCTGCAACCACTGAAAGCCCCACGCCTGGAGCCTGTGCTCCATAACACAAGAAGCCACCACAAGGAGAAACCTGCGCACCACAACTGGAGAAGAGTCCACACACAGCAACAAAGACCCAGAACAGCTGTAAATAAATAAGTAATTTTAAAAATAGTATTCTAAATTGGAAAGGAAGAAGCAAAACTGTCACTCCTTGCAGATGACATGATACTATACACAGAAGATCCTAAAGACACCACTGAAAAACTACTACAACTCATCAACCAATCTGTAAAGTTGCAGGATACAAAAAAAATCTGTGGCATTTCTATACACTAACAATCAACAGAAAGAGAAATTAAGAATACAGTGCTACTTAAAACCACATCTAAAAGAATAACGAGGAATCACTCTAACTCAGGAGGTAAAAGACATGTACTCGGAAAACTGTTACATGCTGATGGAATAAACTCAAGACATCAAAACAGATGGAAAGATATACTGTGTTTATAGACTGGAAAAGTTAATATTGCTAAAATGACCACATTACAAGGCAATCTATTCAATGCATTCAATGCATTCCCTATCAAAATACCACTGGCATTTTCTATAGACCCAGAGAAAATAATTCTAAAATTGATATGTAAACACAAACTACCCTGAATAACCAAAACAATTTGAGAAAGAAAAGAACTGGATGAATCATGCTCCCTGACTTCAGACTGTACTACAAAGCCACAGTAATCAAAACAGTATAGTACTAGCACAAAAAACAGACACAAAGATCAATGCGACAGAATAGAGAGCTCAGAAATGAGCCCACACAAATACAGGAAATTAATCTATGACAAAGCAGGCAAAGATACACAATGGAGAAAAGACAGCTTCTTCAATAAGTGGTGTTGGGAAAACTGGACAGTTACATGCAAAAGAATTAAATTACTTTCTCACACTATACACAGAAATAAATTCAAAATGGATTAAAGACTTAAATGTAAGACCTGAAGCCATAAAACTTCTACAAGAAAACACAGGCAGTAAGCTCTTTGACATTGGTCTTAATCTTATTTCTTTGGATATGTCCCATCAAGCAGGAGAAACAAATGCAAAAGTAAACAAATGGGAGTATACTAAATTAAAAAGCTTTTTGGCACAACAAAGAAAAGTATCAATATCACTGGACTTCCCTGGTGGCTCAGACGGTAAAGTGTCTGCCTACAATACAGGAGACCCGAGTTCAATCCCTGGGTTAGGAAGATCTCCTAGAGAAGGAAATGGCAACCCACTCCAGTATTCTTGCCTGGAAAATCCCATGGATGGAAAAGACTGGTAGGCTACAGCCCATGGGGTCACAAAGAGTCGGACATGACTGAGCAACTTCACTTTCTTTCAATATCACTAAAACAAAAAAGCTGCCTAGGGAATGGGAGAAGATACTTGCAAATGACATATCCAATAAGGGTTAATATCTAAAATATACCAAAAACTCATACAGCTCAACATCAAAACATTATTTTTTTAAAAAAAGCCTTATTGAAACCTGAATAGATGTTTTCACAAAGAAGATATACCAACGGCCAACAGGGACATGAAGAAAAACACTCAAATCACTAATCATCAGAGAGATGGAAATCAAAACCATAATGCTACTGCTGCTAAGTTGCTTCAGTCGTGTCCGACTCTGTACAACCCCAGAGACGGCAGCCCACCAGGCTCCCCCGTCCCTGGGATTCTCCAGGCAAGAACACTGGAGTGGGTTGCCATTTCCTTCTCCAATGCATGAAAGGAAAAAGTGAAAGTGAAGTCGCTTAGTCGTATCCGACTCTTATTGACCCCATGGACTGCAGCCTACCAGGCTCCTCCATTCATGGGATTTTCCAGGCAAGAGTACTGGGGTGGGGTGCCATTGCCTTCTCCAAAACCATAATGAGATCACCTCAAACCTGTCACTATGGCTATTATTAAAAAAGAAAAAATAACACAGCAAATAATAAGTGCTGGTGAGGATGGGACTGTTGGTAAGAATGTAAATCTGTGCAGACACTATGGAAAACAGTACGAAAATTCCTCAAAAAATTAAAAGTAGAACTATCATACAATTCAGCAATTCCACTCCTGAGTATTTAGCTGAACAAAACAAAAACGCTAATGAGGAAGGAGGGACTAGAGGTCACACACGATCAAGAATCAGATATGTGCAACAGGAACACTGGACTGTAAAAGGTAATGCATTAATGTCATCAAACTTCCAAAGCAAAGAACTTCCACATTAAAATTATATACTTTGGAAAGTTGTCATTTTCCAAGTATGAGGTGTTAACAATTGTGTTAACAGTATCTTCAGATCTGCTAAATTAAAAAAAAATTATTCACAGTGAACCCTTCTTCAGAAACAATGAAGAGTAAGAGGAGGAAATAATGGGGGAGATCGAATCTAGGAAAACAGGAGATCCAAAATAAGAGAGAAGCAACTAAAATCACCAGGAAGATGGTAAAGTGGGAATCCCCAGAATGACAGCCATGCTGTAGCTGAGGACAACTTGTCCACACCGGAGTGCTAACACTCAAGAGCCATGCACACTGAGTGGTCATCACCCAGATCCTGGGGCCAGAGTATTGTTTGTTTTACGCTGTTTACTGAAGTGAAACACCATTTAGAAAAGTACACAAAGCATAAACACACAGCTTGGTTTTCACAGAGTGAACACAACCTGCGTAACCAACACCCAGATCAAGAAACAGAACAAGTCTCCCTCATGCTCCCTCTAGTAACCACCCCAACTTACTATCCTGACATCTAACACCCTGGAATAATTTTCCCTGCTTTGTGTGTGTATATATATAAACATGTATATGTACACAGCAATACTTGCAGAGCTTTTACAGTCACTTGTGCACATCTGAGTTACCAATCGGCACATTCCTAGCTGAGCTCAGACAAGTGGCTGCTCTGCCTTCCTGCTTCAGTTCATCCTGTAAACAAACATCCTTTTCATGGTCTATGTACTGTTTATAGGTGACTGCACTGTTTAAAATGGCCCCAGATGAAGCACTGAAGTGCTGTCTAGTGTTTCTAAGTGCCACAAAACTGACAACATGTGTTAGATAAACTGTTTAGCCATGAGGTACAGTGCCGTTAGCTATGACTTCTATGTTTAAGAATCAACTTAATATTAAATAAGGTGTCTTTCAACAGAAACACACAGAAAACAAGGTTTTGTATTGATCTGTTGATGCAAGTGTGACCAAAGGCTCACAGGAACCCAGTCCTATATTGCCATTAGGAGCTCTGGTTCAGTATTTGCTAATTCAGTGTTCATGGCAACTTTAGGGAATACAACTACCAAGAATAACAAGAATCAACTACACAGAAAGAGAGAGAGAGACAATCATGTATTTTTGCTTTTGACATGAGGACAGAAGATGCCTGGGGAGTCTGGTCCAGGGTCTGCTGCTCCCCTGGAGTTGGGTGATGAAGTTCCTGCTCTCCCCTTCAGGAGGGAGGGTCAGCTGAGGACCCTCGCTTCACCCCCACACTTCTGCTCTGACCTGCTCCTGAAAGCTGGGAGTTGACCAAGGGGAGCAGCTGTCCTCTGGCCACATATCTGTTGGAGATCCATCCTGGTCCACATGAAGGCCCAGCCAAATTCCCCGTGTGGTGGTCCTGAGCTTTCAAGGCTCACTTGTGATCTCGCCCAGTTGACTTCTGCAAAGGGTCTCTGGGAAGCTCCCAGGGAGGTGGAAGGTAGACGGAGTTCAGCTTCTGTTCTCCTACGAGCTTGCGTCCAATGGTGCAAACTGCCTTTTCCTCACGTAGTGCACTCTGAATCTGTCACTCTGTGCTTCACAACTAACGACTACACTGCTCAGATAGGAAGAGATTTACTGGGGGTAAAACTAAAGAGGAAGGCAAAAGGGTGATCAAGACGAAGGTACAGATAAGTGGTTATGGATATTTCTGTGAGATGGTCTATGTTTTAATATAGACGGGTATTATCTATTGTCTTTTTAGTGAATACAGACATACTGCATACTTCTGAATGCATGACACATTTCTCACACATGCATAAAAATTCCTTTTTCAAAGAAAAGATCTGACTATCTTAAATATAGCAAATATGTTTCAATTTTTTGAAAAATCTATAAACTTCTTAGAAGAAACTATAAGAGGATCTTTTTATTTTACCTCTTGGTGTGTGAGAACTTTCTAAGCAATACAGGGAACACCTGAAACCATAAACAGGGCAAGGAAGCACAATGTAAATTTGATAAGTAAGTAAGTACAAAACTTCAACAATGAAAAAGAGCCAGAAAAAAGTCAATTACAACAGATGGAGCAAGATAATCTGGAACAGATACAACAAACAATGGGTTCTTAAAGATGAAGAAAAAGACCAACATGAAAAAGAAAAATGGGAAATGATATATGACTTCGGCTCTACTGAAAAGGAAGTATCATTCAAATACATCCTTGGTAATTTAAAAAAAGTGCTTCTAAAGCCCTCCAAAATTTTCAATTCCATTCATAAAAAGGCCTAATTCAAGAAAGGCTCATGCAATCTTAAAGTAGAAGTAGCAGGCATGTCCAGTTAAATGAAAGCTAAGCTAACAATCTTATGAATCACAGCTGGCTTCTCCAAAAGTAAAACTGACCCTCCAAAAATTAATTTGTTCTCATTCTGCAAGAGTTCTTTAGCTTAGACACCACCCCCAGTTGACATGGAAGACTGAATCAAGGCCTTCACTCTATGATAACAGCACTATGATAATAGCTTCCTCATACAGTCAAATGCTTGCTATAACTTCTTTTCACTTGCCATCTTGTGCCATGGTAAGGTCCTGGACTTGACCCTGCTCTATGCAATATTTTTATTAGCATTTTAGAAAATGACAGAAAGCATACTGACAAGCTTTGCATAAAAGAAACCGTTAAAACATTGGCGGACAGAATAGAAATGCAAAGAGGCGAATGGGTGTGCCAAAACAAATGAGATGAATTTTTAAAGGGATTCACATAAACTCTTGCTGTTGGATTAAAGAGCAATTCATATGACATAAAAACAAACTCTGGGTGAATTAACTAAGCAGAACTTCGACTTCAGTATTAGATCAATATGGGATGCAGTTGCTTAAAAAAAAAAAAAAAAAAAACAGGCAGGAAATAAATAAACAGGCTTAGGCTACACTAACAGTCATGCGAGATACACAACTGCAGCATTTCCACATTTTGCTCCTGTCAGACCACATGTGAAGAACTGCATTCAGTTCTTGGTGTCCTGTTTTAAAATGAGAGGACTTCCCTGGTGTCTCGGGGTTAAGAATCCGCCTTTGGATGCAGGGGACAAGGGTTCAACCTGTGGTCAGGGAACTAAGATCGCACGTGTCCTGGGGCAACTACTGAGTCCGCACACAACAAAAGATTCCACATGCAGCAAAAAGACCCGATGCAGCCCGATACGTTAAAAATAAAAGGAGAAACAAACAGTATATTGACAGAACGATGAAAGATCTAGAAACTAGTGGGCAGAAGAGCAGAGGGTAGGCAGTGTGGAGAGGATATGCTGGCTCTGCGCAGATCCAGTGCAGAGAAGAAGCCCACTGCTTTCCACACAGAGACTCAAGTCCAAACCAAGAGGCACAAAGAGAAACGTTGCATTCTGGACTGGATCCACAATACAAGAGAGACATTAAGTGGAAAAACTGGTGAAATTTGACTAAGTCTATAGTTTCCAGAGTAACAGTATACCAATGTTGGTTTTCTTAGGACAAAAATGTGTCAGGGTGACGCGCCAACACTTGGGGAAACTGTGTGAAGCATACATGGGCAGTCTGTCTTTGCAATTTTTCTATAAACCTAAAACAAGTACAAAATTAAAAGTTTACTGATAAACAGAGACAAGGAGGCGGATGGTTCAACCAATGATACTCAGTGTAGTGAGTGTGACCAAATTTAGAAGCTAACTGAATTTTACAAAGTATCTTTTGTAAGATTTTTAAAACAGACACTGAAATCACCAGTAATACAACTGTTTGGGTAAACTGTTTAAAACTTGACACCAAGAGTTGTTCAAGAGAAACACTGATGGCAACATTGTTGAACATGAATCTCTAACACAACATGTCTACTATGGATCAGCATTTGAAGCTAGGTATTCAGTGAGTTCGCTGGAGAAGGGAATGGCAATCTACTCCAGTATTCCTGCCTGGAGAATTCCATGGACAGAGAGCCTGGCTGCGGGCTACAAGTCCATGGGATGGCCAAGAGTTGACATAACTAAGCGACTAAGACACACACACGCACATTTCAGTGACTCATATGTAGGTACAAGTACCTGACCTCTTCTTTATCTCCTGTAATTCAATTATGTCTGAGAATTTACATCTTGAAAAACATTATAAATTACTTCATCTTATTTCTCCTTTTGAGGCATTACAGTGATTTTTAAACAACTTTAATCATTGATGGTTTTTATTTACTTTTTAAAAAATGTTTATTTTAATTTATTTGGCTGGACCAGGTCTTAGTTGTGACATGCAGGTCTCCTATAGTGATTTCTTGAAAGTATGTGAATCAGAGTTCTTTATAGATTACAATGAATAAACATAGGAAATACAAAATTGAAAAAATCGACACCCTGCAATCACTATGTACACCAGCTGACATTAGTAACTGTGAATGGAGGGACATTTGACATTTGAACCCACCGAGACAATCAGTCATTACGGTCCTAATAGTATAAAGTAATAAGTATTATAAAATAATCAGCACCTATAAAATACTCTATGAAGCAAACATCTGAATCAACCCTCTAGAACTGATTACCACTTAAAAGAAATATGGGGAATGAAAAAATATGCTAACATGACATCATAAGAATGCAAACCAGAATGCAGGAAATACCATAAAGAAATGGTTCAGTTTCTTCAACAAATAAACAGCCTTTTTTAAGGGGGGAAAGACTGTTATAAAGAGATTTTGAAGGACATAACAACCAAATGTAACTATGTAGACCTTTTTTGGATACTGATTTTAACAAACTAACTCATTTCTGAGTCAACTGGGAAAACCGAGGGTATTATATAATATAAAAGAATTACTAACTCTTTGAGGAGTGACAATCATGTGGTGGCACCTATGTGCCTGTGTAGTGCGTCCCTGGCAACTAGGGATAAATACTGAAGTATCTGTGGGTAAAATAAAACACAGGTCTCAGATTTGCTTTAAAAATGTTCAAACCCTCCTAAAGGAAGTGAGTAGGAAACTGATATAAAAATGGCAAAATGCTGATGTGCTGAAACTGGGAAATAGAACAGGGGAATTACATTACCAATGAGTTAAACCTCAGTCAATTAAAAAAAAAAAAACAAAACACTCAAAACAGAAAAGAGATACAGAAATCACCTCCTAGTCCTCTCTTTACTCTGAAAAATTCAAAGTGGTAGTCGCGTCCGACTCTTTGTGACCCCATGGATGGTAGCCCACCAGGATCCTCTGTTTATGGAATTCTAGCCATTCCCTTTTCCAGGAGATCTTCCAACCAGGTCCAACCTTCCAATGCAGGTCTCTTGCATTGCAGGCAGATTCTTAACCATCTGAGCCACCAGGGAAGCCCCTCTTTAGTCTAGGTTGCCACTAACCTTTATGGATCAACACTCTGTGAGCCACTCCATCAGTGATGCACTCCTCTGACATCATCATCTAATGTATCAAATATCCTGTCCACGTTGACAGTGACAGTCTTTATACACCTGAGTGAAAGATAGTGCCTATGGTGACATTTTGATATACCAATTTAGAAGCCCAAGCAAAAAAGAGGTAAGTTTGGTATGCTTGGTTTTGGTATATACCCTCAAATGTATCCAAATCACTATTATCTCTCACGGGCCTTTTCTCTAGCAAAACTGTTTACTGTTGAAAAATTCTCCCCTGTGTTTACCTACCTTGGCCTTATTAAATACTAATTTCTGCCCATCCCATTGGTCTAGAATGTCTGCTGCTACTCTAACCAGACAAATCCCTTACCCACAAAACTTGCTCAAACCTCTTCTTAGTCCCTCTGTCTTCCTCTGAATACCCAGATTCACAGAATGTTAGAAGATAAGAGACCATTCATAGCTTTCACTGTCCAATCATTTTAAATAGATAATGCCTCCTGGATTGTAAGACTTCTTCCTCCATTATAATGCAAATTCCTTGAGGGCAGGGACATTGTTTTACCTTATGTACTTTTATCTTACCTTACTTCCTGTATCTTCTCATATATTCTGTATAACATTAACAAATTATATGCACAGAACTTAAAAGTGTGGTAGACAACTGTTCTGTATGTCCAAGATGAAAATGATCATGATGGCTCAATGACTGCTTGCCATATGCCTGGCACTACTGTAAACATTTTATATATAATAACCATCAAATACAACCACCCTAGCATTAAGCCTTTGTTATGAAATGATACACAGAGAGGGAAACAACTTACCCATGGTCACAGTTTGTAAAGTCAGTGACCAGGCTGGGGTTTGAACACCAGCAGTCTGGTTCTAAAGTCCCATTGATAAATTTACTTTTCAGCATCTTAGAAAAAACTTGAGTAAACAGAAAATTTTATCCACTGAAGAAATCTAGCCTCAAAGTATCTATAAACTAATAAACCCTCTGATCCTACAGTTTGGGGTAATTTCATTTCAGTAGTATAGACAGTACAAAAGGAGTCTGGAATAAGAGTCATGAGATCTGAATGTTAGCCCTGTGATCTCAAGTAGTATGACTCAGCCTTTCTAGACTGCAATTTTATTTGGAAAAGAAAAAAAAAGGAGGTTGATTTCCTTCTGGACCAAAAGGTCTATTATTCTATCTTCTCTTGATTTTATTGGAGAGAAAAAGACTAAAATAAATTAATTCATTATCCAGCTGCCAAACTGGCCTAATTCCCACACAGAGCTCTCTTGGCCTGGACCAGTACCACTGCAACACTGGCGCAGGAGACTCGCTGGGCTTGCCACCTCTGTGCTCCCTCTCTCGTGGCACTTTGGGGAGGAAAACAAGGTTCACAGGCCCCCACACAGACATTTACATAATATAAGGTTTGGGGACTCAAGCCACAGTAAACTGGAAAGAGCAGCAGAATGGCATCAAGTCTTGATTTTAAGGTCCCTAATGATATTGCTGAGCGTGTGTCTGTTCACACTCACCCAACCGGCTCCAGTTTATTCATCACACATCTCCACTTGAACATCTAACAGACATCTCTTACCTAATATGTCTGAAAAAGAACTCTTGACTTCTGCCTCCAAAAATGCACCTCCCTTCTGCATCTCAGTAAATGGCCCTCCTCTCACACAGTGGGCTGACATGTATCTTGTTAGCTCTAAGTTCAGAGGACTAAACTCCAGTGCCTCACCATCTCCTACAAAGCTCCACCTATACCTCATTTGCCCTCCTCCTCCTCGCTGAGTCAGCTCCAGCCACCCTGTTCCTCACATAACCTGCTTTATTCTGACCCCAGAGCTTTTTTATACCTGAAGTCTCTGCTTGAGAGGTATTACTTCTTGTGGAAGGCTTTCTTGACCACTCTTAAAAATAAACACCAGATCATCCATTCACCTTCCATCATAGTCAATCCTTAATCCTCCAGTCAGCTTTATTTTCTTCAGAATATTTATCACTAACCAAAATTAAATTATATGTTTCTTTTCTGTACCCACTCCCCATTAAAATGTAAGCTCTACAATAAGAACTTCCTCTTACCTTTCCTTACTCTATCTCCAGTTTCAACACCAGTACCTGGCACATTATTTATTGACGGAACGACTTTTCCCAGTCTTCCCTATCAGTCTGTAGTATCTACCCTTGAGCGGCACACATCTCTCCTTTCCCTCACAGCTAAATCTGTAACAGTGTTCCCAGTTTCTCATGTTCATTTGGAATTGAATACACTGCAATCTGGGTTCTAGCCTATGCTCATTAAGTTCTACAGCCCTCCTCACTCCAATAGCCACAGCCAAAGAACACTCACTCCTTATCTTCTTGACCTTTCTGCAGCAATACTGACCACATCCTCCTTCCAGAAAAATCACCTTCCTAAATTTCAATGACAATACTCTCTCCTGATTCTCCTTCTACTCTCCAGGTACTCCCTTCAGCCAGTCTCTCCTGCTCCTTAAATTTAATGATCAGTCTCCCCATTGTAATCTATAGGTTCTAACCATCCCTGAGCAATCAACTCTACTAACTATGGATTTATCTTAGCCCAGATTTATTCCACCCGAATTCCAGATCCACATGCTTAACTGTCCTTGGATATCTCTACTCGGATGTCCCACAGGTACCACAAATAAAACATGCTAAAAATGGAAGTCACTTCACTTTCCCCTGCTTCCAACCTTGACCCCTAAAGCATGCTTCTTCGTCCTAGATATGCATTCTGATAAACAGCACTGCCCAACTAATCAAGCCCAAACCCTGAGTTTTCCTAGACATTTCACTATTCCAAAATCCCCGTGCCTCATTGTTCACCAAATAGGTCTCCTACTTGCACGCATGTACGTGAGTGCTCAGTCGTGTCTAACTCTTTGTGAACCAATTTGCACTCACTACAGCAATTTTCTTGGGGTAACTTACCTGTTCGTCTCCCCACCCTGCCCTCTGCAAATCCATCCTTCAGATAATCTCTTTCTAGAACACAAAACTCATACTGGTTTGAAATTTCTTAAAAACTCACTCCCATTTATCCACCCTATTGACAAGGTTCATTTCCTGGCATCAGCCCCTCCATTTTTGCTCCAATAATGTTAAATTTCTTATGGTTTCCCCTCAAAGGAAAATCCTTTCTGCTCATCTCTCTGTCCATGGGATACTCTCCCCAACATCAGAGACAACCCAAGCACATAACTCCCTTTGGGATGTGTTCATGAATTCGTCCATGAACTGAGCAGCCTCCATATCGATTCTTTCACTGTACCTTGCAAGTATAAATTCATTATAGTTCATACTATGATGAACTATATGATTACAGTTCCCACTTTGTATTCAAATTACACGTCTCATCTTAGAAGGCTGGAACTGGAATTCCCTTTGTGTTTTGTCCCGAGTCCCAACACAATATCTCCACATAGAGAAGGTATTCAGTGCATATTTATTAAATGAATGGATGAAAGCAGAAGTCAGAAAACCATGGCCCATGGGCTAAACCTGGCTTACCACCTGTTTTTGTCTAATCTGTGAGCTAAGAACAGTTTTTGCATTTAAAAATGTTTAGAGAAGAAATTTTTATTTTATTTTTTTTTGAGAAGAAAATTTTAAAAGGAATATTCAGTGATACCTGAAAAATACACGAAATTCAAATTTCAATATCCACAAATAAAGATTTATTGGATCATAGCCAAGCTTATCTGTTTACATTTAGTCTTAAGGCTGCTTTCAAATCAGGAGAGCAGAGTAGTTGCAGTCGACAGCATGTGGCCTGCAAAGTCATACTTGTTATTTAGTCCTGTATAGAAAGTGTACTGACTTGAATGAAATAAAATGATCACAGATGTTTGGATGTGACAGAATTCAGTTCAAGTCTTGGCTTTACCACTTACTGCCTGGCATATGTGTGCACTCAGTTGCTCAGATGTGTGAGACTCTTTGCAGCCCCACGGACTGTAGCCTGCCAGGCTCCTCTGTCCATGGGATTTCCCAGGCAAGAATACTGGAGTAAGTTGCCATTTCCTCCGCCAGGGGGACTTCCCGACTCAAGGGTTCAAACCTGCATCTCCTGCACTGGCAGACAGATTCTTTACCACTGAGTCCTGCATGACCTACGACAAATAACCTAACCTTTCTTGCATGTGTGCGTGCTAAGTTGCTTCAGTTGTGTCAGCCTCTCTTACTTAGACTCAAATTCCAAATCTGCAGAATATGGTAACATATCTTGCTGGATTGTTTTGAAATTTTACTAAGCCTCATAACTGAGATCACTGCTGTAGGAACCAGTCTATAAAATGCCTGGTACAGAGTCCAGCTTAAAAGACCTTGATGCTGGGAAAGACTGAGAGCAGGAGAAGGCGTTGATGACAGAGGATGAGATGGTTAGATGGTATCTCTGACTCAACGGACAGGAGTTTGAGTGAACTCTGGGGGATAGTGAAGAGCAGGGAAACCTGGCATGCTGCAGTCCATGGGGTTGCAAAGAGTTAGACATGACTTAGTGACTGAACAACAACGTTGAGATACCAGGCCTGGATTTGAATTCCAGCTCCATTACAGACTGTGTGATGAAGAACTTCTCAGTGCTTCAATTTCCTCATTCATTACACTGGGATAATAATAATATACATCTTATAGAACTGTTATGAGAATTAAATGAGTTGGTACCTGTGAAATGCTGAGCGCAGGGCCTTGCAGATGGTAAGCACTCCATAAATATTACTATTACTATAGCAGATGTTTGCTTAGTAGTGGTTTCTCCTCTTCCAGCCTCCTCTTCTACTCTACCTCTCATCCCTATTCAAAAAAGCCTAGATCTAAAGCAGTAAGTCAATACCTGCATGACAAGTGCAATTGTACCTTAAGGGGAGGTTGAGGGGGTCATAACAACCTTGTGCTCACTCTCTGAGCCCCTCTTCTCAAGATACTTTCTTCCTCAGAAATCTAGCCTATCCCCAGACGTCAATGTAGGGGGCTATAAGATTCTTTTTTCTAACCAAGATTTCTCTCTTCTGAGCCCCAGTGCAGTGTTTCTCAACTCCTGATTTCTCCCCAGTGGCCTTACCTTCTCGGGGCAACTTCCTGACCCAGGGATTGAACCGGGGTCTCCTGCATTGCAGGCAGATTCTTTACCATCTGAGCCACCAGGGAAACCTACCTAATGGCCTAACATCACCTTAAATCCAAAATGTCAAAAGCTAAAAATTACTCTTTTCCCCACCTCTCCCTTCCTATCTTCCCTAACTAATATTAAGAACCTGCTATTCTTTCAGCACGTTGACTGGTCGTCTTGAAATTACACTTTAGTCCTTGTTCTCTTGCAATGAGACTTTATCTCAAATCGTGTTGCTTTTTCTTTTCTTTTTGTTCCTACCATCACTGACTAATTCAGGTCCTTTCAACTTCAAGCTCATGCCCCCAGTCTCTGAATGGTTCCTGCCACAAGCACCAACCTACTCCACACACAATACCACCACACTAATCTTCCTGAAACTTACATCACGCTCTTTCTTTGCTTCAAACTCTGACCCCTTTTCCATCCCATAATCTCTATGGAAAAAGGAAAAGACTGACCTTAGTGTTGCAATCAAATCCTTCCCTATCTACCTTGCTCCAGTCTTCATTTCTCATCTTATCCCCTATAATAAAAAAAATACCATCATCTTATACTTATGCAGTGCTTCATCCAACTTAGAAAACATCACTACATGCCCTGGTATTTCATCTTCACAGAGACCCTTGGAAAGAGGCCAAAGCAGCAGTTGCATCCTTCTTTTACAGAAAACAGATCTCTTGCACTGACTCAGAAGTCAGGACTTACATATGGGCATCTGTTCTAGAAACCCTGGTCTTCTCAGTACTGTCTGATAGACCTCTCTCTAACACGCTCTTGTTTTCTCAGCTCTGCAGTCTACCCTCTGCCATTCTCCTACTTGGTGGCCATCCCTGAAGTGAAGAGTGTTGGGGAAAGTTCATAAAGCAGTGTTTCTTAGAGATGCTGGAATGTGCTATAGCAGGTGTTTAGCTTCCAGTCTCTGCCATGTATAGCCAAAAAGATCCCTCTAAAGAAGGGCATCTATAGTGTATTTCTCCAAGAACACACAATCAAACATCCTCACCGCAGGCCACAATACAGAGTATGCTGTGTCTGGACTAGTTACACCGACTTCATTTCCTACCTCTTCCCCCTCAACCATGGTCCTCCATCCGCAGGGGGTTCACTGCTGTTCCCAGAACATTCCAAATCTCAGGGCCTCTGGACTTGCTGTATCCTCCTTTTCACATCCTTCACTTAACTCAAGTTCTTTCTTTCAAAGTTCCATCTTCAGAAAAGCTCTCCCTGACCATCACTATCTAAAGTAGGCCCCCATTCTCTAGTCCCAGTCTGGGTTCTTGTAACAGTTGTCACTTTCTAACACTGCTGCTGCTGCTGCTGCTAAGTCGCCTCAGTCGTGTCCAACTCGGTGCGACCCCACAGATGGCAGCCCACCAGGCTCTGCCGTCCCTGGGATTCTCCAGGCAAGAACACTGGAGTGGATTGCCATTTCCTTCTCCAATGCATGAAAGTGAAAAGTGAAAGTGAAGTCGCTCAGTCGTGTCTGACCCTTAGCGACTCCATGGACTGTAGCCTACCAGGATCCTCCGTCCATGGGATTCTTCAGGCAAGAATACTGGAGTGGGTTGCCATTTCCTTCTCCATCTATTTATTCTTTCATGGTCTTTTTCAGGGATTCACAATTTTTTTCTGTCAAGAGCCAGAGAGTAAATATGTTCAACTTTCTCTGTCATAACTCCTCAACTGTGCATTGTAGCACAAAGCAACTTTGAGAATATGGAAATGAGGAGATGCGGCTGTGCTCCAATAAAACTTTATTTACCAAGACAGGCAGTGGGCCAAGTCACAGGCCATACACCCTTGGCATATTCCTTCTAACGGAGTGTGAGTGTCAGAGGAACAGGAAGCTTCTCTATCTTGTTCACTAAGGTTTCCTTGTGGCCAGAATAATTCCTGGCCCTGAGTACACATTCAATATATAAATATGTGTTGAGTAAATAAAAAGAACTAGTCTGGAGTGGGGAGTTATGCTCCTCTTCTACCTTCTCAGGTGACAAGAGCATGACATTCAAGGAGAATGAGGCCAAGGTCATCAGCTCCATTTCCGTTTGGTTAGTATCATATCATGAAAAGTGGTCTCAAACCATTGTGTGCCTGTCACCAACAATAACCACCTCATGCAAACAATGCCTTTTATTACATAACCAGGTCCAGGTAGGAGTCTGTTAAAACACAGGCCGCTGGGCCCCACCCCCAGAAGTTGTGATCGGTAGGTCTGGGGTAGAGTCTAAGAATCTGCATTACGAGCAAGTTCCCAGGTGATACTGATAGGCTGGTCCTGAACCACATGTTGAGCAGCATTGGATGACAGTGCCCCAAAATAATAGGATGTGAGTGCTCAGCTGCTCAGTCCTATCCGACTCTTTGCGACCCTAAGGACTGTAGCCCACCAGGCTCCTCTGTCCATGGAATTCTCCAGGCAAGAATACTGGAGTGGGTTGTCATTTCCTCCTCCAGGGGATCTTCCTGACCCAGGAACTGAACCTGTGTCTCCTGCATCTCCTATAATGCAGGCAGATTCTTTACTCTGAGCCATTAGGGAAGACCCCAAAACAATAATACTAGCATTTTTACACTATCAGGTGGGGGATGGGGAGGAGGGAAGAGCCACAGATTCCTGATGTCTCAGTGATCTGGCTGGAGAGGAGCTGAAGGAAAAACAAAAACATAATACTGACAGCTCAGCGGAACTGCTGCTCCAGTAAAATCAAGACAGAAAAACATGAGGTCTTTAATTTTTAACAGACTGTCTTCCAAACACTCTTATTTTCACTTGCAAATCTAGCTGTAACTGGCTAAAATAATAAGCCAAAAACGTAAAAGAGAGACACCACCAGTGGGTGGCTAACCTTGATAGTGGACTAAGGATTATCTTCTCCATCGGCTCCATAATCAGTTTCCTTAAAATTAAACAAGAATCATAGCCACCTGTCTTTCTACTGGTAGATGCCAGGAGCCTTTTGGAGATGGATACTGGGTATATATAATCTATATAGTGAAAGTGTTAGTCACTCAGTTGTGTTTGACTCTTTTGCTACCCCATGGACTATAGCCCACTAGACTCCTCTGTCCATGGGATTTCCCAGGCAAGAATACCAAAGTGGGTAGCCATTCCCTTCTCCAGGAGATCTTCCTGAACCAGGAATTGAACCTGCGTTTCCTGCATTGCAGGTGGATTCTTTACCATCTAAACCACCAGGAAGCCCAACAAAATACATGTACAATAAATGACCAAGCCTAGGGGTCACTTTTTTCAAATGATGAATTCACCATAATAAAACTTGAAATGGACTAGCAACAACTTTTGCAAATTATATATCTGTCAACTCCAGGGACTTCAAAATAACCCCTCAAACTCACATTAAAACCACCCCAAAGCCATTACTTACACTTCATCAATCTGAATAGCCCTCAAAGGAATTAGAATTTATATACATTTGTAGTTGTTTATAAAGTGGATTTCTACTGTGATGGTTTTATGTAGCTAAAGTTTAGGTTAAGAATAATTTTAAGGTCAAAAAATAGGGTAAAATCTAACTTCTTAGGAGAGAAATTCAGGAAACAAATCAAGAATGTTCATGAATGGACAATTAAGTAGATGGCAATACTGCATCAACATGTTACTTACAAAGACAGACAGTATTATGATCAAAATATGAATTAGCAGACTTCCAATGTGTCTGGAAGTCTAAAGTGTTTCTCAGCTAAGACCAAGTAATTTTTTTATGAAAATCTAGCATCTGAATTAAAAAGTTTCAGTGTGGAATATATCCTAGATTTTTACAGTGTTGTAAAGAAAAAAGAACATAAAAATATCTCATAAACAATTTGTATATTGGTTACATGATGAACTGTTATTTTGTATATATTAAGTTAAAGCATTAAATTATTAAAATTGATTTCACCTTCTCAGTTTTGTTACTGTAGCTCCCAGAGAATTTCAAATTACATGTGACTTGAAACTAGATTTCTATTAGACAGTGTGATCATGCAGCCCAATTCTGCAAGAAGATTTGCTATCTCTTTTTCCCTTTGAGTGGCTTCTAAAAAGCTTGCAGAAAATGATAGGGAGCAATGAATAAGCATACAGATATGCAGTATGTCTGACATGGAGTGAAGCTCTTTGATCCTGGCCTAATACGGGATCACCTCAGGCCAGGTGCTCATCCACTGTAACCCAAGGTTCTAATCACCATTTTTCCCAGGGGAAGGACGATCAGTTTCACCTCAGCGACTACTGTCCATGTGTGTTTAGTCGCTAAGTTGTCTCTGATTCTTTTGCGATTCCCCAAGGACTGTAGCCCACCAGGTTCCTCTGTCTGCAGGATTTCCCAGCAAGAATACTGGAGGAGGTTGCCATTTCCTTGTCCAGGGGATCTTCCCCACCCAGGGATCGAACCTGTGTCTCTTCTATTGGCAGGTGGATTCTTTACCATTGGGCCACCAGGGAAGCCCTCAGAGACTACTATGTACACTCTTATCTGTAGCTATACAAACACATGAAATTCATTTCAAATTGCAATTAACTGTATCAGAACTGCTAGCAGTGTTACTAAGAATGAACATGATCTCTGACTATGAAAACTACCTGGTTCCCACCACCCCCCACCTCCCAGCATGTATTTCATTCTTACCGAGAAGGGACACATTTCTAACAACTCCTTTACATAATCCCTGCCCATTTCACTTCAGTGTCTTTAACTCCTGATTTAGAAAGTTTCTCATTTCCTTGCACTCACTGTCAAAACTCTACAATCACAGAGGACACCAAAGGAGAATGCTGGTTGAGGAAGAATACCAGAAGGAAGTAGGGTCCAGTTACTCACCCCAACGGTTGCTATATAACCATAAGGATGCCACACACACAAAAAAACACTATACGGAATATAAAAAGTTTAATACCTTGAGCTCTCTTTGCTAAGTATCAAAAAGATACTTACGTGTGCAGATGTGTGTTGAGACCTTAAGTTTAAGGATAATATTGTTAGAGAACGAAATGTACTGCTGGGCAGAATTAGAAGTGATTGTGAAGCTTGAATGAAAATAATGTTTAAAAAAAAAGGAGGGGGGTGCAAATATTGCCAAAACATTAAAACACTTACATGATTTAATTACCCTGTCATAAAATATAAACTTCAAGGACTAATTCGAGCACACTGGAAAAGAGCCACAACCTATGCAATAGGAAAGAATTTTATTCCCTAACATGTGTTTCTAACCCACTGAATATTATCATCCTGCAGCAAGGGTCAACAACTTGTGGCCAGCTCTGGAGATGACTTGGAGTGGTACTTGAGTAGGTAGCCATAAATATTCTCTGAATGAAAGACTGAATGAAGCAGGAAACTCACACACAGTGCAATTAACATGCAGATCTTCACAGCCAGTTAATCTGAAACCAGAGCCAGAGGGAGAACAAAACAGCACCTTGGTGGCCAGTCCCAGGCCATTCCCCAGGGAGTCAGCTACCCTAAGTTATTTTCATTCTATGTACACATAGTTTACTCATCCCCTCTTACTTTTATGAAAGTTCCAAGTTCTCTTTCCTACAAACTCTTTCCCTCTTAACCAGTTCCCCCATACAAAAGCAGGGATGCACTTTCGAGTCTTACCATTTTTTCAGACAATTATTAAACATCTCTAACAGTCACTCCCAAATGTTCACTGGGCCTCCCAAAGGCCAGACACTATGCTAGGTGGTAGCATACAGAGGTGTAAGTATAACACTATACCTATGTGGTGCAGCCAGACAAGTGAACAATTACAGCATAAAAAAATGCCTGGAGAATGATGCACGAGTGCTATTGGAAGGACTTAACTTTGCTGGGTGGGCGGGGAGGGTGACAGAGTCTTACGGAACAAAGGTAAAAGAAGTCAAAACCAAAAATTACAGTCTAATATACCTGCAACTGTTCTAATGGTCAACTCATCAAGTTAGCACTCTAAACTGGCTCTTTGAATGTAGATCCTCTGACTACAGAGAAATCTGAAGTTCATGACAGTGGCACTGATTACTGGCAAGAGAAGGAAAACACAGACAGACAGACACACACACACACACATACTCCAGCAGAAGAAAATGTGCAAACCTAATTAGTGATGATGTCAAGAGGCTTCACCCACTTAATGTCTGTCCCTCCAAGCTGAAGGTGACTTGACTGACCCACTCCTGTGATTGACTTCAGTTGGATTTTTCACACAGTAGTGATGGATTTGCAAGAATCCATCCATACTTTCTCCCTGATACCTCTTGTGGCTACTGGCCAAGTCTGCTAGACTGCTGGTTGGTACCACGGCCCTGAAGAGATAAACAGACCATGTACGTGAACAAGACAGACCCACACTCTGCTTTGGTACTATTCAGAAAGACAGTTAGAAACATGGATTCACAAACATGTGGGAGGGCAGTTCGAAAAGCAGCAAGGATGGCACCCGGGAAGGTGCCTAACAAGCAATTCATCTCTTGCTAGTTTTGCAGGACCCTGTTTTTACCTCCTGGTACCTGGTTCTTTAGACATTTTATCAAGCATGAGAGTTTTCTGTTTCTGACTTCCTGTGGCTACAGATCATTCCCAAGATTCATGACTACCCTGCCTAACTTTCTACTGCCATCACCCTCCTCGTCTCTTGTCCTCACCCTTGCCCGAACCCTCTTTTCATGCAAAACACTCACTTTCCTCCCATGGAACATAGGTAATGTGTTCCTCTGGAAACCGTCTGCCTTATCCAACATCTCCATCATCAATCAGGACACAGATAATATATAAAAATCACCACATTTTAAAAAATGCTCTGATCTATAGACCTCTTACAGGTTCTTTCCTTAATTTTAATGTATAACTTTAGCGGCTAAAAAGTATGTGTGTGTGTGTTAGTTGCTCAGTCGTGTCCAACTCTTCGCAACCCCACGGACTGTCTGTCAGTGGCTAAAAAGTATACCCAACCATTTTAAGGAAATGAAAAACATCATGGCTCCTAGCACAATGCTAAAATTAATGTGAAATTAAACTTTAATCAACAAAGATTTTAATTACGAATGGCACTACTTTAAAATTTTATGAATATGAAGGGTAGGAAATGCTTCCATATTCATGAAAGAAGCCCCACGGCAGTACTTATGATGACATTTAAAACATACTATTTTTAGGATAATATATCCTAAATGATACCTTAATCTTCACTAAAAACAATTTTTGGAACCTGCACTCTAAAAAAATCCAAACCACTGTAAATATATGTGTTAGATGTTATAAAGCTGATGTTTTGAAAATTAAGACTCATAAGGACATGGATTTCTTTTTTGAAATGTTGCAAACCTAATGTGAAGGAATTTGGTCAATTCACATCAGAAGCTTCCTGATTTTCACTGTGAAAAGGTTTACAACCTTTAAACAAGACTGCTGTTAATAAACTCTTAAAATTCTAAGACTAACAGAAATACCTTTCAAACTAAATTTCTAATATAAAACAAGAAAGTTTATTTTGCTATATTTTAACTTACACATGGATGTCAACAGATGAGAATGGACTTCAAAATCAACTTTATACAAAATCATGGAATCAAAGACTCCAGAAATTAAAATATTTATGTTTTATCCTTTATTGAAAGTCAAAGTAAATATAATAAATGATTCACTGAAATTTAAAGTCAAGTAAGAGTGTCATAATCTTTTTAACAGATCACTTAGTGAAGTAAGTTGTTCGACATGATAGCAAAGAACTTTTCAGTGGGAGTGAATTTACTTTGTCACAGGAAAGCAAAAGTCACCACGTTAAAAATCCCATGCTAATTGCCAATGCTGGCTTTCCAGTCCCCAAATTCTGAAAACAAAATTATTGCAATTCCCACTGGGACTGTCTGCATGCTCATTTATAGCACTAGATAGCACTCCTGGAGAACAGAAATCTAACAAAAAAGTGATACAACTTCAAAACCCTTTCAAGAACTAGAGTAATGACCTACCTACTGTTGTACTTAACATTTTGAAAATAAACAGTCTCAGATGCTTTTGAGAATAACATGTTAGGATCACTGGTCCATTTATTCACTATCATTGCTTACATATGAAAATCTTCAAAAACTTAGGGGAAATATAAATCAAGTAGAGATTAGTTCAAATAGGAACTGTATTTGAAAGCTCAAATGATTTTATCCAAAATGAAGAGCAGCCCACAAAAAAGCTAGGAGGCACTCAAGAAAAAGGAGTTAGAATTCACAAAAGATTCCCTCTCTGAAACTGGGCAAAATTAGTAAGAAAAAAGTTGGTAATTATATTGTCATCAATTTGTTTATCCCTTCCTTATGGCATGTCTCACACTGTGCTGCAGGAGCTGTGCACATGCGTCTTCCGTCTTCCCCACCACACTTAAGTTGAGGAGCTCCCTCTGCTTCATTCATCCTTGGTACCTAGCCCAGGGTCTTAAACATAGTAGCAAATGAAAAAAAGGGTGGATGATTTAAGGTAATAAAACATATTCCTAACTAGGTAATCAATTAGGCTCCAACTCATGCAAGAACATTTATAATTTCATTTTAGCTAATAAAACACTGAGTAATTTGATATGTTTTTAACAACATTTGCAAAGCTATTAAATGGATTTTAAGCTCTGAATAACATATTTATACTCTAAATGTATTTAAGAAGAAAGCATGTAGTGAAACATTAGGGAAAAAAAAACTTCTACCAATGAAACAGAAAATGATGGGTTTCACTGTGTGTAACATGGAACTAGATGGTGCTGGCAGGTTGAACATAAAATGACTAAGAACTGACATTGTAAAATGTTTAAAGACCCTGGAATTCTGGTTGTGAAAGTCAAGATTGGCAAGCAGGAGACAATGTAGAGTACCATAACTCCAGTGTCTGGAAAGGCAGGTGGGGAATCTGTTTCTCCAGCAGGAACAATAACTCTGATCACAATCTATATAGTGCTGCTGGAAACAGGTACAGAACCAGCCCACACCATGGACTCACTCCCCATACCCCAGAGGAAACGATGGAATACCAAGCAGAGTGGGTCCTTTCTGGACTCTCCACAATTTCAGTTCAATCAACTCTAAAACTAAAGTCCAGAGCTAAAGTAGGCAAATGATAGCCTGCAGGCCAAAATGGGCCAAATGTGGCCACCTCCAGTGTTTGTGCAGCCCTCAAGCTAAGAGTGGTTTTTACATTTTTAAATGGTAAAAACGAAGAATCATAAAAATTATATGAAATTCAATGTCAGTCCCATAAAGAAAGTTTTCATTGGAACACGGCTGTGCTCATTCATTACATGTTGTCTGCTTTTACACTACAACAGCAGAGGGGGCATAGGATTGCCAAGCCTATGATATTTACTCCCTAGCCCTTCACAGAAAAAAAGCATGCTGACCCCTAGAATATGCCTTGAACATTTCTCTGTGCTTCCAGTTGCACCTCATTTCTCTGAGGTAGTCCACTGCTTTGCAAAGTATAGACTAAAGCTTGACAGATGTCCACCTTGGGGTTCTGTTGTCCAAAGTTACATTCTTACATACAATATAGTGCAACTCATTAGGGTGGGCCCAAAGACGCAAAGCAGGGGCATACAGAACGCACTGAAATAGAAGCACAGGGCAAGCACGCTACAGGCGGGCAGCACAGTTCAGATTTCTTCCCAGACTACTACAGCCAGTTCTAGGTCATACTACTGAAAGGAAAAGGGAACTACAGAGAATTTGGCGGTGGACAGATGATTAAAAGAGCTCAAAAATCCTACCACTAAAGAAATGGGATTAGTTGGCCCAAAGAAGAAAGCATGAGAAAAGAACTACACTACCGAGGGTGTCAATCTCTACATTTGTTGATACATTAAATTCTAACCAATGAAAGTAACTGGTAGGCCCAACTAAAATTCCACACACCATAGATCTAATAAATTAAATGTGATTCTTAAGGAGATTGTCATTCCTGCCTTAGGCCATTAGCTAGACCCTTAAAAAGTAATCATTTGACAAATACTGTACTGTAAATCTTCAACTGATGTATGGTAGGAATGTTCCTTTTTTCAGAAACATCTGGCATGCTCTAAGTTACAGAAAAGGTGTGCTATTCCTGTGCTGAGGGGCTCAGTAATATTCAAGTAACTAAAAGGTAAATATAAGTTTCATGACCACATGTCTTTCCACAGGACCAAACAGGGGAAAACAGGCTTAAAGTACAGAATTTGTGTTACATTCAAGAATGTTCACACTGTGGGGTTTTAATTTCTCTAAAGGATTCCTGAGGGTAAAGGAATGTTCCCAGGATACCATTCAATTACAAAACTCAGCCTGCAACTATCCAGATATTTTCTTGAAGCAAGGAGAATGGGTCTCAAACACCCTTCTTCCATTGCTATGATTCTGTAACTCTAACTCTCCCAGTTCTTACGAGTCAGAGAGCCTACAGCCATTGCTCACTTTCATTTTGTCCTGAAGGTGGTCAATGTACACACGACTTCAAAGATAAACTTCACATACCAAATTAAAATTTGATTATCACTTTAATTACAATTTATTTAAAATTACAAGACAGGAATGTTTCCATTAAGTAAAAAAAGGGGGGAGGGGGAATAGGCATAGCTTCTAAATATTTCTATGAGCCTATGTACCTTATTATTTCAAACTGTCCAACATCAGTACACAGTAAGTGAAGAAAATACAGTATATTTCCTATTGGTTTTGTGATTTTAGAATACAGAATCCTTGGACACAATATATTCTTGAAGTCAATCTCAAATTAATTATAATTAGTAATGGAAATCCTGAAACTTGCTCTAAATATAATTTTGATCAATCTGAGTTTTTCCATCTTGAAATTCTAAGGCCTATATTTCCCTAAGAATACCTTCGCAACGTTGTGGTGCACACGCAAGAATCTGACTCACTAAACTTTCTCCACTCCTACATCACCTATATAGGATTTTAACATCAAGAGTACAAAATACCTTCAAGCCACTTCTACAATCTTGCATTAACCTTACCAGGATAAACTTTTCCGCCAAGTTTCGTTAAGACTTTTTATTTAAAGACCTGTGGTAGTGAAACAAAGAAAACACAACCCCCTCCCCCTTTTCTAAACCATATGGCAGCAAATTAAAGTTAACTTATTTTTTTATCAGCTCAACGCCCAGACCTCGGCCCTAAACATTTTTCTCTTTGTGCCCTGGGATCGGACTAAAACAGTCTGCTGATTTGCAACTGTACCCCCATGTTTTAAAATCACAAAACAAAGTCCCAAACGCCCCCTAACCACTACCAGACCTCACCACGGTCATTTACTAAAACCTGGTTCAGGAGACCATGCATGCCGGGCAAGGGGCCCGCAGCCCGCCAGGGCCCGCAGCCCGCCAGGAGCGAGTCCCCTTCCGACCCAGTGACCGAGCAGTGAGTTTGCTCACCCGGCCGGGCCGGATCCGCCCCGGGAACTTGGGTTACCCGAGCCCAGGGACGCGCCGAGGCCTAGCCGCGAGGCCGGGGCGGGCTCCAGGCGACGGGGGCTTCCCGTTCCCCGACCGCAGAGCCTTCCCGCCCGCCCCGCCGTCGTCCGCAGGCAGGGGCACTCCCCGTCGTCTCCCGGAGACCGGACTCACCCACCGAGTCCCGGGTCGGCTCCTCGGTCTCCTGCCGCCGTCCGCGGCCCCGCTCGGCGGCCGCGCCGGGCCCTTCCGGGACGGCGGGAGCTCTAGGCCGCGCCGGGGCCCCGCGGCTCCGGGACCGGCCGGCCCGGCCGCGGCGTCCGGTATCAGTCCCGAGGACCGGGCTCCCGCCGGTAACGGGCCCCGCCGCCTCCCCTCCCCCTCCCCCGCCCCATGACAGTGCAAACCCTCCGGCCGGCCCGGCCGCCCCGCCTCCGGCACCAGGCCCAGCTCAGGGCCGCGGCCGTGGCGGCGGCGGCGCCGCGGCTCTACGCCCTCGCTCGCTCGCTCGCTCTCGGGCCCGGCGTCTCGGGCCCGGCTCGGGCCCAGCCGAAGTCTCCGCCGCTTCCCGGCCGCCCTCCGCGGCGCCCGGCCCGGGCGGGGTAGGCCGAGGCCCGGGCGGTGGGGGTGGGGGCGGGGGCTCCTCTCACCTTCATGTCGGGACATCCTAGTTCAGACGGTGGCGGCGCGGCCCCTCCCGGGCTCCGACTGCAGTGTCCCCTGTGGGGTCCCGGCGCTGCCCGCGCCGGCCGGCCGACTCCCACTCGACTCCCGGGCTCGGCCGCGGGGGCGGGGTGGGCAGGGGAGCGCTCCCGCGGCGGCGGCGGCGGCGGGGAGGCGGCGCGGGGCGGGAATGGGGCCGGGCCTGGCCGGGGCTGAGCTCCTCCAGGAGGCGGGTCCGACGCCGCGGCTCCGCCGGCGCCCGCCGTGACTCGGTCACTCTCGGGCCCGCCGGCTCCCGGCTGCGGCGCCGCGCTCCGCAAACCCCGCTCCTCCCCTCCCCCGGCCCACCCCCCCGCCCCTCTTCCCCGGCTCCCGGCCGCCGCCTCCTCCTCCTCCTCTTCCTCCTCCTCCGCCTCCTTCCGCCACCCGCACGCCGGCCCCGCCTCTCGCTGCCCGCGCCGGGCCCAGCTGCCCGGAGCCCCGCGGCCGGAGGGCGCGGCGGGGGCGCCGCGGCGGCGGCGGCGGCGGCGACTCGGGCGGCGGCGTTTGGCCGCGCTCGCCGGCAGGCCTCGGTCGGGCGCCCGAGCCCGGCCTCGGCCTGGCCACCGCCGCGCCGCCGCGCCTCGCGTAGGGAGGAAGAGGAAACGCCCCGGCGCCGGCGCTCGCCGGTACGGCCGCGCGGCCCCGAGCCCCGCCTGGGGCCTACGTGGAACCGGGTCCTAGGCGCTTCGCCGTTGGGCCGGGCCGACCGCGACGGCAGGTGCTTCCCGACAGCGAGCTGAGACCACGGCAGGCTCCCGCCTTCGGGAGCTTGGCCGCCGGGCCGACCGCGGGAAGCCCCCTGCTACCCTCAACCCGGACGGGAGGCTGCGCAGCGGCCGGGGACACGTGTTTGTGTTTCTTTTTAAGCCAGCGGCTCGGCAGGAAAGGCGGCTGACCTCCGGGCGTTGTCCCGCCTTGCCCGGCCCGGTGACTCGTGGTCGGGAGGGCGTGGGCGCGGGAGGCGGCTGGGCTTGGCTGCTGTGCCCCACGGCCGGCTGGCTCCTTGGGAACCATCCCGGTGGAAGACTCCGCTACCGCCTGCCCGGGTGTCCGGCGGCCCCCGCGCAAAGTTTGTTCCAGCATCTTGGCTCAGCCTGAGTGCTCCGCTCTGAAAACTATTGGGGTGTGTGTGTCTGTGTGTCTTTTTTTTTTTTTTTCCTTTTCCAGTTCCTGAACTACTTTTCCGTTTTTAACCTGTCTTTTATATTTTTACCATCATCCTTGTCAACTTTGTTTTCAGGCATTATTCATCAAATATTTATGCATCCCCTTACCACGTGTCTGTTGGTAGCGTGGTTTGGTGGAAAGAAGCCGCACTTTGGAATCAAGACAGATCTGCCATGGATTCTGGATCTGATATCTTCTGTATAACCTTGGACAAGCTCATTGACCTTGCTGAGTCCCCGTTTCCTTGTCTTTTGTTTGGTTTTTGACTGTTATTTTAATTTACGCGTTTATATTTGAAATTTCTTTGTGTGTGTGTGTGTGTGCGCGCGCAAAAACCAGAACTGTGTCCTTTAGCTAAAAGTCTACCTAAATTAGATTCTAAAGTACTTGCTTTGGGATTATTCTTATTCCTTTCCACCATTACTAGCTGTGTCACCTGGAGAAAACGAATGCCTTCTTGTGCCTTTCCCATCTTTAAAATGGGCGTTTAAAAAAAAAGGGGGGGGCGTGATTACAGATGATAATAATAATAACAGCAAGTATTTGGTGAATTAAGAGCTAAAGTGTATATAAACTAGCAGGGGACACAATAAAAGCAGTTTGTTACAGTATTTCTTAAATCTGATTTAAGAGGCATCTTGATTTCAAAGATATAAAAAGCTTGTCTTAAAGTCAAGGAAATAAATATTCGGTCACTCAGCTCTACCCAAGGGCTTGTGTGTGTTTGGTGGTAATTAATGATCAGCCAAACTAAGGTTTAAACAAACACGGCTTTAAATGAGGACTTTGTCACCAGAAGTATTTCCAACGCATGTATGGAGCTTTTGCCTAAGTCCAGTCCCATCCAGCTTGAAAAGTTTCATCAAGGCCTTAACGGGGTTTGGTGGGATACAAAGAGTAGGGCTTCTAGGGACTTCCCTTGTGGTCCAGTGGTTAAGACTCCATGTTTCCAAGCCTGGGGGCTATGGTTCGATCCCTGGTTGGGGAACTAATTTCCCACATGCCCTGTGGCGTGGAAAAGAAAAAAAAAAATAGGGCTTCCATCAAGGATAACTAAGATTAACTGACGATTGTCTTCTGCCAGTGACTTTCTATGCATTTTAGAGTATTGTGTGTGTGATCTAAGGTACCAAACTCTTAGTACCCTTGGGCTATAAAAGAAAAGACAGCAACACCCCATAGTCCTCTGTTAAGTAAACGATGTCTGTAAATATATTGTGATAGTGATTAAGGCAGTATCAATAATATAGTCAGACAAAATGCTGGAGCAGGTAGGAGACCTGACAGAAACACAACTGAACTCCAGGAAGGAGTAAGAGTTTGTTTCGGTTTGGGAATTTGTTAGCTAATCCTATTAAGGAGTGCATACAGATGACTGTCTAAACCTGAAAGGGATATCAGATGTTTGACAGTTATTGTTTTCAATCAGGCAAGAGTAAGAAAATGAAGAATCTGATTAAAGTATTTTTTTCTCTTTGTTAAGAGTAAGCAGGAATATTACAATTATTCAGGGTTTTCATGACTGGACGAAACATTTCCTCAGTTCGACTAGAGTCAGCCCTTCAATTAAAACAACCTGCTTGCTGTCCTGCCATATAGGAGACTCCATTTGCCAAAGGATTAATGTAAACGTTCATACCAAGTTGTTCATCAAATGATGTTTGTTCTTCATAAATGTCTCCTCCAGTCCTTTCCCTGCACTTCTTGAGTTCTCCTTCCATGTCTAACTCCATATTAGGGGCTTCCCAGGAGGCACTAGTGGTAAAGAACCCACCTCTCACCTCTTGCAGAGAGTCAGACAAGACTGAAGTGACTTAGCACATCCTCACATGTTCCTTGAAAGTGAAAGTGCTACTCAGTTGTGTCCAACTCTTTGCGACCCCATGTACTAGCCCACCAGGCTCCTCTGTCCATAGAATTCTCCAGACAAGAATACTGGAGTGAGTAACCATTCACTTCTCAAGGGGATCTTCCTGATCCAGCAATCAAACCTGGGTCTCTTGCATTGCAGGTAGATTCTTTACCATCTGAGCCACCAGGGAAGCAATGTGCATACATCAAAACATTCATGACAGGCATGTTCAAAAATTATAGTAACCTTACAAGTTGGGGTGGTCAGCCAAATTTCCCTTTATAATAAGAAAAATGGTGAAATTATTTCTTGAATTTAAGTTATAGGCATTGTGCCAAATAAGCACACCTGCATCACCTCCTGGTGTTTAGTCACTCAGTCATGTCTGACTCTGCGACCCTGTGGGCCGAAGCCCTCCAGGTTCCTTTCTCCATGGGATTTCCCAGGGAAGAATACTGGAGTGAGTAGCCATTCCCTTCTCCAGGGGATCTTCCTGACCCAGGGAATGAACGTAGGTCTTCTGCATTGCAGGTAGATTCTTAACCGTCTGAGCCACCAGGGAAGCCCAATTATGTTCCTTAAAGCAAGCTAATGCATGTAAACTTTGGTGAAATCAGAATAAGATCTATAGTTAATTACACTAATGTCAGTTTCCTGGTTTGGTATATTCTGTAGTTTTGTAAGCTGTTACCATTGGATGGAGCTGGGGTAAGGGTATATGGGCTCTCTGTGCAACTTCTTGTGAGTGTATAACTAATTTTATAAAGTAAAAACTTAGGGAATATCCTGGTGGCCTAGTGGTTAGGATTCCAGGCTTTCACTGCCATGTCCCAGGTCCAGTCCCTGGTCAGAGAACTGAGATCCTACAAGCTGTGTGATACGGCCAAAAATCAAATAAAAGCAAACTAAAAACAGAAATCAGATTAATAGTTACCTGCAGCTGAGAAAGTGAGGGTTGGGCACTGGCTACATAGAATTTACTGAGGTGATGGGCATATTGTCTTGGTTTTATTAGTGTTTTCTGTATACCTTTGTCACAACTTACAGGTCTATAAACATAAACGATTATTGCATTCTACTTCTGTGTAAATTGTAGCTAACTAAACCTGTGCTTTGTTGTACTGTTTTGATTCCTGCCTCTGGTCCTGTGCATGTGCTGTTCCCTCTGCTTAAACGAACACAAGAAAATTCAACCCTAAATTCAAATTGCTTGTACTCTCTTAAGCCTTGCCTTGCTTCTCAGACCCACCACTCCAGCAAGTTCTTCCCCTATGCTCACTTATGCTATGCCTAATTTTTAGTTTTCATCTGTTTCTTAGCTAATCTCCTCCAAGACAGGCAGTCACACGATTTCTTTCTGTCACTGGGATCCAGTAGTGTTGATGGGTGAATGAATGAATGGTTTAAAGCAGCAAGAAAGGAACTTACCTGGTGGTCCAGTGGTTAAGAATCCCAAAGATCACACAAGCCCTGGGGCAGCTAAGCCCACTAGCTGCAACAAAGACCCAGCCCAGCCAAAATTTAAAAAATGAAGTTGGATAAAAGCTTAAAGTAACCATTCTCAAAGTGTGGTCTGGGGTCTTCAAGACCCTTTCAAAGGGCCCGTGAGTTGCTTGGGTTTTCTTGTATATTAATACTTGAAACAGCACAGCTCAATAGAAGGCAGAAGCAGATAAGAGAATCCAGCTGTCTTCAATTAAGCCAGCCATTAAAGATATTGCTTGCAAAGATATAAAATACTTTTTACTTTGAAAAATTATTTTTTCTTAAAAATACTAGGGAATGGGTTATGATCAAATTTTTACTCAGTTTTAATTTTCATTAAAATGCAGTAGATACATGTTTGGGGTTTTTTTTTCAGTTATTTGGAGTCTTCAATAATTTTTAAGAGCATAAAGGGATTCTGAGACCAAAAAGTTTGAGAGTCTGTGCCTTAGAGACTGTTACAACCCTTTCGTAGTTCAAGTAGGAAATGATGATGATGTTGACATTCAAGTAGTGCTCTGGTACACGTGGCAGGCCTTGTGATAAGCACTTTACTTGTCAGTGCTATTATATCTCCATTTTACTCCTAAGACCAGTGAGGCACAGAGAAGTGAATTGACTTGGCCACATACCTAGTCAGGATTTGAACCCCATGTGTTTCAGAGGTCCTGCTGCCAACAGTTTTCTGCCGCCTTCCCAGAGGCCTGGAAAGGAGCGGAAAGGCTGGTGCTACCTGGTGTGTCCCTGCTCTGTGCTCTCCACTGACCTCACAATCACTAGGCAAGAGTCATAGAGGCCTCCAACTTTCCAGTTTTCATTTCAGACTCTGCCACTCTAGTATTTTCAAGCACAGCCTTGCAATGCCTTGGTTTCTAACAATCTAACCACGCGCACCTGCGCTTCAGCCACCCATTCCTCTCTCCGGACCACACCCAGACTCTAGTATACAACTTCCTGTTTTATTGTGACTGCCTACTTTTCTGGTTTTCTTAAGTGTGAAAGTGAAGTCACTCAGTCGTGTCCGACTCTTTGCGACCCCATGGACCGTAGCCCACCAGGCTCCTCCGTCCATGGAATTTTCCAGGCAAGTGTACTGGAGTGGGTTGCCATTTCCTTCTCACCTGGTTTTCTTACCCTGGAATTAAAGCTATTCTTTTACTGCTTCAGGCTCTCAATCTTTTGATATTTCCACTTGACTTTTTTTCCTTTTTAGCCCCATTCTCTTCTCTCTCTCTTTTTTTTTTTTTTTCAAAAGATTTGTTTATTTTTTGGCTGTGGTAAGTCTTTGTTACTGTGCATATGCTTTCTCTGGTTAAGGTAAGCGGGGCTACTCTAGTTGTGGCCCTGGGTTTATTGTGGTGGCTTCTCTTGTTGCGGAGCACAGGCACTAGAAGTGCTGGCTCAATAGTTGTGTTGCACAGGCTTAGTTGAGCCACGGCATGTGGAATTTTCCTGGACCAGGGATCAAACCCATCCCTAGCATTGCAAGGCAGATTCTTAACCACTGAACACCAGGGAAACTCCCCATTCTCTTCTTGACCAGTGCGTTCCCTGTTGTCAACTAAAACTTCTCTCATTAATGACCTTCAACTCTTTAGATGGTAAACTCCCAATCCTGAATCAATTGCACAACGATTCTGCACACTATCACCACCTATGTTTGATTGGCATGCAGAACACAAGGTAAAATATGCTGGAAAGATATGGAGTTAGAGCTAGGGGTTGCGCAATGGAGGGGGGATCTGTTAGAAAAATATAGTGGATTCAGCTACAGTTTGACCTCAGAGTACCATTGAGCACTTCTTATCTGATCAGCACCCTCTGTCATTCTCAGATTTCTTTAGACCTTCACCAGCTGGTGGCAACTACTTACCTATCCATAACCCCAGTAGATAACCTCACCCAATTCACAGGGGGAGTGCAGTTCACAAAATAAGAACTTCTTCCCCTTCCCACTGTGAACCCCCAAAGGAATCTGTACATATCTCTCCTATTGCCTCATGCTCTCACTCCCATCCCAGAAGAACTGAGAGGTCCTTTTTCCAGTTCAATCCCACCTCTGCTTAGGATCCCACATCACCCCATCTCAGATCAGCCTCCTTCAGCCACTTCCTTGACATTTATACTTTCAAGTACTCAGCCTTGGTTAGTCTGCTTCCCTTTGCTGAGAAACACCCCAACTCAACACTCCCTCTTGTTACCACCCAATTGTTTCTTTCGCTTCGTAGTTAAGCTTCTTAAAATAATTGTAGCTCCTCTTCCTCAGCTTTATAACCTGATTCATCTGATTGCTTAGCTTTTGATGCTGCAGGCCAGTCTCATTGCCTGTGACACTATTCTCATCTTCCCTCCCATGTGTCTGTTCCTCCTGGATCCCTTGTTGGATTAAGCAGTCACCATCAACCTAGTCAGTCACCCAAGATGAAATCCAGTCATCATCTAGACTTCCCATTATCTCCCATGGCCAATCAGTCACCAGTGGATTCTACGCATTAAACATTGGTCATATGCATCCCTTTTCATTCCCATGGCAACCAAACCATTCCAGGCTGCTACCCTCCCTCCTTGAGCCTCAGAGTGAATCTTGTCTCCTGATCACAAATTCATACCTCTTTCTCTCCTTTGTGCCTCTTTTTGTGTGTGTGTGTGTGTTAGTCGCTCAATCCAACTCTTTGCGACCCCATCGACTGTAGCCCAGGGGCTCCTCTGTCCATGGAATTCTTCTGGCAAGAATACTGGAGTGGGTTGCCATTTCCTTCTCCAAGAGGATCTTTCCAACCTGGGTATCAAACACTGTAAGTAGATTCTTTACCATCTGCACTTCTAGTTTGTATTTTTTCCTTTCTTGACTAAATTTCTAAAACTATAAAAGTAATACATACACATTGGAGAAGTTTTGGCCAATACAGAAAAGTGTAAAGAGAAAAAAATAAGGATCACTTAGAAATTTACCAGCCAGAGGTAAACACCGTTATATTGTTTAGATGCTAAGTCACGTCCGACTCTTTTGCAACCCCAAGGACTGGACTTCTCTGTACATGGGATTTCCCAGGCAAGAATAATGGAGTGGGTTGCATTTCTTCCTCCAGGGGCACTTTCCCACCCAGGGATCGAACCCTGGTCTGCATTGGCAGGCAGATTCTTTAACACTGAGTCACTAGGGAAGCCTAAACATTGTTATATACATATGTATATTTTTGGCCACGCGTCATATGAGAATCTTAGTTCTCTGACCAGGGATAGAGTCCACACTCCCTGCATTGGAAACGTAGAGTCTTAACTTTGGACCACCAGGGAAGTCCCAATTTTGTTATATTATGGTATATTTTCTTACTAGAGCTACAGTTCAGAGTCACAGGTGGATCATATATTACTGCTTATTGTTGCTGTGGTCACTAAGTCATGGGTCTGACTCTTTGAGACCCGCATGGACTGTAGCTCACCAGGTTCCTCTGTCCATGGGATTTCCCAGACAAGAATATTGGAGTAGGTTGCCATTTCCTCCTCCAGGGAATCCTCCCAACACAGGGATTGAACCCATGTCTCCTACATTGGCAGGCAGATTCTTTACTGCTGAGCTACTAGGGAAGTCATTCCGCAGCTTCAGTTCAGTTCAGTCACTCAGCCGTGTCCGACTCTTTGCGACTGCATAGACTGCAGCACGCCAGACTTTCCTGTCCATCGCCAACTCATGGAGTTTACTCAAACTCATGTCCATTGAGTCGGTGATGCCATCCAGCCATCTCATCCTCTGTCATGCCCTTCTCCTCCTGCCTTCAATCTTTCCCATCATCAGGGTCTTTTCCATTGAGTCAGTTCTTTGCATGAGGTGGCCAAAGTACTGGAGTTTCAGCTTCAGCATCAGTCCTTCCAATGAATATTCAGGACTGATTTCCTTTAGGATTGACTGGTTGTGTCTCCTTGCAGTCCAAGGGATTCTCAAGAGTCTTTTCCAATACCACAGTTCAAAAGCATTAATTCTTCTGTGCTCAGCTTTCTTTATAGTCCAACTCTCACATCCATACATGGCTATTGGAAAAACCATAGCTTTGACTAGACAGACCTTTTTTTTGACAAAGTAATGTCTCTGCTTTTTAATATGCTAAGTTGGTCATAACTTATCTTCCAAGGAGCAAGCATCTTTTAATTTCATTCCACAGCTTAGAGCCCTTCAAATGGTTTACCTTCAATGCTCTCATCTCTTAAAATTACTCAAATTCCTACCAAGGTATAAGTCCTGACAGGGTCTGCCTCCACTATATAATTTGTGTTAGATTGAAAGCATACCACAAGTATATTTCTAGCTGCTTTGAGTTTGGATAAACCATAATTTATTTAGGTTGTCCTCAATCTGTCTGCAGAGAAGTTTCCTTTCTTTCCTGTCCCTGGAATGTCTGTACCTCATTCTTCTTGGAACAGCATTAACCTAAAGTCATCTCCTTAGGGGATCCTTTCCTGACCACTTTATCTGATATAAGGTCCTCCCCCCACCACAGGTTGTTTTTTTAAGTCTTGTTTATTTTATTAATAGAAATTCACATAAATTATTACAACCATTCCAAAACAGGATTTCAAAGAGCTGTAGAGTTTTGCCCAATCTTTGGTACAGCACTCCCAATTGAACCCACTGAACTGAACTGAACTGAACCCACTGGGTGTCTTTAAATCATGATTGATACATGCAAAGATTTTAGATACAAGGACATTTGTCACAATGTTCTTTTTAATATTTCAGATTGAAGACAACCTAAATAAATTATGGCTTATCCAAACTCAAAGCAGCTAGAAATATATTTGTGGTATGTTTTCAATAAGAAAACCAGACTTCAGTGCTCGCTTCAGCAGCACATATACTAAAATTGGAACGATACAGAGAAGATTAGCATGGCCCCTGCGCAAGGATGACACGCAAATTCATGAAGCGTTCCATATTTAAAAAAAAAAAAAATCAGACTTCAAATATACACTGATCCTCTTCTAAATGATGTATATATAGCACGATGTCATTTTTGTTTTCCAGTAAAGCAAATACATAAAGACTGGATGGATAATATAAATGATTTATGTTATTTGTTCAATTTATACATCTTTATTGGGATTCTTCTGTGTCTACTGAAGATACAAGGATGAAAAAGAAAATCATGTCCTTATTCTCAAGGCCTTTACATTCTAGTGAAAAAATTGAATTGCCATTGTGGTAAGTGTTCAGAGTGTCTTGAGAGTTTATGATATGGTTAAGAAGGGCCTTTTCCACTGAGTTTTGAAATTTTCTAAGGTGAATGTGTACTGGTTTTGGAATCAGAAGGGCCCTTTTGCCTCCTGCCCTTTTGTTTGTTTCTTTTTTTTTTTTTTCTTTTATGTTTAAGGAAGCTTCTCGCTGAAATAAATGGGAGGGACTTCCCTGATGGTCCAGTGGCTAAGACTGTACTCCCAATGCAGGGAGCCTTGGTTTGATCCCTGGTCAGGGAAGTAGATCCCACAAGCCACAACTAAGAATTTACATGCTGCAACTAAGACCTAGCACAGTCAAATAAAATATTTTAAAAAGAAAGAAATGGGGACTAGAAGTTGGTAAGTGGAGGGGTCCGGAGTGAAAGGGGCAGTTCTTACGGTTTGGGGCATGGGGGAGACTCCAGTATGTGTGTGAGTGTGTGTTCCGGTCTATCCCTAAGTGGGAGTGAGGAGGAGCCCAGGTGAAGAACTAAAATCAGTTTAGGTAGAGCTGTGTCTCTTGGCCTTCATTTTCTGAAAATCAAAGGTAAAGGTAACATCACACCATTTTGTGCCTCTGTGCCGAGTAAGTTTCTACTTCTTCCTCCTCTAAAAATCAGCCAAAGAGGAAGTTCCCTGATGGGCTACTCGTTAGGATTTGGCAATTTCACTGCCCCCGGTTCAATTCCTGGTGGAGGAACCGAGATCTCACAAGCTGCACCCTGCTGTGCAGCTAAAACCGACCTGCCCTTGTGAACCATTTCCTGTCCCCTTCCTTCAGGTGTGCTAGGGCCACTTTGAGTAAAATCACCTTCATGTGTGTGTTGGGGGGTGGGGCGGGTGGTGAGCACTTGTTGAGACCTACTGGATCAGAATTTCTGAGTGGTAGGGACCAAGGATCTGCATTTGAAAGAACACCCACGAGGATCCTGGCCATCATGCACAGTTGGAGACTAGCCCCACAAAGTGCTCCCAATTCATTTTGTAATTCTCCATGATTACAATGAAACTATTCCCTTTTACCAGCTTGCCACCCTTGGGAGGGAGTGAGCACAGCCCTGCACTTGGCCACCACGGAGAGTTTTGGGTGCTAATTTGTGAAATGACTGATATGTCCAAAACGAGCCCAGGTCCACACTTGCTCCTCTCACATCATGGTTTATCCCCACAGACCACTGAATTCTTCGTGAGAACCTTTCCTGCTTCAACTTTGCCAAAAAATCATATGCTAACTAAAAACCTAACAAACTCACCTGGGAAGATCTTGGGAAGAATGGGACTTAGAATGAGTAGCTGTAAGGAAAGTCAGAAAATGTGACCCTTTGAAAGCGAAGTGAGCGCAATACACAGCAAGTGGATGAGTCAGCCCTTGCCGCCGGCAGCGGGGCCTCTCAAGAGTGTCACCTGTCTCCCCGCACACCCATCAAGGAGTTAAAACAAGCTCTGGAAAAGAGCTCTGGAATGTAACAGTTAATAAGGTGAATGCTCAGCAGGCAATGAGTCATAACAAAAGGCTTGTGCGGAATCCAGAAGAGGGGTGACCACAAGGATAGAAATTATAGTATGTCTCCCACACTGTCCAAGGACAAAGATGCTCTGATTGGTCAGAGCTGTTCATTTAGAGAGAATTGTTCAAAGGACAGCCAATTCATCTTAGGAGAAATGGGTGTATATCCTGATAACAGCTCATCCACTTTCTTTTATACAAGTCTTTATGGAGCACCTCCCATGGGTCAGGGGCTATACCAGCTGCTGGAGAGGTAACAGTGGGCAACACAAGCATAGTACCTGCCCTTGAAGAGTCTCAGCATCATTTTCACTCACTCAGTTCCCAGCCTGTAATTAGGAACGATTTGTGGACTGGCCTGGTAAGGGGAGAGGACTCTGAGCAAATGATCAGAGCCAATTATTTTGCAATTAGGCCTCCTGTTCTCACATTAATAACATTCTAGTTTTGAGTCACTTATGACTCAGATGAGGGACAGGGAGGCCTGGCATGCTCAAGTCAATGGGGTCACAAACAGTTGGACACGACTGGGCGACTGAACAACAATGACTCAGATGAGTGTAAAATAGCCAATTCTTCAGAGTTTGATTTCCTATGGACCTGTGGATATGCTGGACAAATATCCCTGGCCTGGTAAGCCCTGTGATGGCCAGCAGCCTGGCTTTAGTGGCTCTCAGTTCCTGCACAGCCTCAGCCCCACCCCCAGCACCGCTAGGATTGCCTGTGTACTTTCCTGCCCCAGTGGCCCACTGAGAGGTGGTTGGGAGGATTTTTAAATTCCTGGGTGTCTTGAATTCCAAAACGATGAGCCAGCAGAAGCCACTGCTTGCTGCCCACCCCACCCCCCAGCGCCCCCGGGTTGATTCAAAAGGCCAAGGGAGCAGGACCAGCTATTTGTTGTTGTTCAGTTGCTAAGTCATGTCTGATTCTTTGTGACTGCATGGACTGTACCCCGCCAGGCTCCTCTGTCCATGGGGTTCTCCAGGCAAGAATACTGGAATGGGCTGCCATTTTCTCCTCCAGGGGGATCTTCATGGATCAGGGACTGAACCTGTGTCTCCTGCACTGGCAGGTAGATTCTTTACCACTGAGTCACTCCAGCTGATATTAAGTGAAGAATGAATGTAATAGGAATGACTTTGAACTGGCCACACCTGTGACATTGAGGGCAGCCCCCAGGTTCTTAGTTGCCTTGAGAGAAACCCTGAGGGCCCAAACCAGGATCCTTAGCTGCTGGTAATTCCTAAAAACAGCGTTTCATAGACCTGGCTCTGAGAAACATTCACTCAAGGGCAGATCCAGATTTTGGAGCCTGAGGCCTACCTGTCTGAGGGGTGACTCTTAGAAAAACAAAATTAGACACAGGGTCTTAGGGAGCCAGGGACCCTGAAGCATAAGGTTCGATAGTTTCATGGTAAACCACCTACGTGTTCATGCTAGAATATAAAAATATTGGGTGTTTCTGATTCCAAAGAATTGGAGGACTCCTGGGATGCTTAGAGGAAAGAAGAAGCCTGGGATGAAAGTGACTTAAATATTTTACCTCCTTGATGTTATTGATAAATCACACTTCCCTTTCTTCATACTCACATCTAGTTATAGATTCAAATGCTAGGCTCTTCGATACTCAAGGACAGAAATCACCTCCCGTTCATCATTGAATCCCTAGTACTTCACAATTTTTTTGTTGTTGTTTTTCAGTCACTAAGCTGTGTCCAACTCTTTGCCACCCTGTGGACTGCAGCCCACCAGGCTTCTCTGTCCTCCACTATCTCCCAGAGTTTGCTCAAATTCATGTCCATTAAATTGGTGATGCTATTCAACCATCTCATCCTATGTCGTCCTCTTCTCCACCTGCTCTCAATCTTTCCTAGCATCAGTGTCTTTCCATTCAATGCGTTGACTCTTGGCATCAGGTGGCCAAAGTATTGGAATTTCAGCTTCAGCATCAGTCCTTCCAGTGAATATTCGGAACTGATTTGCTTTAGGATTGACTGGTTTGATCTCCTTGCAGCCCAGGGAACTCACAAACAGCATAAAGCAAAATACCTATTGAAGGGATGAATGGATGAGTGAATAACTGAGTGAATGAAGTCTCTCAGGCACAAAGAAATGACAAGTCCTGTTTATCCCCTACCCTTTCTTTCTTGTCTGCCTCTAGGTGACATGGGATGAGAACCTGGGCTCTAGAGTTGAACCTGACCTTGAATCCTGATTTTGCCATATACCAGCCTTGGGCATCTCTCAGCCTCAGTTTCCTTCTCCATTTTATAATGGAGCCAATAATCCCTCTCTGCAAGGTTGGTAGAATCAGCAATAATGTTTGAAAACTGCCTGCTACATGGTGGGTCTCAATGCTAGCTGTCTTCTTATTACTTTAGGTCAAGCCTAGGCAAACAGTGGCCCATGGGCCAAATATGTCCCCAACTTCTTTTTTTTTGGCTTCCATGGTGGCTCAGCTGGCAAAGAATCTGCCTGCAATGTGGGAGACCTGGGTTCAATCCCTGGATTGGGAGGATCCCCTGGAGAAGGGAAAGGCTACCCACTCCAGTATTCTGACCTGGAGAATTCCATGGACTGTATAATCCACAGGGTCACAAAGAGTCGGACATGACTGAGTGACTTTCACTTCACTTCCTTTTTTGTAAATAAAGATTTATTGAAACATGGCCGTGTGTGCATGTGTGTGTGTGTGTGTGTGTGTGTGTGTGTGCGCGCGCGCACGCGCACGCTTAGTCGTGTCCAATGCTCTGAGGCCCCATGGACTGTAGCCCACCAGCTCCTCCGTCCATGGGACTTTCCAGGCAAGAATACTGGAGTGGGTTGCCATTTCCTCCTCCAGGGGACCTTTCCAGCCCGGGGATCAAATATGCCTCTCTTCTGTTTCCAGCATTGGCAGCTGGATCCTTTACAACTGGTGCCACCTAGGAAAGCCATGGCCATGTGTATTTGTTACATACTGTCTCTGATGGTTTTTGTGCCACCACGGAAGAGCTGAGTAGTGCTGACAGAGACTGCATGGTAAACAAAGCTTAAAATGTTGTCAATCTCTAATCTAGGCCTTCATCACTTTATTCTCAACTTGTGCTGTGCTAAACCACTTCAGTCGTGTCTGACTCTGCGATCCTATGGAGTACAGCCCTCCAGTCTCTTCTGTCCATGGGATTTCTCAGGCAAGAATACTGGAGGGGTAGCCCTTTCCTGCTCCAGGGGATCTTCCAGACCCACAGATAAAACCCGTGTCTCCTGCGTTGCAGGTGGATTCTTTACTTTCAACTGGCAGTTACCTCCTAACTGGTCTTTGCTCTTCCTCCCACTCTATTCTCTTTCTATTCTGCAGCTGGTTGTTTTCCTAATATATATAATCCTACTAAGGTTTTACTCATTGAAACCTCTGTTGGAGCCTCATTTTCTGCAACTTCTTAGTGTATTTTTAAAGTTTGTTGCCATCTGGCCGCTATGTTTCCCTGCAGCCTCTCTCTCCCTACTCCCTTCTGTGTCCTGTACAACAGCCACATCACACCTCAGTGGCTTGTGTAGCTCTGTGATTCTACACCCCACCCGCCTCCAAAATGTCTCTTTCTCTGTTTTCTGCTGCTCCTTGGCTTCATCTTACCAAGCATCTCTGTGAAACCTATCCTGATGTCCTTTCTCTGTACTCTTAGATCAATGAGGAAAAGGTCAGTTACACTGCAGTAACAAACCCCCAAATCTCAGTGACTGAAACCTACAAAAACCAAATTGAACAAAGAATAACAAGTATACAAAGGTCCCACTCCTGAAGTGCTTGACAAATATCTATGATTTTTTTTTCCTCCCAAGAATAGAAAAAAAACAACCTAACCTTTTTTTTATCCCCTGTATAATGATCCTATTAACAGATGCTTGTCATTTTGCCTAAAACAAAGACAAAGGTAGAGGTTGTAGTTGATAAAAATTGTAAAAGGGGAATTTCATTTAAGGAAGAAAGAATGGAAAGTCTGGATAGATGAACTGTAACTAAAGAGTTGGGCTTCCCACTAGCTCAGTGGTAAGAATCCACCTGCCAATGCTGGAGACACAAGTTTGAAGGTTTGATTCTGGGTTTGGGAAGATCTTCTGGAGAAGATCTTCTGGAGATCTTCTGGAGAAGAAAATGGCCTTGCCTGAGAAATCCCATGCACAGAGGAGCCTGAGGGGCTACAGTCTATGGGGTCACAAAGAGTCAGCTGTGACTTAGTGACTAAAGAGCAACAACAAACTAAAGAGTCATGATTAGTACCACTTTTGGCTACAGTAAAAGCTCAATAAGCACAGCATGTGGGATCATAGTTCCCCACCCAGGCAGTGAACCTTGGCAGCGCAGAGTCTTCACCACCAGACTGCCAGGAAAGTTCCTCGCATCCAGTTCTTGAGCCAGTCCTTCCCAAGGCCAGGTCATGGGGTTGAAAGAGGAGGGAGGGAGGACCCAGTCTATGTCTGAACCAGCATGTGGTTGTACTGCCATCAGGATCCTCTTCCCAGGGGGCAGAAAAACAAATCTGAGCTGCTCCAAGGGTCACGGGAGAATTTCTCCAGGACTCTCTGCTCTCTCCATTCAGAATGTCCTTGTCCTTGTCTTGCTCTCTGATACTTGGTTTCTGCCTCGTCCCTTCCTGTTATGCAGCCCACAAGGCACACCTTCATACTGGGGAGCACATTAGGAGCAGATACAGCTCTGTGAGCCCTGGGCTGTCCCTGGAGCTCTCTTGTTGCTGTTCGCCATGCCTTTGCTTAATAATCTGGCCCCAGGAGTCTCTGGCTCAGGGCCACCCACTGTGCCTATGTGTTTCTGAAATCACTTCTTGCCCTGTCCACGCACGATCCCCCATCCTTGGGCTTGGCCTTTTTTAAGGTGTTACTGTTCTGTCTTGCTCTCTTCTGTGTTTTCCCTTTGGACTCTGAACACCACCATTGGCTCCTGCCCTTGTTCTTCCAGGCAGCACCACATCAGAACTCATGAGAAAGCCAGGCTTGGAAATCCATACTGGCCTCATCTCTGATCTACATCCAGATCTGTGCCTCATCCCGCCCCTCCCCGAATACCTCTAGACCCCAGTCTTACTCCGTATGCAGCCCTAAGAACTCTTCATGTAGAACTGGATTAAATTTACCATGCTGGGGGACTTGCCTGGTGGTCAAGTAGCTAAGACTCAGTGCTCCCAACACAGAGGGCCCAGCTTCAATTCCTGCTCAGGGAATTAGATCTCACATGCCACAACTAAGACCCAATACACATGTGTGTGGTAAGTTACCTCGGCCGTGTCTGACTCTTTGAGACCCTATGGACTGTAGCTCAGCAGTGTCCTATGTCTATGGGATTTCCCAGGCAAGACTACTCAAGCGGATTGCCATGCCCTCTTCCAGGGGATCTTCCTGACCCCAGAGATTGAACCCACATCTCTTATGTCTACTGCATTTGCAGGCTGGTTCTTTACCACTAGCGCCACCTGGGAAGCCCCAAGATCCAGTATAGTTAAATAAATAAATGTGAATATTGATTTTAAAACATCAGTCAGTTCAGTCGCTCAGTCGTGTCCAACTCTTTGCAACCCCATGAATCGCAGCACACCAGGCCTCCCTGTCCATCACCAACTCCCGGAGTTCACTCAGACTCACGCCCATCGAGTTGGTGATGCCATCCAGCCAACTCATCCTCTGTCATCCCCTTCTCCTCCTGCCCCCAATCCCTCCCAGCATCAGAGTCTTGTCCAATGAGTCAACTCTTCTCATGAGGTGGCCAAAGTACTAGAGTTTCAGCTTTAGCATCATTCCTTCCAAAGAAATCCCAGGGCTGATCTCCTTCAGAATGGACTGGTTGGATCTCCTTGCAGTCCAAGGGACTCTCAAGAGTCTTCTCCAACACCACAATTCAAAAGCATCAATTCTTCGGTGCTCAGCCTTCTTCACATTCCAACTCTCACATCCATACATGACCACAGGAAAAACCATAGCCTTGACTAGACAGACCTTTGTTGGCAAAGTAATGTCTCTGCTTTTGAATATGCTATCTAGGTTGGTCATAACTTTCCTTCCAAGGAGTAAGCGTCTTTTGATTTCATGGCTGCAGTCACCATCTGCAGTGATTTTGGAGCCCCAAAAAATAAAGTCTGACACTATTTCCACTGTTTCCCCATCTACTTCCCATGAAGTGATGGAACTGGATGCCATGATCTTCGTTTTCTGAATGTTGAGTTTTAAGCCAACTTTTTCACTCTCCACTTTCACTTTCATCAAGAGGCTTTTTAGTTCCTCTTCACTTTCTGCCATAAGGGTGGTGTCATCTGCATATCTGAGGTTATTGATATTTCTCCCAGCAATCTTGATTCCAGCTTGTGTTTCTTCCAGTCCAGCATTTCTCATGATGTACTCTGCATAGAAGTTAAATAAGCAGGGTGACAATATACAGCCTTGACGTATTCCTTTTCCTATTTGGAACCAGTCTGTTGTTCCATGTCCAGTTCTAACTGTTGCTTCCTGACCTGCATACGGATTTCTCAAGATGCAGGTCAGGTGGTCTGGTATTCCCATCTCTTTCAGAATTTTCCACAGTTTATTGTGATCCACACAGTCAAAGGCTTTGGCATAGTCAATAAAGCAGAAATAGATGTTTTTCTGGAACTCTCTTGCTTTTTCCATGATCCAGCGGATGTTGGCAATTTGATCTCTGGTTCCTCAAGGCAAAATGGCAGTCTGAGGAGGCCTTACAAATAGCTGAGAAAAGAAGAGACACAAAAGGCAAAGGAGAAAAGGAAAGATTTACCTGTCTGAATGCAGAGTTCCAAAGAGTAGCAAGGAGAAATAAGAAAGCCTTCCTGAGTGAACAATGCAAAGAAATAGAGGAAACAATAGAATGGGAAAGACTAGAGCTCTCTTCAAGAAAATTAGAGCTATCAAGGGAAGATTTCATGCAAAAATGGGCACAGTAAAGGACAGAAAAGGTATGGACCTAACAGAAGCAGAAGATATTAAGAAGAGGTAGCAAGAATACACAGAACTACACAAAAAGGATCTTAATGCCTCAGAAAACCACGATGATATGATCACTCACCTAGAGCTGGGTATCTTGGAGTGTGAAGTCAAGTGGGCCTTAGCAAGCATCACTATGAACAAAACTAGTGGAGATGATGGAATTCCAGCTGAGCTGTTTCAAATCCTAAGTGTGAATGCCAGCCTGCAGCACTCCAGGCTTCTCTGTCCTTCTCTGTGCTTTGCTATTTCCTGGAGTTTGCTCAGACTCCTGTTAATTATGATTAACAGTGATGTTACCTAACCGTCTAACCAGGTTGTTGTTATTATCATCGTATAATTAAACTAGGCATGGCTTGACCCCAGAAGAGGAAGACCTACATGGCAGTTAATAATCCTGGAACTTCCTTGGTAGTCCAGTGGTTAAGAATCCACCTTCCAATACAGGGGACACGGGTTCAATTTCTGGTTAGGGAGTTAAGATCCCACATGCCATAACTGGAGAGAAGCCTGCCCACTGCAACAAAGATCCCAAGTGCCCCCCAAAATAAATTAATTAATTAAAAAAATAATAATCTGGGCTTCCCTGCTGGCTCAATGGTAAAGAGTCTGCCTGCCAATGCAGGAGACACGGGTTTGATCCCTGATCTGGGAAGATCCAACATGCCTCGGAGCAACTAAGTCCATGTGCCACAACTATTGAACCTGTGCTCTAGAGCCCAGGAGCTGCAACTCCTGAAGCCCATGTGCCATACAGCCCGGGTTCTGCAACAAGAGAAGCCACTGCAATGAGATGCCTGTGCACTGCAACTGGAGAGTAGCCCCAGCTTACAGAAACTAGAGAAAAATCCAATGCAGCAACGATGACCCAGCACAGCCAGAAATAAATAAATAAATAAAAATTAAAAAAATAGTAATAGTCTTATTGTGGGAACTCCCTGGCAGTCCAGTGGTTAGGACTCGGAGTTTTCATTGTTGGGGCCCGAGGTTCAGTCCCTGGTCAGGGAAATAAGATCTTCAAGCGTTGCATCTCAGCCAAAAAAGCCTACTGTCCAGGTAGTTGGACATCCCCTTACCCCTGTCATGTTGCCTCAAACTCTGTTCCATGCATTTGGATTGTAGACTCACCTTGACCTTTCACAAACCAAGTGCTCTCTCTTGGTCTGTTTCTTCCGCTTTGCTCTCAGCTTGTAATGAATGACCCTTTTATCCAATCCTGTACCCCTATGAAGTCATCTCTCCTCTTCCTCACTACAGACGATCCTCCGTCTGGACAAAGACTGAAGGTTCTTAATTGTCCTTCCCCTAATGACCCTGGACAGCGTGAGGAGCTGGTGACTTGGAGAGCACCTAACATCCCCTGGCTTCTTTCACTGTAAATAGACTGTGGGCAAGAGGTGTCTCTTAGGCAGGAATCTGGACTCCAGTGAACACAGGCCTTGAAATAGGAAGACAGGAGGAATGGGTTTCGGGTTGTCAGGAGTTGCTGAGGCGTTGCTGACAGATTCCAGGAACGGAGAAAGACCACTATTGAGGCCACATGGCCACTGGGGAAAGTCAGCCTGGATGTGAGCTGGGAATAATTGAGAAGGAGGAGGAACTTCCCCTGTGGTCCAGTGGTTAAGACTCAGTGCTTCTAATGTAGGGGTGCAGGTTCAAAAAGAGAGAGAGAGAAGGAGGAGAACCTTCACCAAAGGGAAGAGCAAACCTGAAAGAGAATACATGGAGCTTCCTCAGGACCTGGTTCTGTGCCTGGACCACAAGTGCGATGCAGAATGGATGGATGAATGGGCTCAAGGGAGAGAAGGAAAGATAAAACACAAAAGAACATATCCAACAAATCAAATAAGTATATGAGTCATAGCAAGATCTGGTTTCCAGTAACCTGGGACCTTCCTTCCCTGCCTCCCTCCTCCTCTCCATCTCCCTCTCCCCCCTCAATCTCTCTCTTTCTTTTTTTACGTATTTTTTTTCTCTTTCTTTTTTTTAAATTGACCTTGTTCATATGTTAGAATCATATTTATTTATTTTTTTAAATTTATTTTGGCTATGCCACATGGCATGTGGGGTCTTAGTTCCTTGATCAAGGAACAGACCCAGGCCCCCTGGTTTGGAAGCACAGAGTCTTATCCACTGGGCTGCCAGGGAAGTCCCTCTGTCTCTTTCTTTAATGAGATTATTTCCCATCCTGGAGTGGCTCTAACTTTGTCCCCACCAGAGTGGCAGCCTGGCTGAGTAGGGCGCTGTGTACAGGAAGAAAGCCAGAGGGCTGGGTCTGATGTGTGTGACGTGGGGCCCACAGCGGGGAGAACCAGAGGCTGAATCAGGCCCCTTTAGTAGTAGGGCTGAGCAGAGAGCTTGGTTTCATAAAGGAACTAGCAGGATTAGCTGGACTGAAGCTTCAGGTGGAATGTACCAAAATTCTCTCTTGCACAGGGAGACCTTTGGCATGAACAGTTACGGCAAATCCACAGTGAAGTCTATTGATATAACAATGTGCAGCTGTTAAAATATTTCCTTCACATACCAAGAAGTTTACCATTTTAAAGGGTGAACCTACTAGTTTTTACTTATTCACAGAATTGTGCAACCATCTCCACTACCCAATTCTAGAGTAGTTCATCACCCTGAGTCTATTAGCAGTCACTCTAAATTCCCCCTCCCCTCAGCCCCTGGCTATCGGTAATTTAGTTCCAGTCCCTGGATTTGCCTATTCTGGATATTTCTTAGAAATTGAATCATACAATATGTGTGGGGCCTTTTGTGTCTGTTCTTTCACTTAGCACAGTGTTTCCATGTCTTATCCATGTTGTAGCATTTATCAGGACTTTTGTTTCTCTTTATGGCTGAATAATATTCTGTTATGTGGATATATCGGAGAAGGCAATGGCATCCCACTCCAGTAATCTTGCCTAGAAAATCCCATGGATGGAGGAGCCTGGAAGGCTGCAGTCCATGGGGTCGCTGAGGGTCGGACACAACTGAGAGACTTCACTTTCACTTTTTACTTTCATGCATTGGAGAAGGAAATGGCAACCCACTCCAGTGTTCTTGCCTGGAGAATCCCAGGGACGGGGGAGCCTGGTGGGCTGCTGTCTATGGGGTCGTACAGAGTCGGACACGACTGAAGTGACTTAGCAGCATGTGGATATATCACATTTTGTTTACCCATTTATACGTTGTTAGATGTTTGTGTTGCTTCCACCTTTTGGCTACTTGAATAATGCTACTATGAACTTTTGTGTACAAGTTGTTGTGTGGACACATTTTTATGTCTCAAGTGTATACCCAGGAGTAGGCTTTCTAGGTCATTTATGGTAGGTAGTTCTAGGTTTATCTTTTTGGGGAACTATCAAACTGTTTTCCACAGTGGCTGCACAATTTAATGTTCCTGTCATCAGTATATGAGGGTTCCAGTGTCCACACATTCTTACCAACACTTGTCATTGTGCATCCTTTTACTAGAGCTATCCTAGTGAGTGTAAAGCTATACCTCACTGTGTCTTTGATTTGTACTTCTTTAATTGCCAGTGCTTTTGAGCATCTTTTCATACATTTATTGGCTGTTAGTATATCATCTGTGGGGAGATACCTATAACAATGTATAACTTTAACTCTGCTGCTGCTAAGTCGCTTCAGTTGTGTCCGACTCTGTGCCACCCCATAGACGGCAGCCCACCAGGCTGCCCCATTCCTGGGATTCTCCAGGCAAGAACACTGGAGTGGGTTGCCATTTCCTTCTCCAATGCATGAAAGTGAAAAGTGAAAATGAAGTCACTCAGTCGTGTCCGACTCTTTGCGACCCCATGGACTGCAGCCTTCCAGGCTCCTCCGTCCATGGGATTTTCCAGCACACATATATTTATATTCCCCAGTACAGTCTGAAACTGTGCACAACTTCTGATAATTGCTTCATTGGCAGTCCGAGGGGAAGGGATTATCCCTGAGGCTTCTTGGAAGAAAGAGGAGTTTTGTGTGGGTCAATATTTTTCCTCAAGGTTGCTTTTCTTGGCTGTCAGGTGGCATATTACTGGGGGGATTAAATTTGGAGTTAATATGGATAGTGTGATATTCAGCAGCTCACACTGATCAGTGATACCAGTTATTGATGAATAAGGCCTGCCACAAAATTAAAAGATGCTTGCTCCTTGGAAGAAAAGCCATGAAAAACCTAGACAGCATATTAAAAAGCAGAGACGTCACTTTCCTGACAAAGTTCTGTATAGTCAAAGCTATGATTTTTCCAGTAGTCATGTGCAGATGTGAGAGCTGAATCATAAAGAAGACTGAGTGCCAAAGGACTGATGCTTTTGAATTGTGGTGCTAGAGAAGACTCTCAAGAGTCTCTTGGACTGCAAGATCAAACCAACAATCCTAAAGGAAATCAATTCCGAATATTCATTAGAAGGAATTTTCCTGAAGCTGAAGCTCCAATACTTTGGCCACTTGATGTGAAGAGCCAACTAATTGGAAAAGACCCTGATGCAGGGAAAGACTGAAGGCAGGAGAAGGAGGTGACAGAGGATGAGATGGTTGGATAGCATCACTGACTCAATGGACATGAGTTTGAGCAAACTCCTTGAGACAGTGAAGCACAGGGAAGCCTGGCTTGCTTCAGTCCATGGCGTCACAAAGAGTTGGACACAACTTAGTGACTAGACAACTAACAACAGCAAGGTCTGTGTCTGTTCTGGTTGGTTGATGTCCATGCCATAATGGTTATTTAATATTTGGAACACCATGCCTGTATATAGAGTATTCAGCTTGCATGTCTAGTGTAAGGTTGGTAATTGTTAACTTTCTTTTTCTTTCCTTCTTTTTTTGGGCTCTATTGTGTTCCATCATCTCCAAGAGTAGGCCAGAGTTCCATCATCTCCAAGAGTTGCTAGTATCTCTTTTTCATTGTCTTATATCCCTGAGTTTTCAGCTAATCCTGGCCCCTGGAGGGTGCTTTGATGCTTTTTGGTGAGTGTTCTGGTTCTTTTTCATGAAAACAAGATCTCAAGGACTTTGGCAATTATTCCTGTCTGTCAACTCAGAGACCCTTTATTATTATTATTTTATCATTATTATTATTAGCCATGCTGCGTGGCTTGCAGGATCTTAGTTCCCTGACCAGGAATAGAACGAGTGCTCTCTGCAGTGGCGTGGAGCCCTAACCCCTGGACCACCAAGGAATTCCTTGGCACACTTTTTCTGCAAAGGACCAGATAGCAATGTTTTAGGCTTTGTGGGCCATAGAGTCTCTGATGCAACTGTTCATCTCAGCAACTGTAGTGCAAAGCCCGCCACAAACAATATGTAAATGAATGGGCTTGCCTGTATGCCAGTAAAGCTTTATTTAGGTGCTGGGCTGTCTTTGCCTGGAGTCCGTGGTTTGCTGACAGTCTGATATGATATGTGGCTATGTGCTATTAAAAAAAATCAAATAGATTTTTTAGGTGTTTTACCAAAGATTTACATCAAGTTACTTAAATATATACATGTATATTTTTGTGGGGAGAAGGGATAAAATTGCACACACCTTTGTGTGGGTCAGAAAGTCTCCAAGACACACACCCAACTGTTAAAATTTGTCACACCTGGTGATTAGGACTGGGGAAGTGGGAGGTTAAAACAGACGAGCTCTTTTCCTGACTTTATGTATTTATTTATTTATTTTTGGCTGCACCTCCTGGCATACAGGATCTTAGTTCCCTGACCAAGGGTCGAACCCATGCCCCCTGCAGTGGAAGCTCAGCTCTTAACCCCTGGACTGTCAGGAAAGGCCCTCTTGACTTTGTTGAAACTTGTGGACTGAGAGAGCTTTGCTTTTGTAATTAAGTAAAATTCAATGGGGATTTTTTTTAAAACAAAATAATTTTACTAGTCTTAGTCATAATGCAAATACATTTGTATGCTACATAAAATAGAACACATTTCATAACTGTATTAACCACACAATCTCCATTACGCAGTATGTCTAAGGCATGGCATCTCATGGTTATACATGAGAGTCTACAGGGATCCATGGAGAAAGAGGAGGCAGGCTGGTTGAGAAGACAGATCAGAACCTTTGTAGGAAGGCACCAGTCTGTGTCTGGAGCCAGGTGGTGAGGCAGGGCTGAAGACCGAGGTGTCAGCCTCAGCTCAGGCCTCCTTTAGTCAGCACAACACCCCCCGCCTCCCCCTGACATCGAACCTCTTCTAGGTCTAAATAGTCTCAGGGATGTTCCAGCAGCTTCTGCTTTCTGGGTCATCAGCTGCACATTCACTGGTCAGAAGCCCTCGTTTGTTTCCTCATTCGCTGAAGAACTGCTGTGGGCCAGCCAGTGGGTGCAGAAGGTCTTATACCCCCGCAGTTGGAGCAGGAAGGAGAACTCGTGAATGAGTGAGGTTCGCAGTCCTGGAATACGTGCACTCCAGAGGTGAGCTCGAGTGGGAGGGGATCTGTGTGTAAGACGTCACGTCTGAGTCACAGCTGAGTCACTCTGAAGGGTGGATAGGGGTTCGCCACATCAACCAAGGCAGGGCAGGAAATTCCAGGCAGACAGAAGAGCAGAGGTGAAGGTCCAGAGACAGGAAATACTGTCAAGGGCACCCTGAGAATTTTATGAACAGAGGTGAGGCTGAGAGGAGGCCATAGATCAGGAAGGGGAACTAGCAGAGTGTTTCGAGCAGAGGAGACAGGAAGTCAAAGTGAGCTTCAGAGAGATTTTCTGGTGGAAGACAATGGGTGCGGAGATCCATTAATGACCTCTTGTCCATGCTGCCTTTACCTCTGGTTCATTCTCAAAGCTGCCTACTCTACTCACTATCTCCCCTTCCCTTCTCTTGGCATAGCCAATTCTCCTTTAAAATTTTAAAATGCAGGCATCATCCTACTAAGAAAAGTTCACTGAAGGATTTCCCTGGTGGTCTAGTGGCTAAGACTCTGCACTCCCAGTGGAGGGGGCCTGGGTTTGATCCCTGGTCAGGGAACTAAATCCTTCATTCTGCAACCACAAAGATCCTTCATACCACAACTAGGATCCAGCACAGCCAAAAATAAATAAATAAGTAATTTAAAAAGAAAAGAAACGTTCACTGATATTCCCATCACTCCCAGCTGGCCTCCTGCTCTGGGCTACATGAGGCCATAAGCATTTCTTTGTTTCTGCATGAAACTCATTGCTTTATGGTTGTATTTTTGTTCTTAAATCTTCCTAAGACAATGGCACCCCACTCCAGTACTCTTGCCTGGAAAATCCCATGGATGGAGGAGCCTAGTAGGCTGCAGTCCATGGGGTCGCTAAGAGTCAGACACAACTGAGCGACTTCACTTTCACTTTTCACTTTCATGCATTGGAGAAGGAAATGGCAACCCACTCCAGTGTTCTTGCCTGGAGAATCCCAGGGACGGGGCAGCCTGGTGGGCTGCCGTCTATGGGGTCGCACAGAGTCGGACACGACTGAAGTGACTTAGCAGCAGCAGCAAGGCAGGGGCCAGTCTCATTAGTCTCTGGTTTCCAATCCCTGGCATAAAACCTGGCACAGAAAAGGTAATTAGTAAATATTGAACTGGATAAGTAAATTGATGAATAAAAGGTAAAGACAGGAGATGACAGCTATTTGGGAGGTTGAGTCAGGATAACTTGACAAGTTCTTATGCAGGGTTTGCGGTAAGGGTGGGCAGTGCGGTGTGGCATCATGCCAGGTTTTCTGGTTTGGGAGTTGGGGAGGCCTGAGCTGTTTTTCCTTAGGATTCTCTGACATCAGTGTGTGGGTGTTTTCCTCACAATAGCCAATTCTCCAGCTCTCCAGACACCAGCTGGGTGTCCAACGATTCAATTCAATTCTGATACTACTTACCTGGATTTAGTCAGATCCCACAAGTTAAGGCTTCAGTCCTGCAAGCATGCCTCTACTTCAGATGCCAGTAGCAAGGCCCAGGTTCCCAAGTGTACATCTGACCAACCAGCTGTACATCGGGGCTTTCTACACCACCCACCCCATTCAGGTTCAGCAATTTGTTAGAGTGGCTCATAGAGCTCAGAGAAACACTTTACTTGTCTTCACCAGTTTATTATAAAGGATGTGACTCAGCAACAGCCAAATAGAGGGGTTTTGATATTTAAATGTTAATCTCTCTAGGGAAATACAGATGCAAAGACAAAACCCTTGAACATGGGGAAGTTGTAGAGTCAAGAAATCTCTTAAGGTTAATACAGCTTTAGTCCTTATTCTACAGCTTCCAATTCTTCCTAGATGGAAGCTAGGAGCCCAGTTTATTTATTTCTTCACTCATCTAATAAACATTTATTGATCACCTGCTCAGGACCAAACCCTGGAGCCACAAAGGTGGATAAGGCCCAATTTTAGCTCTGGTGGGGTTCACAGGCCAGAGTTGGGGAGACTGACCCAATCTGGCATTTGATGTCTGCGAATTTCCAGGCATAAAGGAAGAGTTTAGGAAGGAAGGAATCCCTGTTCCCCTGGGGCTGAGCTGCCTGGGCAGGTTCTCAGCACAGTGGGGTTGAAATTATCTCAATTCCTGCCTGGAACATGTGCTCTAAATTGCAAGTGGGGGTTAAAGTTGGCATGGATTTTGTGTAGGTAAATTTGACAGTAAGGAGCAAAAATTTTCCCAGAGTTTTCCTTCCGTGAATGTACCTTTCTTTGTATGCATAAGAAGTTACCTATGCACAGGTTTTTTTCACTGTAACACTGTCAGTAATAACAAAGACTGAAAATAATCTTAATGTTCAACATGAATAAAAGAGATGGTGCAACCACACAAAGGAATCCTATGCAACTATAAAATCGAAGAGGAACTGTATTTGTGCTGATCGGGAACATTCTTCATGACACACTGAGAAGTGAAAAAGCAAGTGTCTGAACTGTGTTATAATAAGCTACCCTTTAAGAAAAAATATATATATTTAAGTATATTAAGATAAATCATATATATATGTGTGTGTGTGTGTGTCTTGTATATGTATAAACTAGTTCTGGGAGGAAACAAAAGAAACAGTTCTTTTGGGAAGAGGAACTGGGACAGTGAGAGGGAAGTTTCAGTGTGTACTTTTTTTTTAAGATTTATTATGAGTTTTTGGCTGTGCTGGGTCTTCGTTGCTGCACGTCGGCTTTCCATAGTTGCAGCAAGTGGGGGCTACATTTTGTTGCAACGCACTGGCTTCTCACTGAGGTGCTTCTCTTGTTGCAAGGCACAGGCTCTAGAGCACAGGCTTAGTAGTTGTGGCTCATGGGCTTGGTTGCTCCGGAGCATGTGGGATCTTCCGGGACCGACAGGGGAATCAAACCAGTGTCCCTTGTATTACAAGGCGGATTCTTAACCACTGGACCACCAAGAAAGCCCGCAGTGTGTACTTTCATCACTTAAAGTTTCAATATATTATCTATTTTCCTTTTTTTTAAAAGACACCCCTCTCCTTCTTTTCCTAAGGTGAGGAGGGGGAGGGGGATGGCAATTTGTGTCTCTGGGAGGGTGAGCTATTGCTCTGGGTAAGTCTGTTGCAGAAAGGCCACCTGGGGCATCTTTCTTCACGAGGACTTAGCCTGAACTTTCAGTGTTACCCGTAGCTGCTCAGTCTAATGTCAGCTTTCATTTCCTGTTCCACACCCTATAAAAGGCTCTGTGCTTTTACAAGCCTCAGGGTTTGGTCTGTATCACGTCCTGAGTCTCCGATCTCAGGGGCCCCTGGCTGGTTCCAGCTGCTGGCAGCTGTGTGGACAATCAAGCATCTTAGGCTTATTGCTCCCCAGCTGTTTGAACTCAGCTCCCTGTGTCCTTGCTGTGGGGCTGTTCCCGCTGTCAAATCTTCCTGCTCTGATGAGGAAAGTCCCCTTTTAAGCCACGTGCTTAAAACTGAAACCAAAGTGTAACGGCCACAGGTCACCACCAGGGCAGGGTCTCAGTGTGTCAGTCGCTTCATGGTGTCTTGACTGTTTGTGATCGATCCCACAGACTATATAGCCCACCAGGCTCCTCTGTCCATGGAATTCTCCAGGCAAGAATACTGGAATGGGTTGCCATTCCCTTTTCCAGGGGATCTTCCTGACCCAGGGATCGAACCCAGGTCTCCTGCATTGCAGGAAGTTTCTTTACCAGCTGAACCACCAGGGAAGCCCTGGGTGGAAGTCTCAAGTACCCTCTAAACCTCACTGATGTCCTGTTGTGGTAGCACACTCAAGCCCAAGGTGGCTTGAGGAAACCTGTTCCCGGTAGTTTTGAAATCTAGACTTGTTTTCCCTCCAGGGAGGAATTTTGTCCCTTGCCTCTCTCCCCACTAAGCCTTTTCTTTATTGATTCACATTTTAAATTTAGCCAAGAATCGGAGAGCATTTTTTAAATTTGACTTTAAAAATATCAGATGGTAAAGAATCTGCTTGAAGTGCAGGAGACCTGGGTTTGATCCCTGGATCAGGAAGATCCTCTGGAGAAGGGAATGGCAACCCAGTTCAGTATTCTGGCCTGGGGAATCCCATGGAACCTGGTGGGCTACAGTCCGTGGGATTGCAAAGAGTCAGACATGACTGAGTGATTAACACTGTGTGGCAGATATTTGCCTAGAAAATATGTAGAGTTTTAAATATGAATATTAAGGATATTTTAGGGTTTCGTGGTCTAAATGCCTCGCAGCATGTGGGATCCTCACGGACCAGGGATCGAACCCATATCCCCTGCATTAGCAGATGGATTCTTAACCACTGGACCACCACGGAAGCCCCAACAATGGAAATTTATGTCTCACCATTCTGGGAGGCTGGAAAGTACAAGTTCATTGAGCTGGCAGATTCAGGGTTTATTGAGGGCTTGCTTCCTGGTTCATAGATACCTGTCTTCTTGCTGTGTACTTATATGGCTGGGGAGCTCTGTGGGTTGTCTTTTATATGGCACTAAATCCGATTCATGAGGGCTCCATCCTCACGATCCAATCACCCCCAAAGGCCCCTACCTGCTAATATCATCACCTTGGGGGTTCAGATTTCAACATATGAATTGGGAGGGACACAAACATTCAGACCACAGAAACCTTATACCGGGCAAGTTCCCAGTGCCCTATGAAACCAAAAACTATTTTATGAATATGGCGTCTCAAACAGAGATCAGCCCTAGATTTGAATGTTTTAATTTTTGTTTTGGTTGATTTTATTATTTAATCTGTGTCTCTACCTTTCAGCATTTCAAAATTATTTAAAATTGTTTATGCCTTTTAAGATTGCTTCTCCCGCCCCCATCCCATTTACTGTTTTTAGTAACACTTATATTGAGACAAAATTCACACACCCTCCAAATTTGCCTGTTTAGATCGTACAACTCACGGCTTTTAATAGATTCACAGAGTTGGGCAACCACCACAATCAGAAAGTTTTCATCATTTCCAAAAGAAACATAGCCAGCAGAACTCCACTGAAGAATACTGGAGTGGGTAGTCATTTACTTTTACTCCCCAGGAGAAAGGTTCCCCAGCCCCAGGCACCACTTTCATTTCCTACAGATAGATCTGTGTATTCTGTCGTTCCATGTAAAGGGAATTATGCCATACATGGCTTTTGTCTTAAGCTTAATATCTTCAAGTTTCATCAGTGTTGTGACATGCGTCAGTACACTGTTCTTTTTTATAGCTGAATAACAGTTTGTTGTATGGACATACTATATATGTATTTTTGGCTGCACCTAGACTGCAGCCATGAAATTAAAGGATGCTTACTCCTTGGAAGAAAAGTTATGACCAACCTAGATAGCATATTCAAAAGCAGAGACATTACTTTGCCAACAAAGGTTCGTCTAGTCAAGGCTATGGTATTACCAGTGGTCATATATGGATGTGAGAGTTGGACTGTGAAGAAGGCTGAGCGCCAAAGAATTGATGCTTTTGAACTGTGGTGTTGGAGAAGACTCTTGAGAGTCCCTTGGACTGCAAGGAGATCCAACCAGTCCATTCTGAAGGAGATCAGCCCTGGGATTTCTTTGGAAGGAATGATGCTAAAGCTGAAACTCCAGTACTTTGGCCACCTCATGCAAAGAGTTGACTCATGGAAAAGACTCTGATGCTGGGAGGGATTGGGGGCAGGAGGAGAAGGGGACAACAGAGGATGAGATGGCTGGATGGCATCACTGACTCGATGGATGTGAGTCTGGGTGAATTCTGGGAGTTGGTGATGGACAGGGAGACCTAGCATGCTGCGATTCATGGGGTCGCAAAGAGTCGGACAAGACTGAGCAACTGAACTGAACTGAACTGAGTGGCATGTGGCAGAGAAGGCAATGGCACCCCACTCCAGTACTCTTGCCTGGAAAATCCCATGGGTGGAGGAGCCTGCTAGGCTGCAATCCATGGGGTCACGAAGAGTCAGACACGACTAAGCGACTTCATTTTCACTTTTCACTTTCATGCATTGGAGAAGGAAATGGCAACCCACTCCAGTGTTCTTGCCTGGAGAATACCAGGGATGGGGGAGCCTGGTGGGCTGCTGTCTCTGGGGTCGCACAGAGTCGGACACGACTGAAGTGACTTAGCAGCAGCAGCAGTGGCATGTGGAGTCTTAGTTCCTTGACCAGGATCAAGGAGTCTTAACCACTCGGTAGCCATGGAAGCTCCCTGGATAGACTATGTTTTGTTTATCTCTTTATCAGTCGATGGACATTTGGATTGTTCCTACTTTTTGACTATTGTGAATAGTGCTGCTGTGAACATTCGTGTCTGGTTTTTTCTTCATTGTGGTAAATTATACATTATGAATATTTACCATTTTAAACATTTTAAAATTACTGTAGAATTTTAAGTGTATAAAATAACTTGCTTATATTTATAGAACTGTATTTCTTTTATATCCACTTCTTTTAAAAGCTTTTGGTAGTTATTTTTAAAATTATGATAAAATAGACATAAACACAAAATTTGCCAGGTTAGTCATTTCTAAATGTACAGTTCAGAAGCATGAAGTCTGAAGTACTTTCACATTGTTGTACAACCAGCACCACTACCTATGTCCAGACTTTTCTTTATCTTCCCCAGTTGAAACTGTATCCGTTAAACAATAATGCCTCATTCTACCCTCCTGGTAGCCCTTGACAATCACCATTCTACTTTCTGTCTCAGTGACTTTGCCTGTTCTTAGTACCTCATTTAAGCAGAATCATACAATACTTATCCTTTTATGACTGACGTTTTATTTATCATGTCATCAAATTTCACTCATGTAGCATGTATCAAAATTTCTTTCTTTTTTAAGGCAGAATAATACTCCACCATAGATACATGCCTCATTTTGCTTATCCATTCATTATGTGCAAGTGTGTATGTGGACACATATTTCTATTTGTATAGGGAATATACCTGGGGGTGGAATTGCTGGGTATTGTGGTCATTCTATAATCATCTGAGGAACTGCTAGACTGTTTTCTAAAGTGACTGCACATTTTGCATTCTCTTTAGTTGTGTATAAGGGTTCCAATTTCTCCACATCCTTGTCAACACTTGTTATTATCTGTTTTTTGAGTAGAGCCAGCCCAGTGGCTGTTCTATTGACTTCTATAAACATTTGGGTTAGATAGAAAGGCAAAAATGGGAAAAAAAATACCCATAATCCTACCATCCTACCAGAGGTACCCACTTTTAGCTTTTTCATCTTAATTTTTTCATTTGTATGTGTGTGTGTGTATAAAATTTATGGAGGGCTTCCTGGTGGCTCAATTGGTGAAGAATCCACCTGCAATGCAGGAGTCCCAGGTTTGATCCTTGGGTTGGGAAGATCCCCTGGAGAAGGAAATGACTACCCACTCCAGTATTCTCCAGTATTCTCGCCTGGAGAATTCCTTGGACAGGAGTTTGGATGGAGGGCTACAGTTCATGGGGTCACAAAGAGTCAGACACAACTTAGCGACTAAACCACCACCACCACCATATATAATATATACTAAGTGTCATTTTAGTTGTATTCCTTCCTATTTTCGGAGCATCTCCCAATGTGTGCACTTTAATAGGGAGCAAAGTAGAACCTGAAAGGTGGCCAGATGCTTTGTCCCTGGCAGCCAGGTTGCTGCCATGTGACAGGCTCAGCCACTCCAGAGCTCCCCTCAGGTAGAAAAATCTAAAAAGACTGACTCAAAGATGGCTGACAAGACTTTCTCAGTGGCCATAGCAATGAGTACAAACTGCAGTTTCAAGTAAGTTGACCCAGATCTCAGACCTAGTAACTAGCAGGTCTATCTGACTCTAGACCTTGAACTTGTAACCACCACCCAATTTAAGGCTTTTATTGAGATTTTTGAGTTTTCCAAATTTGCTGATATATTTGGAAAACCGCAGTGGCCACAGGACTGTAAAAGGTCAGTTTTCACTCCAATTTCAAAGAAAGGCAATGCCAAAGAATATTCAAACTCTGTACAATTGCACTCATTTCACATGCTAGTAAGGTTAAGCTCAAAGTCGTTAAAGCCAACAGTACATGAATTGAGAACTTTGAGATGTACAAGCTGGATTTAGAAAAGGCAAAGGAACCAGAGATCAAATTGCCAACATCTGTTGGATCATTGAGAAAATAAGGGGATTCCAGAAAAACATCTAGATCTGCTTCATTGATTACGCTAAAACCTTTGACTATGTGGATCACAGCAAACTGTGGAAAATTCTTTAAGAGACAGGAATACCAGACCACCTAAGCTGTCTCCAGAGAAACCTGTATGTGGGTCAAGAAGCAACAGTCAGAACCTTATGTGGAACAACTGACTGGTTCAAAATTGGAAAAGGAGTATATTAAGGCTATATATTGTCACCCTGCTTATTTAACCTCTATGCAGAGTACATCGTGCTAAATGCTGGGCTGGATGAATACCAAGCTGGAATCAAGATTGCCAGGAGAAAAAACAACAGCCTCAGATATGCAGATGATACCACTCTGAAAGCAGAAAGTGAAGAGGAATTAAAAAGCCTCTTTTTTCTTTTTTCAACTTGGAGGAAATAAAGGGCCTCTTGGTGAGGGTGAAAAGGAGAGTGAAAAAGCTGGCTTAAAAGTCAACATTCAAAAAACTAATATCATGGCATCTGGTCCCAACACTTTATAGCAAATAGAAGGGAAAAAAGTGAAAGCAATAACAGATTTTCTTTTCTTGGGCTCCAAAAATCGCTGCAGCAAGTGATTGCATTCATGAAATTAAAAGACACTTGCTCCTTGGAAGAAGAGCTGTGACAACCCTAGACAGCATATTAAAAAGCAGACACATCACTTTGCAGATGAAAGTCCATATGGTCAAAGCTATGGTTTTCCCAGTAGTCATTTCTGCATGTGAGAGTTGGACCATAAAGAAGGCTGAGTGCTGAAGAATTGGTGCTTTCTAATTTTGATGCTGGAGAAGAATCTTGAGAATCCTTTAAGCTGCAAGGAGATCAAACCAGTCAATCCTAAGGGAAATAAACCCTGAATATACACTGGAAGGACTGATGCTGAAGCTCAAGCTCCTATACTTTGGCCACCTGATGTGAAGAGCTGACTCACTGGAAAAGACCCTGATGCTGGGGAATATTGAAGGTAAAAGGAGAAGAGGGTGGGGGAGGATGAGATGGTTAGATAGCATCACTGACTCAAGGACACGAATTTGAGCAAACTCTGGGAGATAGTGAAGAACAGGGAAGACTTGCCTGCTGCAATCCTTGAGGTCGCAAAGAGTCAGACATGACTTAGCAACTGAACAACAACAAGCACTGAGTTTCTTAGGCCCTGAATTATTGAGCCCCATTCTTGGCTTTACTTTGTATTCATCTTCTTTTTTTTTTTTTTTTTTTTGCCACAGTTTTAAATTTCTCTTTGGTTATAAGACTGGAAACTGCCTCAAACCCTTTCTGGAAGAAGATGGCAATTAGATGAGTAGATGTATATCATAGAATTCAGTTCAGTCGCTCAGTTGTGTCCAACTCTTTTTGACCCCATGGACTGCAGCACACCAGGCTTCCCTGTCCGTCACCAACCCCCAGAGCTTGCTCAAACTCATGTCCATCAAGTTGGTGATGCCATCCAGCCATCTCATCCTCTTTCATCCCCTTCTCCTTCTACCTTCAATCTTTCCCAGCATCAGGGTCTTTTCCAATGAGTCAGTTCTTCGCATCAGGTGGCCAAAGGATTGAAGCTTCAGCATCAGTCCTTCCAATGAATGTTCAGGGTTGATTTCCCTTAGGATTGACTGGTTGGATCTCCTTGCAGTGTAACTCCCCCTCATATGTAAGTTGAAGTGCCTGAGCTACAAATGGTGTGAGAGACCTCTGGATCTTGCCCAATGAAACCAAGACTGTTTGCATGGGTAAGGGATTCTAATCTCCTGACAGTAACTGTTGCTTGTCTTGGCACTAATAGCAGTGGAAGCCTTCATTTATTCAACACATGTATATTCAGTACCTGCTATGTGCTAGTCAATGTTCTCAGTGCTGGGGAAACAGCCATGAGCAAAAGTAAAAAATATATCTGCTTTCATTGATCTTGCATTCTAGCAATGTGATGGAAAATTTTCTGAGAGTGAAATTCCACTGCTACCATTTAATAGTTGGCCACAAATTTCTCATGAGGATGATGTCTAACTTGTAGTATTATAATAAGAGTAAATAACATATATAAATATTAGTAAATGAGACCCACATGATGGGAGGCAGTAAACCGCAGTCTTTATTATGGCATGGCCTTTGGAGTTGGATTCCTGTGTGCGTGGCCTTGCTTCACAAATTGCTTAACCTCTCTGTGCCTCATTGTCCTTATTTTAAAAAATTGGAATCATAATGGCACCTCTTTCATAGGACTGTGAGGATTAAAAGGATTAATAAATGGAAAACCTAGCACAAAGTAATCACCCAATAAAAGTTAACTATTTTTCATTACATTCAAGTGGTTAGCCCTGTATCTCATATTTCTTTCTATCCTCTAAAAATAAAATAAAATAATAATTATATATAGATAATATGTAATCATATCTAGTTACATATATAAGTATATACAGTTACTATATAATCGCCCAGTCAGGGCTGTATATAGGGTAAGGAAAGATGATGAAGTTTCAAGCACCAGGTACACAAGGGAAACTTGGAGTGGGTGTGAGATGGGGTGAGATGGAGGGTCGGTGGTGCTCGTGGTAAAGAACCAGCCTGCCAACGGAGGAGACATAAGAGATGCAGGCTCGATCCCTAGGTCGGGAAGATTCTCTGGAGGAGGGTATGGCAACCCACTCCAGTATTCTTGCCTAAAGAATCAGGGGAGCCTGAAAGGCTACAGTACATAGGGTCACAAAGAGTAGGACATGACTGAAGTGACTTAATACACATGCATGCAAGAGAAAATACTCTTGGGTGGGTAGAGCAGTCCACACTGAGAAGTTTCTGTGTATGGTAGCAATCTGTTCAGATCATTCTCGTTACCAAAGAGAGCAAACCGATTTAACTGAGTTTTCTTCTCCACTCTATTTGTGTATCAGAAATGTCATTTGGAAGAACTGCTGATTCTGGGTAGATTGTGTTATCTAGGAAGACATTTCAAATGCTGAGTTAACATGCATCTCTGAATGTGTTGCTACACACCCTGTTGTTTTTTAATTACTTAATTTGTATGTATCAGGTCTTAGTTGCAGCACACAGGATATTTCATTGCAGCTCTCAGGCTTAGTTTCTCCAGGGCATGTGGGATCCTACTTCCTCAACCAGGGATCAAACCCATGATGCCTGCATTGCAAGGAGGATTCCTAGCCACTGGACCACCAGGGAAGTCCCCACCCTGTGTTTTTTTTTTAATATGTGATTCCATTTATATAATTTTTTGAAGTCAGGCTAATCTATAGTGAGAGAAAGAGGATCACTGTTTGGGGAAGAAGCATAAATTTAAGCAAAGGTGGGGAGGAGGGTTTACCAAAGAACAGAATGAAGTTGTTCATTTCCTTGACTGTGGTGATTATTTCACAGGTGTATATACATATGCCACAATTTCTCAAATTAAATGTTTTAAATTGTACAGTTTATTGTCTTTAAACCTCAATAAGGTGTTAAAAAATAAAAATGAAAACAGAAAATAATTAAACATGAAAATAAATTTGATCATGTTGAGAGGCTTGAAAGCTTCAGAATGAATTGATAGAACATTAAGGAAAATATGAAGCAATGACTAATTACAGGAAAAACATTTGATCAAGAAAGGAAATGTAATTCTGATATATGCTATACTGCTTTGTTGTGAATCATATTTCAGTTCAGTTCAGTTCAGTCGCTCAGTCATGTCCGACTCTTTGCGACCCCATGAATCGCACATGCCAGGCCTCCCTGTTCATCACCAACTCCCAGAGTTCACCCAGACTCACATCCATTGAGTCAGTGATGCCATCCAGCCATCTCATCCTCTGTCATCCCCTTCTCCTCCTGCCCCCAATCCCTCCTAGCATCAGAGTCTTTTCCAATGAGTCAACTCTTTGCATGAGGTGGCCAAAGTACTGGAGTTTCAGCTTCAGCATCATTCCTTCCAAAGAAATCCCAGGGCTGATCTCCTTGCAGTCCAAGGGACTCTCAAGAGTCTTCTCCAACACCACAGTTCAAAAGCATCAATTCTTCGGTGCTCAGCCTTCTTCACAGTCCAACTCTCACATCCATACATGACCACAGGAAAAACCATAGCCTTGACTAGACAGACCTTTGTTGGCAAAGTAATGTCTCTGCTTTTGAATATGCTATCTAGGTTGGTCATAACTTTCCTTCCAAGGAGTAAGCGTCTTTTAATTTCATGGCTGCAGTCACCATCTGCAGTGATTTTGGAGCCCCAGAAAATGAAGTCTGACACTGTTTCCACTGTTTCCCCATCTATTTCCCATGAAGTGATGGCACTAAATGCCATGATCTTTGTTTTCTGAATGTTGAGTTTTAAGCCAACTTTTTCACTCTCCACTTTCACTTTCATCAAGAGGCTTTTTAGTTCCTCTTCACTTTCTGCCATAAGGGTGGTGTCATCTGCATATCTGAGGTTATTGATATTTCTCCTGGCAATCTTGATTCCAGCTTGTATTTCTTCCAGTCCAGCATTTCTCATGATGTACTCTGCATGTCAGTTAAATAAACAGGGTGACAATATGCAGCCTTCACGTACTCCTTTTCTATTTGGAACCAGTCTGTTGTTCCATGTCCAGTTCTAACTGTTGCTTCCTGACCTGCATACAAATTTCTCAAGAGGCAGATTAGGTGGTCTGGTATTCCTATCTCTTTTAGAATTTTCCACAGTTTATTGTGATCCACACAGTCAAAGGCTTTGGCATAGTCAATAAAGCAGAAATAGATGTTTTTCTGGAACTCTCTTGCTTTTTCCATGATCCAGCGGATGTTGGCAATTTGATCTCTGGTTCCTCTGCCTTTTCTAAAACCAGCTTGAACATCAGGAAGTTCACGGTTCACGTATGCAGTAATAATCGAAAAGCAAAGGAGAAAAGGAAAGATACAAGCATCTGAATGTGGAGTTCCAAAGATCAGCGATCAATGCAAAGAAATAGAGGAAAACAACAGAATGGGAAAGACTAGAGATCTCTTCAAGAAAATTAGAGATACCAAGGGAACATTTCATGCAAAGATGGGCTCAATAAAGGACCGAAATGGTACGGACCTAAAAGAAGCAGAAGATATTAAGAAGAGGTGGCAAGAATACACAGAAGAACTGTACAAAAAAGATCATCATGACCAAGATAATCATGATGATGTGATCACTCACCTAGAGCCAGACATCCTGGAATGTGAAGTCAAGTGGCCCTTAGAAAGCATCACTACGAACAAAGCTAGTGGAGGTGATGGAATTCCAGTTGAGCTATTTCAAATCCTGAAAGATGATGCTGTGAAAGTGCTGCACTCAATATGCCAGCAAATTTGGAAAACTTGGCAGTGGCCACAGGACTGGAAAAGGTCTGTTTTCATTCCAATCCCAAAGAAAGGCAATGCCAAAGAATGCTCAAACTACCGCACAATTGCACTCATCTCACACGCTAGTAAAGTAATGCTCAAAATTCTCCAAGCCAGGCTTCAGCAATATGTGAACCGTGAACTTCCTGATGTTTAAGCTGGTTTTAGAAAAGGCAGAGGAACCAGAGATCAAATTGCCAACATCCGCTGGATCATGGAAAAAGCAAGAGAGTTCCAGAAAAACATCTGCTTTATTGACTATGCCAAAGCCTTTGACTGTGTGGATCACAATAAACTGTGGAAAATTCTGAGAGATGGAATATCAGACCACCTGACCTGCCTCTTGAGAAACCCATATGCAGGTCAGGAAGCAACAATTAGAACTGGACATGGAACAACAGACTGGTTCTAAATAGGAAAAAGAGTATGTCAAGGCTGTATATTGTCACCCTGCTTATTTAACTTATATGCAGAATACATCATGAGAAACGTGGGGCTGGAAGAAGCACAAGCTGGAATCAAGATTGCCGGGAGAAATATCAATAACCTCAGATATGCAGATGACACCACCCTTATGGCAGAAAGTGAAGAGGAACTAAAAAGCCTCTTGATGAAAGTGAAAGTGGAGAGTGAAAAAGTTGGCTTAAAACTCAACATTCAGAAAATGAAGATCATGGCATCTGGTCCCATCAGTTCATGGGAAATAGATGGGAAAACAGTGGAAACAGTGTCAGACTTTATTTTCTGGGGCTCCAAAATCACTGCAGATGGTGATTGCAGCCATGAAATTAAAATATGCTTACTCCTTAGAAGGAAAGTTATGACCAACCTAGATAGCATATTCAAAAGCAGAGATATTACTTTTGCCAACAAAGGTCTGTCTAGTCAAGGCTATGGTTTTCCCAGTGGTCATGTATGGATGTGAGAGTTGAAGAAAGCTGTGAAGAAAGCTGAGCACCAAAGAATTGATGCTTTTGAAGTGTAGTGTTGGAGAGGACTCTTGAGAATCCTTTGGACTGCAAGGAGATCCAACCAGACCATTCTAAAGGAAATCAATCCTGGGTATTCATTGGAAGGACTGATGCTAAAACTGAAACTCCAGTACTTTGGCCACCTCATGCGAAGAGTTGACTCATTGGAAAAGACCCTGATGCTGGGAGGGATTGGGGGCAGGAGGAAAAGGGGATGACAGAGGATGAGATGGCTGGATGGCATCACCAACTCGATGGACATGAGTTTGAGTGAACTCCGGGAATTGGTGATGGACAGGGAGGCCCGGTGTGCTGTGATTCATGGGGTTGCAGAGTCAGACACGACTGAGTGACTGAACTCAACTGAATAAGATTTTTAAAATAAATATTTAGTACTCAATTATCAAATAACTATACTGAGGATTTGGGGAAATGTTCTTCGTAGATGGTGGTATAATGGAGATAAATGATACTCTAGCACACTAAGAAGTGTATACAGATGTGTACACATCCTGTTTTAAAAGAGAAAACATTAACATGCTATATTTTAAAAAACACTTTTTTTCTTTAAGGCATTTAATGAAAGTTATGATGAATGTTTTTGATGAGAAAAGAATGAAATAAGAGACCATCCTGAACCTGGAGACTGAAACAAAGAAGGTTTGTCTAGTCTTTGTGTGAGCGAATCGTAACCCACAAACTCAGGCAGGTATACAGAAATGTAATTTCCTTTTTATCTTTTGCCATGTGGCATGTGGGGATCCAAGTTCCCCAACCAGGGACTGAACCCATGTCCCCTGCAGTGGAAGTGCAGAGTCTTAACCACTGGACCACTGGAGTGCTGGGGAAGTCCTGAAATGTAATTATGTGTACTTAAAGAATTCAACCAACTTCTATTTTTCAGTTAGGGTTTCCTTGATTAATTTTTAGAGTTAGTCTGATTTTTGAGGAACGTGGAGGGGATCATGCATCAGGTGAGGGTTTGGATAAGGAGCCCATCCTTGCTGCTGTCTGTCAGGCTGGTGTCCACTGTGGTGGACATTGTCCTTCTGGTCCACGAAGGTCTCTGCTGTGTCGTTGCTTCTGCTGACTGAGGGTCCTCACAGGTCTGGTTCTATCACAGCTCCTGCAGAGGAGAAATTTGGCCATGCTTCCTCAGCACCTGCCTGGAAGATCAGAGTCCTCTTGGGCCTCTTCCTGCTCCGTGTTCCTGTCATGCTGGGCACTGGGGAACCGCAGAGGCCCTCCTTCCCCAAGAAGGGAAAGGTAGGCCACTTTGCCCTTGGACCAGCACACACCTCTCTGCATTACCCCCTTTCCTTGACCTCTCTTGAAGCTTGGGAGCTGCTGCAGACTGAAAACTGTGTCCCTCCCGAATTTATATGTTGAAGACCTAATGCCTGATGTTATGGTATTTGGAGATGGGTCTGGGAGGTGCTTTATGGTTGGATGAGGTCATGAGGGTGGGGCCTTCATGATGAGATTAGTGTGCTTATAAAAAGAGAAAGAGACATGAGATCTTTCCCTCTCCTTGTGCACACACCAAGAAAAGGCCATGTGAGGATGTAAGGAGAAGGCTACTATCTGTAATCCAGGAAGAGGGCCCTTACTAGACACAGAATCTATCAGCACCTTTTTAAAAAATAGTAATTTAATTAATTAACTTATTTTTGACTGTGCTGAGTCTTCATTGCTGAGCGGGCTTTTCTCTAGTTGCAGTGCTCGGGCTTCTAATTGAGGTGGCTTCACTTTTTGCAGAGCATGGGCTTTAGGGTGCAGGGGCTTCAGTAGTTGTGGCTGCTGAGCTCAGGTTCAGTAGTTACAGTACACAGGCTTAGTTGCCCCATGACATGTAGAATCTTCCCAGATCAAGGGTAAAACCCATGTCCCCTGCATTGGCAGGTGGATTCTTGACCACTGAGCCATCAGGGAAGCCCTGCCAGCACTTTGATGCTGGACTTTCCAACTTCTAGAACTGTGAGAAATCAATATTTGTCATCTAAGCCACCCAGTCTATGGTTAAGGCCACCTGGGCGAACTGAGATGTTGAGACTCTCAGGTCTTTTTAACTCTCCTGCTTCCCCTTCAGCTCTTCTCTCTCATTCCAAGACATTTTTCCCCCTTATTTCTCCATGGAAAAAAATGGAATGAATAGTCTTCTAAATCATCTTTGGATTTTTGAAACCCCAAAGCCAAAACTCAGTCTCTTTTCTTCATTTCTCTATAATTTCTCTGCCATTAACCAAAGGGCTGAGTGGTTAAAGCGATGGACTGCTAATCCATTGTGCTCTGCACCCATGGGTTCGAATCCCATTCTGATCGGCTTGCAGCTTCCTCGGTGCTCCTTACGTTGGGCTTCCCTGGTAGTTCAGTTGGTGAGGAATCCGCCTGCAAAGTGGGAGATCTGGGTTTGATCCCAAGGTTGGGAAGATCCCCTGGAGGAGGGCATGGCAACCCACTCCAGCATTCTTGCCTGGAGAATCCCCATGAACAGAGGAGCCTGGTGAGCTACAGACCATGGGGTCCCAAAGAGTCAGAAATGACTGAGTGACTAAGCACAGCATAGACATTAACCAAAGGAGGGGGAATACTCTTGGTTTAGCTGCTGGATAGAGAGGTTCATCAGGTATCAGGAAATCATGGGGGAAAACATTTATGGTTACTTATATCACAATGCTGGGGTACCCTGGTAGCTCAGCGGTAAAGAATCTGCCTGTAATGCAGGAGACGTGGGTTCAGTCCCTGCATTGGGAAGATCCCCTGGAGAAGTGCATGGCATCCCATTCCGGTACTTTTGCCTGGAGAGTCCCAGGGACTGAGGAGCCTGGTGGGCAAGAGTCCATAGGGTCACAAAGAGTTAGACATGATTGAATCAACTGACCACACATATCACAATGCTATCCATCAATTAAATATTCATATTAAAAAAAATTAACAGATCACTTTTAGAACAGTCTTAGATTTATAGAAAAATGAGTGGATAGTAAAGGGAGTTCCCACAATACCAACCTCCCACACAGTTTCTCCTATAACTAACATCTTGCGTTAATGTGGTGCATTTGCTACAACCAAAAAGCCAAGAGTATTCCCCCTCCTTTGGTTAATGTCTATGCTGTGCTTAGTCACTCAGGAACTATATTCAATGTCCTGGAATAAACCATAATGGAAGAGAATATAAGAATGTGCATGTATTTTATATATATATATATATATATATATATGTAACTGAGTGACTTTGCTGTATAGCAGAAATCAACACAACCTTGTATATCAACTGTACTTCAATAAATATTATATTCCTTGCTTCCAAGTCTTTGGCAATTCTAAACAAACTATAAATAAAAATGCCATAAACATTTATGTGTAGCCTGTTGGGTTCAGAATTTTCAACTCAACCGAGTAAATACATAGGACTGTGACTGCTGGATTGTCCAGTAAGGCTGTGTTTAGTTTTATAAGAAGTGGCTGAACTGTCTTCCAAAGTGACTGTACCATTTTGGATTCTTACCAGCAATCAATAATCATTTCTGTTGCTCCACATTCCCACAGGCATTTGATATTGTCAGGTTTATTTCTTATTGAAAACATTTTTTAGCCATTCTCTTGATATATGTGTGGTGCTCTCTCTGTTGTTTTAATTTGAAGTTCCCTAATGATATATGTAGGAATATATAGTAGGAAGTCAAGAAACACCTCGAGTAACAAGCAAATTTGGCCTTGGAATACGGAATGAAGCAGGGCAAAGGCTAATAGAGTTTTGCCAAGAGAACACACTGGTCATAGCAAACACCGTCTTCCAACAACACAAGAGAAGACTCTACACATGGACATCACCAGATGGTCAACACCGAAATCAGATTGATTATATTCTTTGCAGCCAAAGATGGAGAGGCTCTATACAGTCAGCAAAAACAAGACTGGGAGCTGACTGTGGCTCAGATCATGAACTCCTTATTGCCAAATTCAGACTTAAATTGAAGAAAGTAGGGAAAACCACTAGATCATTCAGGTACAACCTAAATCAAATCCCTTATGATTATACAGTGGAAGTGAGAAATAGATTTAAGGAACTAGATCTGATAGACAGAGTGCCTGATGAACTATGGACGGAGGTTCGTGACATTGTACAGGAGACAGGGATCAAGACCATCCCCATGGAAAAGAAATGCAAAAAAGCAAAATGGCTATCTGAGGAGGCCTTACAAATAGCTGTGAAAAGAAGAGAAGCAAAAAGCAAAGGAGAAAAGGAAAGATATTCCCATTTGAATGCAGAGTTCCAAAGAATAGCAAGGAGAGATAAGAAAGCCTTCCTCAGTGATCAATGCAAAGAAATAGAGGAAAACAACAAAATGGGAAAGACTAGAGATCTCTTCAAGAAAATTAGAGATACCAAGGGAACATTTCATACAAAGATGGGCTCGATAAAGGACAGAAATGGTATGGACCTAACAGAAGCAGAAGATATTAAGAAGAGGTGGCAAGAATACACAGAAGAACTGTACAAAAAAGATCTTCACAACCAAGATAATCACGATGGTGTGATCACTCAACTAGAGCCAGACATCCTGGAATGTGAAGTCAAGTGGGCCTTAGAAAGCATCACTACGAACAAAGCTAGTGGAAGTGATGGAATTCCAGTTGAGCTATTTCAAATCCTGAAAGATGATGCTGTGAAAGTGCTGCCCTCAATATGCCAGCAAATTTGGAAAACTCAGCAGTGGCCACAGGACTGGAAAAGGTCTGTTTTCATTCCAATCCCAAAGAAAGGCAATGCCAAAGAATGCTCAAACTACTGCACAATTGCACTCATCTTATACGCTAGTAAAGTAATGCTCAAAATTCTACAAGCCAGGCTTCAGCAATATGTGAACCATGAACTTCCAGATGTTTAAGCTGGTTTTAGAAAAGGCAGAGGAACCAGAGGTCAAATTGCCAACATCCGCTGGATCATGGAAAAAGCAAGAGAGTTCCAGAAAAACATCTATTTCTGCTTTATTGACTATGCCAAAGCCTTTGACTGTGTGGATCACAATAAACTGTGGAAAATTCTGAAAGAGATGGAATACCAGACCACTTGACCTGCCTCTTGAGAAACCCATATGCAGGTCAGGAAGCAACAGTTAGAACTGGACATGGAACAACAGACTGGTTCCAAATAGGAAAAGGAGTACGTCAAGGCTGTATGGAGAAGGCAATGGCACCCCACTCCAGTACTCCTGCCTGGAAAATCCCATGGATGGAGGAGCCTGGTAGGCTGCAGTCCATGGGGTCACTGAGGGTCGGACACGACTGAGCAACTTCACTTTCACTTTTCACTTTCATGCATTGGAGAAGGAAATGGCAACCCACTCCGGTGTTCTTGCCTGGAGAATCCCAGGGATGGGGGAGCCTGATGGGCTGCTGTCTATGGGGTCACACAGAGTTGGATATGACTGAAGTGACTTAGCAGCAGTAGCAGCAGCAAGGCTGTATGTTGTCACCCTGCTTATTTAACTTATATGCAGAGTACATCATGAGAAACGCTGGGCTGGAAGAAACACAAGCTGGAATCAAGATTGCCAGGAGAAATATCAATAACCTCAGATACGCAGATGACACCACCCTTATGGCAGAAAGTGAAGAGGAACTAAAAAGCCTCTTGATGAAAGTGAAAGAGGAGAGTGAAAAAGTTGGCTTAAAGCTCAACATTCAGAAAACTAAGATCATGGCATCTGGTCCCATCACTTCATGGGAAATAGATGGGGAAACAGTGTCAGACTTTATTTTGGGGGGCTCCAAAATCACTGCAGATGGTGACTGCAGCCATGAAATTAAAAGATGCTTTCTCCTTGGAAGGAAAGTTATGACCAACCTAGATAGCATATTCAAAAGCAGAGATATTACTTTGCCAACAAAGGTCTGTCTAGTCAAGGCTATGGTTTTTCCAATGGTCATGTATGGATGTGAGAGTTGGCCTGTGAAGAAAGCTGAGCACTGAAGAATTGATGCTTTTGAACTGTGGTGTTGGAGAAGACTCTTGAGAGTCCCTTGGACTGCAAGGAGATCCAGCCAGTCCATCCTAAAGGAGATCAGTCCTGGGTGTTCATTGGAAGGACTGATGCTGAAGCTGAAACTCCAATACTTTGTCCACCTCATGGGAAGAGTTGACTCATTGGAAAAGACCCTGATGCTGGGAGGGATTGGGGGCAGGAAGAGAAAGGGACAACAGAGGATGGGACGGCTGGATGGCATCACTGACTCGATGCACATGAGTTTGGGTAAACTCCGGGAGTTGGTGATGGACAGGGAGGCCTGGCGTGCTGAGATTCATGGGGTCGAAAAGCGTCGGACACAACTGAGTGACTGAACTGAACTGAACTGAACTGAACTGAATGCTATATGACAATTCACTCCAGTACTCTTGCCTAGAAAATCCCATGGACAGAGGAGCCCGGTGGGCTGCAGTCCATGGCATCCTGAAGAGTCGGACACAACTGAGCGACTTCACTTTCACTTTTCACTTGCATGCACTGGGGAAGGAAATGGCAACCCTCTCCAGTGTTCTTGACTGGAGAATCCCATGGATGGGGGGAGCCTGGTGGGCTACTGTCTATGGGGTCTCACAGAGTCGGACATGACTGAAGAGACTTAGCAGCAGCAGCAGCAGCAATGATACATGATGTTGAACATCTTTTTGTGTGTATTTGCCATCTGTATACGTTCCTTGAGTGGTATGTTTAGATCTTTTGCCCCATTTCTAATAGGTTGTTTGTTTTCTTATTGTTGACTTTTAAGGAGTTTTGGTATATTTGAATACAAATCTTTTATTAGATATGCGCTTTACAAATATATTCTTCTAATCTGTGACTTGTCTTTCATTCTCTTAGTGCTTTTCACAGAGCAGAAGTTTTTAACATTAACGAAACCCAATTTATCGTTTTATTTCTTTCATGGATTGTGCTTTTGACATTGTATCTAAAAAGTCATCACCGTTTTCAAGATTATCTAGATTTTCTCCTATGTTATCTTCTGGAAGATTTATAATTTTGCATTTAGATCTATTATACATTTTGAGTTAATTTTTGTAAACTGTGTAAGGTCTGTGTCCAGATTTTTTTTTAACTCACGTCCATTCATTTTAGTTCCATTTGTTGAAAAGACTGTCTTTTCTCCACTGAATTGCTTTGTTCCTTTGTCAGATGACTACATTTGTGAGGGTTTATTCTGGGTTCTCAATTCTGTTCCACTGATCTATTTGTCTATTCTGTTGCCAATACCACACGTTGCCTTGATGATTGAAGCTTTAAAGTAAGCTGTGAAGCCGAGTAGTTTTAGTCCTCTGATTTTGTTCTTCCTCCTTAGTATTGTGTTGACTGTTCTGGGTTTTTGCCTTTCCATATAAACTTTTGAATCAGTTTGAAGATATCCACAAAATAACTTGCTAGGATTTTGACTGGGATTGCCTTGAATCTACAGATAAGTTGGGAAAAACGGACATCTTAACTATATTAAATGTTATCCATGAACATATCTCTCCATGTATTAAAATCTTCTTTGATTTCTTTCATTAGAGTTTTGTGCATGCGTGCTAAGTTGCTTTAGTCATGTCTGACTCTGTGCGACCCTACGGACAGCCGTCTGCCAGCCTCTTCTGTTCATGGGATTCTCCAGGCAAGAATACTGGAGTGGGTTGCCATGCCCTCCTCCAGGGGATCTTCCCAACCCAGGAATCAAACCTGTGACCCAGGGATTGAACCTGTGTCTCTTACATCTAACCTGCATTGTCAAGAGGGTTCTTTACCACTAGCACCATCTGGGAAGCCCTAAAGTTTTGCAGTTTTCCTCAAATAGATCCTGTACATATTCTGTTACATTTATTTCCAAGTATTTATCTTTTGGAGATGCTAATGTAAATGGTATTGCATTTTTAATTTTAAATTCAAATGGTTTCATGATCCCATATAGGAAAGTAATCAACTTGTATATTAACATTCTGACTTTCAACCTTACTATAATGCTTATTACTTTCAGGAACTTTTTGTTGTTGTTGATTCTTTGGGCACAGAGACCCTCATGTCATCTGTAAGCAAAGATAGTTTTATCTTTTCCTTAGCAATTCATGTACCCTTCTCCCTCTTTCCTTTATTTTATTGCACAAATTAGGACTTCCAGTATAATGCTCAATAAGAGTGATGAGAACGGATTATCTTTTCCTTGTGCTTGATTTTAGGGGGAAAGCATCTAATCTCTCACCGTTATGTATGATGTTAGCTGTAGGTTTTTTGTAGATATTCTTTATCACCTTGAGGAAGTTCTCTTGTGCTTCTAGTTTGCTGATTGGATGTTCATTTATTATGAATGGTTGTTGAAGTGGCCTCAGGCAGGGCCACATGAGGAAGTACCAAGGTTGGTCAGAAGGCAGAGGGAGTGAGAAAGCCTGGGGCAGAGACTTTATTGTGTTTTCCATGGAAAGAGCAAGGCCCAGTAAGGGAAACAGTTTAGGACTGGCCAGTTTGAATAATTCTGGTGGGCTTTGGACGTCAGGGCTGTTTCTAGTTGTCCAGTTTTTGGCCCTGGATTGACTTAGGGAAGGAGATATATTGTCCTAATTTGTGAGAACTAGGTAAAGGGTAGAGGCTCTGGATTGAAGGGGAGATGTAAGTAACCCTGGTCATTAGTTTGTCCCTATGACTAATGGATGACATATAGATAAATGCAAAATCCAAGAAAACATAGATCAGAAGTGTCCTCTCTGCTTCCATTTTCTGGAAGAGATTGTCGAGAATTGATGTTATTTAAAAAAATATTGGGGTAGACTTCACCAGTGAAACTATCTCAATTTGGTACTTTGTTTTTTGGGAAGTTATTAATTATTGATTCAATTTCTTTAATAGCTACAAACCTATTAGGATTATCTAGTTCTCCTTGTGGGGCTTTTGGTAGCTTATGTCTTTCAAGGAACTGGTCTATTTTCACCTAAGTTACTAAACTTGTGGGTGAAGTTGTTCATTATATTCCTTTATCATCCTTACAATAATCGGTAGTGACGGGATCAATAGTGATGACCCCTAGTTCATTTCTATTATTAGTGGTTTGAGTCTTTTCTTTTTTTTTTCTCTTGCTTAGCCTGGCTAGAGGTTTATCTGTTTATTGGGTGTTTTCAAAGAACCAACTTTTGGCTTCATTGGTTTTCTTTATTGATTTCCTGTTTTCAACTTCATTGATTTTTGCTCTAGTTTTTATTATTTCTTTTCTTCTCTTTCTTTTAGGCTTATATTGTTGTTCTTTCTCTAAACTTATAATATGAACCTTTGATTTTTTTTTATTTTTAGATATTTCTTATTTTCTATTATATGCATTCACTGCTATAAATTTCCCTTTAAGCACCACTTCTTGCATACCACAAATTTTGATAAGTTGTATTTTCACTTTTGTTTAAAATATTTAGAAATATCTCTTGTGACTTCTTCTTTGGCTCATTGTTTAGAAATGTGCTATTTAAACGCCAAATATTTGGGGATTTTCCAGTTATTTTTACTCTTACTGATTTCCAGTTTGATTCCACTGGGATTTGAAAGCATACTTTGTACAATTTGTATTCTTTTGAACCCACTGAGGAGTGTTTTATGGCCCCAGTGTGGTCTATCTTAGTAAGTGTTACACGTGAGTTTGAAAAGAATGTGTATTCTGCTCTTGGATGAACTATTCCACAAATGTCAATTATATGCAGTTGATTGATGGTGCTGTTCAGGTCAAATATATCCTTATAATTTTCTGCCTGATAGATCTGTCAACTCCTGACAGATGCTGAAGTCTCTAACTAAAAGAGTGATTTTGTCTTTTTCTCATTGCATTTCCATCAGTTTTTGTCTCATGAATTTTAACACTCTGCTGTTAAATGTGTACAGATCAGAATGGTTACATCCTCTTGGAAAACTGACCTCTTTATCATTACATAATACCTTCTTTATCTCTGATAATGTTCCTTGTTCTGAAGTCTGCTTGGTCTAAAATTAACATAACTATTCTAGCTTTCTTTTGATTAGGTTTCCCATGGTATGTTTTTCTCTATCCTTTGACTTTTCATCTGTCTGTATCGTCATACTTAAAATGGATTTCTTCTATACAACATATATTTGGGTCTCTTTTAAAATCCACTCTGGAACTCCCCTGGTGGTGCAGTGGTTAAGAATCTGCCTTCCAATGCAGGAGATGCAGGTCTGATTCCTGATCGGGGACTAAGAGCCCACATGCCTTGGGGCAACTAAGCTCAAACACTTCAACTAGAGAAGCCTGAACACTAACTACTTTCAGATGAGTATTTGCTAAATTTTACTTTTCACAGCTTATCAAGTATATTTCTTTAAAATTTTTTTAACTGATTACTCTAGAGTTTACTAGAGTAAACTTTATGCATTTACAATTAATCTAAGTCTATTTTAAAATAAGATTATACTGCTTCACGAGTATCACGAATAGTGCAGATACCTTAAAACAGAGTACTCTCAATCTCTCCCACTTGTCCCTTATAAATTTGCTGTCATTCATTTTATTTACCCAGATGCTATAATTGCCAAATACATTGTTGCTATTATATCCTTGAACAGTTATCAATTAGATCTATTTTTGATTTTCCACAACTTGAATATATGACTAGGTGTAGACATTTTGGTATTAATTATGACTGGTATTTGCTAAGCTTCTTGGATCAATTTTGAAAAATTCTCAACTATTACTACTTTAGCTCTTGCTCTCTTCTGCTCTCTCTTCTTCTTGTGCTCCCATTACCTGTATGTTACATCTTTTGAAATTGTCCCGCAGTACTTGGATCTTCTGTTTTTGTTTTTCTTTCTTTCTCTGTTTTACATTATGAAGTATCTATTGACATATCTTTAAGCCCATTGATTTGGCGGTAAAGAATCCACCTACCAGGCAGGAGATGCAGAGGACATGGGTTTGATTTCTGGGTCAGAATGGTCGGACATGGCAACCCATTCCAGTATCTTGCCTGAAAAATCCCACGGACAGAGGAGCCTGGTGGGCTACGGTCCAAAGGGTTGCAAAGAGTCAGACATGGCTGAGCACACACACTTCTATTCATATGGCTATCAAAGGCAGTCTTCATTTCTGTTAGTTTTATTTCTAGCATTTCCTTTAGATTCTTTCTTAGAGTTTCTATCTCTCTGCTTAATTATCCACCTGTTCTTGCCTGTTGTCTACCTTTTCCATCAGAACCCTTAACATATTATTCATAGCTATTTAAAATTCCCTGTTAATTTCAAGATCTGTGTCATATCTGAATCTCTTTTCTTTGTTTCTTTAACTGTATTAAAAAATTTTTTTAAGATGACTTACAGTTTTTGTTGAAAGCTAGACATGTATCAGTGAGGTGATAGAAACAAAGAAGCTTTTATGTGAAATGTTTATATTAATCTGGCTAGGTGAAGCTGGGCTTTGTTTAATGTATACTAAAGCTGTAGGTGCCAGAGGCTACAGTTTACTCTAATATCCTTAATTTTTCCCCTTCCATTGTTGTTTTTTGTCTTCTCTGATAACTCCTTTTTCTTGAGACGATTATTTATTTTTTTGGCCCTGCTGTGCAGCATGTGGGATCTTAGTTCCCTGACCAAGGATTGAACCTGTGCCCCCTGCATTGGAAGGGTGGGGTCTCAACCACTGGACCATCAAGAAAGTCCCATCTGAAAATTCCATGTAAAAAACTGTGGCAACCCCCACCCCCACCCTGGCAAAATGTAAAATTCACCCCTTCAACAATTTTCAAGACTGTACTACAATACTGTCAACCCCATGCAGATTGCCATGCAACTGATTCCTAGAACTTTCCTATTCTAAAAAAAACTCTACGTCAGTGAACACCAACTCCCTACCTCCTATTCCCCTCAGCCACTGGCAACCACCATTTTCTTTCTATTTCTGAAGTCTATTTTAGAGACCTCATATAAGTTCAATCACACAGTACTTGTCTTTCTGCGATGAGCTTATTTCACTTAGCATAGTGCCATCGAGGTCTATCCCTATTGTATTAATAGCATAGGACAGGAATTCCTTCTTTTTAAGGAATGAATAGTTATGTTCCACTGTATGTACATACCACATTTTCTTTATCCATTCATCTGCTGATGGACCAGAGATTGAATCCATGTCCCCTGCATTGCAAGGTGAGTTCTTAACCTCTGGGCCACTAGGGAAGTCCCTCTCTTCATTTTTCACCACGCAGATTTGCCCTACCACCTCAGTATTTGGATGTATCTAAGAAAAGTTGCTAATTTTCAGTTTATTTTTTTCTGGTTTTGAGGATAGGGTGACAATTTTCCAGATGTTTGTGTTCTAGCTGAAACCGAAAGTCTTCACATTTTTTTAAATGAAAACAAACATATTCAAAAGTATAGAGAATAGAAAAGGAATCCCCATAAACCCATTGCTCAGATTCAAAACATACGAACATTTCGTCACATTTATTTTGTCTCTCCATCTATTCCTTTGCATTTTGCTTCTTTTAGTCTCTATGGAAATAGTTTACAGCAAATCCCAGACATCAATCAGTATGCAATCAGTTTGAAGCTCTGAAAAACAAAACAAACAGGTTTTTCGGGTTGTTGGTGATTTTGCTCACGTAACTTTGGTATTTTATTTATTTTTTTTTAATTTTTTTTTTAACTTTGGTATTTTAGCACGTAGTTTTCTTGTTTCATTTTGCTGACAAATTTGATGGCTGAAGCATTTTCTTTCAAAAATTAAGATGTGATTTTTAATATTAAATATTGAAATAGTCCTAAACCAAGTTTTCTACACAAAACAATATTTCTGAAAATGTTTACTCAGAAAACACTCTTCCTGTACCTGGCAACTGCTTGTGAGTTTAGGTCCACGTTGCCCCTAGCTCCTGGCTGAAGCAACCTTTGGATACCAACACCTGCCTTGTTTTCTGTCTGCTGCTTCTGCTTATCTCCTTCTATGACCTGAGGGACTTCCCAGGTGGAGCTAGTAGTAAAGAACCCACCTGCCAATGCAGGAGACATAAGAGATGCCGGTTTGATCCCTGGGTTGGGAAGATCCCCTGGAGGAGGGCATAGCCACCCAGCATTCTTGTCTGGAGAATCCCATGGACAGAGGAGCTTGTCAGACTACAGTCCATAGGGTTACACAGAATCAGACATGACTGAAGCGACTTAGCACACACACACATGACCTGAACACAACTCTATTACTCACTTCCACCCCCTCCTGTTCCAACCTGGGTATTTCCTTCCCTCACTAATCACTCATTCATGGATTCAAGACTTATTTGCCAGCATACATATCTATGGACTTCCCAGGTGGCGCTAGTGATAAAGAACCCTCCCGCCAATGCAGGTAGACATGAGACACAGGTTTGATCCCTGCGTGGAGAAAATCCCCTGGAGGAGGGAATGGCAAGCCACTCCAGTATTTTGCCTGGAGATTCCCACGGACAGAGGAGCCTGGCAGGCTACAGTCCATAGAGTCACACAGAATAGGACATGACTGAGTGACTTAGGACAAATTCATAAACATGTACACCACAACTTAAGCCACCATAGATTTAAGGTAATTAAAAAAGATATTTACAATGAAACAAAAAAGAAGAAGGCAAAACATCAGCCAAGGAGACAATTGCAAGGATCATAAACACAAATATTCCATGCAAACTTATAATCCTTAATTTAAAAAAAATATTGAAACTCTGTGGCATCTTCACCTCTTACAAAGAGCTTGGGGAGTGGTCATTGACTCTAGATCTGTGTTTCTTAAAACGCCTTCAGACCTGCCTTCCCATCTGTCTCCTAGAGGCAGTCAGCAGTAAGGGTGATAAAAAGGACCCATGTGTCTGGGTTTGGGACTCTACCCACTTAGATCAGGCTTGTGTTGAGAGATGCCAATTCACGTGTGTGAGTGTGGGTGGAAAAGCAGCTTTGGAAAGGAGGAGACGCCCCACAGTAGACCCTGCCGAGGCCCCCCCCCCCCCCTCCCCCTCCGTGACTGCACTAACACTCTCTTGTCAGGGTTCTTTGAAAACCACCTCTAGGGAAGTTGCATCTCCATTTACTTCTAAGTGCCTCTCAAGCTTAAAGGTAAACAAGCTATGCAGTGTTGAATAAAAATGCGTTGCGAGCAGGGATCTGATAGGGAAGCTCCCTGGAAAATAGGAGACCTCCTGAGAACCCAAACTTAACTCCAAAGTTGAGTCAAAGCGCTCATAAAGGATCCTCCACCCCCAACCCTCCCACCATTGTGAACTGTTTGGGGAATATGGAGGAGGTCAGTTGTGATCATAGAAGAGGGAATGTGTTAAATTAGTTGTTTCTGGTCTTTAGGCTGTTTAGTTGCTTAGTTGTGTCCGACTCTTTGTGACTGGGGACTGTAGCCTGCCAGGCTCCTCTGTCCATAAGGATTTCCCAGGCAAGGATACTGGAGCAGGTTGCCATTTCCTTCTCCAGGGTTCCTGACCCAGGGATCGAATCCACATCTCCTGTATTATAGGCTGATTCTTTACCACTGAGCCACCTGGGGAAGCCCCCAGATACTACACTACTCTCTGGATTTTTTTTTTTTTTTCTGCTTTGCTGAAGACCTGAAACAGAATTGGAGCAAAATACAGAAACTTGTCCCAGTTCTCTATTGCTACTCCAGAAGTGGCCACAAGATGGCGCTTGTTCCCTCTTTAGAGTCTTCAGTGTTCCTTCCGCCCAGCGCCCTGTTGTACCCGGAACCTGCTTGTGGCTGCCTGCAGGCTGGTGGTTTGAGTTCTTTCGTGTCCTTCCAATCTTGCATGAAAGAAGTCTGCTCTCCTGCACTGGGAGCCCGGAGTCCTAACCACTGGACCGCTAGGGAAGTCCTTCAGAAGTTTTTTAAACACTGTGGTGGCCTAACGCTGCATATCTCCAAGCCACCTATATTTAAAATGTCTGGCCCAGAATAAAACATGAACTCCCCAGTATGACCCTGGGGACCCTTCACAGTTATCCCCGCCCTCCTTTTCCATCCCCATCTCAAGCACTTAGGCTCTAGGCAGACCCAACCTGCCCTCCACAGCCTTCGCCCTGGGCGCAAATCCGTTGTCCAGAAAGCCCCTGCTCGAGCGTTCCCGCTCCCTCGCAGGCTTGTGGGGTCCTCACAGGCTGAGACAGGACCGCTGCATAGCTTCACTCCAAGGGGCAACTTTCCACTGGACTTTGTCAGAACAGTGTCCCCCGGGGCAAGTTGTGCAACGTCGCCGCTGGGCACGGAGCAGGCTCTCGGTGTGACAAATTACCGGGCTCACTCAGTCTGTGGCCGCCTCCACGGCCGGCCGCCAGTCGGCGCTCATCCTTCCCTCGGGGGCTCTGCGGCGGCCGAAGACCAGGGAGGCAGGTCTGTGGCGCTTTTGAATCTCAAGCCGCCCTTTGCCCCTCATGGCCCTGCAGCCCTGAGCCCACTAGAGACCGGATTTAGGGTACATTCCCCTCCCTTCTGCCCCGTGGTTGGTTCTAAACACCCCCAGGCTCAATTCGTTTCCACGTGGACGGTGGTGCTGACTCAAGAACTTGTTATTGGAGTCATCAGACCCTCTCATGATGCTCGAATTGGCAGTACCAGCCGTGCACGTTCCACTTGCCTAGTCCAGCCCTGTATCCCCCTGGGGGTGGCCAGGCTTGAGGACTAAGTGGACTGGCATCTAGATAGGCCAGGCAGACACCCCAACCCCCCACCCCCAGAATGTGACCCAGGGGTTCTGGAAAGACCCTCTTAGCACTCTGAGCCTGCTGGCAGAGGGGGAGACACGGTCATGGGAGGGCTTCCAACAGCCAGGAACCTCCAGGCGAGCTGAGCATAAGCAATGGGACAGCCTTGTCTAAAGGGCCACTCATCTGCCTTGTGTCTATGTTCTGTGAAGTAAAAGTGTTAGTTGCTCAGTCCTCTCTGACTCTTTGGGGCCCCATGGACTGTAGCCTGCCAGGCGTCTCTGTCCACGGAATTCTCCAGGTGAGAAAACTGGAGTGGGTAGCCATTACCTTCTCCAGGGGATCTTCTCCACCCACGGATCAAACCCTCCTCATCCTGCAGGAGGATTCTTTACATCTGAGTCACCAGGGAAGCCTTTCTATGGCCTTTAAGACCTCTAGAATTTCTAAAAAGAAGGGGCTAGGCAGCAATCTGTTTGGAAGAGGGTGGCCTATGGCATGGGAATAAGGGAGGCGCCTACAGACTTGCTTTGTAAGGATCCCCTTTTGCAGCTTAATAAAAAGAATATGATTTTCTAGCATTGTTTTTATTACATGTACATAAGGGTATTCTTGTTCAGATGCTCAGTCGTGTCCAACTCTTTGCGACCTCATGGACTATGGCCTACCAAGCTCCTCTGTCCATAGGATTCACCAGGCAAGAATAGTGGAGTGGGTTGCCACTTCCTTCTCCAGGGGATCTTCCTGATCCAGTGATGGAACTCATGTCTCCTGCACTGGCAGACAGATTCCTTACCACTAATGCCACCTGGGAAGCCCCAAGGATATTCTTACATGTGTTTGTATACTAGTTTGATAAAGATTGGTCTTCCCTGGTGACTCAAGTGGTAAAGTGTCTGCCTGCAATGCAGGAGACCTGGGTTCAATCCCTGGGTTGGGAAGATTCCTTGGAAAAGGAAATGGCAACCCATTCCAGTACTCTTGCCTGGAAAATTCCATGGATGGAGGAGCCTGGTGGGCTACAGTCCATGGGGTCGCAGAGTCGGATACGACCGAGCAACTTCACTTTCTTTCACTTCTTTCTTTGATCAAGATTATAGTGGGGTTGGGACTTCCCTAGTGGTCTAGTGGCTAAGACTCTGTGCTCCCAAGGCAGAGGGCCAGGGATGGATCCCTGATCAGGGGACTAGATCCCACACGCCACAACTGAAGATCCCATGTGCTGCAACAAAGAGACCCAGTGCAGCCAGCGACTAACACACACACACATAAAGATTATAGTGGGACAAACATCCCTTGGTACCAATCATGTTCTGGGTGACAGATGTATTGGTAAGCAACACTGATGAGAAGCAAACTGTGATGGATTTAGCATACATCAATGGCACCCCACTCCAATACTCTTGCCTGGAAAACCCCATGGATGGAGAAGCCTGGTAGGCTGCAGTCCATGGGGTCGCTAAGAGTCGGACACGACTGAGTGACTTCACTTTCACTTTTTCACTTGCATGCATTGGAGAAGGAAATGGCAACGCACTCCAGTGTTCTTGCCTGGGAAATCCCATGGACAGAGGAGTTTGGTGAGCTACAGTCCATGGAGTTGCAGAGAGTCGGACACGACTGAGCATGCATGCACACACAGGGAGGAAGTGGCAGGACCTTCCGTTTCTCTAAAAACCCTGACTAGAGAACTCTGACTAATTTCTCTCCCATCGTATTCAAATCTTACTCAGTTTCCACCAGTAGAGTTTTGGCGTGTTCTGTACATTTCTTGCTTGACTTTTTTCCTAAGCGCGTTTTGTTCTGCTTTGCTGCTGAACAAAAACCTCATATTAGTGGCTCTGCCTATTTTGCTATCTGATGTATTCTGTGGATCAGGAAAATTTTTTTATTGTGGTAAAGTGTATATGATGTAAAATTTCCCATTTTAACCCTTTTCAAGTATAAAATTGAGTGGTATTAACTGCGTTCAAAGTATTTTGTAAAAATCACCACTATCTATACCCAAAACTTTTTCATCATCCCCAACAAAAACTCTGTACCCATCAACAATAACTCCACACTCCTCCCGTCCCTTGATGGTTCAGCAGGTAAAGAATCCACCTGCCATGCAGGAGACACAGGAGACGTAGTTTCGATCCTTGGGTCCGGAAGATCCCCTGGAGTAGGAAATGGTGACCCACTCCAGTATTCTTGTCTGAAAAATCCCATGGACAGAGGAGCCTGAAGGGCTATAGTCCACGGGGTTGCAAAAGAGTCAGACACATCCGAGTGACTAAGCACACACTATTAGTTACCTCACTTCCCCCAGCCCCTGGTAACCGCTGTTCTGTTTCCTGTTTTCTCTATGAATTTGCCTATTCTAGGTCCCTCATACAAGTGGAACCATACAATATTTGTCCTTCTGTGTCTGGCTTATTTCACTAAGCATAATGGTTTCAAGATTCATCCATGTTGAGGTAGGTATCAAAATTTCATTCCCTTTCATGGCTGAATAAATATTCTAATATTTGTATATATCATATTTTATTTATCCATTCATCTGTTGTTGGAGTTTAGGGTTGTTTCTCCCTTTTGGTCACTGTGATCAATGCTCCCATGATCACGAGTGTGCAAACATCAAGTTCTGCCTTCAGTTCTTTGGGATATGTATGTAAGAGTGGAATTGTTGCTGTTTATTCACTCAGTTGTGTCTGACTCTTTTGTGACCCCATGGACTGTAGCCTACCAGGCTCCTCTGTCCATGGAATTCTCCAGTAAAAATACTGGAGTGGGTTGCCATTTCCACCTCCTGGAGTGGGTTGCCATTCCTTCTCCAGGAGAAGAGTGGAGTTGCTGGGTCTTATGACTGTTCTATGTTTAACTTGGAGAAATCACCAAGCTGTTTTCCTTGGTGGCTGCACCATTTTGCATTCTGAGGGCCAAGAGTTTGAGCCACTTCAACTGGGCAATGCTGCTCTTTGTCACATCAGTTGAGGTCACTTCTTGGTACTCAGGTAGCAAATGGGGTGGTCTAGAAGCTCCAAGGTGGTATCATCACACATCTGCTCCCTTGATGGTATTGTGGGAAGGCTGGGCTCAACTGGGACTGTGGGGGGCTGTAAACTGGAGTGCTGAGAGCGGCCCCTCCAACCTGGTGGCCACAGAGGATAAGACTTGTTACCTGGCATATGGATGGGAGCAGGCATCCCAGGGGAATGAGGCATGCCCTTTTCTGGCTTAGCCTTTGAAGTCAGCTGAATTCTATTGATTCCCAGCAAGTCACAAGGCCAGACTGGGTTTAAGAGCTAGGGACTTGAACTCTATCCCTTATGGGGCAGTGGCCAGGACATACTGAGGAAGAGCATGTGGAATGGGATTTACTGTTGCTGAGAATTTAAAAAATACAGTCTACCAGAGTTTATTGAAAATATAGTCTGCTAGGTTTTCTTTTTACTTTATGAATGGCATTTGTCTGTATATGTTCTAACTAATTATTGCTGCAATTGATTTATGTTCACTTTGTGGTCTAAATAACCTCACCAGGTTCTCTGAATAATTCTAACATTTATTTACCAAAGCTTACTTTGGATAAATATATTATTTGCAATTATGACATTTCTCTTTTTTATTTTTCATAATAAATTCTTCCTATTTCTTTTTATTAGCTTAAGGTGATAGTTAAGACCTCCAGAATGATGTTGAAACACAATGGGGCTAATTCACAACCTTATCTCTTTCCTGATTTTAAAGGGAACCATTCTGATGTTTCACCATTAGATAAGATGTTGGCTGTTAATATGAGCCAGATATTTTTAGTCCTTTTAAGAAAGAACTCATCTATTATTAGTTTACCAAGAACTTAAAAAAGATTAGATATAGCTCTTGAAATTAAAAACAACAAACTTTGAGGCTCATATCAAGGTAAACATATTTTTTCCTTTACCAATGAATGTACTGAATGATGACAATAGACTTCCTGATATTGAAATATCCTTGCATTCTTATAGTAAACTTTAATTAGCAGCATTGTCGTAGTATTATTTTGATGTATTTCCTGGTTAATTTTGCTAGTATTTTTATTTAGAATTTTTCAATAATATTCATAGTAGCTTTTGTTTATAGGATCATTTTGGCTGTGTAAAATGTTTGGGTAGACATATGTTTTTTTTCTAGCTACTGACACACATTTTGAGGTATTGAAGTTACTGCTTTATTGCAGCTTTGAAAGAAGTCATCTGTGAAACCATCTGGACCTGGCACTCTTCTAAGTGGTAACAGTGTGTGTGTGTGTGTGTGTGTGTGTGTGATGTTATTCAGTGCATAAAAGTTTGCGAAGGTTTTTAAGATAGTGGCAATATTAGACAACACTCTTTAAATGTTTACTATCTTCTGGTTTGAATTTTACTTTGTTTGTTAACACGCTAACTGTTTTGAAAACTGTTGCTGATGTGCTTTTCCTGAAGAAAAAAAAAAATTGGTTTTGACCCAATCTAAGTTAGAAGGATTTAAGAAATGAATTTATATTTATGGTTAGAAAAATTCCCTAGTCTTATTTCCATCTTTTTTTGGTGGAGGGATGGAGTGCTGCACAGCTTGTAAGATCTCAGTTCCCCAGCCAGGGATTGAACCTGGACCATGACAGTGAAAGCCCAGAATCCTAACCACTTGGCCACCAGGATACTCCCTTATTTCTGTCATCTTGAATTATGCTTTATTTTAAAAAAGATGGTTCCTTGTTTAGTACTTTGTTTATTATCTTAAGTGACTTGCATGTTCTTTGGTTTTTGTATTGCATAGAATTAGGCTCATATAACACCTTCATATAACAGAAAATCCCCCAAACCCAATGACTTAAAATATCATAGAAGTTTTTTCCTCTCCCTCAAAAGAAGCCTGAAAAGTAGGCAACTCAGGCCTGGAGGCTAGGAGATCCCAGGCTCAGAACAGAGGCTCTTCCCAGATTTCTGCTTCATAAATTAATTTAATGAATGGTCTAGTGGTTTTCCCTACTTCCTTAAATTTAAGTCTGAATTTGGCAATAAGGAGTTCATGATATGAACCATAGTCAGCTCCCGGTCTTGTTTTTGCTGACTGTATAGAGTTTCTCCATCTTTGGCTGCAAAGAATATAATCAATCTGATTTCGGTGTTGACCATCTGGTGATGTCCATGTGTAGAGTCTTCTCTTGTGTTGTTGGAAGAGGGTGTTTGCTACGACCAGTGTGTTCTCTTGGCAAAACTCTATTAGCCTCTGCCCTGCTTCATTCTGTATTCCAAGGCCAAATTTGCCTGTTACTCCAGGTGTTTCTTGACTTCCTACTTTTCAAATCCTGAAAGATGATGCTGTGAAAGTGCTGCCCTCAATATGCCAGCAAATTTGGAAAACTCAGCAGTGGCCACAGGACTGGAACAGGTCAGTTTTCATTCCAATCCCAAAGAAAGGCAATGCCAAAGAATGCTCAAACTACTGCACAATTGCACTCATCTCACATGCTAGTAAAGTAATGCTCAAAATTCTCCAAGCCAGGCTTCAGCAATATGTGAACTGTGAACTTCCAGATGTTCAAGCTGGTTTTAGAAAAGGCAGAGGAACCAGAGATCAAATTGCCAACATCCGCTGGATCATGGAAAAAGCAAGAGAGTTCCAGAAAAACATCTATTTCTGCTTTATTGACTATGCCAAAGCCTTTGACTGTGTGGATTACAATAAAGTGTGGGAAATTCTGAAAGAGATGGGAATACCAGATCACTTGACCTGCCTCTTGACCTTGTATGCAGGTCAGGAAGCAATGGTTAGAACTGGACATGGAACAACAGACTGGTTCCAAATAGAAAAGGAGTACATCAAGGCTGTACATTGTCACCCTGCTTATTTAACTTATATGTAGAGTACATCATGAGAAACACTGGGCTGGAAGCAGCACAAGCTGAAATCAAGATTGCCAGGAGAAATACCAATCACCTCAGATATGCAGATGACACCACCCTTATGGCAGAAAGTGAAGAGGAACTAAAAAGCCTCTTGATGAAAGTGAAAGAGGAGAGTGAAAAAATTGGCTTAAAGCTCAACATTCAGAAAACTAAGATCATGGCATCTGGTCCCATCACTTCATGGGAAATAGATGGGGAAACAGTGGAAACAGTGTCAGACTTTATTTTTTTGGGCTCCAAAATCACTGCAGATAGTGATTGCAGCCATGAAATTAAAATATGCTTACTCCTTGGAAGGAAAGTTATGACCAACCTAGATAGCATATTCAAAAGCAGAGACATTACTTTGCCAACAAAGGTCCGTCTAGTCAAGGCTATGGTTTTTCCAGTGGTCATGTATGGGTGTGAGAATTGGACTGTGAAGAAAGCTGAGCACCGAAAAATTGATGCTTTTGAATTGTGGTTTGGAGAAGACTCTTGAGAGTCCCTTGGGCTGCAAGGAGATCCAACCAGTCCATTCTAAAGGAGATCAGACCTGGGTGTTCTTTGGAAGGAATGATGCTAAAGCTGAAACTCCAATACTTTGGCCACCTCATGGGACGAGTTGACTCATTGGAAAAGACTCTGATGCTGGGCGGGATTGGGGGCAGGAGGAGAAGGGGACGACAGAGGATGAGATGGCTGGATGGCATCACTGACTCAATGGACATGAGTCTGAGTGAACTCCAGGAGTTGGTGATGGACAGGGAGGCTTGGCGTGCTGCAATTCATGGGGTCACAAAGAGTCGAACATGACTGAGCAACTGAACTGAACTGACTGAACTGAATTAATTTAAGCAAACTCTGGGAGACAGTGAAGGACAGGGAAGCCTGGCATGCTGCAGTCCATGGGGTTGCAAAGAGTCAGACATGACTCAATAACTGAACAACAACAAACTTAAAGTAAAAGAGCTTATGGCTGTAACATGGGTGGGCCTCATTCAATCAGTTGAAGGCATGAAGAGCAAACGTTGAGGTTTTCTGGAGAAGAAGGAATTCTGCTGTAAGACTCTAACGTAGAAGAACTGTCTAAGTTTCCAACCTGGGGTATAGAGATTGCATTTGCCAGTCTCCATAATCCTGTGAGCCAATTCCTTAAAAACTTTCTCTCCAGGGCTAGCATGAGATCTAACTTTTTAACCTTATTTTACTTTTTTAAAATTAATTTTTATTAGAGCATAGCTGATTTACAATGTTGTGTTAGTTTCTGCTGTATAGCAATGTGACTCAGTTATACATATACCCACTGTTTTTAGATTCTTCTCCCACAGAGGTCATTATGGGACCTAGTTTTAAACCAGGCCCTGTCTTGCCTTCTCCTGGCCAGTGTAATTGTGTCAGGGATGGCCACTTGACCTAGCTTGGGTAGTTGAAGATTAGGCCCAGCGTTTTTGTTTGAACTGGTTGAAGCTCTCTCTTCTCTGATGTTCTTAGCCCTGAGAGTATGTAGTTGCTGGGCTCCAGCAGCTGTATTATCATCATGAGGGCAAGGGTCAGTCTGAAAAGGAGTTTGAAGTGATAGTGAGAGACAGAAACCAGGTCTCTGTGACATCACTTGACTATTGTCACGTCAGCACACCTGAAGCAGAACCTAAATCTACTCCCTGGATTTTTCATTGATATGACTCAATGAAAAATTTTCTTTGCTTAAGCCAAGTTGCATAAGATTTTTACAAATAAAAAACCAAAGAATCCTCATGATATGATCATGCACGCCACTGGTTTTTTTGTAAGAAGAAGCCATATCAAATATCCTGGCATCAGGAAACAAACAGCCTGGCAGGAGATAACATTTGGATGAAAAAAGTAACTTGAAGAATAGGTTCTTTTTAGCCACAGATGCTTCAGATGAAGGTTTTGGGGCTATACTGATATGAGAGTGAGAATTTTTTTGTTTCCTAGAGAAGAGGATTTCTCCATAACGTAGGAAGTTTTCTCAACTGCGGTTTAGGTGCTCCGTAATCTTGCATAACATCCATGGGGCCAGTGGTTTTTATCTTCTCACCCATAACAAAGTCCTTCTAATCTTTTTGATTTGTACGAACTGCATCAATTGAACAATACGCAGAGAAAAAAGGCTACAGAAATTCAGAGTAAATGCTGAGAAACCTCAGGGTAGAGCCAGCAGGGCCATCTCTCAGAGTTAAGCGTTCAGTCTTTTGAATTTCACTGTGAAGTTAAATAAAATGAGACTAGTGTGATTTAGCAGCAGCAGTGCCCTTTTAGTTTTAAATTGGAATATAGAGTTCCTGTATTTTGTCATTAATCTAGCTTACCTGTTCATCTTACCTTTGAGAGTATGAGGTCCAAGAAATCCCTTTTGTTTATCCCAAGCCTACTTAGAACCCAGTACTTAACAGATGCTCAATAAATGGTGGTTGAATAAATGGAGAAAGTAATGGATCAGTTGGGCTTGCCAGGTGGCTCAGTGGTAAAGAATCCGCCTACCAATGCAGAGGACACAATAGACATGGGTTCGATCCTTGGGTGGGGAAGATCCCTTGGAGGAGGGCATGGCAACCCACTCTAGTATTCTTGCTTGGAAAATCCCATGGACAGAGGAGCCTGGCAGGTTAAAGTCCGTGGATTGATAACAGCATCCATGGATTGAACTATAGCATCTCCACTCTGACTGGCCCTAATAACTTGCTGATTCTGGCCAACCTAGCCTACTCTCCTCCCGCCGTGTGCTTCCACCCAGACTCCCATTGGTGTTTTGCCTGATGCAGGTTTTAGGACACTGTGATGTCTTACAAGTTCACCCTGCCCATCCCAGGGCTCAGTGTCAGAGACACCCACTTTATCATGGCCTTGTTTTATTGTATCTCTGTACAATGTGCTGGTCATAAAATTAATTTATGATCCTTATTTGGGGCTTCCCTAGTGGCACAGATGGTAAAGAATGCACCTGCAATGCGGGTGACCTGGGTTCGATTCCTGGGTTGGGAAGATCCCCTGGAGACGGGAATGGCTACTTACTCCAGTATTCTGGCCTGGAGAATTCCATGGACAGAAGAACCTGGCAGGCTACAGTCCATGGGGTCACAAAGAGTCAGATGCGACTGGGGGACTTTCACTTATTTGTTGACTGTAAAATTACCCTCCAAAGTGATACTGTGTCTCCCAGTGTACTTCCTGGGAAATGCTCCAGTTATTGGATGCTTTGATCTTCCACTCTTGAAGCACAGAAATGAAGTCACAGAGATGAGCAAAAGTATGTTTTTGTTTGCCTGTTTGTCAGATTACAGCTTCTGTAACTGTCCACATAATCTGGAGTTTTACTAGTCCTGCCTATCTGTCTGGGTTTCCTATCCACACGGCCAGGGGTATGCTGAAGCCAGCTGGTGCCATCTTGCAAGCAATTGTTGAATTTTCAGAAAGCAGACAAGCTGGTGGTTAAACTGTTGGTAGCTTGGTATTGGCAATAATTGCTGTACTGTGCTTAGTCTCTCAGTTGTGACCGACTCTTTGCGACCTCATGGACTGTAACCTTCCAGGCTCCTTGGTCCATGGGGATTCTCCAGGCAAGAATACTTGAGTGGGTTGCCATTCCCTCCTCCAAGGGATCTTCCCAACCGAGGGATCAAACTGAAGTCTCCTGCATTGCAGCAGCTTCTTTACCGTTTGAGCCACCATGGAAGCTAATAGATGTTGGCAAATGCTACCAACCTGGCTCCTATCCACCTCCACCCCGAACTGAGAACTGGTTGTGAAGCACTTACCAACACACCACTACGTGCAGGTCTTCCTCTCATTCAAGTCCTCATTACCTCTTTATGTATGTTTTGTTTCTGTTTGTTTTTTGTTTTGGCTGCACTGGGGCTTAGTTGCCTCGCGGCAGGTGGGATCTTAGCTCCCAGACCAGGGATTGAACCCATGTTCCCTGTGTTGGAAAATGGATTCTTAACCATTGGACCACTGGAGTAGTGCCCTCATTAACTCTTGCCTGGACTATTACAATATTCTACATACTAACATCTCTGCCCCCAGAGTCTTCCCATTCCAGGTGATTGTAGCATACTTTTGACTACCAGGAACAGAAAACTCAACTACAGATTTCCTTGAATATCAGAAAAATGTATTGTTTCGTATAACAAAAAGTTCAAATTTGAGGCATTTTCAGGAAAACTTAGCAGCTCCTCAGTTACCCAGATTCTTTTCATTTTTCCACACTCAGCATTTTGGCATGGCCCTTTGTGGCTTTAAGATGACTGTTGTAGTTCAAGGTTAACACGCTTACACAGTGACATGTGCAATTTTCCCTTATTTCCTCAAAGCACAATTACCATCATCTCAGAAGTCCTCCTGAGAGTTTCCTCTTGAGTCTCCCTGGCCAGAATTGCAACCTATACGTATTCTTTAGTCAATTTCTGCAAGGGAATGGAATTACCATGAGTGATTCAGACCACTGGTTCTCAGCCTCTTAGAACCTCTTAGAACATCTCCTTTTGTGTAAATATTTTATAGCACTCCTCTTTCCTGAAATGAAAATTGAAGATAATATAATCTATCCACACCCATACTCAAAAAACAAATCTTACAAGTCCTCATTGGAAATATAAAAGTGAAATAAAGATAATTTACAAAATTATATGGATATACATTTCAGTATATATGGTAAATTATATTAGGACTCCAAATTATTCCCTGCCTTTGCTATACCAGAATTATGTATCCCAGACTGATGGCATGGGACTTATATTGCCTCGTCAATTGATGTCAGGCTTGCTTTATGATTTGCTTTGGTCAGTGTAATGTGAATGGAAGTGTCACTTCTGAGAAGAGCTTGAAAAGCCATTGTGTGGTTCCGCCACTCCTCTTTCCTTCTGCCATGACAGCAGCATGTCTTAGATAAGGTTGCTCCTTTGGCCTGGCTTTTGTAGTGAAAGAGACATATGGAACAGGAGCAGAGCTTCCGCTGGTGTATACATGAACAAAAAAGATAAATTTTTGTCATTGTAAGCCATTGACATTTTTGGAGATGTTTGTTGCAGGAGCACAAGCTGTCAAAAGCTGACTAATATGGCACACATAAAAAGGAATGAATTTGAGTCAGTGCTAGTGAGGTGGATGGACCTAGAACTTGTTATACAGAGTGGAGTAAGTCAGAAAGTGAAAAACAAATATCATACATTAATGCGTATATATGGGATCTAAAAAAGTGGTACTGCTGAGCCTATTTGCAGGGCAGGAAGAGAGACTCAGACATAGAGAACAGACTTGCAGACACAGTGCAGGAAGGAGAGGGGGGGACGAACTGAGAGAGTAGAATTAAAAAATATACATTAGCATATGCAAAATAGAAAGCTAGTGGGAAGTTCCTATGTAAGACAGGGAGCTCAACCCAGGACTCAGTGGCAACCCAGAGGGGTGGAATGGTGTGGGAGTGAGGAGGGAGGTTCAAGAGGGAGGGGACATATGTAAACTTATGGCTGATTCACATTGTTGTATGGCAGAAATCAACACAACATGGTAAATAATTATTCTCTAATTTAAAAAAATGGAAAAAAATAGCACAAAAATATTCTGCACATAAAAAAGCAATCTGTACTTTATGTATATTTGACCTGTATGTAGCATTACTGTGAACTCAGCAGCTTCAGATGAAAACTGATACAACTGTGCTGTATCAACAATTAAAAACCAAGAGAGAGATTGCTCTCAGTGCGGTGATTTTCTGCAGTTGTGATCAACTCTTTGTAAAACTCTGAGCTTTTAAAAAAGGCATCCCTTAATTTACATTTACATGACGGTTGATTCTCAGAAAATGCAGTGTAGAATTAAATTGTGCAAAATTTGTTGTTGTTGGAGTTAATGATTATAATAGAGTATTCATCTACAGAAATGTCTAGTGGTTTATTCACGTGTCATGGGTTCATTTATGTAAAGTTCAAAAGTGACCATACTGGTGTACATTCTATCAGAAATTAGGGTCGATGTATGACTGGAAGTAGGCACTGGGATGTATTCAGTTTGTGAAGATTCATCAGGCTGTACACTTAGGACCTGTGTATCTTTTTCTATACATAATTATACTACAATGAAGAGTCTTTTAAAAAGTCATGCAGGGCACAGGACAAATCTTTGGTGTGTGGGATTGTCCTGTGCATTGCAGGATGTCAAGCATTCCTGATCCTTGTCTGTGAACTGACAACAATGTCCCCTAATCATTGTGACAATCACACAGAAACAAAACAACTGCACAAATTTCTATGATGCTGAACCCCGGATCCCTAGGTTTACATAAGCAAGACTCACTCCTGGGGCTGTTTCCCTTGAAGCTCATCAGCTGCTTCATATCTAAATACAACTGAGCTTCCATTGAACATGAAGAAGGCAGGATGGGAAAGAATGAGAAGTGCGTGGTGACGTTAGACGTGGGGGTGATGGTGGTGGTGGTGGTGGTGATGATGGTGGGGGCGGTGACAGTGGTCAGGTAGACAACCCTCTGTGTATGCTGCAACATCCTTTACATTCTATCAAATACATTCCAGATCACTTTGCCCCAACCCGAAATCTGCAGTGGCTCTCAACTGTCTACAGGATAAAGAGCTCAACTTACCTTTCTAGGGTGATTTTGAAGCTTCTTCTGTTTTCACTGAACCACTGCTCTTTCCCCCCATGGAAGTGCTATGATATCGTTATGCATTACTCCTTCTGTTAAGAAAGTCCTGCTCTCATTCTTGCTCCTCTGGGTCTTCTTTCAAATGCTTCTTCCCCATAAAGCAGCCTCCTGTCCAGAGTTAACAACTACTTCACATAACTTCCCATGGTGCTGGGCTTATTTCTCTCTCTTTACCATTTACTTCATTATATCTTTTATAGTTTGTTGGCTTTTGTCTTTTACAGCTTCCACAGGCTTAGTACAGTGATAAGCACTCACTGGGTGCTCAAAAAATGCCTGCTGAATTGAACTGAACAAGAACACAGCCTCTGCATTTCACAGAAATCAGCACCCAATATCTAAAATCTTTGAACTGGTTGAGACTCAGTTACCATCTGGGTAATTAATAAATAGCTTTCCATCAACAACCTCAATTGTGAATTCACTGTACTTCCCCTCATTGTCATAGGACTGCATCCTGTTCTGGTTCTGGGAGGGAAATGAAGCTGTTCGGCTTCCCTGAACCACACGCCCATCATGCTTAGGCCCTGTCAATGCACAAGAGAATCCACAGTAAGACAGTGGGGGGCCTGGTAGCAGCCTGACTTGAGTGTGGCCGAGATGGAGCAGGTGAGGTGGCCAGGATGGGGTATTTCAGTGACAGTTCAATAAGTGTTTATTGAGTGTCAGCTATATACTGGCTACTGTGGGAGTCACCAGTATCAATGAATACATATCTTCTATTCAGTCTAAGGAATAAGGTGGTAGATGTGTGCAGGAACCAATAGAGAGAGGCAGGTAGGACAGAGAGAAATGCCATTGGTTGGGAAATCCAGGTGGGTTAACTGGAGAAGGTGGTTTGTAAGGTTTTGTAGGATGGCTAATATTTGACAAATTAGAAAAGAGATGGAGGGTCATTCCAAATGGGGAAACACTCAAAGGCAGGGAAGAAGGAAGGAAAGGGCCAGAGGAATGTGGTTTCCTTTTGCCCCTTGGAACCAGCTATGGGCTCTGTTTACATAATTTTCTGCTTTTTCCTCTGAGCTAATAGTATGCAGTATTACAAGCTGGGAATCCTTAGCTTTTCATAGGATTATAAAATCTTTTTAGTGAAGTAAAACATACATATTTAGAAGTACATACGAGCATGAATGGTAAGTGTCTGTCTTGATGACTTTTTACACACATACGCACTCACATAGTGACCACTTTGGTCAAGGAATACAGTGTTTTCATCACCCCAGAAGATATTGTTACTTGTATTATCAAAAGGTATTCTTGCCTTTTCTAGAATGTCATCCAAATTTAATCACACAATATTAGGTATCAGCACTTGGCTCCTTTTTATTGATGAGTAACTCAATGACTGACTGTGTGAACACATCAGATCTGTCTATTCATTCTGTTGATGGATGTTTGGGTTGTTTTTGCTCTTACTAATATGAGTGGAACATTCTTGGACATGTCCTTTGGTGAACACATTTCTCTGGAATGCATCACTAGGCCTGGGGTCACTGGGTCATGGCATGCTCTGCTCAGCCTCAGTCTATTAAATGCCTACTGTCAAGCCAGACTTGCAGTTGGTGTCTGAAGTTGGGGGAGAGGGCAGTTTTGTGGCACTGAGCCGTTAACCTGCATGCTCTGCTGCTAACTCTGGGTAGGCAATGTCAGAACTGAACTGAACTGTGGGACACCCAGCTGGTGTCCGGAGAATCAGAGAATTGCCTGGTGTGGAAAACCCAGCCATTTGGTGACCCGAGGTAGGGTATTCTTTGAGTAGAGTGTTGCAGTAAAGGAGAAACAGCAGAGTTTTTCCTGCACATCTGGTTGAACAGTGCAGGAAGAGTAGAGAGGAGAAACACAGGAGGGTTTTTCCCATTCAGGGGAAATGACAGAAGGTGGGGAAAAGCGTGGGAACAAAGGCACATAGCATTTTCTTTCCACTCCAAAACGAATGTGGAGCAGCTTACAAAAACACATCTAGGACATCAGTCGAATCATGGGAAAACAAGACAAACCTGAATTGAGATACGTTCAGCACAGACTTGATGGTACACTTATAAGAAGTGTCAAGGTCATTAAAAAAAAGGGAGAGACCGAGGATCGGTCACAGATTGCAGGACACTAAAGAGAAATAACTGAATGTTACGTGGGACCCTGGTTAAGATCCTGGAACAGAGAAAGGACATTCATGGGAAAACTGGTGAAATTTGAATAAGATCTTTATTTAGTTAATAGTAGGATAATTAAAATTTTAAGTTTTAAGAAAATATAGTATAGTTGGAGTATGAAGTATAGTTGATTTATGATGCTGTGTCAGTTTCTGGTGTTCTGCAAAGTAATTCAGTTATATATATACATATATATATGGAGTGGCAAAGAGTGGGACACAACTGAAGCAACCTAGCTCACGCGCGCACACACACACACACATATATGCCATATGTGCTTAGTTGCTCAGTTGTGTCTGACTCTTTGCGACCTCATGGACTGTAGCCCGCCAGGCTCCTCTGTCCGTGGGATTCTCCAGGCAAGAACACTGGAGTGGGTTGCCGTTTCCTTCTTTTCCATTACAGTTTATCACAAAATACTGAATGCAGTTTCTTGTGCTATACAGTAGGCACTTGTCATTTATCCATCCTACATATAAGAGTTTGCATGTGCTAATCCCAAACTCCCAGTCCTTCCCTCCCCTCCCCCCACCTCCCCCTTGGCGACCACAGTCTATTCTCTATATCTGTGAGTCTGTTTCTGCTTCATAGGTAAGTTCATTTGTGTTGTATTTTAGAATCCACATATAAGTGATATCGTATGGCATTTGTTTTTTTCTGACCTACTTCACTTAGTACGATAATCTCTAGGTCCATCCATTTTGCTGCAAATGGCATTATTTCATTTCTTTTAATGGCTGAGGAATATTTCACTGTGTATATGTACCACGTCTTCTTTATCCATTCATCTGTCATTGGACATTTAGGTTGCCTCCATGTCTTCACTATTGTAAATAGTGCTGCTATGAACATAGGGGTGCATGTATCTTTTCAAATTGTAGTTTTGTCTGAGTATATGCCCAGGAGTGGGATTAATAATAATGTAACATTAATTTCTTGATTGTGATAACTGGACTATGATGAAGTAAGATGCTAACATTAGGGGAAGCTGAGTGAGGGATCTAGAGAGATTATTATTTTAAGGCATCTAATATTGCCTGAGAAGAGAAAATGTTTGTCTGAGGGTGAGAGAAGAGGGTGGGAGAGCAATCTGGGGGATTGGGAAGTGTTGGGACTTCCTTCTGATCTAGCCTAGGTGCTCCCTGAGGCAGCCTCCATCTGGTTTCCCAGCTCCAGCAGCCTGGATTACATATAAGCACTGAGCGCATAATGAATAGGAGGTGGAATGTGTATGGGGGAATCTTCTGTCTTCCTGAGCACTCTGGTGCACCCTACAACAGTGGAAAGTCCCAAGCCCTGAGCTCTATTCACAACACGGAAGCCTAATTATCAAAGCTCGTCTTAGAAATGAAATAAGAAAATGAGAGACTTCTCTGGTGGTCCAGTGGTTAAGACTCTGTGTTCCCAATGCAGGAGGCCCAGGTTCAATCCCTGGTCAGGGAACTAGATCTCACATGCCTCAACTAAGACCCAGCACAGTCAAATAAATAAGTAAATAAATAAATAAAAAGAAAATGAAACCAGGACTTCCCTGGTGGTACAGTGGCTCAAAATCTGCGTGCCAACGCAGGAGACACGGGTTTGATCTCTGGTCCAGGGTTATTCCACATGCTGGGGAGCAGCTAAAGCCCACGAGTCGCAACTACTGAAGCCTGTGTGCCCTAGAGCCTGTGCTCTGCATCGAGAGAAGCCACCACAGTGAGAAGCCCGTGCACCACAACTAGAGAAAGCCCGTGTGCAGCAATGAAGACCCAGTGCAACCAAAAATAATTTTTTTTTTTTAAAAAGGAAACGAAACCAGAAATTCAATTCAGGTGTGTTTAAAAAGGAACATTACAATTGTATTCTAGTTTCAAAGCAAGCTTCATTTTGTTATTGGACCAATAACTGGTTTCTGAATGCTTCGGTTCAGTTCAGTCACTCAGTCGTGTCCGACTCTTTGCGACCCCATGAATCTCAGCATGCCAGGCCTCCCTGTCCATCACCAACTCCCGGAGTTCACTCAAACTCAAGTCCTTCGAGTTGGTGATGCCATCCAGCCATCTCATCCTCTGTCATCCCCTCTTCCTCCTGCCCCCAATCCCTCCCAGCATCAGAGTCTTTTCCAATGAGTCAACTCTTTGTATGAGGTGGCCAAAGTACTGGAGTTTCAGCTTTAGCATCAGTCCTTCCAAAGAACACCCAGGACTGATCTCCTTTAGAATGGACTTGTTGGATCTCCTTGCAGTCCAAGGGACTCTCAAGAGTCTTCTCCAACACCACAGTTCAAAAGCATCAATTCTTCGGTGCTCAGCTTTCTTCACAGTCCAACTCTCACATTCATACATGACCACTGGAAAAACCATAGCCTTGACTAGACAGACCTTTGTTGGCAAAGTAATGTCTCTGCTTTTGAATATGCTATCTAGGTTGGTCATAACTTTCCTTCCAAGGAGTAAGCGTCTTTTAATTTCATGGCTGCAGTTACCATCTGTAGTGATTTTGGAGCCCCAAAAAATAAAGTCTGACAGTTTCCCCATCTATTTCCCATGAAGTGATGGGACCAGATGCCATGATCTTCGTTTTCTGAATGTTGAGCTTTAAGCCAATTTTTTCACTCTCCTCTTTCACTTTCATCAAGAGGCTCTTTAGTTCCTCTTCATTTTCTGCCATAAGGGTGGTGTCATCTGCATATCTGAGGTTATTGATATTTCTCCCGGCAATCTTAATTACAGCTTGTGCTTCCTCTAGCCCAGCGTTTCTCATGATGTACTCTGCATATAAGTTAAATAAGCAGGGTGACAATATACAGCCTTGACGTACTCCTTTTCCTATTTGGAACCAGTCTGTTGTTCCATGTCCAGTTCTAAGTGTTGCTTCCTGACCTGCATATAGGTTTCTCAAGAGGCAGGTCAGGTGGTCTGGTATTCCCATCTCTTTCAGAATTTTCCACAGTTTATTGTAGATAGGAGGAAAAGGGCAGAAACCAGAAATTCAGTATAACTTTCCCAAGGGTGTCACTATTCCCAGGCGGGAGGAATAAAAATGGTGGGGTGAGGGAGGGAGGAGGGGGCGTGAGGGTCGGCCTGAGCTGCTTCAGCTTTCTCTGACACCCTGGTTCTTGGTTCTGACACCCATAGGATTTCCTGGGATCAATCAGGGGGAAAGAGATGGGGCCTAGGAAGGTGGGCCTCTTGGCCAGTACTTGGCCTTCTGGGTCTGTCTTCTGGGGGTTCTACCATTCAGGCTGAGTGGTACCTAGATGTGCACCCCTGGAAACAGCTCAGGAGCCCGGATGGGTTGAGGAAGGGCAGTCTTACCTCGTAAACCAATGCAGTGTGATCAGCTTTCTGAAACGATAACTCACACCTGCCTTGTCCATCCGCATCTCCTTTCCCCACCAGGGCCAGGCCCCATTCAATCAACTCATTGTCTCTGAGTGGAAAAGCAAAAGTGTCTTAAAATCTCCTCCTTATTTTTGTCTTCTTAAATTCTTAGGAAGAGCAAGGCTCTCGTGGGCTCCCCACCACCTCAGAATAGAAAGGATTTCCTGGAGAGGAGGTGAGAAAGTCATGGGAATCTTTGGAGAAGAAGAGGGTCACAGGAATGGGAATCTGTGTTCTCCTGAGTGGCCCTACTGGGGATGAGGAGTCAGTGGGATCTGGGGAATAGAGGGCCTGCGACCTGTGTCCCAGATGGAGCCCCCGGAGAGCAGGCTGGTCCAGAAGGGGCCTTAGTGGGGTGTGGCCACACAAGATGCTTCATCCCCATGAGGGGTGCCTATGCAGCACCTTGGGATGGGGGAGGGAACCCCTTAGCAGTCAACCTTCCAACAGCCCAAGGATGTCAAGACCTGCCTCCCCATCCTGGCCTCTCACACCTCAGCTCCTTAGGCCATGCCCGTTCCAGCCCAGCTTTTTGTTTTTCCTCAGCAGCCACTGGGTGAGCATGCACTTGCTGTTCCTCCCCTAGGGAACATGCTTATCTTATCCCTCCAGGTGTTTACTTTTCTCCTCCTCGAATCCCTAGATCTTTGTTGCAGGCCCCCTTCTCTGAGAGACACCCCCCCTTGACCATCCCACGGAAAGCAGCAGAGGCGCTCCCAATCTCTCTCACTCCAGCCCACTGATCCCCCATCCAGCTTTATATTCCTCCAAAGCCCTCTTGCCCCGCAGACAACTGTGCTGTTTTTGAAGGTGGTGGTGATTTCTTATTTCCTTTTTCCTCAGTCTACCAACAATAGACCCCAACTGGTGCAATTATTAATGTTTCAAGGAGTGGATGCTCACAAAACGGACACAAGAGATATACTGAACGTCAGGTTGTTAAGGTCCCCCAACCCACACCCTTGGCCCCAGATTCTGGCTCCACTTCTCACTGGCTGTGTGTCTTTAGCAAATTCCTTGTCTCTCTGAATCTGTTTCCCCATCAGTAACATGGATGATAATCATTCTGCCTTAATGTGTGCATGCATGCATGCATGTGCGTGCTCAGTAGTGTCCAACTCTTTGTGACCCCATGGACTGTAGCCTGTCTGTAGTCTCCTCTGTTCATGGGATTTCCCAGCCTAGAAAACTGGAGTGGCTTGCCATTTCCTCCTTCAGGGGATCTTCTCAACCCAGGGATCGCATGCATTAAGGCAGTGATCCTGCCTTAATAGTTTTTGAGAATTAAAGCTCTGAGCACAGTGCCTGGCCCATAGCACATATCCAGCAAAGATTAGTGTCCCTTTGCCTGATGGCCTCTGTGTGTCCCTTATTTCTCTTCCCCAGGCCCACTTAGCCTCCATAGGGCAGGTCTCACTGTCAAGCCCCTCCATGTCAAAGGAGCCATGACTCCCTCAGCCTAGGTGTCCCTGATTGTGGTCCCAGAGGTCTTACCCACTGGATTTTAAGGTCCCTTTGGACAGGGGTCACACTTCAAATATCTGCCCTCACCCACCATCCAGCCCGATGGTCAGGCAGTGCACTGTATGCTCAGCCGTTTCTGACTCTTTGGGAACCCTATGGATTATATAGCCCGCCAGGCTCCTCTGTCCAGAGGATTTTCCAAGCAAGAATACTGGGGTGGTTTGCCGTCCCTCCTCCAGGGGATCTTCCCAACTCAGGGATTGAACCTGCATCTCCTGCATAAGCAGGTGAATTCTTTACCACTGAGCTACTAGGAAAGCCTGATGGTCAGGCAGATAGGGGACAAATCCTTACACAACGTGTTATCACCATCTTCCTTTGAAGGAACTCCACCCCCCAACCTCCTCCCCCACCCAGAATCACAAGCCTGTTCCTTAAGCTTCAGAAAGCCCCACCATATCAGGCTTTCCTCCTTCGTGGAGGCCTGCGGGCTGGCCCGGCCCTTCCCAATGGGACCTGGGGTGTGACCCAGCAGGGTTCTACCGCCCCTGCCGGCCCCAGCCCTCCCTCCACATCCCCGCCCTTCCTGCTGATCACAGCACCCGAGGCTGCTCAGCCCAGCACTCCCTCTAACGGCTAACGCTTTTGAGCTCGGGTTAAGAGACAAAAAGCGAGGCTATCCCCCACAGCTCCTCTAGTTCTGGTGCTGGTTCCTCCAGTTCTGATATTCTGGCATTTTCCCTGGCTCCCGCCTTTGTTTCTGTTCCCATGCCCCCTCTTTCAGGCCCCAAGAGAAAGCTAATGGGGGACTTTTGTGACCTCGCCCAATTTCCAACATTCTGGATTCGGTCTTTCCCCCCACCCTTTCTTCTCTGACGTGAACTCTCTGTTCTCTCCTGGTGTTCATCAGAATTATGAGGTGTCCAGAAAAAAAAAAAAAAAAAAAAAAAAAGGCGGTGGGACTGGAAAAGCTTATCAAAAACAAAGCTTATGCCCCTTTGCCAAAGCATTTTCCAAGACAGCTTCCAGGAACTGAAAAGTGGGGTTAAATTTTGCATCGATTGCATTATAAGCAAGAATAAGTGGCTAATAACCTATGAAATCTTACGGAGAACAGGCAAATCCAAAACTAAAAGATGGTCCCTTCCAAGCCAGCCCATTCTGCGACCCCCTCCCCCGCTCTGCCGCAGGAACTCCCGACTCCTGCGCGCCGCGGGTTTCGCTGCAGCGGCACTACCCACGCATACTCAACTAAGAGACAAGAGCACGCCAGCCATGCCACGAGGTGTGTTTTATTTTCATTAATCATACAAATAATTTTCTATAATATTCCAGGGCAAACCGGAGAAATTTGGCAGTCCGATTGGAAGGTCCCCTTCAGAGACCCGCGGGCCGGTGGCGACGGCACGGAGTGCCCGGGTTCACAGTGCAGCTTGTCGCTCGTGTACATCTTGCAGGTGGCTCTTCCTCCACATCACGGCTAGGGTCTCCAAGATGATGCGGTGGAGAATCCTCCAGGTTCGCGGGAAATCTCACTTTGCTTGCTTCTCCTGCTCAATGGCTGTGGAGAGCAAGAAATGGACACTGGGGGATGGGGATCCCTGGCACCCCCCCCCAAACGGGGCGCTTGCAAACCTGGTTTGGGAAAGGCACCCACGAGGCTAGGGATTAAGAAAGAGGAGTGGGGCTGGGAAGAGAGAGGCGCTTTGTGCAACAGAAACAGGGGCTGGGGCCGCCCGATGGGAAGCAACTGCCGGATGGGGTGTGGGGCTGGGTTAACGGGAAGGGCGGGGTGGGGACTGGGCTGGGAGCCCGCGGACCCGGAGGCGGGGGCGGACTCACTCTCTTTGGTCGGCAGGGTGTTCTTCTCCTGCGTCTCAGTCTTCTTCAGCTTGGCCTTATCGAAGCTGTTGATTTCCCCCAAGTCGGGCTTGTCTGCCATTTTCTTAAAACAATCCTAGCGGGCAAATCAAGGCGGTTGGCCGGAAGCCAGCGGCCCCCTCTGCCCTCCCCGCCTCCGCTCCACGACGTGGCACTCGGGCTGGGGCGTTCCCGACACTCCGGAGGCCGAGGATCTGGGCGCGTCCCGCACCCGGCTCCGCAGCCCCAGGGTGTGGCCCGCCCGCCCTGGCGTCCCGTCGGGGAAAGGCGCCCGACGAGGCCGCCGCGCACCCTCCAGGAAAACCCGCTCTGACCCCACCCGGACTGGGCCTCCGCCCCAGGGCGCCGCTCACCGAGAAGTTCCGCTTCCAGACCGCGGCCCTGGGGCTCCCACTCGCGTTGCTGCAGCAAAAGACAAAAGAGCGGCGCCCGCCCCTCGCCTTATATAGGCCGCGCCCGCCACGCCCCTCCTCTCGCCCGCCGCAGCGGGGGCGGGGCCGGCGGCCGGGGGCGGGGCCAGCGCGGGTCGCTCACTTCCCCACTGCGCCCTCAGCTCCGCAGCCCGCTGGGCAGGACCCGGCTCTTTCCCCGCGCGCGGTCCCTTCATCCAGTTCCCCCAGCTCCGTGGACCCCAGAGTGTTGGCAGCAGGCGCCGCCAGGGTGGGTGCCACGCCCTCAGTTTTCTAGGGGGCTGCACTCCCCCATCTCCGGAAATCCGCTGCTCACCCGCAGCAGGGGCGTGGGAGGTCGGCGGGGCCAGGGTGTACGGTTGGGTATGGGTGTGAGTGTACTAAGTGTGCAGTGTATCATTGTTGAGTATGGATGTGCAGACGTGCTCGCGCGCTTTACAGCAGTCCCAGCTTGCAGGAGGCACCCACCCCTGTGCAGTCCCCACGTGTTTTGCCTTTAGCTTCCCGGAAATCCTCCACCCCCTTTCCCACTCCTCCTGGAGGTGAACGCCTGCGGGGCTCACACTTAAAGAATCCGAGCCAGGGGTCCTAGAGATGAAAGACAGGGAAGTACAGATAGATTTCCACTGCTCTTTGCTACTATTGGGGGCCCGTTTCCGTTTTCGAGCTGTGGAGTTCCTGCAGGACCCATCGCTGGTGCTCCCTTAGGACGCGTGTTACAAGCATTGTCTGGCAGCCCCCAGGGGCTTGCTGTGTTTTTTTTCTCACAGGGCTCCTAGGGACGTAGTGTCCCAAGGTTCGGTTTTTCTCCTTGAGTTAACCTTGAATATGCCCCTATAAAGGTTCTTGCTTTCCTTTTCAATCCATTATAGGAGTATACGGCAACTCTTCAAGTCTTTCTTAGAAAAGTTGTATCTTCATTCTGTTCAACATCTTTAGTTCCATAAATGAACAACCCAGGGGGTGAAGCTGGTCATTTTATTCGCTCTGAACTTTCCAAATGTCCAGGAGCATTACTAAGCCCTTTTATTTTCATTTTCTTTTTTGAGGGGGTTGCAATGGGTCTTTGTTGCTGCCAGGTCTTTCTGTAGTGGCGGTGAGCAGGGGCTTCTCTGAGGCTTCTTGTTGAGGCTTCTCTTGTTGTGCAGCCGTCTCTAGGGCACACGGGCTTCAGTAGTTGTGGCACATGGGCTTAGTTGCTCCGTGGCATGTGGAATCTTCCTGGACCAGGGATCGAACCTGTGTCCCCTGCAGCGGCAGGCACATTCTTATCCACTGTGCCACCAGGGAAGACCAGCCAAGCACTTTTAAATTGGCATTTTGTGGAAACATCCTAAGTTCTGTCCCAGCCCTTCCTGATTTTGCTGGCTTTTTTTCCCCCCACATTCCCTCAGTGCATTTGGCACAGAAGGAAATAAATTTGGGCTTATGAATTTGATATACCAAACTTCCTGTGTGCCTTTGGGCAAGTGTTTTCTTATACATCTTCATTTATAAGAGTTTTGGCATAAAACTTAAGTGAGATAAAGAACAGGCATCAAGTGGAAGCTTAACATGGCAGCCCCATGAGAGTGGCACACACACTTCATTTGTGTATCAGTCAACTGTTGCCACAGTATGCCGTGTAACAGACTATCACAAAAGTCAGTGGCTAAAACAATAATCACTTGTTCTCGCTCACTCCTCTGGAGGTAGGAGCTGCTGTGTTGGGCTCAGCTGGGCCTGATTTCACCCTGTTCGCGGGACCTAGGTCTGCTTCTCAGGTGTCTCGTGCTCTGGCCCAGGATCTAGCTGGAGCTTGTTCTCAAGGTGATGAGAAAACAGCAAAAGGGCTGTTGCGTAAGAGAGTGCAGAATTGTTGAAGTGTGTATTAAAGCATACCATGTCACCTCGTGTCTGTTAACATCCCGTAGGCCAAACCAACCATCAGTGGAATGGAGATGTGTAGTCCATTCATGGTGGGAGAGGGAGGGGAATGAACATTTCTTAAATAAACATCCAACTTCACAGGGTAGGCAAACAACCATAACAAACAATTCCCAAAGGGCCTTAATGCAGTAAAAGTTTATTCCCCATTCACACAGCAACATTTTATGCTCTTTCTGTTCAGATCGTGTTCCTCCTTGTAGTGACTCATGTACTCAGGCTTCTTCTCTCTCATTCCAGGCTCCTCCCCTAGGTCCTGGATGTTTATTCCATCCAGGCAGTGGATGGGAAAAGGGAAAAGAGAGGACTGCACTGGAGTTTTTAGGGATCAGGCTTGGAAGTGCTGCTTAGTCATGTCCAACTCTTTGCGACCACTGTGGACTAGCCCTCCAGGCTCCTCTGACCATGGGATTTTCCAGGCAAGAATACTGGGATGAGTTACCATTTCCTTTGCCAGGGGATCTTCCCGACCCAGGGATCAAACCCACATCTCCTGTGATTCCTGCATTAGCAGATGGTTTCTTTACCACTGAGCCACCAGTGAAGCGTATTCCAGGCTTGGAAGTAGTTTCCATCAGTTCTGCCCTCATCTCTTTGGCCAGGACTCAGTCACATGATGTCACCTAAATGCAAGGGAGGCTGGGAAATGTAGTCAAGCTATGTGCCCAGGAGTAAAAGACTTGGGAGCAGACTCTGCCATATATGATGGATTTGCCAAACTTCAGCATGAAAATATCCAGACATCCAGAGATGTCAACTCTTTGGAGGGTCTTGGTGGCACTGATTCCTTTTCAGATGCGATGCCAAGTGTTATTTAGGTATTACCTTCCTGGGCCCCACCTTTGGCCTGTGAAGGTGTCCTAATTTGGTCCCATGGTGAAGTACAATTCCAACTTCCTTTTATTTGGGAAACAAAGGAATCTATTTCTTCTAGTTACAGTTGTGGAGATGCATGTTTCAAACATGGCAGGATTTCCAAACTAAGGATCTCTGAGTAAACTTGCAGACATTCTTTTTTGTTTTGTTTTGTGTGCTGGGTAGCATGTGGGATCTTAGTTTCTTGACCAGGGGTTGAACCTGCATCCCCTGCAGCAGAAGCACAGAATCTTAATCATTGGACCTCCAGGGAAGGCCCCACATTCTTTATTTTCACTTATTCAGTTCTGTGGCTCATCTCTAAGAAAGCAGTGAGCCTCTTAGGCATTTGTTTCTTAAGAACAAAGGTCAAACCTTTGTTTGTTTAATTCAGCCCTATTGGCGGTGGTTTTAAACATCTGCATGTTTTTTTTGACACTTGTCCCTCCAATTCCTGAGTATAGACTATCCTTGGTGACTTTATTCTAGAGAATAAGATTCCAGAAATTATGCTTTTCCACTTAGGAGCCACACAGCTCTGCCTGACTCTCAGGGTGCCTCCACACTCTGAGAAAACTAAGCACCTTTAAGGGTAGGTCACTTGCAGGCTTTCTAGCCACAAGCCACAGCTGAGGTCTGAGCCAGCATCCACCACCAAGCACGCAAGTCCATGAGGTAATGCAGAGAGGAGCACACAAGCTGTCTCAGGTCCCATTGCAAGTTCATGAGTAAAATACATGTTGCAGTTTTTATAAGTCACTAAAGTCTTGGGAATTTTTGTTCTGTGGCACCACAATTCATTTCCCCATGAGATAGAAAAAAGAGTTCCTTGGACTGCAAGGACATCAAACCAGTTAATCCTACAGGAAATCAATCATGAATATTTATTGGAAGGACTGATGCTGAAGCTGAAGCTCCAATACTTTGGCCACCTGAGGCAAAGAGCTGACTCATTAAAAAAGACCCTGATGCTGGGAAAGATTGAAGGCAGGAGGAGAAGGGGATGACAGAGGATGGGATGGTTGGATGTCATCACCAACTTGATGGACATGAGTTTGAGCAAGCTCCAGGAGATGGTGAAGGACAGAGAAGCCTGGGGTGCTACAGTCCATAGGGTTGCGAAGAGTGTCACAACTGAGTGACTGAACAATAACAGCGACAGAAAAATCATAACTTAGGGACGCCAGGGTCTTTGGTCTTATTGGGGGATTTTGCCTTAAATATCTTCCATGATACTTACACACATACTTTTCAACAAGGGTTTATCAGTGTCCATGGGGTTCTGGCAATGTTCTGGGTGTGGAAGGTAGAAAGATGACGAGACTCTTACTAATGTCTAGTGTAGAAACTGAATAACTCTGAATCAGTCAACAAGCTGTGGCACGTGCCCTGTGTTTCCTTATGTCTTGGGGCTTCATTTGTCTGACAACATATCAGCCTGCTGCTTGGAGCAGATTTTATTCTGTTCATAGATGGTATAGAGAAAGCAGAACCACTCAGCTCCAATTGTATTTCTATTGAGAAGGAAGAGCTGGAAATTGAAGCACTGATAAGAAGGACAGAAGGGAGTCTTTTCTTCTTTTTATGAGATCTTAGTCCCCTGACTAAGGGATCGAACCCAGGCCCTGCTGCAATGGAAGTGCAGAGGCTTAACACTGGACCCCCAGGGAAGTCCCCCAAAGGGAGTCTTGATGACTGTCAATTTGTTGGGGGGCTGGGAGAAGCCTTTGGAGATTTACCGGGGGACTCCAGCCCTCAGACCTGGCCATTGTGACTTCATTTTTAGGGACTTGAATGGAAATGTAGATAGAATGCTGACTATATTATTAATAGGGAGGATAAAACACTGTAAACACCAAAGCAAGCAGGAGAAATGGATGAAATATGATGACATTGGGCCCACAGGACAGACACAGAGCCTTCTCAGCCTGACCATTAACCCTGCAAGGACAGGGCGACATGAGTAACAGGATTAACTCTCAAGTGGCAAGGAGATTTGTGGCAGTGTGAACAGGAAGAAAGAATTCAGTCCAGGTTTCCTTGAATATAAGGAAGACATCTGCACCTCCTTTGTTCACTCCTGGCTGAAATGCTCACGTGAGATGTTCCTCCTGGTCTAGGTGTTCACATTGTGCCCTTTCTCTTTTCATGAAGAAAGCTGCTTGAGTGTCCTTGCCTCAGAGAATTCTCCTTGACCATTCCTATCATTCCCTAAATTTAACCTTGTTTCATTTTTCTTCTTAAAATCTGATAAAAGTTTATATTCAGGTATGGGGAAGTCATTCTGGCTTACACATGCGTTAAGTTGAATTTTATGCTAATTCCAGTAGCCTATTTGTGGCCTATCAAACATACATTGTGTGTGTGTTAGTTGCTCAGTCATGTCTGAGTCTATGCAACCTCAGGGACTATATTCCGCCAGGGTCCTCTGCCCCTGGAATTCTCCAGGCAATGATACTGGAGTGGGTTGCCATTCCCTTTTCCATCAAACATACATTCTACATCTTTTTAAAAAATATTTTAATTTATTTATTCATTTGACTGCGCTGGGTCTTAGTTGCTGCACACAGGATCTTTGGTTGCCACCTTCGGGATCTAGTGCCCTGACCAGGGATCAAACCCAGGCCCCCTGTGTTGGGAGTGCGGAGTCTTAGCTACTGGACCACCAGGGAAGTCCCTACATCTGTTTTAATCATTGAAGAAAAGGGTGCATTGATGGGAAATAAAGAATGCCCGTATTAAAAATACAGATGAAATATTTTCCTTCCCAGGATACCAGTGTTGGTACTTCTTCAATGAAAAGATTCCCTTCCCAGGTGTCAAGGCCATACTGACTTACTGTGCATGTGCTGATTTTTTGTTTGTTTAAATCTTGAAGGAATGTATACCTGACTTGTTTAGTGGTCTTTGTTGTGACAAGAAATAAAACTGTGCTGAAAACCATGCTTCTCTGGAGTAGTTCCTTGGAGTTATCTGAGAGGCTGTCTTCTGGGTTATAGTCCACAGTTTGGCTCAATAAAACTCTTTTCTATTCCTATTACAGGTTGTTTATTGATTATTTCGTCAACTAATCTATCTCTGCTGCTGCTGCTGCTAAGTCGCTTCAGTTGTGTCCGACTCTGTGCGACCCCATGGACTGCAGCCTACCAGGCTCCCCCGTCCCTGGGATTCTCCAGGCAAGAACACTGGAGTGGGTTGCCATTTCCTTCTCCAATGCATGAAAGTGAAAGGTGAAAGTGAAGTCGCTCAGTCGTGTTCGACTCTTCACGACCCCATGGACTGCAGCCTACCAGGCTCCTCCGTCCATGGGATTTTCTGGGCAAGAGTACCGGAGTGGGGTGCCATTGCCTTCTCCGAATCTCTCTCTACCAAACATATATTCATCTCTTTGTTTTTGTCTGTCTCCCACACTAGGAAATGGGAGACCTCATGTGTCTCATTTACCACCAGCACCAAATACAATGCCTGATATATAGTAAGTGCTCAATCAATATTCCTGGAATACATGCATAAAATTCTTAACCAAAATGCAATAAGCTAATTTGGGGATAGTGATGAATGTCTCCCTGTCACTGGAGACATTCAATGAGAAGTGGATAGCCAGGGGTGTGAACTGTGATAGGGACGATTCAGACCCTGGGCTCGAGTAGGTTCACTCAGGTACAATGAGTACAACTGCTTCTCCCTAGGTGACCGCCCTGGTCCCTTTCAAGCTGTTTTTCCAGTTGTGAAACAAACTTCCTTTTGGCTGTCAGTTCTGGCAGCCTGAAAATAGCTGTGTGACTCTCACACCATGGAGGTTGAGGAAGCAAAGAAATCAACAAGTTGTGTTTGTGTTTTCCATACCATCAAAACACTGTTTATCTTTGTAGCTCATGGAGTTTAAGGACTCCCCAAGATAAAACTGTGAAGAAAGCAAAGTGGGCCTTTGAGGTTCAGCCTCAGTAATGATTGTCCTGTTCTGGAGACATGTGAATGAACCCCTAAATCAAGCTTGGCAGTTGCTGAGATCACCCACGTGGCTAACAGTCACAGTGTGGGTGAGGATGTTATTGTTTCAGTTTTCACCTCTGCTGTTAGAATAGCAATAATAAAACCAATCTTTTTGAGCTGTTGTCATATTCCAGGCCCTGTGAAAAAAATTTCATGTATTGGGTCACTAAAACCTAAGCAAAGCAGTGTGAAATGGCATTATTTTGATCCACTCTGCTTTACAGGGTCGGCTCTGAGGCTTGGTCAAGGTCATACAACCAGTAACTGGCATGGCTAGAGCTTGAATCCAGTTCTACCTGATTGTAAACCCTGAGCTTTTAACCATGACACCACCCTTGCCTGGACTTGGCAGCAGGGTTTGCAAACTGGATCCATATGGATTATATATTTTATTTGGTCACATTAAAGTTAACAAAAAACTTCAGCAGGTACTCAAATATTGGAAGATTTCCAAGTTGAAGATCCAGCAACTCTGGATCTATATTTTTTTCTCACATAGCACCATGATTAGCAGCCTCCCCTTGAAATGGGGTATGTCTGCTTCCCTTTACTGGTTTCTCTACCACCCCGTAATGTCTTTGCAGCATGGAGACCAGTGTTAGTTGCCATTTATTATATATGTATGGGTGTTTTACTTATAGTAGATAAATATTTCTTGTCCCCAGATCTCTATTTGTGGACATTTGCCTTCAAGATAGCCCCTAATGGTCCTACTTCTTGTTCCCACTCTTGTGTCATCCCCTCCTCTATTGTACCAGGATTTGTCTGTGTGACCAATAACATATGGTAGAGAAGATAATATGTCACTTCTTTCTCTTTTTAAAAAATTGTTATTTTTTGGCTGTGCCTCCCAGTGTGCCAGATCTTAGTTCCCTGACCAGGGATCGAATCTGTACCTCCTGCAGTGGTAGCACAGAGTCTTAACCACTGAACTTCCAGGAAAGTCCCATATGCCATTTCTGAGATTATGTTATAAAAGATGAACTTCTAATTTGATGCCTGGCTTTCTTGCTCTTTCTTTTCTATCTCTCCTTCTTGGGAAAGCCAGCTGCCATGTTGGGAACAGTCCTATGGAGATGCCCATGTGGTGAGGAGCTCAAGTCTCATCAACAGTCAGTGATTCGCTAAGGCTTGTCAACTAGTCAGCTTGGGAGTCGATTCCCTGGCAGCTTTTGAGCCTTCAGAAGGCTGCAGCTTTGACCGATAATCCAACTGCAACGTCCTGGGAGATCCTGAGTGAGAACCACCCAACTAAACCATTCCTAGAAACCATTAGATGATAAATGTTGTTGTATGTTGCTATGATTTGGAGCAATTTGTTACTGGGCAACAGAAAAACTAATTCACTCTCAAAAGTGGTGAGAGCACATAGATCAAGAGTGTCATGTGGTTAAAAAAATTAAAATTAAGAAAGAGCACATGTATCTGTAGAAGTAAAGGATATTTATATTGTTATGAAACCTACTGTAGTAAGAACTGTGACTGATATATGGGTAAGAGGAGTGATGGCAATCTTAACCAGGCCTGTCTTACTTCTTCATACTGGCTGCCTGGCTCTTTCTAGATCTTTGAGTCTCCAAGCTTGCTGTAGGGCAGTTGTTTCAAACTAGTTTTGACCTTGATGATCACCCTCCCATCTCCCAAGAAGTACATTAAGTACATTTCACATGGTGACCCAGGACTCACAAGAGCACACAGATGAAATAAAAGTTTCACCAGAACAATACTTCTACTATGAGTGCCCTCTTTCTCTGACTCTTTTTCATTTTAAAAAACTTTTACTTTGGAATAATTATAGACTCATAGAAAGTTGCAAAAACAGTACACTGAAGTCTTCTGTGTACTTGATGGTAACATCTTATACAACTGCAATGCTGTATCAAACCCAGGACACTGACATGCTTGTGATTTACAGACCTCTTCCAGATTTTACCCTGGTGGCTCAGATGGTAAAGTGTCTGCTTGCAATGAGGGAGACCAGAGTTCTATCCCTGGGTTGGGAAGATCCCCTGGAGAAGTAAATGGCAGCCCACTCCAGTACTCTTGCCTGGTAAATCCCATGCACAGAGGAGCCTGATAGGCTACATTCCATGGGGTCACAAAGAGTTGGAAACGACTGAGTGACTTCACTTTCACTTTCGAGATTTTACCAAAAATTAAATGCACTCTGCTGTGTGTAGGTCTATGCAATTTTGTCACATGCATAGATTTGCACAACCACCCCAATCCAGATACAGACATATTCCATCATCACAAAGGGAATTTCTGGTGCTACTTTTACTTGCTCCTTGGAAGGAAAGTTATGACAAACCTAGACAGCAGTTAAAAAGCAGACGTTACTATGCCGACAAGGGTCTGTATAATCAAATCTATGGTTTTTCTGATAGTCGTGTGCCGATGTGAGAGCTGGATGGTAAAAAAGGCTGAACGCCGAAGAACTGATGCTTTTGAATTGTCCTACTGGAGAAAACTCTTGAGAGTCCCTTGAACTGCAAGGAGATCAAATCGGTCAATCCTAGAGGAAATCAACCTGAATATTAATTAGAAAGACTGTATATTGTCAAGCTGCTTATTTAACTTATATGCAGAGTACATCATGAGAAACGCTGGGCTGGATGAAGCACAAGCTGGAACCAAGATTGCTGGGAGAAATATCAATAACCTCATATATGCAGATGACACCACCCTTATGGCAGAAAGTGAAGAAGAACTGAAGAGCCTCTTGATGAAGGTGAAAGAGGAGAGTGAAACAGTTGGCTTAAAGCTCAGCATTCAGAAAACTAAGATCATGGCATCTGGTCCCATCACTTCATGGCAAATAGATGGGGAAACAGTGGAAATAGTGACTGACTTTATATTTTTGGGCTCCAAAATCACTGCAGATGGTGACTGCAGTCATGAAATTAAACGATGCTTACTCCTTGGAAGGAAAGTTATGACCAACCTAGACAGCATATTGGAGAAGGCAATGGCACCCCACTCCAGTACTCTTGCCTGGAAAATCCCATGGATGGAGGAGCCTGGTGGACTGCAGTCCATGGGGTCTCAAAGAGTCGGACACGACTGGGCAACTTCACTTTCACTTTTCACTTTCATGCACTGGAGAAGGAAATGGCAACCCACTCCAGTGTTCTTGCCTGGAGAATCCTATGGACTGAGAAGCCTGGTAGGCTGCAGTCCATGGGGTCGCTAAGAGTCGGATGCGACTGAGCGACTTCATTTTTCACTTTTATGCATTGGAGAAGGAAATGGCAACCTACTCCAGTGTTCTTGCCTGGAGAATCCCAGGGACAGGGGAGCCTGGTGGGCTGCCATCCATGGGGTTGCACAGAGTCGGACACGACTGAAGTGACTTAGCAGCAGCAGACAGCATACTAAAAAGCAGAGACGTTACTCTGCCAACAAAGGTCCATCTAGTCAAGGCTATGGTTGTTCCAGTAGTCATGTATGGATGTGAGAGTTGGACTATAAAGAAAGCTGAGTGCCAAAGAATTGATGCTTTTGAACTGTGGTGTTGGAGAAGACTCTTGAGAGTCCCTTGGACTGCAAGGAGATCCAACCAGTCTCTCCTAAAGGAGATCAGTCCTAAGTGTTCATTGGGAAGACTGATGTTGAAGCTGAAACTCCAATACTTTGGCCATCTGATGCGAAGAGCTGACTCATTTGAAAAGACCCTGATGCTGGGAAAGATTGAAGGCAGGAGGAGAAGGGGACAACAGAGGATGAGATGGTTGGATGGCATCATCGACTTGATGGACATGAGTTTGGGTAAACTCCAGGAGTTGGTGATGGACAGGGAGGCCTGGCATGCTGCGATTCCTGGGGTCGCAAAGAGTAGGACACGACTGAGCGACTGAACTGAACTGAACTGAAGATTCTACAATATTATATGGATGAATCATATAGTATTTAATTAATACACATTGGTTTACATTTACATTGTTTTCAGTAGTTTGCTACTACAAACTACTACCTTAATGTTTGCAGATCCCAGGCCAGAATATAAATGGAGACTCACATGCCACGTGTTTAAATATTTAATTTATTAAGCAAACTAGCATACTGATAAAGAAAATATATTTTATCCTCCTGCATAAGAAATTCAATTTCATAATATAATTTAGAAAATGGATAATTGAATTTTAAAAATATTATGCAGATTATGGGCATTCTATTCATAAACTGGGGACATTTAAAAGAAGACCACAATTAAGATATACTAATAAAAACATTTCTAATAAATCACTGGAAATTTATTCCACAAGTTTTTCTTCTGTTCTCACTTAAGCATAATTAGTAATTGTGTTGGTATCAAGAGTTTTACATAACTTGTGTTCCAAAGATAGTAATTAATATATTTATATATTATAAATATACAAGTAATATAATTATATATTATATACATATGTATACAAATATATAAGTAATATAATAATTTAATATAAGTAATATAATTATATTCAAAGTATACAAAATTTAAACATACAGGTGATTTTCCTTATTCAAGGAAGTTTTGTACCATAAAGTCGCTGCCAATGCTGAATTGGTGAATATCAAATATCAAATATCCAAGAGATAGTCAGTTTCCTGTAAACATGTGGTCAGAGCATTTTCATCAGCTGATCCATATGTAAGCTTGTTTTATGTGTGTTTCTGTTGAAAGACACCTTATTTAGGATGTACTGTTGATTCATTAACATTGAATGCACACAGCCAACAGCATAAAATGCCTGTACAAAACTTACGTAACAAGTGCATTTTTGTCTGTAAAGCATGTCACAATCTTATTCTCAAGAACACTAGACAGCACTTCATCACTCTAGCTGGGCCATTTTAAACAGTGAAATCACCAACAGAAATGAGAAAAATGAGGTACTAAATAGACTGCAAGAAGAATACTTATTTATAGTATAAAAGCTGAAATAAGAAGGCAGAGTGTTGCCTTGTGTGGCCTCCTCTGGGCAACATGTACCTTGGGAGCTCAAATATTCCAGCATTCTGTGTGTGTCTTAAAGTGACTACAAAATCACTGTGAGGTTGATTTGGGGGTTAAAAATGAACTTTAGCAAGTACATAATTTTCAACTATGGTGTCCATGAATAATGAGGACCAACTTTATTTTAATAAAAAATGTGAATTCAATAGGTAAACAACAACAAAAAGTTCATTCATGTTTTAAATATTTTCTTTTAGAATATTAACATTAGTATTCTAAAGCAAAATACAAATAATTATTAACAAATTTCAAAGTCACGTTAGCATTTTAAAAAATAATATTTTTGTAGGCATAATTGAATTCAATAAAGAATTTCATAAAAATGAAACTATTTGCATTTATGGCATTCAAAGTCAATCTCGCGACCATTAGAAAGAATCTGTATTTTGCTTCATAAGTATTATGTCCGGACCTACACATGCACAAATTAAAGAATAATATCAGCTGTTCATTACTACAAAATATTCCTTAGCTGTCACATGCAGCTGTTGGGAATACTGTGCTAATCTGTGAGCAATGCCTGCAGCTGCAGGAATTCCTGTGCTAATTTTTGGAGGCGCAGACTGGAACAGGAAAAGTAGCAAGATAATGGGCGCGGGATACTCCTGGGAATCATCGTTAAGCAAGAATCTATGAGAGAAAAAGTTTGAGTGACAGAAGTGCTCGGGTAAGTGCCTCTATCATTCCAGTCATCCCTAAACACAATAGCACATCATCTTCGGTGCTGTCAGCAGCACAGCCCACAAAGCTCCCTGGCACTGAGATGCGGTCACCCTTTGCTTCCGGCACTTAGAGCCAAGGAAGCCTGTGCTGGGTCTGTTGGTGCTTGTGTGTGGAGTGTGCGTGTGTGCTAAGTGGCTTTTCAGTCGTGTCCGACTCTTTGAGATGTCACGGACCGTAGCCCCCAAGGCTCCTCTATTCATGGGATTCTCCAGCCAAGAATACTGGAGTGGGTTGCCATGCCTTCCCCCAGGGGATCTTCCCCACCAGGGATCGAACCTGGGTCTCCTACATTGCAGGCGAAATTCTTTACCTTCTGAGCCACCAGGGAAGCCCTGTGTGTGGAGGGACTTCTGCTAAGTGCCCGCACCCCTTGCCTGGGTCTATGGAAAGGACCATCAGAAAGGATGCTGCAAATGATTTAAAGCAAACAAAACCCTCGCAAGCTTCTGTGAAGGATACATTCTCTCGGCTTCTTGGAATCATTGTTGTAGTTGTCACCGATTTTCATTCATTTCTAATTTCTTTTCAATTTGCATAATTACTAGAAAACTGGCCCCTTCTGGATACTCGTTTTTTTTTTTTACCCTCCTACTTACGGAACATGCAAAATTTCTATTTTCTTTTTAGCTGATTTGCTCATTTGAAAATTCATATTCTTTTTCTGTCTCTTTTATGCAGTGTGTTCCTCTTTGGCTTGGAGCCAAATTTAACAGCTTCCTCCCAGTGAAGCCTTACCAAAAGCTAATTACAAGCTTACTGGGAAGGGAGTAACAATTTAGAACAGGCAAGTAGAGAAAAAGGTTTTATTTATTATCTTTGTACCTCCAGAAAGGAAAGCGGCAAATGTGTGCTTTGAGGTTGTTTTTGTTCAGCTGCTAAGCTGTGTTCGACCGTTTGTGACCCCATGAACTACAGCACACCAGGCTTCCCTGTCCTTCAGTATCTCCAGGAGTTGGCTCAAACTCATGTCCATTGAGTCAGTGTTGCCATCCAACCATCTCACCCTCTGACGCCCCCTTCTCCTCCTGCCCTCAATCTTTCCATCAAGGTATTTTCCAATGAGTTGGCTCTTCGCATCAGGTGACCAAAGTATTGGAACTTCAGCTTCAGCATCAGTCCTTCCAACGAATGTTCAGGACTGATTTCCTTTAGGATTGGCTGGTTTGATCTCCTTGAACTCCAAGGGACTATTAGGAGTCTTCTCCAGCAGCACAATTCAAAAGCATCAGTTCTTATGCACTTGGCCTTCTTTAGGATCGAGCTCTTACATCTGTACATGAATTTCAGGTAAAACTCCTCTTTTCTAATAAAGCACCTCAGACAGCACGTGAGGTCAGAAGACCTTGGTCCCAGTGGTGGTACCATTACCTGGGTACCATAACCCTGGGCTCTGGGCCAGTCACTTCATTCTCTGAGCTTCAATTTTCTCATCTAAGAAATGAAGATAGTAATTGAGCTGTCATGAGGATCAGGGAGATCAAGTATGTGAAAGAATATTATAGGTGAGATGTACTATATGAAAGGGAGTGGTTCAACTGCTTTAGTTCATTTTTATCATTTTCCCCACACTAGGCTAATTACTTCTCTGCAGCATTTTCTGAGCTACTTTCAGTATTATTCTATTTGCATCGTTCCATGTGGCCCAATAAATGCTCCCAAGCTGAATATGAATTCTTCACAAGAGGTTTCTGGACATGTTAAAGGGACAGGGTCATTTTGGGCATAGTGATGATGGGTGGAATAAACTGTCAGAGTCCTGAAATTAAGGTCAGATGATATCTGGAATTGATGGGAAAATGTTTAAGGAAGTTATGGGAGAGTTTCAATATAGAAATGGTAGGGGAAACGGGAACGGGAACTCACCCATTGTGTTTGTTTGCTAGGGCTGCCGTAACAGAACACCCGAGGCTGTGTCTTAAACAACAAAAATCCATTTTCTCACAGTGTGCATGCTGGAAGTCCAAAGTCAGGGTGTGACAGGTTTGGCTTCCTCAAAGGCCTCTTTCCTGGCTTGTAGACGGCTGCCTTCTCACTGTACCCTAACAATGGTTGTCCTCTGAGCATGTCCATCCATGATGTCTCTCTGGGTATCCATATTCCTCCTTATAAGGGCACCAGTCAGACTAGATTTGAGCCCTATCCTAATAACCTCATTTTAATTTAATCATCTCTTTTAAGGCCTTATATTCAAGCAGGGTTATATTCTGAGGTGCTGGGGATTAGGACTTCCAGCATAACGAATTTGGGGAGGAGACACATTCAGTCCATAATGCCCATCAACATTTAAATCACATGCTAATACAGCTGCCAGGTTTGGTCCAGGACAGGAACTCTGACTCCTAGCTCTCTGTCAACTGAAGCAAACATACCAATTTTTGTCCACGAAGCATAGGCCAATACATGCTGTGAGTAGTTGAGGAAACCAGGGAGCCCTCACCTGAGAATCTGGGTGTCACTTGCCCTGGCTCATGCTTTCATTTGCTCGTGTATTTATTCAACAAGCATTTCCTAGTGCCCATCAGGTGCTGGGCAACAGACAGGGTGCAGGCATCTTGACCTCTAACCTTGATATGTTCATGGTCTGTAATGGGAAATAGACACATAAATAAATGGATGTGATGACATGTGATGGATATAACAGAACAACTCTACAAGATTCAGTGGTGACATGGGCTGATCCACATGCCTGTGGACATTTGAGCTGAGTCTTAAGGAGGGTGTAATGCCACCAATAATAACTGCTATTTATGCAATCTTTTCTATGTGGCCAACTTGGTGTTTTAAGTTTTAATTATGTTATCTCAATAATAATCATCTCAACCACAGTTACTACTGGGTTGTTGAGTCCTTATGACTACCCTGGGGCAAGTATTATTACCTTCATTTTACTAATGAGGAAACAAAGATCTAGGGAGTTTGTTAGGGACTGAATGTTTATGCCCCCCCAGAATACATATGTTGAAGCCTATAACCTAGAGCATTGATATTAGGAGGTGGGGCTGTTGGGAGGGAATTAGGTTTAGACGAGGCCATGAGGGTGGTGACCTCATGATGGAATTAGTGCTCTAATCTAAGAAAAGGGTAAGCGTGTGCTCAATTGTGTCGTCTCATGGATTGGAGACCCCGTAGACTGTAGCCCTCCTGGCTCCTCTGTTTATGGAATTCTCCAGGCAAGAATACTGGAGAAGGTTGCCATACCCTCCTCCAGGGGATCTTCCTGACCGAGGGATTGAACCTGTTTCTCCTGCATCTCCTGTATTGGCAGGTGGATTTTTTTTTTTTTTTTAACCACTGAGACACCTGGAAAGTCCCCATCTAAGAAAAGAAGGAAACATGAAAACTTCCCCCCTCTCTCTGCATGTGCAGGGAGGAAAGGCCATGTGGGCACCAGTAAGAACGTGGCTGTCTGTAAGCCAGGAAGGGGCTCCCACCAAGAGCTGAAATGGCTGGTCCCTTGATTCTAAACTTCTCAGCCTCCAGAGCTGTGAGAGATAAATGACTTTTATTTAAGCTACCCAGTCTACCATGTTTTGTTATGACAGAGCAAGCTAAGACAGAACCAAAGGAACAAGCCCAGTCTCTCCCGGTCCTAAGTGATAGAGCAGCGATCTGAATCTATGTTGATATAAATCTCAACAGAATTTAGGCAGAGGGGAGCAAGGAAAGAGGCAGTGAGGGATGGAAGAGGCTGTCTAGGTAAGAGATCAAGAGGTGCTGACTCACAGAGTGGGGATGGGGATTAAAAAAAACTGAAGAATCTGAGAGTTGATCACCACAGAAGATATGCAGTGGTGGGTGTGATATGTTAGTGTTGGTCGCTTCAGTTGTGTTTGACTCTGTGCAGACCCCATGGACTGTAGCCCACCAGGCTCCTCTGTCCATGGAATTCTCCAGGCAAAGAGAGGTTTCTAGCTGGTTCAGGTGACTTAGTGACGGTAACAGAAATAACTAAAACTGTGTGTTAGGCTCTGTGCTAAATGTCCCTCCCTGTGTGTCCAAGCCTCACCCATCTTGATTATTTTTTCATAAAATGTATCATACCATGTGAATTACAAATGGGTGTATATGTGTAGATACATAGTTAATAAATAGCCAAGACTATAGCCTAATCAAGAATCAAGGTGACACATTCAAAAAACCCATCACAGGGACCCTGATGGTCCAGTAGTTAGAACTTGGTGCTTTCACAGCTGTGGCCTAGGTTCAGTCTATGGTAGGGGAACTGAGATCTCATAAACCATGCAGCAGTTTCCAAAAAAAAAAAAGACATCATGGAAATTAGGCAATCTGGCCTTAGAGAGCACCTAGTCCATGGGGTCACTAAGAGTCAGACACGACTGAACGACTTCACTTTCACTTTTCACTTTCATGCATTGGAGAAGGAAATGGCAACCCACTCTAGTGTTCTTGGCAGCAGCAGTTCCCTTTACCTGCATGATCAGCTCAGCGAGTGTAGAGGTCCAAGAATGCCCCAGGGCCTCAGGGAGAAATGTAGAAGTTCCCTGAGGGATTGACTGATACGTTTGCAGAGATGAGGGTATCACTACGTCAGGGGTGAACTGACCCCATAAAGAGGGCCCCAGGGAAGGTTGCCCAAGCCAGAGATGAAAGTAAAGCGGCCTTCAGATTTCAGGTAATGTGCAAGTCAGGAGATCAGCCAGGGAAAAAGGCTCTGGGCTGCACCAGCGGCAGATGCTTCAGGTGAACCTCTGGCTCTTGGACCTGCTTGGGGAGGAGGGAAAAAGAAAGAATGACCCAACGTTGAGCATTTTCCCTGGCAGGTGGGGGTGTGGGGGGTTGAATGAAGTCCTAGAAGATTGCTTGGATCAGGAAGAGACTGAATTACCTTTAATTGGCTCAGCTCCTCAGGCCTCCCAGAGAAATAAAGCAAGCTGCATCCCCCTCTCCTCAAATGTGCTTTGCATCTTCCTCAGACACATAGTGTGTAAACATCTCTCCCGTTTGCTTTGTCTTTCTTGTGGCTTAGCTGGAAAGAATCTGCCTGCAATGCAGGGGACCTAGTTTAGACCCCTGGGTTGGGAAGATCCCCTGGAGAAAGGAGTGGCTACCCACTCCAGTATCCTGGCCTGGAGAATTTCATGGACTGTATAGTCCATGGGGTCGCAAAGAGTCGGACATGCCTGAATGACTTTCACTTTCACTCTCCTGTCCCGATATCTCTGTTTTCTGTGAATAAGGTGTAGCAGTCCTTACTGTCCCAATAGGATGACTCTTCGGATGACTGTATTAATAATGCTTTTTATTTATTTTATTTAAAAATTTATTTCTTTATTTTTCACTGTAATGGGTCTTCATTGCTGTGAAGGCTTTTCTCTAGTTGCAGTGAGAAGGGGCTCTTCTCTAGTGGTTTTGTGTGGGATTCTCCTTGCAGTGGCTTCTTATTGTTGAGCACAGTCTCTATAGCAGGTGAGCTTCAGTAGTTGTGGCTCCTGGGCTCAATAGCTATGTGGTGCACGGGCTTAGCTGTTCTGAAGCACATGGGATCTTCCCAGATCAGGGATCAAACCTGTGTCTCCTGCTTTGGCAGGTGGATTCTTTACCACTGAGCCACTAGGGCTCAGGGCTGTAATGCTTTTTAGAGACAAGTAGTATTGCAAATCGGGTTTCCAGGCAAGTAGACTCTGAGATGGTTTAAGGTGCAGGATGTTTGTCAAGGAGTGCCCTAGGATTACCTCCTGTGGAAGGGGAGGAAGGAAGTGAGACTGGGCAAAGGGAAGAGAGCTAAGATGGCTTCAGTCCCCCTTCGGGGCTCTGGAACTAGGGTTGTCCCAAAAGGGGCTGAGCAGGTGCCCTCTGCTGCTCAGGCAATACTGAAGGGCCTGACCCAAATCTGCAGACAATGCCCCCAGCCAACCCTCCCTTGAACTGGGATCTCGGCTGTGTTTCAAAGTGTCCATCCCAGGAGATTTAGGATAAGAATGGCTTCGGGCTGGAACCTGACTGCTGCCAGCAGCCCCCCTGGGAATTTTGAGCACCTACCGCTACTACACCCCACAACCTTCATGATCCTTGTGCTTCCTCTGTGGGTCTGGCCTGCTCTTTCCTGGGCACTACCTGGATCATCCTCACTGTGTTCTTCTGACCAAGTCCTGGAGGAGCTACTCACAATGACCTAGGTCTGGGATTCCCAAACCCTTCTGTGGGATACTGATACTAGAGATGCTAGCATGATCTTCACAAGCTGGGTGATATGTACACACAGGTTCATACTCTTCCCCCTTCCTTTGTGTGTGTTTCCAATCCTACTCCTGGGCATATACCTAGAGGAAAACATGGTCTGAAAGGATATATGCACCCCAATGTTCATTGCAGCACTGTTTACAATAGCTAAGACATAGAAGCAACCTAGATGTCCATTGATAGAAATGAATAAACAAGATATAGTACATACATACAATGGAATATTACTCAGCTATTAAAAAGAATGAAGTAATGCCCTTTGCAGCAATGTGAACGGACCTAGAGATTGTCATGCTGAATGAAATAAGTCAGATAGAGAAGGAGAAATATTGTATGACAGCTCTTATATGCGGAATCTAAAAAGAAATGATGTAAGTGAACTTATTTGCGAAACAGAAATAGACTCATAGACTTAGAGAATGAACTTATGGTTGCCATGGGGGAAGAACGGGGTGAGGGGAAGAGATAGGGAATTTGGGGTTGACAAGTACACAGTGGGTATTTAAAATGGATAACCAACTAGATCCTGTTCTATAGTACTGGGGACTCTGCTCAATGTTATGTGGTAGCCTGAATGGGAGGGGAGTTTGGGGGAGAATAGATACTTGTATACGTATGGCTGAGTCCCTTTACTGTCCACCCGAATCTACCACAGCATTGTTAATAGGCTATACTCCAGTACAAAATAAAAATGAAAAAAATTATCCACAATAACATTATCATCTTTAATAGCATAAACAATAATTCCTTGTGATGAACAAAAACCCAGCATTCAAATTTCCCCAAAGTCTCTTAAATGCTGTCATTATAATTCATTTGTTTGGATCGGGAATCAAATAATGCCCAATTACTCTAATGGGTTGACAAGTCTCTTGCGTGCCTCCGTGCTCAGTCGCTTCAGCCATGTCAGACTATTTGCGATGCTGTGGACTGTAGCCTGCCAAGCTCCTCCGTCCGTGGGATTCTCTAAGCAAGAATACCGGAGTGGGTTGCCTGTGCTGTCCTCCAGGGGATCTTCCCAACCCAACAGGAACTCGTGTCTTCTGCATTGCAGGCAGATTCCTTACTGCTGAGACATTGGGAAAGCCTGACCAGTCTCTTAAGTCTCTTTAAATCTCTAGTTTCTGCTTCCTCTTTTTTTTTTCCTTGTAATTTATTTGTTGAAGAAAACTGATCATTTGTCCTGTAGAGTTAGTGACCACACTAATTGAATTTTGCTATTTGCATCCCTAGTGATTGTGTTTAACATGCTTCTGTGTTCCTTGTATTTTAAAGAAAAAAAAATTAGTAAGAAAAATAATGATCTAATGTAATTACCCAAATTAAACTATTTTTATTCCTGAAAAAAAAATCTTCATAATGGAAGATATAAACACATATATCTCCTTAAAGAAAATATGAGCTGGTAATGAGAGGAGGAGGTATGGTGAAGCAGGTGAAAGTCTGGATTCTGAAGTGAGAGTATGTGAGTTTGACTCCAGCACCTACCAGAGGCAGCGACTTGGACAAGTGGCTTTACCTCCATATGCAGTATTCTGCTTCCCAGAACAAGGAGGGTGGGTCTTGACAGATGGGGACAGTGTCCATATCCACGTGGTTGTTTTGTGGAAAAAATATCAAATATGAAGCCCAGGATGTATTTTTTTTCAAAGTTGTACATGTGTGTATACAAGGGCCAACTGAAGAAAATAATTGTATGGACACCTCATTTCTGGGAGACTGTAAAACACATTTCTCTCTGTAGATGAACCTCTGATTTTGGACCAAGAGTGTTCATACACACATGGAGAGAAGCTGACCCTCGGACTGGAATTCTGGGCCACAAGGGGGAATAGATTAGAATCTAATCTTTGTTAGATTCAAACTCACAAAGAAGTGAGTTTCCTTCTTAGGAATAAGAAAAATGAATCTCTGAGCCCTTGGGAAGGATGACTTATGGCCTACAGATGAGAGGGGATGTGAGCAGAGATGCTCCCTCACTAAGGCTATCAACAGTCTGTGAAGCCAGGCTGCAGGTTAAAAGACCTTGGGATGCTGGGGGGCAGCCAAACTCTGGCAAGGAATGAAGAAGCAAAAACGAGAAGCCTCCACTCTCCATCATGAAAATAACAGATGCCAGGGCAGTGGCATTCAAAGACTGGTGGGGTCTCAGGGGCTGGCTTGGGGTCATGGCAGAGGCCAGCAGAGAGAAGGTGGCTGAGAATGCTGGTAGCACGATGCATCTCTTGAATCAGAGTCACAAGAATACCCATAGTTTCCTCTGCCCTGCTTCTCTCCCCAGCACTCTTCCCTGCAGAATTATTTATGGTCATGAGAAATGACAGGGAGGCCCTGTTGTGGAGAGCACTGTAGCTGCTGGGAAGAACAAGGCTATTAGATTTTGAAGTGGAGGAACGTTCCCAACTGGACAAGTCATAGAGTGAGCGCTCAAGAAGCATTCAGTCCAAAAAAAAAAAAAAAATCATTAAGGGCTTCCCTGGTGGCTCAGTGGTGAAGAATCCACTTGCCAATGCAAGAGATGCGGGTTCGGTCCTGGTCCAGGAAGATCCCACATGCCATGGAGCAACTAAGCCCGTGCTCCACTACTACTGACCTTGTGCTCTAGAGCCAGGAAGCTACAACTACTGAAGCCCGAGCACCCTAGAGCCTAGACTCTACTACAAGAGAAGCCACCACAACAACAAGACTGCACATTGTAATAAAGAGTAGCCCTAGCTTGATGCAATAAAGGAAAGCCCACGGAGCAAAAATGACCCCGCACAGCAAAAAAAAAAAAAAAAAAAAATTATTAAAACTAAATGAATTATAAAAGTTGTGCTTGGTATAAAAAAAATCAGCAATATACAAGCTGCCTGCAGTGGAAGCTCAGAGTCTTAACCACTGGACTGCCAGGGAAGTAATATAGAAGCACAGAGAATCAAAACGAAAGTCTCTCCGCAGAAGTCATGAGTTTGGTGTGAACATAAAGATCTTCCTCATTTGTTCAAACAGCCATGTAACTTTTCTTTTTAAGGACCGTGTAGATTGTTTTCTATCGTTCTAATGCTCCAGTGAGCCCAGCTTCACTTCTAATGCTTCAGAGTGTGTGTGTGAGTGTGTGTATGTGCATGTGTGTTTGCACATATGTGTCAATATTTCCCTTGGACAGATTCCTGCACTGGAATTTCTAGGTCAAGGGACATCCACATTTTAAATGGTGCTGGACAGCATTACACAAAGCCTGTACATTTCGACTGAGTGCTGCCATGCTTTTGCTTCTGCCAATTTAAGTGGTGAAAAAATGTAATCCTTAGCTGTTTTATTTTGCTTGATTAAAGGAATATTATATTTTATCTTTTAAATTGTGGTAAAATACACTTCACAAAATTTACCATATTAATCATTTTTGAGTGTACATTTCTGTGAAATTAAGTTTATGTTTATTGTTGTGTGACCATCACCACCATCCTTCAGCAGAAGTAATTTGCTTTTATCTGATTAATGAGGGGCTTCTCATTTATCCATTGGCTATTGTATTTTTCTTTTTCTCTCTTTCCTCCCTCCATCTCTCCCTTCCTCTTTCTGTTTCTTTCTTTAGCCTCTTTATGATCTTTGCTGATTTTCTAACCTGGCTTGTCCTTTTTTCTTTCTTCTTTTTTTTAAAGAGATGTGTGCTTGTGCTTGCTCAGTGACCAAGTTGTGTCTGACTCTTTCCAACCCCCATGGACTGTAGCCCACCAGGCTCCTCTGCCCGTGGGATTTCCAAGGCAAGAATACTGGAGTGGGTTGCCATTTCCTTCTCCAGGGGATCTTCTGATCAAGGAATAATACCCGAGTCTCCTGCATTGGCAGGCAGATTCTTTATTACAGAGCCACTAGGGAAGCCCTTAAAAGAGATGAGATTTCCATATTACTGGTATCAACTATTTTTAGTTTTCTACTATTTGCTTGGTTCCTTCTATGTTACATTAGTTCTTAATCTTCACATCTTTACAAGTGTTGTTATTCCCATTTTGTAGATGAAGCAGCTAAAGTTTACTGAGTTTCCATGAGATGACTTGCAAAAGTCCATAAGGGAAACAGGTGGCAGAAATGAGATGGAACTCTAGGTCTCTGGCCTTTTTAGTTTGGGGCCAAAGGGAAGCTGCTTGAGGCAGTAAGACTCTGCTAAGGGTCAGGCAGCAGGGGGAGTTCAAAAGACTTCAGGGGGAGGCTGTGGTGAAGGAGTTGGGAGGACCTAGAAGTGGGTGTTTCTAAGTGTGGAGGAAATAAAGAGACAGGCTCCTCTGTTCCTCTACTGCTCTTACAGCATGAAGGGTCACTGCAGGACCTTAGAATTGAGAGTCTTGTGGCTGCTGAGTAGAAGCCAGAGGGTGTGGTCAGGAGGCCCTTTCTGGTGCTAATTCCAGGAAGTTTCTTGTTGTCCCTCTCCCCCATTCAACTCACCATCTAGTGCGGTGGGGTTTCACTTCCTTGTTATCACTTCACTTTTCTTTATCCTCTGCCAGGGCCTGGCCAGGGGCTCCCATCGTCTCTCCTAACTGGTCTTAACACTTCTATTCTGGGTCCCTCCAATCTCCCCTCCCGCCGTGGCCTGGGGGATCCTTCTAAAGGTCACATTTGTCAGCCTGGATGGGAGGGGGCTTTGGGGGAGAATGAATACATGTGTATGTATGGCTGAGTCCCTTGGCTGATCACCTGAACCTATCAACATTGTTCATCGGCTATACCCCAATACAAAATGTTTTTGATGCTAAAGCGCACATTTAATTGTGCAACTCCTTTGCTTAGGACCTGTGGGTGCTCAGCAGTGCCTTGTGGATGGGGGCCAACTCCGCCCAGCGCACAGGCCCTTCACCTACTGGTGACTCTTATCTCTCTGCTTCCCTATCACTTGCTTCCTTTGGTGAGTCCACCAGGCTAAATTCCATGCACTAGGTAACTCTCACTCGTGCCTCAAGGCCTCACCCTGGAATTCTGTTATCCTACTAACTCCTATTCAAAACATAGGGCTCTGTTGCGATAACGTTCAGCTAGGAGGCCCTCCCTGGAGGGAGGGCCCGCTTATGGGCTGCCTTAGATCTTTGTCACATACACTCCACCACCTTGTAATTTTCTTTTTGTCAGTCTGTCTCTTGATCCTGGCTGCACGTAGCATCGCCAGGGCTGCTATTAAAATACTGGTGCTTGGGGAATTCCCTGGTGATCTGGTGATTAAGACTCTCCACTTTCACTTCTGAGGGTGTGGGTTCAATTCCTGGTCAGGAAACTAAGATCTTGCAAGCTACATGGTGTGGCCAAAAAAAAAAAAAAAACAAACTGATGCTGGGGCCCCAGAAGGTTCTGAGCTAACTAACCCGTGGTGGGGCCTGGGCTTCAGTAGATTTGGAAGTCCCCCAGGTGAGTCTGATATGCATCTGTGGATGAGAACATTATTCCATCGTGGGGCCAAGAGTCCTGTTAGAGTTATCATTCTAAACTCTTCACTTGGCATTGAAATGCTCATGTATTAATATTTAGTAAGTGTGTTGAAGAAATGAATGCAGAGGTTTCTAGAAGGGGTGCAGGAACCACTGGAGACAAAATACAATGCATACCATACATCTGCTGGGTACCAAGTTAAGGGTTTTTGAGAGGTTTTAGAGAACAACTGGGGCTTCCCTGCTGGCTCAGCAATAAAGACCCATGTGCCAATGCAGGAGGCTCAGGTGCAATCCCTGAGTCAAGAAGATCTCCTGGAGAAGGAAATGACAACTCACTTCAGTATGCTTGCCTGGGAAATCGCATGGAAAGAGGAGTCTGGTGGGCTACAGTCCGTGGGGTTGCAAAGAATCAGACATGAACTTAGTGACTGAACAACAACAACAAGAGAACAATCACTCACCCGTCAGGTAAAAATGCACCAATTATTCAGGTCACTTAACAAAGTGCAGTTTTGTTTAGATTCATAATAAAAATGACATTTAGACTGTTGTCACTTGTGTGTGACCCATCCTTCTTTGGAAGCCTTCTCTCTTCCCCAGGCCTCCTTGAAGTCAAATGCTGCACTGTCAAGAGACCCCAGAGTTCACCTCCCAGAGACTGGTATGTAATTTAAATTTTACTGAAAATGTCCTAAATTTTTCATTACTCGTGGACAATAAAACATGATAAAAAAAACTCCCTGACCAATACCCTGACTTTCCTTCTTCCCCAATAGCCTTCTGTGGTTTCCTTGTCTCTAGTCTCTTTGTCTTGCCTCCCATCTCTGAAAAAAAAATTTCTCTCCAATGTCCAGCAATCCAGCATTTGCCTCTGTCTGCATATTCCACTGAGAAAACCAGAGTCAGAAGTTGGCTGAGTGGTGACCACTCAGTTTCTCCAGCACTCTCCCAGGAGGCCTCAGTTCATCCAGATATATCATTAAGCCCCTTCTGTGAAAAATCAGTCACACAGGCACCATCGCTGTGCCAGGTTTCTGGAGACAAAGAACCATTCACCTCATCACTGAGTCACCCATGTGGATGTAGGGAGGGAAGGAATTGGAGAAGAGGAAGAGGAGCAGAGAATGGAAATATGCCAACATTGGGAAAGCTTCTCCCCACACCAGGTCTGACACAAGCCCAGTGAAAACACAAGGGATGGTTTTCAGTGCTGGCCAAAGTGGCTTCAAGCAGAACTGTAGTTATCAACACCCTTTGGGCAAAGACCACCAGAGACACAGCTGAAGTTGAATTAGTTGGATTTCTTGCTTTTTGCAACTAGGAAGAATGCATACTTTGAGGAATGTGTGTGCCATCTCAGAAAGAGGGTGTTGGGAGGGCTTATTAAAGGATTTGACTTTGTTGTTAGGTGATCTTGGGAGAGGTTTAAGGAAGCAGGGCTTTGCTCTGGACTGACTTTTCAGAAAGTCAGTGTAATTCTGAAATTCTATAAGAGTTTGCTAGGGCCCCATAGACTGGGTGGCTTGAACATCAGAAGTTAAAAATTTCTCATGTTCTGAAGGCCAGAAGTCCAAAATCAAGACATTGGTGGATTTAGTTCCTCCTGAGGCCTCTTTCCTTGGCTCAACGATGGTTACCTTCCTGCTATGGACTCACATGGTTGTCCCTCCAAACCCAAGTGCCCCTGGGTGTCCAAATCTATCATGTGTCCAAATTTCCTTTTCTTATAAGGACAGCAGTCAGATTAGATTTGGACACACCGTGTGTGTCTGTGCTCAGCAGTGTCTGACTCTTTGCAACTCCATGGACTATAGCCCACTAGGTTCCTCTGTCCATGGAAATTTACAGGTATGAACGCTGGAGTGAGTTGTCATTCCATACTCCAGAGGATCTTCCCAATTCAGGGATCGAACCTGTGTCTCTTGCATCTCCTTGCACTGGCAGGTGGATCTTTACCACTAGTGCCACCTGGGAAGCCCAGGACATACCATAACAACCTCCTTTAACACAATCACCTCCTAAAGACACTATCTTCAAATACAGTCACCTCCCGAGGTACTGAGGTATGTACTTCAGCATATGAATTTTAGGGGGACCAAAGTTCACCCTCTAATACATTTTGTTTATAAGGTGGGGAAAATGATGGAGACCAGAGGTGGGATTGGTAAAGAAGCATTAGTCACTCATTCATCAGGATAGGTGATGTTTAGTTCTTTTTGTGGTTTGGATAATACTCACATTTTGTCTGTGTTGTACAGTAATTGTGGAGTGGTCTTGTTTTTGTCTTTATCCATCATAGTCACAGTGTGGCCTTGGCAGATGTTGATATTCTGTCAATTATTTTTGCTCAGCAGAAGACCACAATCTGGCTGTGGATATTGTATAGCAACACCAAGTCCTTGTTGATAGAACCAGGTCAGCTCCTGGCTGTGAGCAGATGTTTCTTCCTTTTTGAGATTTGTGTAGTTACTAAGCCAATGCAGCTTTGGGATGATTGCCACCCTTTCCCACTTAGAAATTCCGGTGCCAAACTTGGGTGACCAAGAGTATGGCAAGACTCTAGCCCCCTTCCAGGAATGCATGGAGCCTGAAGACCGAGAAGTGTAGGGAATCAGTCTTCAGCTGCCCACTTCTAAAACACACCCTGATGGTGGAGTGCCATGCTGGAACTTCTGGGAATTCCTTGGGACTCCACTTCACCTGGTATATTTGTTTTCTGTTACTGTGTAACAAAGGATCTCTAACTCAGTGGCTTAACACAGCACACACTTATCTTGCAGTTTCTCTGGGTCAGGAGTTCAAGCATAGCTTAACTGGATCCTCTCACAAGGCAACAGTCAAGGTTTACCCGGGACTGGCTTCTCAACAGAGGCTCTGTTTCTGAGCTCTTGCAGCCTGTTGGCAGAAATCATTCCCCCATGGCTGTAGGATGCATGGCAACTTGTTTTTCAAAGACACCAAGGGAGAGAGACTCTAGCAAGCTTGTTATTCCATGGATATCACATCCCTCTTGCCACATTCCACTCGTTAGAAGCAAGTCACAGGATAGCCTCTTCTGCCCGTTCTACTCGTTAGACAACAAGTCACAGGTTAGAAGCAAGTTAGGACAGGGGATTAAACAAAAGTATGAATACCAGGAGGCAGCTGTTTGGACCATTTTTGGAAACCTGTCATGTAGTAAGTGACTCAGGACTTAGATGATTGCAGGTTGGTATAGCCAGGCTGGGCAAAGGCACAGAGGTGCAATGGAAGCCATGGCAAATCTTCTGTGTATCCTGAAAGCTTTGCTTTTGAGGAAAGATCTGATTTTGGGGAAAGAACAAAACGATATCCAGGGCATTATTTCTTCAGGTGACATCTATGAAGGGACCAAGACTCACAGGTTGGTGTAAGGAAGCCATTGGTAGGAACACAAAAGAAGAATTTAAGAGTAGGTGGACAGAAGGAGGGTTGCTGGGGTATCAGCTGTACTTGAAGGAGAAACAGAAAGGAGCAGGGAAAGACTTAAAATTGGGTCTCTGACAGTGGGATGTAAGTGGTATGGATCAAGAAAAATGTTCAAGTGAGGGAGTTGAACCAGAAACAAAAACTTTCTGCAGAGGCAGAGAGCAGGCTACAGGGATCTTTAGTATCTCCTTCCTGACCATGAAGGGGAAGCAAGGAAGACCTTCAGCCCAGATGCCTTTAGAAGGTAAGTGAGGACCAGGCCATCCCCACCTGCTGGTCACCAGGTCAAAGGTAGTACCCTAGAGTGATGGGGGACAATGTATGTAGGGTAGATGTGATTCTTCTGAACTTTTGAACACAGAATGACTTGTGGAATAAATCCTCTGTAATGATGGGTCTTGGGCTTCCCAGGTGGCACTAGTGGTAAAGAACCCACCTGACAATGCAGGAGACATGAAAAAAAAAAAAAAAAAAGATGTGGGTTCGATCCCTGGGTTGGGAAGATCCCTGGAGGAGGGCATGGCAACCCACTCCAATACTCTTGCCTGCAGACTCCCATGGACAGAAGAGCCTGGTGGCCTACAGTCCATAGAGTCAGACATGACTGAAGCACCTTAGCACGCATTCAGTGATGGGTCTAACAAAGGCAGGAAGTCCCACTAAAAAAGTGTTGGAACCAAACAAATTTATCTATATACCAGATGTTTCAAATTCAGTGTCTGACCATATCCTGGGCCATGAAACAAATCCCAGTAAATTTAAAATATTTTAAATTATACTTAGTTTGTTCTCTGATTATAATGGAGTTAGATTGGAAATCAACAACAACAAAATACCTAGGAGAAACCCATAACTTGGAAATTAAATAACATTCTGCTAAACTATCCATGATCAAAAAACAAAAAAAATCAACAAGGAAATCAGAAAGTATTCCCAACAGTATGGTAATGAAAATAAAGCTTTTCAAAATCTGTGGAATGCAGCTAAAGTAGTGCTTCAAGGGAAATTGATAGCTGTAAATAATTATATTAGAAAAGGAGAAAGTTTAAAAGTCAATGATCTGGACTTCCTCGTGGTCCAGTGGCCAGGACTCTCCATACTCCCAATGCAGGGGACCCAGGTTCCATCCCTGGTCAGGGAGCTAGATCCCACATGCTGCAACTAAGACCCTGAGCAGCCAAATAAATATTTTTTAAAAAGTCAATGGTCTAAGGTTCCACCTTAAGAAGTTATTAACAGAAAAAGAAGAGAAAAGTAAATCCAAAGTAAGTAGAAGGAAGGACATAATAAAGGTAAGAGTAGGGAGAAGGCAATGGCACCCCACTCCAGTACTCTTGCCTGGAAAATCCCATGGACAGAGGAGCCTGGTAGGCTACAGTCCATGGGGTCGCTAAGAGTTGGACACGACTGAGCGACCTCACTTTCACTTTTCACTTTCATGCATTGGAGAAGGAAATGGCAACCCACTCCAGTGTTCTTGCCTGGAGAATCCCAGGGACGGGGGAGCCTGGTGGGCTGCAGTCTATGGGGTCGCACAGAGTCGGACACAACTGAAACGACTTAGCAGCAGCAGCAGAAATCAAAAGAATAGAAAAGAGACTTTTCTTTTCCAAAGAGACTGGGCTTCCCTGGTGGCTCAGATGTAAAGAATCTGCCTGCAGTGCAGGAGACCCAGGCTTGATCCCTGGGTGGGGAAGATATTCTGGAGCAGGGGATGGCCACCCACTCCTGTATGTTTGCTTGGGAAATCCCAAGGACAGAGGAGCCTGGCTGGCTACAGTCCATGGGGTCACAAAGAGTCCCACTGGACAGAATGACTAACACTTTCACTCTCACTCAGAAAAGAGACAAGAGAAAATTAACAAGCTCAATCATGTTTTCTGACACATTATTCCCCTCCCCCTTCCTTCTAGTCACAGCACATTGGATGAGAATTCATTTGGAGTGGGGGAAAGAGTATGAAATAATAGTTAATTCCTTCCTTTGGAGTTCTTGATGCTTGTACCTCACAACCAGAGAGAACTTTTTTGCCAGTAGGTGGCGGCACTGTCACCTTGAAAATCGGGACAGGCTGTCTTCTGGGTCGGCTTGGGGACCAAAAATAGCCTGGGGCTGAAAGGAAGGCATCATTTCAAGATGAAGTGAAGTCGCTCAGTCGTGTCCGACTCTTTGCAACAGCATGGACTGCAGCCTACCAGGCTCCTCTGTTCATGGGAGTTTCCAGGCAATAGTACTGGAGTGGATTGCCATTTCTTTCTCCAGGGGATCTTCCCACCCCAGGGATCGAACCCAGGTCTCCCACATTGTAGACAGACGGTTTATCGTCTGAGCCATCACTTCAGTTCAGTCGCTCAGTCGTCTCCGACTCTTTGTCTGAGCCATGCTGCTGCTACTGCTGCTAGGTCGCTTCAGTCGTGTCCGACTCTGTGCGACCCCAGAGAGACAGCAGCCCACCCGTCCCTGGGATTCTCCAGGCAAGAACACTGGAGTGGGTTGCCATTTCCTTCTGCAATGCATGAAAGTGAAAAGTGAAAGTGAAGTCGGGCAGTCGTGTCAGACTCTTAGCGACCCCATGGACTGCAGCCTACTAGGCTCCTCCGTCCATGGGATTTTCCAGGCAGGAGTACTGGAGTGGGGTGCCATTGCCCTCTCCATGTCTGAGCCATAGGAGAAGTCAATTCTAGAAAGCAAATCCTCACTTTTAGAACAGGGAAGTTAGAGATTATACACGCACAAACACACATGAAACAATTCCTAAGCCGAAATCCCCGTGGAGTCAAAGTTTGAAACATTTGTCCATTAAAAGTTGGGTTTTCTGGGGGACTCCCCTGGCGGTCCAGTGGTTAGGACTCCAGGCTTCTAATGCAGGGTGTTTGGGTTACATTCCTGGCTGAGGAACTAAGACAAAGCTTGCCACAAGGGTGAGGCTACCCCCAAAACAAAACAAAAGAACCCCAAAACAACCCCCCTCCCCCGCTTAATTGTAGGTGGGAACCTGAGGCTAAGAAATCTCCTCCCATTGTGTGCAAATCAGGGCCACCCTCTCCTCGACCTCCATTCTAAATTTCCATCAGATTTCCCAAACGCACGTAATGGTCCGGGACTTAAAACAATTAAGATCCCCTGCCTATGAATGCGCTATTAAACACCACTAAGAAGTTAGTGGCTCAGACAGTGAAGCGTCTATCTGCAATGCAGGAGACCTGGGTTCGATCCCTGGGTTGGGAAGATCCCTTGGAAAAGGAAATGGTAGCCCACTCCAGTATTCTTGCCTAGAAAATCCCATGGATCCCGGAGGCTGGTAGGCTACCCTCCATGGGGTCGCAAAGAGTCGGACACGACTGAGTGACTTCACTTTCACTTTTACAAGAAGTTAATCAAGCAGGAGTCTGGGCTGTCACGGGAGGTGGAGTACCCTCAGGCCTTGGGTGGGAGGTGGGAGAGGCCAGTTGCTTTTATAATTTTTTTTTTTTCCTCCAGGGCCCCTGCTGTGAAAAGCCCCTTGGGGAGTTTGGAGTGGAAAATGTGCAGACCTACTGTGTGCATCTTGCTAAGTCGCTTTAGTCGCCTCTGACTCTTTGTGACCTCATGGACTGTGGCCTGAAAGGCTCCTTTGTCCATAGGATTCTCCAGGAGTGGGTTGCTATGCCCTCCTCCAGGGGTTCTTTCCAAACCAGGGATTGAACCTTTGTCTCTGGTGTCTCCTCCTTTACCACTAACGTCACCTGGGAAGCTCTACGGAGGTGCTTTTCCTAAATGTCCTCATTTAATCTTTGCAGTAATCCTTTTTATTACCCCTCCAAATCCCTTAAGAAGGCACTTAATGGAGTGCTTGCTGGCTTTCGTGGTTCCGGGTTTTAAGTGAATGCACACACTGATTATTCCCCTCTTTTACACACACACAAGACTTCGGTGCGATTCCCTTCGTTTAAATGAACTTGCCTTTAAAAACAGCCTTTCATTTATTTCTTTGGTCTATTTCTTTCCAACAAGAGTCACCCTCAGGATTGGCAGCAGGAACGTAGACAGGACAAGAGGCAGTACGATTTACGTTCGAATTTAGAAGACAGTCATGGAATCTTACTTTTCCCTTCTGTCCGGCTCACAAGGTGTCGGGCGGCCAGGGCTGGGTTTGGGCGGGAGATGACGGGCCAGAGCTCCCGAGACCGACTCCGCGCAGGGCTGGTGGGCGGCAGAGCGGTTGAGTGGGGTCGGGATTTAGCCCCTCCTGGCAGCCACCCGGCTAGCCCCAGCCCCGCCCGGAGGCGGCCGCGCCAACCGTGAAGGGAGCCGGCGAGAGGCTCCCCGGATCCCTAGTGCGCCACGGCCGGCGCTCGGCGAGTCCGCAGCCTCTAGGTCGCCGACTAGTTGGGCTGGGCAGCCACTGGTGAGTCCTTCCTTGCCTCTGCGTCCCGGGCCTCGGAGTCGCCGAGAGGAGGATGAATCCCTGGAGCTGGTTCCTGCTGCTAACCCTCTGCCTCCGGCCCGTGAGCTCAGCCCCTTCGCGCGGCGCGCCCGCCTCTGCCAACTGCGAGCTCCAACCCCCAAACAAGGCGCTCAGTAGGCGCGGACGCTGCAGCCTCCTGGCACCTCCCGGGGGGTGGGGTGGTTACCTCCCATCCTTGCCAAACTCCGCGCTCTCGGACCCCGATCCGACTCGGCAGGCCAGGCTCCCACCTGCCTTGGCGGTGCCTCCTAGCTCGCACTTCTCGCCGCGACCCCCGGTTCCCCTTTCCGGCGGGGCGCAGCCCTCTGGACACATGAGACTCTGTCCCCCAGCCCCGCCGTTTGTCAACCGAAGGGAGTCTCGGGCCAGAACTCCTGAGTCTCGCCAGCCTGCTTCGCTGGAGACTGGGGCTCGAACCCGCGAAGACCCGATGGGCCCGGAACTTGGGCTCATTTACTTTGAAGTTTGATCTGCCCGCTCTTACCTAGAGTTTCATTTCTGCTCTTACAGAAATGGTAACAAGCCCGCAGCAATAGCTTGATTTAACCTTTGTCTATTCAGTGCCTGAGTGAGGAGGAGTTTGGAGGCTTCTCTTATAGCTCAGTTGGTAAAGAATCCGCCAGCAATGCTGGAGACTCCGGTTCGATTTCTGGGTCAGGAAGATCCCCTGGAGTAAGGGAAAGGGTGTTCTGGCCTGGAGAATTCTATGGACAGTCCATGGGGTTGCAAGGAGTCAAACACCACTGAACGACTTTCACTTTAACTTAGGAGGGATTTGGGAGAACTGGAGTCATCCCCCTGATTTACTGATATAGGAACCTGAGGCTCACAGAGGGAGAGCTTTCCAGGAGAGACCGGGTCTGACACGCACTGTGCGCCTCCTTAGAACTTGGCATCAGCGTTTTGCGGTGAGCGGAAGCTAGGTGAGAGAGGCCGAGTCACCTGCTCGCGGAAACCCCGTAGGTCTGGCGTCTCCGGCGCTGGACCTCTTTCGAGGAGAGCGTTCCCTTTTCATGATCAGTTTTCTTACTCTCGAAATTTTCTGCCTATCTAAAGTCCCTCTCTTATGAGCGGTGTGGAAGTTGAATTTTGCCAGTTTGCATCAGTGGTTTCAGTCTCTGTGAAGCCCTGGAGTGGTGGGTAGTCGTAGACCTTGCGCCCTCGGAAGCCCTCCTTCTGTGATTCCTGCGCAGCATCAGAGGTCGCGTGATTTTATTCATTGTCCTAACCACAGCGAGGGAGAGGGTGACCTCACTGAGCCATTCCTGGCGAACGGGTTGCCCAGGAAGCCACACTGTGTTCCTTATAACGCCCTGGGCTAGGGACGTTGGGAGGCTGTCCATCTAGTGGAGATCAGTCAGTCAGTGGCAAGGCTGTTTGATCACCTGCAGGCTGTAGAGAGCGATGTGTGAAAGGTTGTTGCTGAATCACACGAAGACACCGGGATTCTTGGCCCCCGGAGGAGAAGAATTCAATCCGGAGCCAGAGACGAGGCTTGATCGCTCAGAGCTTTTGTGTAATACAGTTTTATTAAAGTATAAAGGAGATAGAGAAAGCTTCTGACATGGGCATCAGAAGGGGGCAGAAAGAATACCTGCTTGCTAGTGTTAACAATGAGGTTATATAATCCAAAGAATGTCTGGAGGTTGTAAAGACCTCATCAGACCTACTCCCATAATTTACATTTTAAGATAACAGAAGGTTGAATCCAAAGACTGTCCTTAGGCAGGATACATTATTGTTATATAATCCTAAGGAATGTGGAGAAAGAAAAAAAGTTTGTCCTTTCTTCCTCCTTGAGAATTCCAGACCCCTCTCTCCTTGGGGACCCCTAGACTCCCTATCAACCTGCCTAGGAACTGACTCTCTCATTCCCCCCTTTTCTTTTAGAAGAATTATGTTGCCTAGGTTACAGGGGCCTCATTCTCGTTCCATAACTGCTTCCGAGCTGACAAGGGGCGTTATCCCTAAATTGGTGAGGCAACATATTCTCCTAATCCTCATATTGAGGATATCTGATCCAGGGGCCCCAAATAGTTGTTGGAGGAAGCTACAGCAGTAGCAGGAGTTTGAGCAACCATTTGTAACTTAGAAGCTTTCATGCGGCTAGAAACAAATCCAGTTATACAATTACAGATGCAGGCAACATAGTCATTAAAACAAGTTAAAATCGAAATTAAAAGTCACATTATGTCCATAGTTGAAGTAAAAAGTGTTGCACCAGTCCATTTTAGGGTCGGTAGATGTCATCAGATGAAGAAGAGGCATTGCATGTGATTGTTGTCGAAGGTATTCACAGACTTGGAGAAAGTCTTTTCCTTGAAGTGGGGATGTCCACCACGGGAAGCCTTCCACTGACGAAGAGGGGAGCGCTCCGCAGACCCAGCAGTTAGACCGATTGTGGAATGCAGCATAGGAGTGAAGCCCAGAACAGGAAGACATTGTCTTGAGGATCCAACGGCAGACTCAGGATTTTTGGAGTCAGCAGTAGACTCACATAGATTATCAGGCCCATCCGCTGCCCTTTGCTTAACTCTAGAGCTCGGGTCAGAGCCACAAGCTCCGCTAACTGAGCACTGGTTCCCTGGGGGAGAGATTTTGCTTCCAAAACCTGTTCAGCAGTCACCACTGCATAACCTGCTTTACGCTTTCCATCCCGAACAAAAGAACTGCCATTTGTAAATATTTCCATGTCAGGATTGTCTAATGGGGTATCCTTTAGATCCTCCCGAGCTGCATAGTTCAAAGTCAGGAATTGAGAACAATCGTGATCAGGTGTTTCATTTTCCTTCTCAGGAAGGAAAGTGGCAGGATTTAAATTTCCACAAACTTTAAGCTTAGTTACTGGTCCTTCTAACAACAATGACTGATACTTAAGAAGCCTACTGTCTGTCATCCAAATATTAACCTTAGAATTTAAGATTCCACTCACATCATGAGAAGTCAGTACAGTAAGTTTTCATCCATTAATTATTTTTAAAGCTTCAGGTGCTAATAAAGCTGCTGCCCCAATTACTCTTAGGCAGTGGGACCACCCACGTGAAACTACATCTAATTCTCTGCTTAGATAAGCAATAGGTTGCTGGTGAGGCCCTCGGGGTTGTGTCAAAACTCCCAATGCCACACCTTTTCTTTCAGTGACAAACAAATTAAATTCTGACCCTGTGGGCAAGCTCAGAGCTGGAGCTTGCAGGAGAGCAGTCTGAAGAACCTTAAAAGCCTTTTGAGTTTCTGGAGACCAAACCAGTTTGTCGGTTTGGGCCTGCTGAGTTTCAGCTATAAGTTTATATAAAGGCCGGGCAAGTTCCCCTTAACCCGGAATCCAAATGCGACAGTAACCTGTGATTCCCAAAAATCCTCTCAATTGTCTTAAAGTCATAGGCAGGGGGTGATTTAGTATAGGTTTAATTCTCTCAGGGCCTATGTATGGCCCTAGTCCCTTCTGATATGATTAGGCCCAGATATCTAACCGATTGTTGACAAAGCTGAGCCTTTTCTCTTGATGCCTTGTAACCACAGTCTGCCAGGAAGTTTAAGAAATCTTCTGAGGCTCTCGAACAAGCTTCCTCTGTCTCAGCACAGAGCAAAATATCATCTACATATTGTAACACCACTGCTTCAGAGCTATTAAAGTTTTGTAGATCCCGTGACAAACTTTGTCCGAATAAATCACAAAATCCCTGGGGCAAAACTGTCCAGGTTAACTGAGAAGCTGGCTGCATAGGGTCTTCAAAGGCAAATAGAAATTGACTTTCTTCCGCCAAAGGCAATGAATAGAAGGCATCCTTTAAATCAATTACTGGGAAATATTTGGCCCGTTCAGGAATTTCAGACAATAGAGTATAAGGATTAGGCACCACAGGGTGTAAAGGAACTACACCCTCATTTATTATTCGTAAATCTTGAACTAGTCTCCATTTACCATTCGATTTCTTTATACCCAAAATAGGAGTGTTGTAAGGACTGTTACAGGGAATTAATAGTCCCTGCTCCTTTAAATTTTCGATGATGGATTTTAACCCTTCCTTAACTTCAGGTTTCAGTGGATACTGCTTCTTATGTGGAAATACATGTGGGTCTTTGAGCTTAACAACTACAGGAATAGCATTTTGTGCTCGACCCACAGATTTTCCATCAGCCCATACTCTAGGATTTACATTTTGTTCAACTAAAGGGAGAGAAAGGAAGGGCTCCATATTCATGAAAACAGAGGCATGGACTTTGATCAGTATATCCCTTTCCAAAAGGGGTGAGGGAGATTCTGGCACGATCAGAAACTCGTGTGAAAACAGCACAGAATCCCAGTTGCAAGATAAAGAATAACTGAAATAATACCTTTTGGCTCATCCAGACAGTCCCATTGTGGAAGCAGATCGGGAAGAAAGTGGGCCAGGGGCTTCAGTAAGCACAGAATAAGTTGCCCCAGTATCTAAAAGGAAATCAACGGATTGGCCCCCCACAATTATTAATACCCGGGGTTCCTCAGGTGTAATTAGGACGGGAGCTTGTGTGGGGACCCCCTGGGCACCTTCAGTCCTGATTGTCTTGAGAGTCCGACCCCGGAGACCTACGCCTCTGGGGGCAGTCTCTTTTCCAGTGTGGTCCTTTGCAGACTGGACATGGAGCCGGGGTGGGGGTGGGGGGGGGGGGCGGCTTAGATGCCTGAGGGCAATCCCGCTTGAGGTGCCCCTCCTTTCCACAGAAATAGCAAGCCCATCCCTTTTCACCTAGGCCCCTCTGGGCATTTTTCTCAGGCTGTTTAAGGACGTTTTTCATAGCCATGGTGAAGGCTTCTGCCTTTTCCTTTGTCTTTTTTTGCCTTTCTTTCTTTTCCTCATATTCCCTACCATAATAGACTGTCTGAGCCAGTTGTAACAGAGTATCTAAAGACTGATTTGGTCCATACGCCTGTTTTAATAGCTTACGGAGGATATCTGGAGCCAACTGAGTGAGAAATCTATCCTTTAAGATCACTTTTCCCTCTTCACTTTCGGGATCAATCTCAGTGAATCTGTGAAGGCCTTCTCTCAGTCTATCTAGGAATTTACCAGGAGCTTCCTTCTCCTGTTCTATGTCTGCCAATTTGCCATAGTTTAAAGGCTTAGAACATGCCTGCCTAAGTCCTTCAAGAATACATCTAATAAAATGACTCTGATCCCATCTTCCTTTAGCTGTGTTGTAGTCCCAGTCTGGTTCTATAGTTGGGACCGCCTGATTCCCAGTGGGGAGGGCCGCTATCTCGTTCTCCCTCTTCCCTACTGATTCATTACCAAGCCATTCATCTCCATAAGCAACCGCTTTTCCCAAAACTCGAGTCTTTGACTTGGGAGTCAGCGTTTGTCCCAAGATATACATCATATCCTTCCAAGTGAGGTCATAAAGCAGAGTAACACCTTTAAAAGCTCTAATATATTTTTCTGGGTCCTCTAAATAGTCTCCCAGATCCTCCTTGATTCTATGTATTTCTTGATAAGAGAAAGGCTTATTAACTCTCACAGACTGATTATTTCTCCCGGTCGGTGTTTCATAAAGAGGCAACAGCTTGTGTGGCTGTTCCTCAGTCTCTCCGGCTGCTCTGCGCATATGATCCCAGGGATAGATTGGAGAAACCTGTTTTTCCTCTTCTCTTTGTCTCCTGTCCTCCATCTCATCTTTTACTTGGATGGTCTGAGTTTCTACTGAAACCAGAGTAGTCTGAGGTCGTACTGAGACAGGAGATGTAAAGGAGGGAGCTGAAGGTTTCACGCCCAAATCTATACCCTTAGGACAGAAGTCTGGCATATTTCGCTGAGAGAAAAAGGGCAACACATATGCTACTTCTACCCATTTCCCTTGTTCCTTACAGAACCGGTCTAATTGTAGAACAGTATTATACTTAAGAGACCCTCCAATTGGCCACCATTCGCCATCCTCCAATGGATACCGTGGCCATGCAGTATCACATAGGAAGACCAGGTGTGTCTTCTTTAAGCCCTGGGGATCAAATCTATCCCAGTTTTTCAGGATACAGTTCAAAGGAGTGAGGCTGGAATTGTTAGCTCCCATCTGTAAGAGAGAAAAAAAGCGACCAGCGCCATTTTTCTACCAGAGGCGTCCCTCCCTGCTCTAGATGGGGGTGTAGACAGACGTTACACCAAAAGCTTTTCCTTCCTGGTCGGACTTAGTCTGTCCCTTACTGATGCAGGCGCCATACTCGTCCCTTCCGGTTCTACCACCGAGATGGGGTGGGGATGTACCAGGGGTAGACTTGATAGCATCCCTACTTGACGTCCAGCTCTTCACTTTTAACCTTGCTTGCCTCTGATGTCACCCAGGGTGAGTCAGAGTAACCTTCTGGAATGCCTCCCAAGCTAAGACTACTAGGGGAAACATTCATCACCTGAGTGCCTGTGCAGAACCCTGAGTTTTCCTGACTACAATAAGACCGACACGAACATAAAACTGAGGTGTTCTTTCCAAGCATCACCACACCAGTATAACAGCCTCCTCTGATCCACTAAGAGCCCGCATTACCAAAGGAAAAAAAACCCATCGCAGTCCAATCTGAGTAACCTTTAACCTCAGAGATGTTCTGGGACCTAGAGCTCCATCTAGCTTCTGAACTTTCGATTCCCAGAGAGGCTAGGCGCTTTATTGGCTACCAATCCAAGTTTGGGACCTAAGCCACAGTACACAATAACAGTATAGATCACAAGTCCCTTGAAAGTCAATGATCCAATAGATTAGGTTAGTACTTCTAATTCCCAAGGAGTTATGAAATGGTCAAAGAGACTGAAAAGTTTGACGGAGAAAGGAGAGTTCGGTCCACACGCTTTGCCCATTTCTGTTCCCGAAGGAGACATTGGGTGCCTCTTGGCATTGGCAGGTCGGTATAACGCCCCAACAGGTTTCTGCCATAAGCCGTATGAGATCACCATGGAACCACAGAGCAGGGCTCCTTACTTGCTTCACACAGGGCATGCCATTCATTCACACAAGCACACCGTAGAGTTAGTAAAGCACAGCAGAAAACGTGTTTGCTAAGAGAACAAAGAACTAAAGCTCCAAGCATCCTTACCTTGTCCTGAAGCATCCTGGACAAGCCCCCAAGATGAAAGGTTGTTGCTGAATCACACGAAGACACCGGGATTCTTGGCCCCCGGAGGAGAAGAATTCAATCCGGAGCCAGAGACGAGGCTTGATCGCTCAGAGCTTTTGTGTAATACAGTTTTATTAAAGTATAAAGGAGATAGAGAAAGCTTCTGACATAGGCATCAGAAGGGGGCAGAAAGAATACCTGCTTGCTAGTGTTAACAATGAGGTTATATAATCCAAAGAATGTCTGGAGGTTGTAAAGACCTCATCAGACCTACTCCCATAATTTACATTTTAAGATAACAGAAGGTTGAATCCAAAGACTGTCCTTAGGCAGGATACATTATTGTTATATAATCCTAAGGAATGTGGAGAAAGAAAAAAAGTTTGTCCTTTCTTCCTCCTTGAGAATTCCAGACCCCTCTCTCCTTGGGGACCCCTAGACTCCCTATCAACCTGCCTAGGAACTGACTCTCTCATGTGGATGGGTTGGGTCCTCAGGGGATGCTGAGATTGTAGTCAAGCTCTGGAATCTAGCCTCCCATCCTGTGTGGCTGCTTCCTGGTACATTCTGGAAGGACTGTGGCTTGAGAGCTGGCTTGGTTTTCAACTTTTGTTAATCATTAGGGAGATCTTCTGAGCCAACATCAGCCAAAAACAAGGCAGGCTTGACCCAGAGCACAGCACAGGTTGTTATTATTGTTCAGTTGCTCAGTCGTGTCCGACTCTTTGTGACCCCATGGACCGCAGTACACCAGGCTTCCCTGTCCTTCACTGTCTCCCAGAGTTCTCTAAAACTCATGTCCATTGAGTCAGTGAAGCCATCCAACCGTCTCACCCTCTGTTGCCTGCTTCTCCTCCTGCCTTCAGTCTTGCCCAGCATCAGCGTCTTTTCCAATGAGTTGGTTCTTCTCATCATGTGGCAAAGTATTAGAGCTTCAGCTTTAGCATCAGTCCTTCCAATGAATATTCAGGATTGATTTCCTTTAGGATGGACTGGTTGGATCTCCTGGCAGTCCAAGGGACTCTCAAGAGTCTTCTCCAGTGTCACAGTTCGAAACATCAATTCTTTGGCAGTCAGCCATCTTTATGAGCTTTCTTCTTTCCTTATCAATACTCAAACACAACTCTGGAGTTCTTTACTACACCTGCTGGAGTCTGTGCCACTTACTGTTTCTCCCTACAGATATCCACATGTTCCCATTCTTCTAGCTGGGCTTTGCTCAAATTCTCTCAAGAAGATCCTTCAGGATTACCTATTAAAAATTATGTCATCTCCATCCCTCCACCCACATGCCCTCTTATCTGCTTTTCCAACTAATCTTTTTTGACTTAAAAAATTACTTATTTTTAATTGATTGATGATTGGTTTATAATATTGGTTTGATGTCTGTTATACATCAACATGAATTAACCATAAGTGTACATTTGTCCCCTCCCTCTTGAATCTCCCTCCCACCTCCCGCCCATTCCCACCTCCCTAGGTTATTACAGAGCCCCCGTCTGAGTTCCCTGAGTCATACAGCAAATTCCCATTGGTATCAACTTACATGTGTTAGTGTATATGCATTCATGCTATTCTCTCCATTTATCTCACCGTGTCCCTCTTCTCCCCCAGCCTTGCCTATAAATCTGTTCTCTATGTCTCTGCCTCCACTGTTGCTCTGCACACAGATTTGTCATTACCATCCTTCTAGATTCCATATATGTGTTAATATATGACATTTGCTTTTCTCTTTCTGACTTACTTCACTCTGTATAATAGGCTCTAGGTTCATCCACCTCATTAAAACTGACTCAGATGGGCTCCTTTTTATGGCTTAGTAGTGTTCCATTGTATATATGTACCACAGCTTCTTTATCCATTCATCTATTGATGGACATCTAGGTTGCTTCCATGTCTTGGCTATTGTGAATAGTGCTGCAATGAACATTGGGGTACATGTGTCTTTTTCAGTTTTGGTTTCTTCAGGGTGTATGCCTGGAAGTGATATTGCTGGGTCATACGGTGGTTTTATTTCTAGTTTAAAGGAATCTCCTTACTGTCCTCCATAGTGGCTGTATCAATTTACATTCCCACCAGCAGTGTAGGAGGGTTCCCTTTTCTCCACACCCTCTTCAGCACTTGTTTTTGGATTTTTTTGATTATGGCCATTCTTAGGCTCCAGAATCACTGCAGATGGTGATTACAGCTATCAAATTGAAAGATGCTTGCTTCTTGGAAGAAAAGCGATGACAAACCAACACAGCATATTAAAAAACAGAGACATTACTTTGCCGACAAATGTCTGCATAGTCAAAGCTATGGTTTTCCAGTAGTCTTGTATGGATGTGAGAATTGGACCAGGCCAAAGAACTGATGCTTTTGAACTGTGGTGTTAGGGAAGATTCTTGAGACTTCCTTGGACTGGAAGGAGACCCAACCAGTCAATTGTAAAGGAAATCAGTCTTGAACGTTCATTGGAAGGACTGATGCTGAAGCTGAAGCTCCAATACTTTGGCCATCTAATGGGAAGAACTGACTCATTGGAAAAGACCAATTTTCCAAATGGTCTTGGGATGTTGGGAAATACTGAAGGCAAGAGGAGAAAGGAACAACAGAGGATGAGATGGTTGGATGTCATCACTGACTCTATGGACATGAGTTTGAGCAAGCTCTGGGAGTTGGTGAAGCCTGGCATGCTGCAGTCCATGGGGTCTCAAAGAGTTGGACATGACTGCGCAACTGAACTGAACTGAACTGATTCTATCTGAGGTGAAGTGATATTTCATTGTAGTTTTGATTTGCATTTCTTTAATAATGAGTGATGTTGAGCATCTCTTCGTATGATTGTTAGCCATCTGTATGTCTTCTTTGGAGAAATATCTGTTTAGGTTTTTTGCCCACATTTTGACTGGATTGTTTGTTTTCCTGATATTGAGTTGTATGAGCTGCTTGTATATTTTGGTTGTTAATTGTCAGTTGTTTCATTTGCTATTATTTTCTCCCATTCTGAGGGTTGTCTTTTCACCTTGTTTATAGTTTCCTGCTGTGCAGAAGCTTTTAAATTTAATTAGGTCCTATTTATTTGTCTTTGTTTTTATTTCCATTGTTCTAGGAGGTGGGTCATAAAAGATCTGGCTATGATTTATGTCATATAGTGCTTTGCCTATGTTTTCATCTAAGAGTTTTATAGTTTCTGGTCTTATATTTAGGTCTTTAATCCTTTTCGAGTTTATATTTGTGTATGGTGTTAGGAAGTGTTCTAATTTCATTCTTTTGCGTGCAGTTGTCCAGTTCTTCTAGCACCACTTATTGAAGAGACTGTCTTTTTCCCATTGTATATTCTTGTCTCCTTTGTCAAAGATAAGGTGACCTTATGTGCGTGGGTTTATCTCTGGGCTTTCTATTCTGTTCCATTGGTCTATATTTCTGTTTTTTGCCAGTTCCATACTGTCTTGATGACTGTAACTTTGTAGTATAGTCTGAAACCAGGTAAGTTGATTCCTCTAGCTCCATTCTTCTTTCTCAAGGTTGCTTTGGCTATTCGAGGCCTTTTGTATTTCCAATGAATTGTGAAATTTTTTGTTCTAGTTCTGTGAAAAATGCCATTGGTAATTGGATAGGGATTGCATTGAATCTGTACATTGCGTTTGGTAGTATAGTCATTTTCACAGTATTGATTCTTCCAACCCAGGAGCATTGAATATCCCTCCATCTGTTTATGTTATCTTTCCAATTTAATTTTTCTCTGTAACCACCATCTGATGAAAACTTTTGCTTCTTGTACCCACCCTGCCACCCCCAATCTTCACCAGGGTAAGAATTTTTGTCCGTTGTTTTGCTATTGCATCCCCAGTGCATACAAGAGTACTTGGCCATGTGGATGCATGCTCAATAAATATTTGTTGAGTGAAAAGGGCAAACTAAAGCCAACTTATTTTTTAAATTTAATTTTTAAATTAATTAATTAATTTGTGTTCCTCTGGTCATAGTTGTGTCATGAGGGATCTTTGCATATCATCTGCATATCAACCTCAGATATGCAGATGATACCACTCTAATGGCAGAAAGTGAAGAGGAACTAAACAGCCTCTTGAGGGTGAAAGAAGAGAGTGAAAAACATGGCTTGTACTGCAACATTAAAAAAACTAAGATTATGGCATCCGATCCCAATACTTTATGGTAAATAGAATGGGAAAATGTGGAAGCAGTGTCAGATTTTCCTTTCTTGGGCTCCAAAATCACTTTGGATGGTGATTGCAGCCATGAAATTAAAAGACGCTTGCTCCTTGGAAGGAAAGCTATGACAAGCCCAGACAGCATATTAAAAAGAAGAGACATCACTTTGCAGACAAAGGTCTGTATAGTCAGAGCCATGGTTTTTTCAGTAGTCATGTAAGGATGTGAGAGTTGGACCATAAAGAAGGCTGAGCACCAAAGAATTGATTCTTTTGAATTCTGGTGCTGGAGAAGACCCTTGGGAATCCCTTGGACAGCAAGGAGATCAAACCAGTCAATCCTAAAGGAAAACAGCCCTGAATATTCATTGCAGAGACTGATGCTGAAACTCAAGCTCTAATACTTTGGTCTCCTGGTGCCAACAGCCAACTCATTAGAAAAGACCCTGATGCTGGGAAAGAATGAAGGCAGGAGGAGAAGGGGATGACAGAGGATGAGATGGAAGATAACATCACTGACTCAATGGACATGAATTTGAGCAAACTCTGGAAGACAGTGAAGGACAGGGAAGCCTGGTGTGCTGCAGCCCATGGGGTCACAAAGAATCAGACACAACTTAGTGACTAAACGACAACACAAAGCTGATTTACTTCAATATAATTGCAACTGGTCTCCTGAAGGGTCCTCTTGGAAAAGAGGAGATATCTCAGGTACAGGAGCTGGGATGGGAGGAGCTGAGTCGGGCTGTGGCTTAGGGTCTTAGCTCATAATATACAAGCTGTCATGGTGTGCCTTTGTTTCAGTGCATGGATTACACATGTGTGTGTTTAAGATCTTTGGTGAGTCAGTCAACAGAACTTCTTGTGTCTCTATCATCCATGGATATGTCTTTTTCTTTTAAAAGAAACCTGTTCATGGTATATGTTTTGTTTTTTCTTTGAAATCATCAAAACCTTAAGATATATGGCTCTGTCTAGTAGTATCTTGGAGAAGGCGATGGCACCCCACTCCAGTACTCTTGCCTGGAGAATCCCATGGATGGAGGAGCCTGGTGGGCTGTAGTCCATGGGGTCACTAAGAGTCGGACATGACTGAGCAACTTCACTTTCACTTTTCACTTCCATGCACTGGAGAAGGAAATGGCAACCCACTCCAATGTTCTTGCCTGGAGAATCTCAGGGACAGGGAGCCTGGTGGGCTTCCGTCTATGGGGTTGCACAGAGTCGGACACGACTGAAGCGATTTAGCAGCAGCAGCAGCAGTAGTAATCTGGGGGCCACAATTACATTGCAAGTAGGGTGGAAGAGCCATTTTGGTTTTTAGCTTTTTTGGAGACAAATAGCCCTTCCCCTGAGGGTGTCCCTGTGAGGGAGGCAGGGACAGCTGCAGCTGTAAGGTTACTGCAGCAGCTTAGGGGATCACCTGTTTGCAAAGGTGAGGTAAGGACTTTTCGATCAGATGCCCTGACTACTTGTCTCTAGATGGGCTAGTAGGGAGCTGTCTGTGGCCAGTAGGAGAGACATGGTGCCCTTCTGGGTCAGAACAGAACAAGATAAGGGTTATTTCTTTAAAAACACTTAAAAATCTTGGCTTTAAAAAAAAAGTGAATTCTCCCCAAGTTGTGTTACCCTGAAAAGAGAGATAGGAAGACTTGACCCACTGAGGATTTAAAGATGTTAATGTGGATTCATTCATGCCATATGGCACAGCCAAAGATGCAGAGTCAGGTGGTCCTCCCGAGTGATGGCAGAGCACTAATTGAAAAAGATATAAGTCTGATTGTCAAGGCATGTCTGTTGCATGTTAAGGCAGAATAATGTGGTGTTTAATACCTGGGGCTCAGGAACAAGCCTGCCTGGCTTCAAATCCTGGACCCATTACTCAGCAGAGATAAGACCTGGGGTAACATAATAAACCTCCTAAAGCCTCAATTTCTCCATCTGAAAATGGCCAGTGTCTTACTTAGGTGTGTATCCTCCTTCCTCCTCTTTCCCCATCTCTCCTGCATGGACACCAGGCAGGTGTTCACCCCCATCATGCCCCCAAAACCATTCTTGTCTGGGCCCCCACTGACCTCAGTGTTGCTGCAGCTAGAGGTCAGTTGTCAAAATCCTCAACTTGCTTGGTTCACCAGCTACACCCAACCCACTGGCATACTTTCTCCTCTCCCAAACTTTCTTCTGTGGGCTTCCTGTTCTGATTTCCCTGCCAATCACCTGGCAGGCTGCTTCTCTTTTTCTGGCTGTTCTTCTTTCCCTGGACTTCACAAGGTTGAACCATTTCTAGACCCAACGAGTCCCTTGGAGATCTCCTCCCAACCTGTGCTTTGCTGCTGCTGCTGCTAAGTCGCTTCAGTTGTGTCTGATTCTGTGTGACCCCATAGACTGCAGCCCACCAGGCTCCCCCGTCCCTGGGATTCTCCAGGCAAGAACACTGGAGTGGGTTGCCATTTCCTTCTCCAATGCATGAAAGTGAAAAGTGAAAGTGAAGTCGCTCAGTTGTGTCTGACTCTTAGCGACCCCATGGACTGCAGTCCACCAGGCTCCTGCATCCATGGGATTTTCCAGGCAAGAGTACTGGAGTGGGGTGCCATTGCCTTCTCCAACCCTTGCTTTAAATAACATCAAAGTGAAAATGAAAGTCACTGAGTCGTGTCCGACTCTTTGCGACCCCATGAACTAGTTCATGGAATTCTCTAGGCCAGAATACTGGCGTGGGTAGCCTTTCCCTCCTCCAGGGGATCTTCCCATCCCAGGGATCAAACTGGGGTCTCCAGCATTGCAGACAGATTCTTTACCAGCTGAGCTTTTGGGAAAGCCATTTAAATAACATCAAGATGGTGACAAAATCCTCTTTCTTATCTGTAGCCCAGGCCTCTCCTGGGCTCCAGACACTTGCTTCTGATTACCTGCTCGGCTTCCCCACTCGAATGGATGGTCTGCTTGACACTTCCTCTCACAGGGCCAAAACCAAACTTTTAACCTTCCCTCTGAGTCTTGTTTTACCCCATATTCTCCATCTGGATTGATGATAACTTCATCCTTTTAACACATTATTGACCGGGGGATTTATGCAAAAACTAATGCCTGTGGCCAGAGATTTGTTATGTAAGTGAATATTGAAAGATTCCGGTCAATAATGTTTGGGTAACAATAGATGTATTAATACGTCTCTGATCAGTAAGTTGTTAATTAACTGATTCATCATCAAATCCTATTGGCTCTCGCTTCCAGAGTACAGCTAGCATCTCACTCTGATCACTTCCCATCAATTCTGTCACTCCCACTCTGTCCTCTCTCTTGGATCATTTTGGTAACTTCCTAACTACCTTCTTTTGTCTGCCTTTTGTAATCTGTTCATCACAGCCACCAGCATGGTCCTATCAAGACATTAGTTCATTTCACTTTTCTCATAAAAACCTGCACGAACTTCCATGTTGTTAGCATAAAAGCCCCCACTGTTCCAGGAGTTCAGGGGCCCTGTGCGGTCAGGCCTTGTTGACCTCTCTGACCTTTGCCTCCTGCCTGCCTCTTGAAATGCACAGCTGCAGTCATACTGGTCTCTTTGCTCCTGCAGAAAATTGAGGGTCTTTCTGCCCCAGGGTCTTTGCACTGCTGTTGCCTCCTCCTGGAGGGAACACTCTTCTCTGAGATAGCCCTGTGCTTTGACCTCTTATCTCCTTGTTGGCAAGGCTTAAGCATTCTACTGGACATTTAAGGACTTTGCTGCTCACCTTATTTAAGACAACATCCCCTCCCGCCTCCACCAATACTTTCTGCTCTTTCTGCTTCTGTGTTCTCCTCAGCAGTTATCGCTAAAATACCTGAGGCAGGGACCTGTGCTCCATTTACTGCTGTATTCCTGGTGCCACATGCCTAGAGCTGTGCCTAGTGCTTGGTGCGCACAGCGTCAGTAGTTGGGAAGCAAAGGAGCGTTGAACAAATGCAGGGAACCATCCATGTGCCATGCCTGGATGTTGTCTGGCACACAGTCAATATCAGCCAGCTGCTTTCAGTATCATTACTGTCAGCGCGTGGCTAGATGCCAGAATATGAGTATCTTCTTTAGAAACATCTGAGCAGTTTTGGGACCTTCCTGACAGTCCAGTGGTTAGGACTCTGCACTTCCAGTACAGGGGATGTGGTTCAATCTCTGGTTGGTGAACTGGGATCCTACCTGCTAAGGGGTGCCCCCCCCTCCCAAAAAAAATAACCCTAAAAAAATTCTGAGCAGTATTCAGTGAAAATATCATGCAGGGGCCCTATTTCTAGAGTAATATTAGTTGAAAAGGCAACAATTAAATAAGGAATAAACTAAAAATGGACACATATAATTGAACAGAATTTGTTTCTGAAGAGAAGTGCAGGTGTTATGAGTAGGATGGGATGTTAGGAAGCTTAAGTGTGTTGGGTGAAAACAGACCAAAACCAAATCAAAATGAAACACCCCCTCACTCCCCCACCCCACTCCCACACTATGATCCTGTAGTAGAGGTTTGTTTCTTCTGGAAATATATTGGTTTATTATCATGATACCTGGATGGAGGACAATGAATCAGGTGGGCATGGATTTAGTATTTCAGCTTTTTACCACGTCTTCCTGTGTAGAAGTCCTTTGGTAGATCATGTGGAACTATGTGATCAGATGCAGAGGTCAGTGGTCTCGAATCATATCCTTATCCAAGACTCCTCTGATCACCTACAGATGATCAGATAAACCAAAATGAACAGATAAACCAAACTAAATCTATGCTTGGAAGGCCATGTCTAGCAAATCAGTTGCAGTTTTTGGATCTTTGCTGCCTCATGCAGGATCTTCCATTGTGGCCCACGGATTCTCTCATTGTGCACAGGGGCTTAGTTGCCCTGAGGCATGTGGGATCTTAGTTCCCTGACCAGGGATCGAATTCTCATCCCCTGCATTTGAGGGCAGATTCTTAACCACTGGACTGCAAGGGAAGTCCCTTTGTTACCCATTTAAGATTAACCAGAGCCATAACTGTCAATCTCAGCTTTTGATTACCATCTAAGCAGTGTTTTTCTACCAGCTTGATCTAATTCTAAGCAACAGTGAGATATTTCACTGCTTAATTAGCCTTGGCAACCATTTTCCGGTAGACTTAGAGTTTCCATTTGGCTTTTTGAAGTAGTATTTAATCCCTGGGGGCTCTCATTACTCCCTAAGAGGATTCTTGAGTACTGACTGGAGACCCTGTACATGACCATTAACAGGTTTTAAAAATTATTTGAAAAATGTAGTCTGTCTCTCATTTGTTCAATCATTTAACTGTTAATTGTTTAACTTGTTTATTACTATTACCTATAAAGGTCAGGAAGCAACAGTTAGAACTGGACATGGAACAACAGACTGGTTCCAAATAGGAAAAGGAGTACGTCAAGGCTGTATATTGTCACCTTGTTTATTTAACTTCTATGCAGAGTACATCATGAGAAACGCTGGGCTGGAAGAAGCACAAGCTGGAATCAAGATTGCCGGGAGAAATATCAATAACCTCAGATATGCAGATGACATCACCCTTATGGCAGAAAGTGAAGAGGAACTAAAAAGCCTCTTGATGAAAGTGAAAGTGGAGAGTGAAAAAGTTGGCTTAAAGCTCAACATTCAGAAAACTAAGATCATGGCATCGGTCCCATCACTTCATGGGAAATAGATGGGGAAACAGTGGAAACAGTGTCAGACTTTATTTTCTGGGGCTCCAAAATCACTGCAGATGGTGACTGCAGCCATGAAATTAAAAGACGCTTACTCCTTGGAAGGAAAGTTATGACCAACCTAGATAACATATTCAAAAGCAGAGACATTACTTTGCCAACAAAGGTCCATCTAGTCAAAGCTACGGTTTTTCCTGTGGTCATGTATGGATGTGAGAGTTGGACTGTGAAGAAGGCTGAGTGCCGAAGAATTGATGCTTTTGAACTGTGGTGTTGGAGAAGACTCTTGAGAGTCCCTTGGACTGCAAGGAGATCCAACCAGTCCATTCTGAAGGAGATCAGCCCTGGGATTTCTTTGGAAGGAATGATGCTAAAGCTGAAACTCCAGTACTTTGGCCACCTCATGGGACGAGTTGACTCATTGGAAAAGACTCTGATGCTGGGAGGGATTGGGGGCAAGAGGAGAAGGGGACGACAGAGGATGAGATGGTTGGATGGCATCACTGACTCGATGGATGTGAGTCTCAGTGAACTCCGGGAGTTGGTGATGGACAGGGAGGCCTGGCGTGCTGCGATTCATGGGGTCACAAAGAGTCGGACACGACTGAACACTGATCTGATCCGATATATAATATACAGTATACTATAGTATAGTATACTCTCCATGCATGTATAATCACATGGAGACCTGCCCAGAACTGTGAAAAGTTTGAGTGGCCTGAGTACACGCTCCCAGCTGAAGTCCGTAAGTCAATGCTGTGTCCTGTCATTTCAAACTAGAAACAAGTAAACAAGTGGACTTTTTGTGGTCTACTGAGTGCCACATTTTTTTTTTTTTTTTTTGCAATTTTTATGCTTTTTAGAGGTGATTTAACTGTTTAAAATAAATTCAGGCTTAGCGCTGAAGTGCTGTCTAGTGTTTTTAAACACAAGAAGGCAGTGATGTGTCTTAGGGAGAAAATACATGAGTTAGATGAGCTTCAATCAAGCATGAGTTACAGTGTTGTTGGCTGTGAGTTCAGTGTTTGTGAATCAACAAAATATATTAAATAAGGTGCTTTACAACAGAAGCACACTTGACAAGGTTTATGTATTGATTTGTTGATGAAAATATGACCATAGTGACTTCCCTAGCCATCCAGCGTTTAAGACTCTGAGCTCCCAGGGCGAGGGGAACAGGTTCGATATCTGGTTGTGGAACTAATCCTACATGCCACACAGCGAGGCCCCCCCAAAAATGACATGACCAGAGGCACATGAGAACTTAACCCTGTATTTTCCCTAGGAGTATTTGGTAATTTAGTCTCCACACTGACTTTATAAAACATAACTATGATAAATGGTGAGACTGATCAAAAATTGAAACCCCAAAACCCAGGAAAGCATGTTGCATAAAAGGCTACTGAAATGAAGCCTTTGTAAAGAGAATGCATTCTAAATTTTCTTTCCTATAAAACCTTTATTTTTGCATTTCTGCATTGCTGAATGTATGACTCATTCCATGTATATATCTGACATTTACACTTGAACTTCTTTGCTTTTAAACTTTTTAGCTACATCCCAAAGCATGTGGGATCTTAGTGTCCTGACCAGGGATTGAACCTGGGCTCCCTGCATTGGAAGCAGAATGTCTTAGCCACTGGACCACCAGGGAAGTCCCTGTTAATTAAAGTGCATTAGATACCTCTAGGGGCCAGTGGAAATTTAGCAACATGAAATAGGTATTCTTGTTTTGGAGACAGTCTCAGTGGTTGGCTTGGTATGTTGGTTCTCAGAATAAAATGCATTCATCCCAGCCTGCAAATTTTGAAGTGCTGAAACTGAATTGTTATTTAAAGGTTTAAGGACATTCAGCAGCCTAAAAGGGGCTTCCCAGGTGGTGCAGTGGTAAAGAACCTGCCTGCAAGGCAGGACACGTGGGTTTGATCCCTGGGTCGGGGAGATCCCCTGGAAAAGGAAATGGCAACGCACTGTAGTATTCTTGCTTGGGAAATCTCATGGACAGAGGAGCCTGGTGGGCTACAGTCCACAGAGTCCCAAAGAGTCGGACATGACTGAGTACACATTCTCTGACTCTCTCAACAGCCTAAAAATGGTGTTCTGGAATTGAAAAGTTTAAAATATATTTATTCATTTATTTGACTGTGTCGGGTCTTAGCTATGGCACTGGAGATCACCGTGGTGCGGGGACTCTCTTTGTCTTGTGTGGGCTCACTAGTTACAGGGCACAGGCTTAGTTGCTCCTCTGTATGTGGAATCTTAGTTCCCTGACCAGGGGTCAAACCTGAGTTCCCTGCATTGCAAGGCAGATTCTTAACCACCGGACCACCAGGGAAGTCCTGATAGTGAAACTTTTACAGACTACCTTGCTAAAATTTTATAGTATTAATAAATACTCAGATGCTAAAATATAGTGTTTGTTTGGCATGTTAAGATCTACAGACAAGATGGGGACCACTGATTCTATCAGTGACCTGGGGGTGTTTTCTTGCATTGCTTTGGAAACCCCCAAAGCCAATATTATAATTTTTTCATTGTCTGCATTTAATACAAATGTTTTGAAAAAGACAGGTGCTTTGATTTAAAGATTCATTGATTTTGACCTTACCAGTTTGAAATTTCTGAGCGTTTTTACCTGAGCCAAAGCCTTTTGTACTTCCAATTGCAGGGGAAAAGGCTTGGAAGTAGCATATTAGCTTGAGCAAGATATCTTTGCAGTGAGATGTGTAGCATCATTTTCTTGGTGATAGGTCTAAGAGACATTTTAAGCACTATAATTATACACTAAGATGTCATGTTGATTTAATGACATCTTAACTAAATTTCTTATAAGACCTTTTTAAAATTTAAGAATAATTGACTTAGAATGTTAATTTCTGCTGTACAGCAAAGTGATTCAATTATGCATATTCTTTTTTATTGGGTTGGCCGAAAAGTTCGTTTAGGTTTTTTCATAAGATGTTATGGAACACACTTTTTGGTCAATCCAATATATTCTTATCCATTATGGTTTACCCATGTTGTCCATCCATTCTATATGTAATAGTTTGCATATACCAACCCCAATCTCCCAGTCCATCCCTCCCTGACTCTCCTCCTCTTACAAGACCTTGAGGTTAATCTAGTGAGGTTAGATTTATTTAAATTTAGGAGAAAAACGTTATATTACTTGTTTCTGAGACTTTTTTTTTCTTTTACTATACCTCCTTCATGTTTCATTTTTAAAGCTAAACAATAAAATACTCACAACCTAAGTGTCCAGCTCAATGCATTTTGACTCATGCATATACTCACCACCAGATCAAGAAGATTTCCATCAGCTCAGAAAGTTGTATAAAGTTTTCACTGTAGCATAACTCTACAGAAAATTGCACTTGATGAATTTTCACAAACACAAGCCACGTGCCGCCTGTCCAGGGCAGGAAACAGAACAGCTCCAGCTCACCATAAGCCCTGTGGTTCTGCCCTTGTCCCCACCCCAGGGATAACCCTTGTCCTGAAAATTTTTGAGCATGAGTTAGTTTGACTTTCCTAGAATGTCACATCAATGCAGGCACCCAGTATGCCCCTTTGGTGCTTGTCTTCTTTCACTCAGCTTTTTCTTTGTGACTCACTCATGTTGCGCGTGTGGTTGTCCATGGACCATCCTCATTGCTGTGACACATTGTAGAATTCCATCTGACTTTCAGGGTGATGGTTGATGGAGGCTCCCTTTTCAGTAAGTGAGATCATTTGTCCTTTTTTTGGTAGAAGACAAACCCTAACTCATTCTCTAGGACCTCTGTCTGCTCTTGCTTATTTGAGGGGTGGCTGGTTCCTTTCTCCTTAATCTGTAGCAATCGCCTGTCATGAAGAAGGACATCATTGGGTGCTGACTACACACTGAGAGAGGGAGATGGCTATCCCTGTAGGTTCCTGAGCCCATTTCCCAAACTAGGAAGAGGCCAGAGAAACAGAAGGAAGCAAACAGCAGAGCAGTAAGCAGAGTTGGAGTCTTGCCTTTGAGGACTGAGAGGAGCCCTGAGGCCTATGCTTCATGGCTTCTCACCTGCCTCTTGGACTGTGGGATATAGGGAGCTCGAGACTGAGGCTGGCATACTGCTAGTGGAGGAAGCCCTGGATCCCGAGCCAGAAGAGCTGGGCTTAGAATTCCCACACTGTCACTTACCAGGGTGTGACTTTGAGGGGGTTCACTTAACTTCTCTCAATGTTCTTTCTTTCTTTATGGCTGTTCTGGGTCTTCATTGCGGCACGTGGCCTTAGTCACCCGGTGGCATGTGGGATCTTACTATGCAGATATAAGGGGAAGAGAGTGCTCACTATGAGCCAGGCCTTGTTGGTAATTTCACTTTGAATCCTCAGGATTTTACAACATGGGCAGTATCATCCCTATTTTATAAGTGAGGAAACTAAGGGACAGTGAGCTTCAGAGCACTGAAGGGTAGCCCCAGCTTGCTACAGCTAAAGAAAAGCCCATGCAGTAATGAAGACCTGGCACAGCCAAAAATAAGTAAATAATTTTTTGACAAAAAAGGCATGCTTGATCTGCCCTTCAGTTCCATAAAATTTAGAGTTGAAAAAGGACGTTCAGGTGTTCAAGTTGTTCCAAACATAAATGAAAGTTTTCCAATTGATGCATCAAGTATCAGCTTTTAAACTTTAATTCAAATTAAGTAAAATTAAAAGTTTACTTCCTTTGTCATAGTAGCCACAATTCAACTACTCAACAGCCAACCTTACATGGCCAGTCACTGATGCATCAAATAACTTAGTCCAAAATCCTCTGCTACAACTCAGATCTCCTGGGTCTCACACTGACCACCATATCCTATTGGACACTCAAGGTCACCAAGACTTTTAACACAGCTAGAATCAAATGCAAATTCCTCCATGTGTTCACTCTGTAATCATTGGCTGATTTTTTTTGTTTGTTTCATGCCTACTTGATACTCCTGGCAGCATGGCCATTCCCTGTGTGAAGAAAGCACATTGATAGCTTTATCTTAGCCCCCAAGATGATAGCTATACCTTGTCTTGGGATCCCAGCGAGTTGCTGAGATGATAGATGAAAGCTTATGGTGTTCCACCGGATTTGTGGTCTCTGAAGGAGAAGATTTAACTCAGGGACCAAAGACAGTCTCACTCACTCAGAGCTTTATGTAGTAGAAATTTTATTAAAGTGATAGTGACAGAAAAAGCTTCTGACATAGACATCAGAAGAGGGTAGAAAGATTACCCACCTTGTTAGTTTAAGCAGGTCTTTATATACTTTTCTGCTAGCTGCTGAGAATAGAAAAAAGTACCCCAAGGTTGTAAAAATTTTGCCCAGACCCTTTCCCATAACATACATCCTGGGATGACATCAGCAGGAGATTAGCCAGAAGGAATGGGTTAACCCAGAGCTCAAGGCTGTGGAAGTCTTACCCAGACCTTCTTGCACAACATAAGTTCTGAGCTCAAAAAAGCTTGTCCTTGAGCAAGAAATACTGCTGCCTATGAGGCCTACATGTCTAAGACAAAAGAATGTGAAAAAGAAAGAATGTTCACCTCTTCCTTAAAGGGGCTTGGACTCCTTATCAACCCGCCTAAGTTAACTCTCTTAACATAGCTCAGCCATGGGTGTCACTTCACTTCCCTCTCCTTCTGCATAGATTGGTTCCCATTCAAGATTTTGAGTTTCTCAGAGAAGTGATCTTTCTAAATTCCATTTCCACAGTCACGTACCACCAAGCATCTATGCTCAAACTCCAGACATAGTGCATTATGTACTTCCTCTGAGGAACTAACCAAAATGACTGTCCAATCACAAGATTCTCCCGCCTGCTTCCCCAGTGAGGGACTGGCTGTCAGGGTGTAGTGTGGTAGGAATTTGAGACAGCCCCAGTCCCCTTGGCACTGGGGTCCATCCTTGGGACCCAGTCACACTCGGGTCTGTGGTCTGAGTCATGGGGTCTGAGAGCTGATATGAATGCAGCCAACGGGTCTGGCGTTGCCCTATGTTCCATGTACAAGGCCTTGTTTCTGGGCTTCCAGCAGCCTAAGGGGCAGTTAGTGGGATATGAGTCCCTTGAAAACCTCACAGTGCTCTTTAGGTGATGTGTTTGTGTTCTTATTCTCTGAATTGCTGTTGGCAAAGAATGGTTCCTTTGTATATTGTTTATTCTTGCCAGTGGGCTTCCCTAGTGTCTCAGATGGTAAGGAATCTTCTTGCGCTGCAGGAGACCCAGTTTCCATCCCTGGGTTGGGAAGATCCCTCTGGAGAAGGGAATGGCTACCCACTCCAGTCTTCTTCCTGGATAATTCTATGGACAGAGGAGTCCAAAGAGTCTCAAAGAGTCAAACACTACTGAGCGACTGTCACTTCACTTTTTCGTTCTTGCCAACACATGGCACTAACATATTTGCCATGTCAGCAGTCACTGTTTCTACTGTGGTATGTATGGCCCAGCATTAGCTGTGTCACTACCAGTTCCTGCCCTCTTTGTCCCAGGACCTAATAACTCCATCACTCTTTCAGCTGAGAAGTCCTTTGCTTTTTTACAAAATGAAATCTTAATTAAAAAACAACACAACTTTTGGCTGTACCACATGGCATGCGAGATCTTAGTTCCCCAGTGAGGGATCTAACTTGTGCCCCCTGCATTGGAAGGGTGGAGTCTTAATGACTAGACCGCCAGGGAAGTCCCACAAAATGAAGTCTTTTTTTTTTTTTTTTTTTTAAATTTGGGCGCTCCGGTAAGCCAGTCCGGTCAGTTTAGAACGTCTTTCCCGGATCGCGGCGCCTGACTGACCCGGATCCACCGCGGAGGGACGACCCAGCGCCTCCGAAGTCGCACTGCGCCTGCGTCACCCAGGCACGCGCCCCGCCCCCTTCAAAATGAAGTCTTAAATGATGGTTTCATCTGGTGGACATACTTGGAGGTGCGTTTCTTGAGTCACAGTTTTGGAGAAGATGTAGATCTTTCTTCTTTGGAGGAAGCTCTCTTTAGGCAGGTCAGTCACTTCATTGAAGAGACAGCTGGTTCTAGGTTGGAGCACTGGAAATGTCCAGGACAGGGCGGAGTTGGGGAGGCAGCCCCTGCCCCCAGAAGATCATGGTCTGGCCGGTGAGACTGGGCAAGTTCCTCAAAAGATGCCCCATGTCTCCATCCTTGGCTATTATTGGTGGAGGTTGGAGAAGAGGGAAGTTGGGAGGTGCTGGCGAAGTTGGGTTGGTGCTCCCTCCCTTAAGAAAGCTTCCTGAGGAGAGAGGGTCAGATTCTTTGTGAAGGAGACAGACCCACCAGGCCCAGGGGAGGCTGAAGGTAGGAAGACTGCATGTGCCTTGTTTCATACTTGTGGTTCTCTCTGCATCTTCTCCCATCAGTGTGTTGGATCTTAAAAACAACCCTGTGGGGCGGGCAATTCTCTGTCCTCAGAGGCCATGGAAAGAGTGAGGGTGGGTCAGCGAGCAGAAGCTGCTGGGCACGGTTTCCTGTTGGAATGACCCTGGTGTTTGGCCTGGAGTCTCAGCGAGACTGTGCAGGGCTGGCCTGCTCTCTTGGTCTCCAGTTTTCCAATCTAGTTCGTCTCTGAGCACTGCCACTCTCCTAGATTTACAGTCTGATTTGTTGAGTGAGTTCCTGCTGCTCCCAAGTCATAAATTCCAATAAAAGCAAGCGATCTTATCTTTGACCATGTTTTCCGTCATTGAGATGGAATGTGCTTGAAGATGGAGATCTTGATATGAATAAAATTATTTACAAGACAGAAACAGACTCACAGACATAGAAGTCAGACGTATGGTTCCCAAAGGGGTAAGGGAGAAGGATAAATTCGGATCTTGGGCTTAGCAGATACAGACTACTACATATAAAACAGATAAACAACAAGAGGCTACTGTAAAGCACAGGGAACTATATTCAAAGTCTTGTAATAATATATAATGGAATAACATCTAAAGAAGAATATATAGATATATATGTATAACTGAATCACTTTGCTATACACCTAAAATGAAGATAGGCTTGTAAATCAACTATAATTTTTAAAAAAGGTGGAGATCTTCATATTGTATCTTTCCTTGGTAGGTTTTATTTACACTAAAGACCTAGAAAAAAAGTATGTGAAGTCTCTGAAAGGGATGTGCGTGCTTAGTGGCTAAGTCATGTCAGACTCTTTGGAACCCCATTAACCATAGCTTGCCTGGGTCCTCTGTCCATGGGATCTCCCAGGCAAGAATACTGGAGTGGGCTGCCATGCCGTCTTCCAGGGGATCTTCCTGACCCAGGGATCCAACCTGCATCTTCCGCATTACAGGCGAATTATTTATCACTGAGCCACCTGGAAAGCGCTCTCTGAAAGGGAACTGGTTCCTAAAATATGGGCAGATTTGCTTTTGAATAAGAACATCCTTCCAGGAATTCCCTGGTGGTCCAGTTGTAAGGAATCTGTGCTTTCACTATGTAGGGCCTGTGTTTGATCCATTGTCAGGAAAGCCAAAGAGAAAAGGAAAAGGAAAAAAACAAAAGAATACATTTCCTAGCCTAGCGAAGGACTCAGGTGAGCTCAGTGTAGGTATACACTGTTCCCTCTGCTGGGAACCCTTGCCATGCTGCACCTCTGGCCGACAGCTGATTCAGCCAACATATTGTGTCCTCTGTGAAGGTCTCCCAAGCCTAAAGAACCCTCTGCTGTCCTCTCAGTGTCCCCATGGCAGCATCTGCCTCTCATGACTGCCTCCCCCAAAGGTGCAGGCTCCTCCAAAGCTGGGCTATGGCCTCTTGGTCCTTGTACCCCAGCTTCTAAAAGGGCATCTGGTGCCTTGCGGGGGCTCATCAGCGGCTGCTGGCTAAAGAGTGAGCTACTGCTGAATGTGTCAGTCACGTAGGATGTGTGAAAGTCCCATCTCAGTGGGCACAGCTTGGAAAGAGCAAGGGGAAACCCGTGAACTTGTGGATACCTTGCTAAACTGGGATACAACTTGAGTGTGTGCTGATGATTTACAGAAGTTGAATATAGTCTTTCTGACAGCTGTTTATAATATATATAGATTGGCACCTTAAAATTCACATTAAGCCCAATCTTTCTTGCTTGTATCAAATTCTTTTGCTTTTTAAAGATTCTTTCTCCCACATAATATTTTCATGTTCTTTCTTTAAAGTTAAAAAAAATTTTTTGGCCACATCACATGGCATGCAGGATCTTGGTTCCCTGATCAGGAATCAAACCCGTGCCCCTTGCAGTGGAGGTGCGGATTCTTAACCACTGGACCACCAGGGAAGCCGCTATTTTTGTGTTCTTATGCAGAGCTGGGTGAAGTGCTGAAGTTACAGTAAATGCCCCAGGAGTGGTAACATCTCTTCCTTGATTTAATCTGTCCCTGCTTTCACATATAGCATCCACTCTGGTGTTGCAGGTGGGCACAGTCTTCAGAAATTGGAAGTCTGGACTGGTCCATTAGAGAAGAGGTTTTCCACAGCATTTCTTCACCTTGGCCATCCCTTTAATTCCTTATTTTTTGACCAGTGATGGAAAATTGAATCAACGGTGTCCCTATGGCTGGCGGTGGTGTTCAGATGCTGCAGAGTTCAGCTCTGTGTTTCCACCTGGGCGCAGGCCTACTTGGGACCTGAGTCATCGTTCCTTTCGTTTGTGAGTCTTTATTTGGGACACATCTTCTGAAGCACTCAGCATGGACCGGACTCTCTGTTTCTCATTTTTATGATTCAAAGACAAAGCAGGTGTTGATCTTGCCTTCCCCTGGATCTCGGTGGCCCTTCTAAAGTATAAAGTGAACTAAAAAAAAAAAAGTCTTTTTGTACAGGTACCTGGATCCCACATGTGCTGCTGGGGTTCTGACCTCAGCTGGATCTGACCCTGCTTGGCTGCTTTTGGGGTCACAAAAGAAACACTTCAAGGGAGGCTGCAGTCTAATTTTGGCTCATTTTAACTTAATTACCTCTTTAAAGACCCTTCTCCAGAATTGAGAGTTGGACCATAAAGAAGGCTGAGCACCAAAGAATTGATACTTTTGACCTGTGGTGCTGGAGAAGACTCTTGAGGGTCCTTTGGATAGCAAGATCAAACCAGTCAATCATAAAGGAAATCAACCCTGAATAATCATTGGAAGGACTGTTGCTGAAGCTGAAACTCCAATACTTTGGCCACCTGATGTGAAGAGGCTACTCACTGGAAAAGACCCTGATGCTGGGAAAGACTGAGGGCAGGAGGAGAAGCAGGCGACAGAGGATGAGATGGTTGGATGGCATCACATCTCAGCGGACACGAGTTTGAGCAAACCCTGGGAGATGGTGAAGGACAGGGAAGCCTGGAGTGCTGCAGTCCATGGGGTCGCAAAGAGTCAGACACAACTTAACGACTGAACAATAAACCAGAGTCACATTCTAAAGTAGTTAGGGTGTTAGGGATTCAACATAAAGTTTGGGGAACATGATTCAGCCTGTCATAGGATCCAGGGTAAAGTTGCATAGTTTGGGCAGAGGGGGTAGATTTTGGCATCATTTCAAAGGTGCCTTGTTACAGGAACCAACTCAAGGTAAAAACCTATATGCAAAATAGAAATCCCAGAGATAAATCCATATACCCATGTACACCTTATCTTTGACAAAGGAGGCAATAATATACAACTGAAAAAAGACAATCTCTTTAACAAGTGGTGCTGGGAAAACTGGTCAACCACTTGTAGAAGAATGAAACTAGAACACTTTCTAACACCATACACAAAAATAAACTCAAAATGGATTAAAGATCTAGATGTAAGACCAGAAACTATAAAACTCCTAGAGGAAAACATAGGCAAAACACTCTCTGACATACATTACAGCAGGATCCTCTATGACCCACTTCCCAGAGTAATGGAAATAAAAGCAAAAATAAATAAATGGGACCTAATTAAACTTAAAAGCTTTTGCACAATGAAGGAAACTATAAGCAAGGTGAAAAGACAGCCTTCAGAATGGGAGAAAATAATAGCAAATGAAGCAACTGACAAAGAATTAGTCTCAAAAATATACAAGCAGCTCATGCAGCTCAATTCCAGAAAAATAAATGACCCAACCAAAAAATGGGCCAAAGAACTAAACAGACATTTCTCCAAAGAAGACATACAGATGGCTAACAAACACATGAAAAGATGCTCAACATCATTCATTATCAGAGAAATGCAAATCAAAACCACAATGAGGTACCATCTCACACCGGTCAGAATGGCTGCTATTAAAAAGTCTACAAACAATAAATGCTGGAGAGGGTGTGGAGAAAAGGGAACCCTCTTACACTGTTGGTGGGAATGCAAACTAGTACAGCCACTTTGGAGAACAGTGTGGAGATTCCTTAAAAAACTGGAAATAGAACTGCCGTACGGCCCAGCAATCCCATTGCTGAGCATACACACCGAGGAAACCAGAATTGAAAGAGACACGTGTACCCCAGTGTTCATCGCAGCACTGTTTACAATAGCCAGGACGTGGAAGCAACCTAGATGTCCATCAGCAGATGAATGGATAAGAAAGCTGTGGTACATATACACAATGGAATATTACTCAGCTATTAAAAATAATGCATTTGAATGAGTTCTAATGAAGTGGATGAAACTGGAGCCTATTATACAGAGTGAAGTAAGTCAGAAAGAAAAACACCAATATAGTATATTAATGCATATATATGGAATTTTGAAAGATGGTAACAATGACCCTATATTCAAGATAGCAAAAGAGACACAGATGTAAAGAACAGACTTTTGGTCTCTGGAAGAAGGCAAGGGTGGGATGATTTGAGAGAATGGCATTGAAACATGTATATTGTCATATGTGAAATAGATCGCCAGTCCAGGTTCGATGCATGAGACAGGGTGCTCAGGGCTGGTGCACTGGGATGACTTTGAGGGATGGGATGGGGAGGGAGGTGAGAGGGGGGTTCAGGATGAAGGACACATGTACACTCATGGCTGATTCATGTGAATGTATGGCAAAAACCCCTACAATATTGTAAAGTAATTAGCCTCCAATTAAAAAATATATTAATTAAAAAAAACCCTTTATGTGCATGGTCGGGAGAGGGAGTGTCTAGCAGCACTGAGTACATTGTAGGCACTTTCGGTGTGGCTGAATCTCTTGTAGCAACATGATTTTTGAGGATGTCACTAAAGGATGTTGTCAGGTGGCAGAAGTAGTGGAATAAAATAACAAGTTTCACGAGATGTTAATATTCACAACATTAGAGGGCTCAGGGTGGAGCCCAAATGGAAGGAGATGTAAGAACTGTCATTGGTTAATTTAAAATGTCCAAGTAGAAAAGGTGTTATCTAGCTAGTTGATTTTTCTCATTTTGTGTTATAACTGATTTAAAATGGTATCTTTAACCTTTTTGTGGGTGTACTGTATCAAATTGACCCAATAATCCAACCTTTATGAATTTATCCCATGAAATTATGGAGCAAGTGACAAAGATGTATGTTGATTGTGATTAACTGCAGTGTGATTGATGCAAACTATGGGCCCAGCCACTGAGAACTGGTTAAATTATAGTCTGTCTAGGCTGTTGAATCCCATATGGTTATTAAAGGTGCTTATGTAGATTATCAGAGAAGGCAATGGCAACCCACTCCAGTACTCTTGCCTGGAAAATCCCATAGGCGGAGGAGCCTGGTAGGCTGCAGTCCATGGGGTCGCTAAGAGTCAGACACGACTGAGCGACTTCACTTTCACTTTCCACTTTCATGCACTGGAGAAGGAAATGGCAACCCACTCCAGTGTTCTTGCCTGGAGAATCCCAGGGACAGGGGAGTCTGGTGGGCTGCCGTCTACGGGGTTGCACAGAGTCGGACACTACTGAAGCGACTTAGCAGCAGCATGTAGATCATGGATCATAGGGACTGGGTAGGCAAAGGCATGCATGTACCTGGCCTGTGTTGGGAGTGGGGAGTGATAGGAACTATGGCATTAGGGGGGCGGTGAAAGTGCGGAGTGAAGATGGCTACTTGGTTCTAGTTGTTTCCTGGCCATGTGGAAATGTGCATCCAGTGTGGTCAGACTTTCCCATTTAAAAAATCGTAATTTGGAAAAAAAATTATAAAATTTATTTATTTTATTTTTTTTCCGTTTTAGTCAGATGGCTTCCCAGGTGGCTCAGTGGTAAAGAATCCACCTGCAATGCAGGAGATGCAGGTTGGATCCCTGGGTTGGGAAGATCCCCTGGAGGAGGGCATGACAACCCACTTTCAGTATTCTTACCTGGGAAATCCCATGAGCAGAGGAGCCTGGTGGGCTATAGTCCATAGGGTCACAAAAGAGTGGGACATAACTGAATGACTAAACAACAGCAATGACAACAAAATTGACATATAGCATTATGGAAGTTTAAGGTGTGCTAAGTCGCCCAGACATGTCTGACTCTTTGCAACCCGTGGACTGTAGCCCACCAGGCTCCTCTGTCCATGGGGTTCTCCAGGCAAGAATACTGGAGTGGGTTGCTATTTCCTTCTCCATTAAGGTGTACAAAATGATAATAATTTGATGCACATAGATTGTGAAATGATTATCACAATAAGTTTAGTCTGTTGTTGTTCAGTCATGTCTGATTCTTTGTGACCCCATGGACTACAGCACATTAGGCTTCCCTGTTCTTTACCATCTCCCAGAGTTTGCTCAAACTCATGTCCACCGAGTCGGTGATGCTATCTAACCATCTCATCCTCTGCTGCCCCCTTCTCCTTTTGCCTTCTATCTTTCCCAACATCAGAGTCTTTTCCAATGAGTTGGCTCTTCACATCAGGTGGCCAAAGTATTGGATGTTAAGTTTAGTTAACATTCACCATCTCCTATTGGTACAAAAAAGAAGAAAAATGTACTTTTTCTTTGTGATGAGAATTCTTAGGATTGACTCTCTCAGGAACTTTCTTTTTTTTTTTTTTTTTAAATTAAAAAAAAATGTGGTGGCACCAAGCCTTTTTTGTGGCACTTGGGCTTCTCTATTTGTGGTGCACAGACTTAGTTGTCCCACAGCATGTGGGATCTTAGTTCCCTGACCAGGAATCAAAGCCACATCCTCTACATTGGGAGGTGGATTCTTAACCACTGGACCACCGGTGAAGTCCTTGACTCTCTTAACAGCTTTCATCTACACCCCACAGCAATGTTCATCGAAATGATCATGCTGCTGGTTATATCCTTAGAACATATATTTATCTTGTAACTGGAAGTTTGTACTTTTTGTCCACCTTCCATCCAATTCCCAGATTTTCTGTTTTTTTAAAAGAGAAGTCAGAAATCTTGAATTTTCTGGAAAATGTTCTGATTTTTTAATGTTGGTAAAATGCTTCCCTGGCGGCTCAGTGGTAAATAATCCACCTGCCAATGCAGGTAATGCAAAATGTTGGGCCCAGCTCCAGACTGCCTGAATTAGAGACTCTTGAACTCTGGAATTTCCCAGACCAGAATACTGGAGTGGGTTTCCATTTCTTACTCCATAGGATCTTCCCAATCCAGGGATCGAACCTGCATCTCTTGCACCGGCTGGTGGATTCTTTACCACTGCGCCACCTGGGAAGCTCCTCCTACTGTCACAGAATTCTTTTCTAATTGTTATCTGCTTACTTTAATAAGCGTATTAGAATTTGAGCTGATTTCTAAGGAAAGGCTAGGATTTGCCCAGGTGGAAGAAACAGGAAGATAGTTCAGATGAGCCAGCAGTCCTGGCAAACCTGGCCTAAAGCCTGATGTGCTGGCTCAGTGGTAGCGGTCTGGGCTGGTAGGGGTGAGGTGGGCGATGAAGCTTGAGAATGAGTGTGAGGTGGGGAACCCACCATGCGCCCTGAGGGCAGTGCCAAGGGATGGGGATGTTAGGGGGATGACATGGCTACTTTCCAGGGACAGTGAGAGCACAGGAAGCAGGATTGTAGGACACACACCTGGCAGCTGAATGTGGGCCAGATGGGGCCAAGATGCTGGTCACTTCTGCAGGGCTGTTGGCGTTAGTTAGCCTCTTGGCTTAGTGTTTCAGGTGTGTTAGCCCAGGACCTTGGGCCATCAGGAGGGAGGTGCCAGGGGTCTGGGGGAGAGAAACAGGAGAGGGGGATGGATGTCTGTCATTTAGTGTTGCTGTCTGTGTGGACTTGATCATGAACATCATATAGGTTGTTGTATAAAGGAAAACCTCCTACAATTGCTGATATTGGAGAAAATGCAAAATAAGAGAAAGGCCAGAAGCAGCCTGGACTCCAGGAGTGTTGACTAAAGTAAAAACACACAAGGTGAGAGCTGTGAGTTTGGGTTTTATTTGGGGGCCTTACTGAGTCTGGTAGCTCAGACGGTAAAGAATCTGCCTGTAATGCAGGAGACCTGGGTTTGATCCTTGAGTCGGGAAGATCCCCTGGAGGAGGGCATGGCTACTCACTCCAATAGTCTTGCCTAGAGAATTCCATGGGCAGAAGAGCTTGGTGGGCTACAGTCCGTGGGGTTGCAAAGAGTTGGATATGACTGAGTGACTAACTCTTCCACTTTCACTTTTCACTGAGGCCTATAGCCTGGTCAGCAGCCTCTCAGACAGCTCTGAAGAACTGCTCCCAAGAGGTATGGGGGTGCAGGGGCAGTCAGTATATATGTGATTTTGATGAAGGGGGGATGTGTAACCAGGCACACATCTTCTTAAGAAAGTAGCTGCTAGTCACAAGGAACAGATGTCTCTGTTAATGATTTTACTGCTTTTTCTAAGTATGGGAAGATGTTGGAATCCAGGTTCATTAAACATTTCTCCTAAAAATATCTGTCTGAAGGCCTCTTCTGCCAGTTTTTCCCAGAGCACAGAATGCCTTGTTTCTGATCTCCACCCTGAACTCCTCTTAGTGTGGGTTGAAGGTCAGTGACTTGTGGTGGTGAGTGACTCAACCACCCCCGATCCCTGCCCCCACTCCCGAGCCAGATGGCGGGCAACATTCTTTGGCAGAAGCAAATACAGTGTGTAGCTGTTGAGTGAGCTGCTGTCTACTTACCCCAGTCACAGGTCCAGACGTGGTTAAGTGTGTAAAGCCAGCTTTTTGTTCTTCATACGATTCTTTGTAGTTTATTGCTCCCAAGGCTTGTCTGTTTTGTCAGAATTTTAAACAATTCAAGGGAAATTACCTTTCAGGGCTTTCCTGGCTCAGTGGTAAAGAATCTGTGTGCAATGCAGGAGACCTGAGTTCAATCCCTGGGTTGGGAAGATCCCCTGGAGAAGGGCATGGCAATCTACTCCAGTATTCGTGCCTGGAGAATCCCTTGGACAAAGAAGGGATTTGAAGGGAAAGAAGGGACAGAGAAGTCTGGCAAGCTATATAGTCCATGGAGTTGCAAAGAGTCAGACATGACTGAAGCGACTTAGCACCAGCAGCCACCTTTCAGGGCAATGTAGAAATAATAAGAATGGAAATTTCTAGGAAGGGACTGAGACAGTACTGAAGGGCTTAGCAGAGGTTGTCGCTTTTACTGGGGCTTGGAGGTGGAGAGATTCATGTCAGTTCTTATTGTTACTCCAGCATCCTGTGGGATCTGGCGGGGAGGAAGTATGCTTGTCTGCTTGGACTGCCATCATAGGATACCACAGACTGTATGACTTAAAGAACAGAAATTGATTTCCTCATAGATTTGGAAGCTCCAAGTACCAAATCAGAGTGCTGCCTGGTTGGTTTCTGATGAGGCCTCTCTTTTGTTTGCAAATGGCTGCTTCTTGTTGTGGCCTCACATGCCCCTAGAGGGAGCAAGAGAAAGCTCTGGTCTTCTTCTAAGGATACCAGTCTTACTGGATCAAAGCCCCACCCATATGACCTCATTTAGGACTTCCCAGGTGGTGCAGAGGTAAAGAATCCGCCCTCCAATGCAGGAGCTGAGAGAGATAAGCATTTAATCCTGGGATTGGGAAGATCCTTCTGGAGTAGGATTTGGTAACCTATTCCTGTATTCTTGCCTGGAAAATTCCATGGACAGAGGAGCCTGTTGGGCTACAGTCCGTAGTGTTGCAAAGAGTTGGACATGACTGAGCACTCATGGGTGCTCCCATAATCTTAATGACCTTCTTAAAGTCCCGTCTCCAAATACAGTCATAGGAGGTTGAAGTTCACAAGAGAACTTTAACCTATGAACTGGGGATGGTGGTGGGGGGAGTAATGAGGAGTGAGGGAAATAGTTCAGTCCATATCCATAACAGAAGACAATGTGCTCAGTCACCCATGAAGTCAGGGCACATGTGGGCTGGGTGGAAGGAGAGGTGGTCGAGGGACCTGATCAAAGGAAGAAGAGGGCTTCAAGGATGTGCAGGAGGTGGCAGGAGTTGAAAGAGGAAAGGCCCAACGTTCTCTTCCAGCTTGTCTGCCTGTGCTCTCCTGGAATTCAGGAATTGTCATCATTAGCAAAATGACACTTCTTCAGGTCGGAACATCACTGAAGATCAGTTTCTCTGGTCCTCACCTGAATCCTTTGGCTGAGGTGCTCTCAGGTTCAAGTTTTGAGAAGCATCTTTTCCTTCTGAAAGGCAGACCTCACGTCCAGCGAAGCACGTGGAAGTTCCTAAGTCTGGCAGCATCTATTAACATGACAAGAAAAGGAGTCAAATTTCCACCACCATTTTGCTATGAAGGGTCAGTTTAGACTGTTCGAAGGGCATGGTCCCTTTTTAGGCAAAGAAGAAAAGAGATTTTTAAGAGTGGCCGAGGGGCTTCCCCGGTGGCTCAGTGGTAAAGCATCCACCTGCCAATTCGGGAGCCTCAGGTTTGATCCCTGGTTCGGGTGGATCCCATATGCCAGGGGACAAATAAGCCCTTGTGCCACAACTGTTCTGCCTGTGCTCTGTCTAGAGCCTGGGAGTTGCAACTACTGAGGCCTGTGTGCCCTAGAGCCCACGCTCAGCAACAAGAGAAGCCACTGCAATGAGAAGCGTGCACACTGCAACGAGAGTAGCCCCTCCTCGCCCCAACTAGGGAAAAGCCTGCACAGCAACAAACACCCAGCACAGCCAATAAATAAGTGAATAAATAAATAAAATATTAATAAGATACAAGAGTGGCTGAGAGGGTGAAGTAAATGAGCTTGAGGTGGGAGAGGTGAGGACCAGAATCCTCAAGGTGTCTTGAAAAATGATGTGAGTGGAATGATCTGAGGGTGAGAGAGAGCTTCCCCTCTGCTCCCCTACTCTACTTCAAGGGACTGAATGGCCCACAAAAGTGAACTGAGAAAAATGAAGATGCAACAAGCCAGTGCCCCAGAGGGTGCGGGCTGTGCCTAAACAGATGTCAGGGTCTTTGTTGAGAGCAGCAGCTGACAGGGTGGGGTGGGGCTGATGGGAGCCACATTATGGGTGGTGTTTTTCATATGCAGAGCAGCCCTTTGATCTGAGGGGTATGCAAGTGCTGGAAACTGGAGAGGCTCGGGTGGAGGGGGCCTTTGTCTTTGACAGAAAAAGCATCTGCCTGACTCCAGCTCCCTTGCCTGCCCCTTCAGCCCACGGGCTCCCACAACAATGTCTCAATGGGAACCTGAGTCTTCCTACAGCTGAAGAAGTCTTAGGAAAGAGAAAGAAGACTGCTGCAAGTGTTGGACTAGGAGCTTAATCAATTCTTTCCACATCCCAGAAAGCGAGAGAAGAGAGGAAGTGCAGAGGCAAGCGGAGAGTGGAAAGGGAGACATGGCAGGAAGCAGGGGAGGAAGAATGGCATTTGAACACTGAAATAGATGTTTGGGTAATGAGCTTGCTTTCCCAGTGAACACGACTCTTCAGAAAATAGTGCAGGTGGGATGAGTGTGTGTCACTGGAGTGAGAGAGAAGAGTACTCAGCTGACAGGACATGGTTTTTGATGGACTGATAATTCTTTTTTCCCCTAAAAGGCAGTATTGTTGTTGTTAGTCACTAAGTCGAGTTAGTCACTCAGTCATGTCTGACCCCATGGACTGTAGCCCACCAGGCTCCTCTATCCATGGGATTTCCCAGGCAACAATACTGGAGTGGATTGTCATTTCCTCCTCCAGGGGATCTTCCCCACCCAGGGATCAAACCTGCATCTCTTGCATTGGCAGGCGGATTCTTTACCACTGAGTCACCAGGGAAGCTCGCTAAAAGACAGTATAATACAAGGCAAACACTAAAGTGAAAGCAGAAAGCTGTTTATCTAGCTGTGCTTTTGCAGGGTGAAAGAAAGTCCCTGTAAGTTTTTGCACTGTTAGAAACTTCATGCTAATTGGAATTTTATCACAATCACAATAATTTACAATAGTTCTTCCTTTCTTGCTGTTTCTTACCCTTCTTACAGTCTCAATCGATACAGATTAAGAGACTTGAAACAAAGCAATGGCTTTTTGGCCTGAAGATGAGTATTTTCTGCTTGTGGAGATTTTCGAGTGCGTCCTATGGGGTAGATGTAATCTTTGGGTATACATCTCATACACTATTTGTATGAGCATGTCCACTCATACAATATCTTTAAGTCAGATGTCTGCCCAGACATGGGCATTTGGCATGGCATGGCTGACAATTGGCACAGCCTGGGGTGGGGAGGGGAGAGGCAGAATTGGGTCCTATATTGGATTGCCTCTTTAGGGGCTCTGGTTTGGGTAGCAGTTTGGGAGAGCAGGGAGCATGGTGATTTGGCACTTCTTGAACACCTAGCAGAAGAAAAAGATCTGAAATAAGAGAATGGTTTTGTGGATTTTTTTTTTTTTTTCTCCTATAGGCAGAAATTGACCTGACACAGTGATCTAAGTGAGGGCTGTTAATTAACAGATCCGGAAGTTGGATTTGGGGCTGTTTCTAAATCATTACACCTGAGTGGCACTGTTATAACCAGGATGGAACATTCAGGAGAAGTAGGCATACTGCTTTCAAAGTGGTGCTGGAGAAGGCTCTTGAGAGTCCCTTGGACAGCAAGGAGATCAAATCAGTCAACCTGAAGGAAACTTTGAATATTCACTGGAAGGACTGTTGCTGAAGCTGAAGCTCCAATACTTTGGCTACCTGATGAGAATAGCTGACTCGTTGAAGAAGACTCTGATGCTGGGAAAGATTGATGGCAGGAGGAGAACGGGGCAACAGAGGATGAGATAGTTGGATGGTATCACCTGCTCAATGGACATGAACTCGGGCAAACTCTGGGAGATGGTGAGGGGACAGGGAGGCCTGATGTGCTGCCAGTCCACGGGGTCGCAAAGGGTCAGACACAATTTGGCAACTCAACAAGAACAGGCATACTGCCTCTCCCTGGCTCAAGGGTACATGTGCTCTGAGGAGTCAGACCTTGCCTTAGCTGAAGTTGTCTTTGGACACCTTGAAGAGGTCAGGGTCAGTCCTGCTGCTAGCCTCACCAGCAGCTACCCAGCTTCTCAGTGGAAAGAATATGATGTTTGGGGACCATAGATCTGGGTTTGAGTCCTGGCTTCCCTGTCTCTTAGCATTGTGACCTTGAGCCATATAGTCCTTGAAAGATAGCCCTTTCTGTGCCTGATTCCTCATCTGTAAAATGGGTGTGATGAAACAAACCTCATAGGATTGTAATGAGGAATAAACAAGAGGACCTTTATAAAGTGCATCAAAGACATTTGGTAAAAGTTTGTCTTGCTTTTCTTCTACTGTAAAGTGCTTGGGTTTACCTGTAACTAGTGGGTTTACTCTTATACCTCATCCTTGCTGACACATTTTACTGAATAAAATTTTTTTCCCCCAGCTGAGGCATGTGGCATACGGAATCTTATTTCCTTGACCAGAGATCCAACTGGGGCTCACTGACACATTTTAAACCCTTGGTTCCCCTTGCCACATTCCATTTTTTTATTCCTAAGCATTACTTTCAAACTAGCAAGAGAAACTCGGACAGGGTTGGGATTGAATTCTGTTTTTGAACCCAACAGTTTGCCATCTTTCTTGTTTTCACTCCAAGTGTCCCTCTTGGAGTGATTGGTCCGGGACCCAATCTTCTTAGTGATTGGTTCAACAATCTGGGTTTAAGCCGGTCAGCATATAATATTCCTCTGTCTACTTTTATGGGTGTGGGTGTGAGCATGTGTCCTATGCTGGGTTCACCTGGTCAAGGAGAGGTTGGAAGGGAGTTTTTGATTTTTTTTTTTTTCTTTCTGAGACTGGTGTTGGATTTTCTTGTTATAAGGGCAGTTACATAGACCAGGGGAGTCCTGATCTTACTATGCTCCTCTGCTTTTGACTTTCTGCTATGTGACAGTCTGTTCCATTATTGTTTAAGCCAATTTAATGCTGGGATGTTTGTGTTAATCACTCAGTCATGTCCAAGTCTTTGGGACCCCTGTGAACTGCAGCCCTCCAGGCTCCTCTGTCCATGGCATTTTCCAGGCAAGAATACTGGAGTGGGTTGCCATTTCCTTCTGCAGGGGATCTTCGTGACCCAGGGATCGAACTCAGGTCTCCTGCACCATGGGCAGGCTCTTTACTGACTGAGCCACCAGGGAAGCCCTGATTCCAGCTGGTTCCTGCTGTCTCTGTAACGGTCCCATATAAACTCCCTATGCATTACCTGAAGTCACCACATATGTATCCTAAACAGTGTGTTATTGGTGTTGGTTTTTCAATTGTTCTATACATGCAATTACATGATATACATTCTTCTATGCCTTGCTGGTTTACTGAGCATTTTGCAACATTCATTAATGCTAATAAATGTGGCCACGATTCGTTTTCTTTGTTGCATGGCATCTCACTGATACATATACCACCATCTATCCTGCCCCTTTTTAATGGACATTTGAGCTGTTTTCAAGTTTCTGCTGTTTCTAATTGTTTTGCTGTAAACATTGTGGTATTGTGTCCTAAAACACGTGAGAGTTTCACGCTCAGATTCTATGGATTTCCTTTTATTTAATTGAATTGAAGTAAGGAAAGCTGGAATGACTCTGTAGGGATACTTCTCTGAGTCTGGTCTTCCTGATCTCCTTTTTCTTTAACCTGCTTCAGAGATTACTGCCTTCTTGGTCACAGGATTTAGGTACCCTCTGATGTTCCTCTGCTTTTCATCACAGTCTTAGACACACTGTTCCTTTCACCAAAAGTTGGGGCACTTTTTAAAAAATTGAAGTATAATTGATTTACAATGTTCTTATATACAATATTAGTTTCAGGTATATAACAGTGATTCAATATTTTTATGGATTATACTCTATATAAAGGTATTATGAAAATTGGCTTACTCTGTGCTGTACAGTATATCCTTGCAGTTTATTATTTTATACAGAGTAGTTTGTATCTCTTAATCACCTGCCCCTATCTTGCCCCTCCCTCCTTCCCTCTCCCCATTGATACCCACTAGTTTGTTCTCTATATTTGTGAGTCAATTTCAATTTTGTTATATTCATTCATTTTTTTTTTTCCAGATTCCACATTTAACTGATAACATAACAGCATTTGACTCTATCTGACTTATTTCACTTAGTATAATACTCTCCAGGTCCATCCATGTTGTAGCAAATGGTAAATTTTCATTCTTTTTTAATGGCTGAGTTGTATTCCATTGTATGTATAAACCACATCTTGTTTATCCATTCATCTGTTGATGGATACTTAGATTGTTTTAATATCTTTGCTATTGTAAACACAACTGCTATGAACATTGGGATGCATGTATGCTTTTGAATTAATGTTTTTCATTTATTCAGATACAAACTCAGGAGTGGAATTTCTGGGTCATGTGGTAACTCTATTTTAAATTTTTAGGGGAACCTCCGTACTGTTTTCCAGTAAATGAATTTACATTTTCACCAACAGTGTACAAGTGTTCCCTTTTCTCCACATCCTTGCCAACATTTGCTTTTTGTGGTATTTTTTATGATAACCATTCTGACAGGTGTGAGGTAATCTTTCATTGTGGTTTTGACTTACATTTGTCTCATGATTACTGATGCTGAACATCTTTCCATGTGCCTGTTGGCCATCTGTATATCTTCTTTGGAAAAATATCAATTCATATTTTCTGTCATTTTTTAACTAGGTTTTTTTTTTTGATGTTCAATTCTGTGTGCTGTTTATGTATTTTGATATTAACCCCTTATTGGTCACATCATTTGCAAATATTTTCTTCCATTTAATACATTGTCTTTTCATTTTGTTTCTTTTGGTTTCTTTTGCTGAGCAAAAGATTTTGAGTTTAATTACACCCCATTGCAGTAAGCCAGGCTTTCTTCCTGCAAACTTATCATATGCAAAAGTCTAGGTGATTTGCATCATCTTCCCATTTTTTTGTTTTTGCTTTTGTTTCTTTTGCCTTGGGAGATAGATCCAAAAAAAAATATTGCTGCAATTTATGTCAGAGAGTATTCTGCCTATGTTTTCTTACAGGAATTTCATGGTTTTTGGTCTTATATTTAGATGTTTAATCCATATTGAGTTTATTTATCTTTTTATGTGGAGTGAGAAAATGTTCGAATTTCATTCTTTTACATGTAGCTGTCCCCCAACACCACTTATTGAAGAGACTCGTTTTTTCCATTGTATATCCTTGCCTCCTTGTCATAGATTAATTGACCATATGTGCGTGGGTTTGTTTCTGGGCTCTTGATTCTATTTCATTGATCTATGTATCTGTTTTTGTGCCAGTACCATGCTGTTTTGATTCCTGTAGCTTTCTTTTCTTTTGATTACTGTAGTATAGTAATCAGAAGTCAGAGAGTGTGATACCTCAAGCCCTGTTCTTCTTTCTTAAGATTGCTTTGGCTAGTTGTGGTCTTCTGTATTTACATACATATTTTAGAATTATTTGTTGTAGTTCTGTGAAAAATGCTGTTGGTATTTTGATCAAGATTGCATTGAGGGTCTACCAATTTTGGAGTAGGACTAGCTCTTTCAAATTCTTCAAGAGACAGCCAGCCCAACTGGGTTTTTTAACCTATAGAAACTGAAGTAGCTGTAGATCAGCTCACCTCATTTGTGGTGTCCTAGATCCTTCCTGGTGGGCCTGTGGTGAGAGCAGGAGCAGATCTGTTCCCCAAGTATTAGTTTCCTAGTGCTGTGATGCCACAAACTGGGGTGGCTTAAAATGATAGAAGCTTATTCTCTCACAGTTTTAGGGTCTGGAAATCTGAAATCAAGCTGTTGGCAGGGCCATATTCCCTGAGAGATCTGGAGAAAAATCATCCCTTTCTTCTTCCAGTTTCTGGTAGTTGTCAGTAATCCTTGGCTTGTAGATGTACACTCCAACTTTCACTTCTGTCAACACATGGCTGTCTTTACACGTGTTCCCTCTGTGTGTGTGTGTGTGTGTGTGCGTGTGTATCTGTCTGTGTCCAAGTTTCCCCTTCTTTTAAGGACACCATAAGGGAGTAGGGCCCACTTCAGTGACCTCATTTTAAATTGATTACATCTGCAAAGACCCTATTTCCAAATAAGGTCACATTTGTATATCCTGCAGGTTAGGATGACCTTGCCTTTTGGGGAGATAAAATTCAATCCATAAACCCTCTTTTTCCTCAGTCTAGTAGCTCTACCCCTGGTTAAGGAGATGGATTTTGGGTTGACCAGCTTTCCTTGTCCTGTGGTGACTTTCACCTGTCCTGTGGTGATGGTGACTCTTCCTATCATTAAATCTTTTTTTTTTTTCTCTTTACTTTTTATTTTACATTGGAGTATAGCCAATTAGCAAAGTTTAATTGTGATAGTTTCAGGTGTGATAGCTTTGGGTGCACAGCAAGAGCAACTCAGTCATATATATACATATATCCATTCTCCCTCAACCTCCTCTCCTATCCAAGCTGTCTCATAACATCGAGGAGCTTGATATTTCTTTTTCCTTCTGGGCTTCAGCTTTGGCCCAGCAGGCTCTGGCTTCCATTTTGCTCACTTATGGAGTGTTCACTCTGTGTGGTTGAGAAGAGAAATCCCATCACCTGAACATTAGCTGCTTCCCTGGTGGTTCAGGTGGTAAAGCATCCGCCTGCAAAGCAGGAGATCCGGGTTCGATCCCCGGGTTGGAAGATCCCCTGGAGGAAAGCATGGCAACCCACTCTAGTATTCTTGCCTGGAGAATTCCATGGAGAGAGGAACCTGGTGGGCTGCAGTCCATGCAGTTGTGAAGAGTTGGAAGTGACGGAACTCTTCTAACTAACTAACTAACACTTTCACTTTCACCACGAACTTACTAGTAGGTTGATGAAAAAGTAATTGCAGTTTTGGATCATGAATTTTAAGTCATAAGTAGGCTCAAACACACCTTTATTAATCAAAATAGAAACCTCTACAATCAATACATTTTTGCCAATGAGAAATAAATTCGTGTATTCTTGTAGCATAAAAATCCTTGGTTTACAATTCAACAAACTCTTGGAAAGCATTTTCTGTCTCCTGCTTGTTGTAGAAATTTTTCTCTGCAAAACAGTTGTCAAGATGCTTGAAGAAGTGGTAGTCAGTTGGTGAGAGGTAGGTGAATGTGCAGGGGGAGGGCAGAAACTTCGTAGCCCAGTTTGTTCAACTTTTGAAGTGTTGGTTGCGCAATGTGCAGTCAGGCATTATTGTGGAGAAGAATTGGCCCTTTCTGTTGACCAGTGCTGGCTGTAGGCATTGCAGTTTTTGGTACATCTCATTGATTTGCTGGGCATACTTCTCAGATGTAATGATTTCGCCAAGACTCAGAAAGCTGTAGTGGATCAGATAGGCAGCAGATCACCAAATAGTGACCATAACTTTTCTTTGGTGCAAGTTTGGCTTTGGGAAATGCTTTGGAGCTTCTCTGGGTTCAACCACTAAGCTGGTTGTCGCATAAAAGCCAATTTTCATCACAGATCACAATCCGATCGAGAAATGGTTTGTTGTTGTGTAGAATAAGAGAAGATGACTTCAAAATGACCACTTTAAAAATTTTCATCAGCTCATGAGGCATCCACTTATTGAGTTTCCAATTTGCTTCAAATGCTTGACGACTGTAGAATGGTTGACATTCAGTTCTTGGGCAACTTCTGGTGTAGTTGTAAGAGGATCAGCTTCAATGATTGCTCTCTATTGGTTGTTGTCAACTTCTGATGGCTGGCCACTGCACTCCTAATCTTCAGGGCTCTGGTCTCCTTTGCAAAGCTTCTTGAACCACCATTGCACTGTACAGTCATTAAGAGTTTCTGGGCCAGATTCATTGTTGATGTTGCCAGTTGTCTCCTCTCGTTTATGGTCCATTTAGAACTCAAATCACTCGAATTTGCTTTTTGTCTAACATCATTTCTATAATCTAAAATTAATATCAAATAAACAGCAAGTATATGCAGAGTACATCATGAGAAATGCTGGGCTGGATGAAGCACAAACTGGAATCAAGATTGCCGGGAGAAATATCAATAACCTCAGCTATGCAGATGACACCACCCTTATGGCAGAAAGTGAAGAATTAAAGAGCCTCTTGATGAAAGTGAAAGAAGAGAGTGAAAAAAGTTGGCTTAAAACTCAACGTTCAGAAAACTAAGATCCAGTCCCATTACTGTGTGGCAAATAGACGTGGAAACAATGGAAACAGTGAGAGAGTTTATTTTCTTGGGCTCCAAAATCACTGCAGATGGTGACTACAGCCATGAAATTAAAAGACACTTACTCCTTGGGAGAAAAGCTATGACAAACCTAGACAGCATTTTAAAAAGCAGAGACATTACTTGCCAAAAAAGGTATGTCTAGTCAAAGATATGGTTTTTCCAGTAGTCATGTATGAATGTAAGAGTTGGACTATAAAGAAAGCTGAGTGACAAAGAATTGATGCTTTTGAACTGTGGTGCTGGAGAAGACTCTTGAGAGTCCCTTAGGCTGCAAGGAGATCAAGTCAGTCTATCCTAAAGGAAATCAGTCCTGAATATTCTTTGGAAGAACAGATGCTGAAGCTGAAACTCCTATACTTTGGCCACCTGATGAGAAAAACTGACTCATTGGAAAAGACCCTGATGCTGGAAAAGATTGAAGGTGGGAGGAGAAGGGGTCGACAGAGGATAAGATGATTGGATGGCATCACCAACTCGATGGTCATGAGTTTGAGTAAGCTTCGGGAGTTGGTGATGGAGGGAAGCCTGGTGTGCTGCAGTCCATGGAGTCACAAAGAGTCAGACACGACTGAGCGACTGAACTGAACTGAACTGAAACAGCAAGTAATAGGTCATTAGCCAAAAACATAAAGTGAGTAATGCACATTAACATGACTACATTTATTTAAGAATGTACTTCAATATCAAATGGGAAAGTTCAACAGTGCAAAACTGCAATCACTTTTGCGGCTACCTAATAGTTGTCTTTGCAGTTGCCACACTCGTGGCTGCCCCCTAGGGGAGGACTGATTCCTGGTGACATGTTGGAAGCAACCCCCAGGACAAGCTTGCAGCACTTACCCTCACAGGCCCCACCCCATGATCATGCTGGTTGCACTTCCTCTTAGACTCCTAGTGTTGCTGTGTTTGTCTGTCTCGGGCCTGCAGACTTGGTTGATGCCATGCTCAGAGCAGCTGCTGCATTCCCTCTGGCTACGCCTGTTATGGCCCCATTTGAAGCTCTATAGGTTTCATGGCTATAGAAATGTGTGTCCTTGGGATGGGTACACTGGCCCTGTGTTTTTTTTGGTGTTACATTGGATTCCCTCCTCCCAGCATAACCAGAAGAGGTGGCCCAGACACATCAGGGACCACTTGGAGGTTCCTGATGGGCCACCTGGTCCTGATCCCCTTCTCCACGGAGCCTCATGGCCAGTGCCGAGGGGAGGAGAAACAAGGGAGGCAGAGAGGACAGAAAGTGAGGCCACAGCGTCTGCTCTTCCTGAGATGCACTTCCTGAGATGGAGCAACTCAAGGGCTTATAAGTGGAAGATCATCTGAAGCCATCACCTCGACTCGCCTGTCCTGTTTGATGCGCTAATCCCCTTGGTGTGGTCATTCCAAGTTTGATTGAACAGTCCCAGTGCCAGGGAGCACTCTGTTACAGTTCCCCAGGGACCATCCTCATGCACTCACATGTTTCTTACGTACTTGTGCTCATCTTTCTTTCTTTCTTCCTCCTTCCCTTACTTTCATTTATTTGGCTGCACTGGGTCTTACTTGTGGCACGTGGGATCTTTAGTTGCAACATAGGAACTCTTAGTTGCACTGCAGCATGTGGGATCTAGTTCCCTGACCAGGGATAGAACCCAGGCGGCCTGGATTGAGAGCACGGAATCTTAGCCACTGGACCACCAAGGAAGTCCCTGTGCTTGTGTTTCCATGGGAGAGATTCCTAGAAGTGGAACATGCACATTTTCCATTTGATGGTTAATAAATTATGCATATGTGGAAACACATACTATTGATATACACAGAAAACAAGTATAGGGTAATCATGATGAGATACGGAGCTCAAAAAGTAGGAGGGACCTCCTAGTAGTTAAAAATGTCTCCCAGTAGAGCAGAGCATCTGACTTGGGGTAGGTGTTCAAAAGGTAAAGCTTGGCATACTTCGGAGAAGCACTGGGAACCTCTCTAAGGAGCCAAGTGCCCCAGTGGTGGCTTCAGTGGCCTGGAATCCTTCCAAATGCAATGCATTTCCCAGGTGAGGCTTGGAGAACAGCAGAGGTTCTGCAGGACCCATCCTGAAGCTCTCTGAGCCCCTCTCTTTGTTAGAGGCTTTTCCTGAGCTCTGCTTGTCCTCTGATGTAGACATGGGCCTGTCCACTCTATCCCCAGCTGGAATGCATTGGGCTCTCCTGGGACTCTCCATTGGTGGCCTCAAGAGATAAATGAGTTTTCCCCAAAGGTCAGAAGTCTTCCTATGAGTCATCTTTCTCCCCAAAGCAGCTCCACCTCCCAGGGGACAGGGTGACTCTGCAGAGTTGGAGAGGGCTTGCTGCTGCTATTATTATTATCATTATTAATTAATTAATATATTTGGGATTGCACTGGGTCTTAGTTGTGGCATGTAGGATCTAGTTCCCTGACCAGAGATCCAACCTGGGCCTCCTGCACTGAGAGTGCAGAGTCTTAGCCACTGGACCACCTGGGAAGTCCCTACTGATGTTATTATTATTGTAAATGCATCATGCTGGCCCCTGGTTGTCCCCTCCATGTTGCTCAGAGTCCTAAGATTCCACCACCTCCACCTCATCCTCTCTTGCTTTGCTTTCAGGTGCTCTTAACAGATTGACAGTGAGTGACAAGGGCCTCTGTGAAGTCAGCTGCCCGGCTGCTGCTGCTGCTGCTGCTAAGTTGCTTCAGTCGTGTCCGACTCTGTGTGACCCCATAGACAGCAGCCCACGAGGCTCCCGTCCCTGGGATTCTCCAGGCAAGAACACTGGAGTGGGTTGCCATTTAAGAGAATCTGTTGACGCTGTGTCAGCACGGTAGCTTGGCAAGAGAGCAGCCATATGGGAAACATTAGGGAGGAATTCTTGGCGCTTCCTGGTACATTCCCAAAGCTGGGCTGGAGAAGGTAGAATGTGGGTTTTTTTAAAAAATAATGTTTTACTTTTTTAGTATTTATTGGAGTTTAGTTGCTTTACAATTTGTGTTAGTTTCTACTGTACAACAAAGTGAATCAGCTGTACGTATACATATATTCCCTTTGCCGCCATGTTACCGAGTCTGAGTTCTTGCTGCTCATCTCGTGACAGACCAATAATTCTGAGAGACGAGGTGTTGAGGTAAGCAATACTACTTTATTTGGAAAGCTAGCGGCCCGAGAAAATGGCAGACTAATGGCAAACTAATAACTATCTTATCAGGGTTCGAATGCCAGGTTCTTTTATAGAACAGAGTGTGGGGAGATGAGAAAGTAAAGTAAAAAGGCTGTTAATTTTGTTAATACCTTCTGGAATGGCCTCTGGAAGGGGATGTGTCCATTTCTTCCTTCCTTAGCCATCCACAGGTGGACAGCATTTTGAACAAAGCCATTTTGATTTAACATTCAGGCAGGGGCTCAGGGTTTCCCGGGGCAGGCCCTGGTGACAGAAGCAACAGGAAGCAAATGTTAAAGTAAAAGAAACAGGTCTAACATGGAGTCAGTTCTGTCCTGTAAACACCACAGAGCACTGGGTAAAGTTCCCTGTGCAATACAGTAGGTTCTCATTAGTTACCTACTTCATGCATAGAAGTGTATATACGTTAATCGCAATCTCCCAATTCATCCCGCCTCCCTGAAATAATGTGTTAGTAAATTGAGTCCACTGAAAGGCTTACGTTTGTGTGGAAAAACCATAGAAGCAGTACTGTTTCAGAAGCATGCTGGCCCCACCTGCCAGCACCCTGACAGCCCACATCCTTCCTTATGAGGGAGTCAGACCTTGAAAACTCTGGTGCAGAGAACTGTCAGTAAGGGCCAGAGGACTGAGCCGGGAACTGACTGCAGCTCTCGGGAGACAGTTCACATCTGAACGAGTTGAGTCTGATCTGTAAGCATCTCTGGAGGTTCTTAGAGCTCTGACCCTGGCTGAATTCAGTCAATCGCTCCCAGCCCTGCCTGCGTGTTGGAGTCATCTGGGGGTGTTTGTAGGCGGTGATTGACACTACCAGAGCTGTCAGGACAAAGTGGCCCATCCTAGGGCACTGATGCAAGCACTTATCCTGGTTTACAGGCAGCCCTTAGGAAGCATGAAGCGACCCATGAAGTGCACTGTGTGGACTGGTATCTGGATGAAAGGAGATGAACAAGCTACAGAGTGGTGGGTGGGGCCTGCCAAGTTTTTTGCCCACCATGACGTGACAGATAATGTGTTGTAAACCAACCATGGTTGGGGGAAAAAAAAAAAATTGGCTTAGGAGGTTTCTGGGAAAAAAGCAAACCATATGGATGTCTGAAAGGGAAGGCTTATTTGAGATCTTGGAGGAATGAGTCTGAATCTTTGCAGGATTGTATGATATCTTCAACTGTTGACTTCTACCTGGATTTCTCTTGGGGTCTGCCTGAGTTAGCCTGAGCCCAGAGCAGAGGTCCCATGACAGCTTTGGATTAAGGGCCATGAGGTTACCTCCTGGGTGTCTCCAAGGGGCTTGTGCATCCAATCTGCTTTCTCACTGGAAAGGCAACCTTAATTTGTCTCTTCTTGCTCTCAGAAATTTCCCTTTTCCTTTTCTATGATGTAGCTTAGTCATTGATATTATCTTGTGGACAGAAAGTCTCAGACTCCATTTACTTCAAGAAGAGTGGAGAGTATTGCTGTTTGCCGAGATTTGGCATTTTATTCCTTGATTGTTTTCTCTTACATTGTAATATACAGCTTTAGTATTTATTTATGGAAAGGTTTTTATTTGACTGATTAAAAACCAAAGGAACAAAAATAAAAACAAAAAAATGGAGGAGATATCTCTGTTTCTCTCTCTCAACCGTCTGTCCACGTATGTATCTGGCTGCTTTACATACAGAGACTATTCTTGGAAAGAGATATAAGACACAAGCAGCAGTGATTACTTTTGAGGAGGGTGATTGGGGAACAGGAATGGGAGGGAGATTAATTTCTTTTTACTCTTTGAAATTTTTACCATATGCATGTGTGAGTGTGAGCTAAGTCACTTTAGTCGTGTTCGACTCTTTGCAACTCTGTGGACTGTAGCCCACCAGGCTCCTTTGTCCATGGAACTCTCCAGGCAAGAATACTGGGGTGGGTTGTACTCTTCCAGGGGATCTTCCTGACCCAGGGATTGAACCAGCATCTCCTGCATTGGCAAGTAGAGTTCTTTACCACTAGTGCCAACTGGGAAGCCCACTGTATGCATGTTAGCTATTAAAAAAAAGAGTAGAGCTGTCTGTGCAGCTTATCGTGGCTCTTCTAAGCTGGTGAGGAGTTCCTCAATGCTCTATAAAAATTATTTGTGTTTTATATAGTGAGGTTTTCCAATAAGTGTGGCTTAATATTTTAATTTTTAGAATGTATGTCTTCTATGAGTTGCAACTCAATTGTTTTTTTGTGTGTGTGTGTGTGAAATGACTCACACAGACCAACTTCCTCTTCCCTCACTTAACAAAAGACCAATGAGCTGTTACTCAAGCTGTTATCTCCATGGTATTACTTTGCTAAATGCACTGATTTCATAAGCATGTGGAATCCTCTTGCTTTTGAATCTGTGTAGCATATATAAGACTGAATCTATTTAATAAACACTGAATAACAAACTGAAAAAAAAGAGTAGAGCTGAGACTGACACGTTTTATGAATTGACTTGTGTTGCCAGATGTTATGCTGAAGTACTAACCCCCAGGACCTGTGAATGAGACCTAATTTGGAAACTGAGTTTTTGCAGATGAGGTCATCAGAGTGGACACTAATCCAGTATGAGTGTGTCCTTATGCAAAGAATAAATTAAGACACAGAGCGACCCACAAGAAAAAAAAGAGCCACGTAAATACTGGAGCTATGTTTTTACAACCCAAGAAACTCTCAGAAGCTAGGAGAGAGGCCTAGAACTCTAGTGCCTTCAGAGGGCACATGTCATTGCCGGCACCTAGTTCCTGGACTTTCATCTTCCAGAACCGTGAGACAATACATTTCTGTTGTTTCAGTTCCTTAGTTTGTTAAAACAGTCCTAGCAAGTAAGTGCAACATGTGAGAAAATGTTAGCAGAAACTGCAAAGAAAGGAAGTGAATGGAGACAAGGGGTAGTGGGCAGGGAGGGGTTGCTTGGGGAGGAGGTGGGGGGCAGTGTGCATGGCCACTGACACTCACTCGGACCCCTTGCCTCCCCCTTTGCCTCATTCCTCTTCCTGGTTGCCTCCTCCCACCGCGTCCTGCCCCCCATCCCAGCTGGACATAATTCCCACTGCTCCTAGGCTTTCTGGTTGTCCAGTTAACCATCATTGTGCCCCACTTGTGATCACCTGTTACTGATCCCACACTGTAGGAATATAGAGCTATGACCTAATATTCCAGGTTCCTTCTGAATGATCTCATCTGGATGAGATGGCTGAATGGGATCACTGATTCAATGGACATGACCTTGGACAAACTCCAGGGGATAGTGAGGAACAGGGAACCCTGGCATGCTGTAGTCCATGGGGTCACAAAGAGTGGGACACAACTGAACTTAGCAATTGAGCAGCAACAGCAGGTCACTGACACTACTTGTCAGGAGGAACTTCCTGGACTCAGCCTCTGCGGTCAACTCAGTCAAACAACTGAGCAAACTCAGTTGCTTCTGAGGAATCTGCTTCTCTGTGAGTCACATCCTGAGACCCCACATTTGTGAGATTGCCTCAGCCTATGGCAAGCACAGCAAGGAGAGAAAATTACATGAGGATGATTGACAGCTGATAACCTTTTGGAGATGCCACTGCAGGTTTCTGAGGAGGCTCGGTCTGGCTCTCAGTGGCTTTAGCTGGGCCGAGTTTTGTTGTTGTTTAGTTGCTAAGTCTTGTCCGACTCTTTGTGACGCCATGGACTGTAGCCCATCAGGCTCCTCTGTTCAGGTGATTTCCCAGGCAAGAATACTGGAGTGAGTTGCCATTTTCTCCTCCAGGGGATCTTCCCAACCTAGAGATAGAACCCGCATCTCCTGCATTGGCAGGCTGGTTCTTTACTGTCTGAACCACCAGGAAAGTCTTCCTCTGGGTTTCTTTCAATGTGTTTCATGAAACAGATAACAAGCACTTGGGATCTGCCAGGGAGAACTGTGGGCCAGGCTCCTTCCTCTTCCCAGCCAAGAAAACCCAGCTGCCTCCACCAAATCTAGGTGGGGGCTTGAGACACAGTAGTCAGTAGCTTTCCTGCGCTGACTTTTAATCTATAAGATGCTTAAGGCCTCTCTCAAGTTGTTAGGCTACAAATAAGCACAATATAAAAGCCTCCAAGGTTAAGTTAGAACTACTGTAGCAGCTCTAAAAGGAAAGACTTGGTGGCTATAGAAAATTGTATTAGAGATTCAAAAAGGGCATTTGTGTTTTTTTTTAGAAACAAGAGGACTTAGCACCAACTCAGACACATGTCCAGTTCATTGTTCACACCTAAAGTACACTGGTTTGTAGTGTGGCTTCCTCAGAGTTGCTGGGTGACACAAGATGATCTCCTTCCTGCCAAGGAAAAGCAGCAAAGGGCTAACTTGGGAAGAGTTTTGACTTGCTGTGAATGGATTGTCCCAGCAAGCCTGGCATCATCGAGTGAAAGTTTATTTTGGGCCTCTACCTCTGGGACGCAGATGTCCTTCTGTGATATCCCAGGTCCCTCTCCCCTCCCCGTCTTCTTCTTAACATCACCTCCCCCACTTCCAGGTAAAATGAAACCCCAGGAGGGCAAGGATATTGTCTTTCTGGTTCATTACTGTATATTCAGTGCTCGGATCAAGTAGGCATCAATAACAATTTATTGGCTGAATTAATGAATGGAAGAGGAATGAATGAGCTTCTGGAACTTTTAGCACTATACTTGCTGCTGTGATTCTGTTCTTCATTAGTTGATACAAGAATGGTCATTGACATTTCTCATGACACCTTTCACGATCCGTTATACTCTCTTGTTCTTGATGATGCTTTGCTGACCATCCACTCAATTTCCAGAATTCTACACTAACGCAGGATTATGATAGGCATTTTGCTCCCTAGCCTGTGCTCCCCCACCCCTATTCTCAGCCTCTGCTGTCCCCAGTCTTTCTGTGACTCGAGGACCACAGGCTGACAGGCACTTTCATGATGAGCACCACTAGCCAGGTTACTGTCTGGATGTCCTTCCACCAGGGACTGTGTGTAATTCTGAATAGGGATGCGTCCGATATCATGAATCTCTGTAATGCACTAAACTCCCCATTAACTTTTAATGTCTTGAGGACATTCTCTCTCTTCGGCAAATGGAAAGAATACATTTCCCAACAGCCTTAAGGATTAGGCAAGACCATATGACTGCTTCTAGCCAATGAATTGTGGGAATTCCAGGCAAATTGTAGGTTGCCTGCCATATCCACTCCATGGCACCCCATGGAAACCATATATTGGGAGGGCAGTGTCACAGATAAACAGAACTGGATTCCTAAGGGACTAGATGGATGAAAGAGCCACTAACTCACTCAGATTGTGTGAGCAAGCTAAATATATCTGCTAAGTCACTGAGATTTCAGGTTTAATTTGTTACTGAGACATAGCTTACCCAATTTTCCAGGTAAGAATACTGGAGCAGGTTGCCATTTCCTACTCCAGGGTATCCTCCTGACCCAGGAATCAAACCTGCATCCCTTGTGTCTCCTGCATTTGCAAGTGGATTCTTTACCACTGTGCCACCTGGAAGGCCCCTATCCTGCCGAATACCAGGGGAGAATATGGGAGTTTAAGAGCATTCAGGCTTGGTCAGGACAAGCATTTAAGGAATAAGCCCAAATGCAGACGTCCCAAAGCTGGCTGAGAGGTAAGCTCAAACAAAATGTGAGTCTCTAGGGGGTAAGACTCACTCCCCTCCCCCATTAGGCCCGGCATTCCTCCCCTGCCCTCACCCCTTTTTACTTTTCTGAGAAATTTGATGGGTCTGGACTTCCCGGAGATGCTTCCTGTTTGTCTTGGCTGGTGATATTTTGCTGAGCTTCCTTTATGAGTCTCCAGCTCGCCTCAGACTTCAGTTTTTGGCAGAGTCATTTCTAGATTTTATTCATTCAGTCAAAATGTATTGAATGTTTACAGTATGTCAGGTCGTGTGTGCCAGATGGGAAGAACAGAGAGGTGAGCAGGGCGCGATTGCTGCACATGGGGTGACAATACAGGGCGATGCTATTAGCGGTGTGATAGAATAGTCACAGGATGCTCCGGGCAGAGAGGAGATGGTCTCACCGTGCCCCGGAGTGCCCTCAGGACCGTGGCTTCCTGAGGAGGAGGCTCCCCTGTCTCGATTTCCAAAGGACAAGAGTGTTATCTGTCACAGGGACGAGGGTGGGAGGAGCCTCCCCGTTGGAGGGAGCAGTGCGTGTGTGTGTGTGTGTGTGTGTGTGTGTGTGTGAGTCTGCACTGGTGTGCCACTGAGGGTATCACGGAGGCACAGATTGTATTAGAGATGGAGCTTCTGTATAAAACTGGCATTGGGAGATTGTGTTACCACTCAATGTTTATTGAATTTGTTTTAATGGAGAATTAAATTTTTACTAAAAAAAAAGCACAAGATAAAAGAAATTTCTAGAAAAAAGAGAGGTAACAATCTTTTGACTGGTTCATGCCCATTGACTCAGTAGGCCTTGTCTTAGGAATCTATACTAAGGAAATAATTAGAAAATAGAAAGAACTTTCTGCTCCTAGATACTCTTGATGGTGTTATTCATGATAGTTTAATTAAATGATGGCATGTAGTGTGATGCTAAGGACTCCATATTCTGGCGAAATGCTTACAGTGTCACACAAAAAGTGTAGGATACTAAATTTTATATATAATACATATATACATATCTATATATACACATACATACACATATAGTAATTTTATATATAGGGATCCCCAGGTGGTGCAGTGTTAAAGAATCTACCTGCCAATTCAAGAAAGACAGGAGAGGTTGGTTTGATGACTGGCTGGGGAAGATCCCCTGGAGACGGGAATGGGAAACCACTCCAGTATTGCTGGGAAATTCCATGGATGGAGGAGCCTGGCCGGCTATAGTCCATGGAGTAGCAAAGTCAGGCGTGAGAGACTGAGCATGCAATAATTTTATACATAATACAATCAATTGCATAAAATACATAAACTGAAAGGAAATAAACTCAAAATATACTCACAGGTTTTAAAACCAATTATAACCCGAGTGTTGAAATTATCGCCAGTTCAAAATGTCTTCTGTGTACCCTTCCTTCTGTCTCCTTTTCTGCCTTCCTCTTTCCCTCTTTTCTTCCTCTTTCGCTCTCTCTCCCTCCCTCTCTTCTTTCCAGTTTCAGATTCTTAGGTCTTTACTGTAAGCCTAATAATTTAAATTAGACCATGTGACAAAAGTCAGTTATGCCGCATACCTCGTGTACAGCATGGTGGTGAAGATCTCAAGTCCTGATGTTGAACTGTTTCCGTTCACACACTTTGTGGGGACACTTTGGTTTACTAAGCTTTGTGATCATAAGCAAGTTATTTAACTTCCTTTCCCCTCATTTTCTTCTTTTTAAAAATAGATTTAAAAATAGTTACTACTTCAGGATGTTGAGAGGATTAAATGAGCACAGAAGTGAACTATTTAGCAGGGTCTATAGTTAGCACTCAGAAAATCACTTATATTATGGAACTTATGGCTGCTGGGGGGAAGGATAGGGAGAAAATATAGTTAGGGAGTTGGGGATGGACATGTACACACTGCTATATTTAAAATGGATAATCAACAAGGGGCTACTGTATAGCACATTAAACTGCTCAATGTTATGTGGCAGCCTGGATGGGAGGGGAGTTTGGGGGAGAATGGATACATGTATATGTATGGCTGAGTCCCTTTGCTGTCTGCCTGAAACTATTACAACATTGCTAATTGGCTATAGTCCAGTGCAAAATAAAAAATAAAAAGTTTTTTTAGGGGAAAATCATTAATGTTATTGGCTTAGTTTTGGTATGCAAAATTCTTTAAAGCTCAATCATCAAAAACGAAGACTAACATCCCAGCAAGTCTTTGTAAACTTCTCATGAACAGGTGGACACGTGAATATGTTGAAAAAGGCCTGAATAAACAAAGTTCTTATTTAATGTATAATGTCCCTGCGACTTAGCACTCACACACACATGCGTGTCCCATACAGCGTCCCCCAATTTGCAGACAGCTGTGTCCATTAGAATGAGTGACTCAGTCTTCTTTAAATACCAAGCATTTCAGAATCAGTGGCAACTCTTGGAGGAAGATCTCTTAGCCACAGGTAACCTGGGTTTGTCCTTAATGTCTTTAGAACATCCAAAGCCATCAGCCAGTGTTTTTGAGCTGAGCCTGGGGATCTGGAGGAGTTAGACTGAGATGGAACATGTGAGATCTTAGCCTGGGGTGTGGCGTACCTGAGAGGTACTTCATAATGCCCCCTGGCACTCCCCTCTGAAGATTCCTTCCTCTAGCTGATCGTAAGTCATTTAGCAATCCCCGGTGGTGTGGATAGGTCCTCATTTTATGGTTTTAGAACCCAGAAGCTCATCTTGAGTTTCCTCACTTAGACCAGAATTTGCAGACCTGTCCATGAATGGATGTATCTGCCTCTGTCAACTCATATCACCAGCAGAGGGGTAGGAAGGGTGGGAACAGAGCATAGATTTGGTATGCATGCTGTTCAAAGTTTAATTATAGCAAAGACAAACATCCTAGTATGGCTTTGTTAGTTTCTCGTGAATAGGTGAGAACCCCAGGGCCCATAGAGGGTCCTGTCCCAAGACAGAGAGGCTGGTCTATAGATCCTTGGGGAGCTGACCTCTGGGAGAGGGTGGAGGAGGTGTCTCTGATGCAGGGGGCATGTGGAAAGAAGAGAGGAGAGGAGGGGATTTTATAAACAAGGACCCACCCCCTCTCTCTTTGGTTAAGGCCCTGATGGGGACAGAGTTACTGAGGGCAGAAAGGATGATGAAGGAGGGTGTGTGGTAGGCAGGCCCATGCACAGTGGCCTGTGAGGAGCAAGGTGACAAGACTCCTGGCCTCTTGGCCACTCAGAATGAAGAGGAGAAAGTATGGAAGGAGAAAGAAGGGGATGGGGGCTGCACAGTGTCATTGGATGGCTTGAGACTTGCAATGTGTTATCTCCAGAGAATTGAAAACTTGCTGCTGAAGACCTCAGAGTCAGACAGGCCCCGCCTGCATTTGAGCCAAGGGGGTGGGGCAAGCATTCCAGCAAAGGCAGTATCCTATACACTGCCTACTGGGGCATCTGTCAAAGGTGATATATCCGCATCCATACTTGGGTGAATGAGAAAGAAAAAGCCACAGAATCTCTGGTGCTGTCAGAAGTCTTGTGGAGGGTGGTGGTGGTATTAATTGCTAAGTCATGTCTGACTCTTTGTGACCGATGGATGCAAAATAGCCATGGGGTTGCAAAGAGTAGCACGTCAGGCTCCTCTGTCCATGGGATTTCCCAGGCAAGAATATTGGAGTGGATTGCCATGCTCTCCTCCAGGGGATCTTCCTGACACAGGGATTGAACCTGTGTCTCCAGCATTGGCAGGCAGATTCTTTACTACTGAGCCACCAGGGAAGCCCTGTGGTAGGTGTCTGACCCAGTTCCCACCTGGTGCCATATTCTCTGTCTTTCCCTCTCTGATCTAGCTCTCCAGTGCCACAGAGAGTTCACGGCTTTGTAAAACTCCTTGAGTCTGGATTGTCCCCAAAGATGTTCTGGGCAAACCTTCTCGTGATGTGTATCCAAAATCAGCTTGGGAAACCCAGCATACCCTTCCCCTCCTCAGGGAGAAGCACAGCACACTTTAGTGTGTCGAGACTCTAGGAGAGTTTTGTAAGGATAAAAACCTGTTTGTCTCCTACACTGTTGGTGGAAATGTAAGTTGGTACAGCCAATATGGAAAACAGCATGCAGGTTCCTCAGAAAGCTAGAAATAGAATTATTATATGATCCAGCAATCCCACTCCTGGGCATATATCCAGACAAAACTACAGTTGAAAAGATACATGCACCCTATGTTCATAGCAGCGCTATTCATAATAGCCAAGACATGGAAGCAACCGAAATGTCCATTGACCAATGAATGGATAAGGAAGACGTGGTACATATCTACAACAGAATATTACTCAGCCACGACAAAGAACGAAATAATGCCATTTGCAGCAACATGGATGCAACTAGAGATTATCATACTAAGTGAAATAAATCAGAAAGAGAAAGACAAATACCATATTTATACATGGGATCTAAAATATGACACAAATGCACTTGTCCTTGAAACAGAAACAGACTCATGAATGTAGAGACCAACTTGTGGATTCCAAGGGGGCGGGAGGATGTGGGAGGTTGGGGTTAGCCGATGCTAGCTATTATATATAGAATGGATAAACAAAGTCCTACTATATAGCATAGGGAACTATATTCAGTATCTTGTGATAAACCATAATGGAAAAGAATATTAAAAAATGAATCTATATATATATGTATAACTGAATCACTTTGCTATGCAGCAGCATTGTAAACAAACTATATATCAAGTAAAAGAAAATGTAAAAAGATAAAAACCTGTTTGATTTTGTGTAGCCCTCATTTCTCCTTTCTTGTGCCATAATAGAGGCATCTCAGGTGGCGCTAGTGGTAAGGAGCTGCAAGAGATGTGGGTTTGATCCCTGGGTCAGGAAGATCCTCTAGAGTAGAAAATGGCAACTGACTCCAGTATTCTAGCCTGAAGAATCCCATGGACAGAGGAACCTGGTGGGCTACAGTCCATGGGGGTCACAAAGAGTCGGACACGACAGTGCTCACACGCACACACACACACACACACATACACACACTGCCATAATAACTTTCATTAACATTTCGTGGACCAAATGAACTCATTAGCCCGCAAATGCTGCCCTGATGGTTGGGAAAGACCTGTGTGTATTGTGTATAATCCTGTCTGGTTGTTCATATAATTTGAACCTGTTGGTATGTGTCTGTGTGTCCCTCCCTACCTCACTTCCCCCGCTTCAGCCGGTCCTCACAAGCCAGCTCTTTGGGTCCCTCCCGTCTTGGTCACTCTCATGAGAGAGTTCCAGGTTGTCAGTCTCTCAGGTGTCATCTGATGGGCTGATGTGGGCAGAACTGTCCTCTTTTTTTTCTTTGGACACCATCCAAGGATTTGAGTTCCTTTTTTCAGCAGCAGGGTCTATGTCCTTACATAACCAACACAGAAAGGTCCATGTCCTTACATAACCAACACAGGTGAGACTATTTGCCAACCACGGACAGAAGAATTAAGATGGCAGCTTATTTTTGCTGCGTCAGTGGACTTAAAAAGACCTGTGTTTTCTCCCCTCAGATCATCTTTGCTTTGAACCAGACCCGCCTGCAGCGAGAGCCTGCGAGCAGGCAGCTTTCAGGTCCCTTACACACAGAGGACCTCCTCAAACACTGGAACTGTGGGGACCTCGGCTCCATCATCTTCAGCCGTGACAGCTCCCAGATGAGAGCCCTTGACTCCTGCCCAGCTCAGCACACATTTAAGTGCAAGAATAAGGACATTACCTGCCGACACCGGGACATCCTGTGTACAAAAGATTGAGGTCAGGAAGGGCTCTGAAAATAACCGTGCTGATGTATGTGTTGAGTGAGATGCTGCAGTCAACAAAGACATTCTTTAGGAAACCGAGGAACATTGGGAGAATTCATTCCAGATGAAGTCAAAGGATAAAGCTTCATGGGACTGGGCAGCAGGCATCATGAACCAGCCTGCAGAGAGGGGAAGGGGTCTGAGTCTGACAGCTTCCTGGCTGACTTAGGTAACGTTTGAGAAATGGTGGAGCAGAGTGTTGGTTGTGGCTTTTGGTGGCTTTCAGAAACATGTGAGCATAATACAACAGGAAGTCTTCATGATATTCTTACAATGGGGTGGGGGGGGCACACAGAAGAAGCTGGGGACGCTGCTAGCATTTCTAGATGTGGATTGCATCCTGCAGTGTTACAGTGAAGGTGGTGGAGCTACTGCCATGAGTGTAGACACAGGACAGGCCTTACCTGGGGACCATCTAGGGAAGAAAGTGGGTGACTAGGCCTCAGAGGAGGCCTCGCTACAGGAGGGAGATGGATGGATATTTGTTATGCTTTGATCAACAAGCGTCCCTTAGACAGACCCTGGCTTCCTTCCCTCCTCTACTAAGATCAAATGCAAGTGGTGATCCAGCTGAGCTTCTGATTTGGGGGAGTATATTGTCTCCCCCACTTGTAGGAGGAAGAGAAAGGGCGGGGGCTGGTGGGTGTGAGTGATGCTGTCTGTGTCTGTTAGATCTGGGAATCCTGTCATATCCAATGTGAGTGAATGTAAGATGCAAAAAAGGAATGTCCCACAGAGAGGGACTTGCCCTGCAAATGTCAAAAGAGAAAATGACCTTTCCAGGGAGTCTAGAGTGGGAGGAAGTAGAACCAAGGCAAAGCAAACAAGAGGAAGGGAAAAACAAGAAATACACTCCAGAAAGCACAGCAGAGTTTATGGTGCACTCTGAGTGGGGGTGGGGGAAGTGGGGCGAAGGGTCAAGATCAACTGGCAAATTAAAATTTGAAGCTGTAGATAGAAGTTAACATGGGCGGGGGGTGGGGTGGGGGGTGGGGCTTGCAAGTTACAATGGGCAGATGGCAAGGCTGACAGAGCCGTTAGTGGGAAGATGTCTCATGTGTTGCTCTCCTGTGGCTCTTCAATGCCTGTCCTGCTCCCAGGGCCCCTGTGGGTGATGTGGGGTGTGGAAGGTGCCTGCCCTTGTGGAATGAGGGCCAGGCAGGTGTCTGAGTGGTGTAGGTTCTAGGTCATGTCTGGCGTTTAGAAGGTGGGGCAGGATGGCAGGAGGCAACCACCTTGCACATTTGGGGCTGTTTCTGTGGAGAGGATACTGGGGCAAAGGGAGTGCTGTGCAGAAGAGAAGAGATTTTTGGGAAACGGACAAGAGGATCTTATATAAATGACATGACTTAAAAAAATATGACAAAGGGGAAGATGAAGGTATTTGACTTGAAAGTGAAAGAATATCATTGCAAGGCAATAGCAGGACAGCTGTTATCCATAAAGTGGAAGCTGATGGCTACATTACAGAGAGTGAGGACTTCCTAGGTGGCATAGTGCTAAAGAACCCTCCTGCCAATGCAAGAGACATAAGAGATACAGGTTTGATCCACAGGTCGGGAAGACGCCCTGGGCTAGGAAATGGCACCTACTCCAGTGTTCTTGCTAGAAGAATCCCATGGACAGAGGAGGCTGGTGGGTTACAGTCCCTACCTAGGGGCACGAAGAGTGAGACACGACTGAAATGACTGAACATGCACACCCATTTGCAGAGAGTGAGGATTTTCAAAAGGTCTTTTGGAGGTTGCTGGAAGTTGGAGAAGGAGGAAGGTGGATGTCTTTTTCTGTATTGGGCTAGGGCAAAGGTTAAGAGGAGGAGAGGAGGGGCGGGGCGGGGAGGCCAAGGTTTGGGGCTGGAGAGAGAAAGTAGTGTGTCAGCCTCACCCACAGCCACTGTGTTGCCAGAACCACCCCTGGTTGGCACAGTTTTGGTGTAACAGCACCCTGTTGTTAGCCAAAATACTGAAACTGGTTAACATGTGCAGCAGAATCAGGTGAAATATTTTACCAGTAGGGTAGAGAACACTGGAGAAGGCATGAGGGAGAAACAGGAATTAAAGAAATAAGGAAAATATAAAGGTATGGAATTTATAAATCAGCTGAATGTCTATAGAATTTTCATGTATTTGGTAATTGAATCATAATGGTTGATTCTAAAGTATGTAAATATGTAGTTATTTTTATGAAAAAATTGTGTGTGAATAAGAAACACAAGCTGGAGTCAAGATTGCCGGGAGAAATATCAATAACCTCAGATATGCAGATGACACCACCTTTATGGCAGAAAGTGAAGAGGAACTCAAAAGCCTCTTGATGAAAGTGAAAGAGGAGAGTGAAAAAGTTGGCATAAAGCTCAACATTCAGAAAACGAAGATCATGGCATCCGGTCCCATCACTTCATGGCAAATAGATGGGGAAACAGTGAAAACAGTGTCAGACTTTATTTTTCTGGGCTCCAAAATCACCACAGATGGTGACTGCAGCCACGAAATTAAAATATGCTTACTCCTTGGAAGGAAAGTTATGACCAACCTAGATAGCATATTCAAGAGCAGAGACATTACTTTGCCAGCAAAGGTTCGTCTAGTCAAGGCTATGGTTTTTCCTGTGGTCATGTATGGATGTGAGAGTTGGACTGTGAAGAAGGCTGAGCGCCTAAGAATTGATGCTTTTGAACAACTGTGGTGTTGGAGAAGACTCTTGAGAGTCCCTTGGACTGCAAGGAGATCCAACCAGTCCATTCTGAAGGAGATCAGCCCTGGGATTTCTTTGGAAGGAATGATGCTAAAGCTGAAACTCCAGTACTTTGGCCACCTCATGCGAAGAGTTGACTCATTGGAAAAGACTCTGATGCTGGGAGGGATTGGGGGCAGGAGGAGAAGGGGAAGACAGAGGATGAGATGGCTGGATGGCATCACTGACTCGATGGACGTGAGTCTGAGTGAACTCCGGGAGTTGATGATGGACAGGGAAGCCTGGCGTTCTGCGATTCTTGGGGTCACAAAGAGTCAGACACGACTGAGCGACTAATGTGATCTGATCTGAAAACAAGTTAAAACCATCTATGTGCTTGGAAGCAACCCAAGTGTTCATTGATGAATGAATAAAGAAGAGATGGTACATAAATACAATGGAATATTATGCTCTCGTAAAAACAATGAAGTAATGCCATTTGCAGCAACATGGATGGCCCTAGAGATCATCATACTGAATGAAGTCAGCCATACAGAGAACAAATATTATATATCACTTATATGTGGAATCTAAAAAATAATACAGAAGAACTTATTTACAAAACAGATTCACAGACATCGAAAACAAACTTATGGTTACCAAAAGGGAAAGAAGGAAGAGAGGCATAAATTAGGAGTATGGGATTAACAAACTACTATACATAAAACAGAGAAACAACAAGGATTCACTATAAAGCACAAGAAACTATATTAATGTCTTCTAATAACCTATGATGGAAAAGGATTGAAAAAAATATATGTATAACAATCATTTGCTACATACTTTAACACAGTGTTGTAAATCCGCTATGCTTCAATTAAAAAACCAAAAAACCAAACAACTGTGTATGTGCTGTGCACAGAAATTGTTTCCTTTCTTTCCCAACCCCTGACTCCCATCAGGGCTGGCACTTAACACTGAGCAGAGTTCCATGTGCTATACAATAGGTCTTCGTTAGCTATCCATTTTAATACAGTCCCTTCAGCTTTTCACCTGAAACTATCACAGCATTGTTAATCAGCTATACCCCAGTACAAAATAAAAAGTTTAAAGTTAAAAAAAAAAAGAAAAAATTGTTTCCTTACAGAAACATGTGGCATCAAACAGAATCACTTAAGTGGAAAAACAAATACTGTTTGAAATAGCCTAAGAGTTCTTTCAGGGCACTTTATTCAATATTTTTCACTTGGGTTACAGGGAATGATACCACAGTCTGGAAAAACAGCAGGCAGGGGGCTCCCAGAATGGTGTGTCAATATTTTTCTTTTTCTTGACAATGTCTTGACTCTTTGGGCTGCGTGATATGATGCTCAAAATTAAGCAGCTTCGTTCATAACTCTGTTGTCCTTATTTCTCTTTATATTGACGGACGTTTTCAATTTTATTAACGCCACACTACCACTGTAGGCTCGCTTCACTGCTCAGGAGATTGACAGCTACTTCCTCCCGGGAAGGTTATCTACAAGAGAAAGTAGAAGATGGGGAAGTGGGTGAAGGCCCGTTTGGAGGCGTTCCCTTGACAAAGGCTTTTTCTTTGCCTTTGGAGCTGGTGAGTTGCAGGTTCTCTCTGATCAGACTCAGGACTCTGCTGCTTCTGCCAAGGAGGGGATGTTGAGGAGGGCCCTGGTATATGTGAGAGGAGTGATGCCTTCTTTGACTTTTTTAAAATTAAACTTTTTATTTTCTATTGGAGTATAGCTGATTAACAATGTGATAGTTTCAGGTGGACGGCAAAGGAACTCAGCCATACATATGTGTATTGTGTTCTCAGTCATGTCCAACTCTTTGCAGCTCCGTGAACTGTAGCCCTCCAGGCTCCTCTGCCCATGGGATTTTCCAGGCAAGAGTTCTAGAGTGAATTGCCAATTGCTACTCCAGGGGATCTTCCCAACACAGGGATCGAACCCTCATCTCTTGTCTCCTGCATTAGCAGGCAGATTCTTTACCACTAGCGCCACCTGGGGAGCACCAACCATACATACATATGTATCTGTTCTCCAAACTCCCCTCCCATCCAGGCTGCCACATAACAGTAAGTGAGCAGAGTTCCATTTGCCATACAGTATGTCCTGGTTGATTATCTATTTTAAATATAGCAGTGTGTACTTGTCCATCCCAAACTCCCTAACTGTCCCTTTAATGGTGTGAAACTCTGCTGGATGGGCTGGTGCCTGTTACGTTAGCTCTCTTTCCACGAGGGTTTCCTGATACACTCCCTGGCTGGAAAGGCATTTACCTGGCACTTAATTCCAACTTTTTCCTGGCACCTTTCTGTGTTTTAACTTCCCCTAAAATTTTTCTTCTCTGTGCTACCTGTGAGCCTCCCAAGCCTAAGGTACATCAGCTATTATTAACTATTAGTAGTATACATGGAGATAGACTGGAAAAATTATTTTCTTTTGTGGGAATATTGAAATATATTCCTGTATTTCTTGAGCGATTCTAACATACCTTGGCAGCTTCCAGAATTAAGGATGGAAATGCCGGAGGCTGGGTAATATGCAGAAGGAATATTTGCTTTCTTCTTTCAGTTCTTCCACTTGCTTCTTGAAATTGGACCAGTCACCCGGCTCGGTCTTTTTTTCTTACCAGATGCAGTGACTGGAGAGAAGCACTTCTAGAGCGGCAGAGTGAATGATCGAGTGTTATCTCCTGGTCTCATGATCCTTAGCTTAATTATATCTGCAAACTACCTACCTGCTTTTTTTTTTTTTTTTTGCCATGTAAGATTTCTCCCTGGTGGCTCAGCGGTAAAGAATCCACCTGCCAATGCAGGAGACCCCAGTTCTATCCCTGGGTTGGGAAAATCCCCTGGAGAAGTGAATGGCTATCCACTCCAGTATTCTTGCCTGGAGAATCCTATGGACAGAGGGGCCTGGCGGGCTACAGTCTGTGGGGTTGCAGAATTGGACATGACCTAGTGATTAAACCAACAATAAGATATTCACAGGTTCTAGGGGTTATACAATCAGTTTACCACAACATCTGAAACTCAATTAATGTAGTATCTCATATTGATGGAATCAAGGACAAGAATGACAAGATCATCTCAGTAGGTGCAGAAAATGCTTTTGACAAAATGGAATCTTACAGATAAAATCACTCATCAGACTAGGAATGGAAGGGGACTTTATCAACCTGTTAAAAAAATTGCTATGAAAACCCATAGTTGATATCATATTTAATGAAGAAGACCGAATCCCTCTAAGATTAGGAACAAGATACAGACGTCTGCTCTCACCACTTCTCTTTGACCTTGTGCTGAAAGTTGTAGCCTTCAGGGGAATTAGACAAGGACAAGAAATAAAAGCTATTCACATTGGAAAGGAGGAAGTGAAGTTTTTGTTTTCAGAAGACATCATCTTAGGTATAGAAAATCCTAAGTAATATACACACACACGCACACACACACAGAGAAACCTATTAAAACTATTAACTGAGTTCAGGATATAAGATCAATACAAAAATTATTTGTATTTCTATACCCTAGCAATGAATAATGGGGAAATAAAGAAACCATTTCCAGTAGATTCGATATCTTATAACTATAATGGTAAAGAATCAGAAAAAGAACCCATCTATGTACAACTGAATCACTTTGCTGTACACTTGGAATTAATATTCTAAATTAACTATACTTCAATTTAAAAAAAAGGTTAAAAATAAAAGAAACCAGTTCCAGATGTAACTGCACAAAAAATTTTTAGGACTCAATTTAGTAATGAGCAAGATGTACAAGAAAAACTAAAAACATCATTGGAAGGAATTAAAGAAGATCTAAATAAATAGAAATACATCTCATGTTTGTGGATTGGAAGACATAATAAATAGTGTTAAGACGCAGTATTCCTCAAATTGAGCTACACATTCAGTGCAAGCCCTATCATAATCTCAGCTGATGAAAATGTTTTAAAATTAGTGGTAAGGGTTGCACACACTTTATGAATGTTCTCCAAATCCCGAAATCAATGAATTTTATGTTATGAATGTAATGTTCAAATAAAATTGTTTTAGAAAAAAATAAAGAGTCAGATTTCTTCATCTTGTTTGTTGAAAAGTTCTACTTGAAACAAATGGCTTGGTAGCCCTGGGTGGGTCTGGGAGCGAGTTTCCTTCTCCTGAGTCCTGTATGCTGTAGTCGGATGGCAGACTGTGCTGTACTGCCCTCGTCAAGCTTGTCTCAATGAGCTGTGAACCATTGCTCTGCAGGCACCCTGACAAGGCTCAGGTCTCAAAGGTGTCTGTGGCTTGTCCCCTAGTTGGGTGGTAGAGGCTCTCTGTTAGGATTCGGAGCTGGTGACTTTGTTCCAGTAGCCTTGCTAGGTATGAGAGATGAAAGACGAGAGAGCTGGGTGCTCAAGCCTGCCTGCCTCCTTACTGTGGGTTTCTGCCTCCCACTCCTGCTGACTTGGCTGATGTTTTAAGAGCTTCCCAGATGTCCAGTGCTGGGACGATGGGGTGCTGGGAGCAGGCACCAGGAGAGGCTTTGAGATGACATCGGCCTGCTGATGTGAGGAGGGCCGGCCCTCCAGATGGAGACTGTGCTGGATGGATGGCACAGGTGACACTGAGACACCTGGGCTCGCCTGATTCTCAGGCGTGGTACTTCATACAGCTGCAGCTCTGGGTAGAGACCTCACAGTCCGCGGGCCCTCCGGGTGTCAGGAGTGTCCTGGAAAGCCACCAGGGCTCAGCAGTCCTGAGTCCTCATGGGGCGGCTTCCTCCCCCGCGTGTGTCCATTTCTCCCGGTGCCTTTCTGAAAGCTGAGTTGATCAGAAGGAACCACAGAAATTCAGAAATTGCTCCCAAACTCTTCGCCTTGCCAGTGTGAGATTTAAAAACCTGTGTGGTTAGCACACTTTTAATTGTAAAGTGAGGATAAGTCCAAACTGAAAGCTCCAGAGGTTTAAAAGGAAGCAGCAGCTTTTGTCATGGGGACCTGCTGTAGGTGAAAGATGAGATGTGGTGCTTCTCTTTAGAGTAGGAGGAAATTGAAGTCATGTAGTATAGTATGTTCCATAATGATAACAGTTGCTGATATGGACTGTTCATTCACTGGACAATTACTGTTTTCATTCCTATTTGGTTGAGAGTGTAGACGCTGGAGCCAGACCACCTGGGTCTGAGTTGCAATTTGCTTAATCTGTCTGTGCCTCTTCCTCATCTGGATAATGGGGTTAATAATACACCTGCCTTATAGGACGGTTGGGGGGAGGCAGAATGTTGTGTAAAGCACCAAGAACCGTGCCGCACACCTTGTAATGCTCAGGAAATGTTAGTTGTTTTTATTGTTGTGGCTTCTCCTTGTTAACATGGACTGGGTAATAGCTAGGGGGGCAGGGGGTGAGAGCCATCACTGCAGCACTCTGAAAGCTCAGTCCTCCTCCCCAAGTCTGGGCATACTCTGTACGTGAGCTTGCTCACTTCTACACTGGGCCTTGCCAATGTTCTTTTCTTCTGAGTCCATTGCATGTATGCATGCTCAGTCGCTCAGTCATGTCCGACTCTTTGTGACCCCATGGGTTGTAGCCATCCAGGCTCCTCTGTCCATGGGGTTTCCCAGGCAAGAATACTGGAGTGGGCTGCCATTTCCTCCTCCAGGGGATCTTCCCAACCTAGAAACTGAACCTGTGTCACCAGCATTGGCAGGCGGATTCTTTGCCACTGAGCCACCTGGGAAGCTCTGAGTCAGTTGCCCCTCTTCAATCTTGGGTTCCTAGACTATGGTTGGACCCAAGAATGCAGTAGAGCCCAGTACCTTGGCCTCTAAATACCACCCTCAGGCTCCCCAGGTTCTAAGTTTCCTCTGCTTCTTATCGCAGTGGAGTCGGGACAAGGGAGAGTACGGATGGACCTTCATTTGTTTTCCTGGTCTCTGGCTCTTAAGTATTCTGTTGTCAAAATGGCATAGACCCTGGGGCCAAGCTGCCTGGATTTAGATTCTGCTTTGCTGCTGCTTTGTGTGTGAAGTCCTGAACCTGCTTTACCTGTTTTCCATTTTCAAGTGGAGATAATAACAATCCATCTAAGTGTTTTTCCTGGATCAGAGGATGGTATGCTGCAATTTAATTAGCTATTTAGGACATTAATGTGCCAACTGTTACAGAAGGGGACATCGTGACCTCGGAAGATCATGTCAGTTCTGAGCATCAAAGACTGAAATGGAAGAATACGAACCCCAGGATCTACCCCGTGAAAATACTTATTTTAAGATGCCACCGTAAGCTTGTCTGGTTGATCTTTGAGGCTTTTTATTGAAAAAGAAAAAAGCAATATGAAATTCAGGTTGAGATTTCCAGCTATGGTGGCTTCTGCTAAATGGAGGATTTTATTGTGCATTTTTAAGTATACCTAGGGCAGAAAGGGGCTGGGGTCTTTGAGATGCTCAGTTTACACAGAATGGTCAGGACTTTCAACACTGGACTCCGAGGTGGAAGGTTGGGACTCGGTGTCTCCTTACCTGTTTGGCTCAGGGCAGTGCACTGCCCAGCTCTGATCCTCAGAGTTCTCATCTCTGAGACACTGCTTATTGCACGCTCTGGCCCCATGGCAGAAGCTTTCCGAACTTCTGAGTTGGACAGAGGGAGGTGGTTGGCAGGGTTATTTCTTGGTCCTTGGGCATGTGTTTGGGGGGTGTGTTAGGGGCCACAAGAGCTGCTACATTTCTGATCGTTTGTCTCACCACAGGGCATTTCATGGGCAACAGCACAGTTTTCCGTGTTCTGTGGTGGGAAGGCTGTGAAGTAGAACATTCCCCCATTGGATGACCCATCAACAAATAACCTTCCTGTGCTTCAGTCCCGGTTGGGGAGCAGTTAGGGGAGCCAAGTCCCCTATGGGGCTGCCTGGGCACCAGAGCGAGAGGTGTCCAAGGGGTTTCCAGGGCCCCAACAATGGGCCAGTAAGCAACCTCTTGGCCCCCGGGCCAGCTGGTGCCCCCATGTGGCTGGGACTGTGTCAGACAAGTTGGCGGGTGGAGCACTTTGGGCAGCAGAGGCTCTAGTGGCCTTTGTCAGCAGAGCTTGGGGAAGACACGAAGGTGAAGCTAATTCTGCTCTGTGGTCCTGGGTCCCAGGTAGAGTAATTCAGCTCAATGCTCTGTCTTTGACCTGGACATTTGTGAAGTTTTAGGGAGGCATGTGGTAGAGTCAGTCATAAAGTAAGGTGGAGGGTGGTGGTGGGTGGTGGTGGTGGGGTGGTGGGGCAGAGATGCAGGATGCCTGCAGACTCATCTCTGAGATAGCAGCAAAGCCCTTTCTCTTTCTCTGAGCTGTTTCCTCCCTCCAGGTCTGTTTATTTCTCATTTTTTATGCAGAGTCAGCCTCCTTCCCTGTGGACCCTTCTGTAAAGAATTCAGGAGGCCAGGATCCCCTACTCTCAGCAATGCTGCCGCCCCATGCTGGCCACCCTGCTAGTCTCTGCCCCGTGTCCAGTCCCTGTGGGCACTGGGTGGCCCTTCCCACCCACCTCTGTAGGTCTGATTGGGCTGCCATAACAAAACACCACAGACTGGGTGACTTCAGCAGTAGAAATTAATTTTATCATGGTTCTGGAGGTCAGAATCCAAGATGAAGGTGTCGGCAGTTCTGGCTTCTCCTGAGGCCTCTCTCTTTGGCTTGCAGATGGCCACCTTCTCACTATCCCCATGTGGCTTTTCCTCAATATAGTCCTGGTGTCCCTGTGTCCGCATTTCCTCTTCTAAGGACACCAGTCAGATTGGCCCAGGACCCACTCTAAAGGTCTCATTTTAACTTAATCTCCTCTTTAAAATTCTTGTCTCCGAACACAGTCCTATTTTGAGGTTCAGGGGTTAGGGTTTCAGCATGTGAATTTTGAGGAAACACAGTTCAGCCTGTAGCATACCTTCCGTTCCTGGCTCACTCCCTCTAGATCGTGGTCGCCAGCGCCCCCTCCTGGCAGTCCTCGGCTGTCGTGAGAGGAATCCAGGAAGAAAATGCCAGCCCTTGGCTGGGCTGAGGGGGTGGAGGCGGGATCCAGCTGGTGGTGGTGTCTGCCTGATGCCTGCCCTTCTCCAGGTGCCCTCTTTCTCTTCGGAAGACCCACCTTCACCTCATGTTGTCTCAGACCACGTCCTCCGCTATCCCCTCACTCTAGAAGTTCCTCCTTGGGAGTCCACTTTCCATCTTAGGAGCCAGGATTCTCTGGGTCTCCCTCAGTGGGAAAACTTGGCTACATCCTGGGCTTGTCTCACCCCCACCTCTCTTGGCATCCTGCATTCCGTGTATCAGTAACAACAGTTCCTCACACAGTACTTTCTAGTTTACAAAAGCCCTCACCTAAGACTTCTCATTTTCCACCTCCACCAGGCCTCTAGCTTCTTCTAGTAAAACGTCTCTTGGATTTGCCCCCTTTGATCCCAAGGTCATCGTCCTCTGGTCCTCCTCCTACCTTTCTGTGGGACTAATCTTGCAAGTGTCTCTTACCCAGAAGCTTTCAGGGTTTCTTGTTGCTCTCTTCATGCTGATGCCCTCGCACCCAGACCCCATGTTTTTCCAGGTTCTGCCTCTGATATTCTGCCTCAGAAACCTTACGTCCCTGCCGTTGCCTCTCCACCTTTGTTAATGCTCTTCCTTTCCACTGTCTGCAGTGCCTTCTCCTCTCCTTCCCGCACTGAGAAAATCCGGCCCCAGGTCTCCAGCCATCTTTCTCTCCTATTCTTCAGCTCTGCAGGGAAAGCCAGAGAGGAATAGAATCCGTGGATCTTTCCTCACCCCCTGGACTGAGTGCTTGGGCAAAGCAGAGTGGGTTGGACCCTCTGATCATTTCTCAGCCTCTGACCCCAGGCTGACTGGCAAGGCTGGGATTTGTCACTCTCTCTTTGGGTTGTCAGAGTGTGTGTGTGTGTGTGTGTGTGTGTGTGTGTATTGCTGCCTGCTCCCAGACTCCTTAAATCTGCCTCTAACCCTGACACCTGCCCCTGAGGGAAGAGAGCTCAGGAGTCAATATTTAAAAAATCTGTCCATGAGATTCTGACACCCAATGGGGGCTAAGAACCAGCCCTATCATTTACTGGCTGCTCACGCTTCCCAGGGGAGGAAGGAATATTTATGGATTGGTGCTAACTGGTTCACACAGACTCTCAATCCTTAAAACTGTAACCAGGAAGGGTTAATTCTGAATTTACATTGGTTCTGCTTCTGTGGCTTTAACCCTTACCTTGCCACTTTTGTTATTATGGGCATACCTAATGACCTGCCTCAGGGAGATAACTTTACCCCATCTACCTGAGAAGGACTGTGACATTCTTGAATTCTTTGTGTGGCAAATGGAGCAGCACCCGGTGCCCCTGTCTGCCCACTTAGTGGCCCAGAAATTCACATTTCGGGAGGCCAGAATCACAGATAGATATGACATCTTTGTTTGTTGATACGACAGGAGATATTCCATTTCACACCACCCATGAAATGATTGTAAGGAACTGAAACTAACACATCCCCATATCTGAGGCTTGCCATTCTAGGAGATATTTGCAGGAATTAAATGGTATTTTAACTTTGTTTCCTCACCTCTCCCCATCTCTGATCCATAAAAGAACCTGGCATTCAGGCCCCAACAAGATGGTTATTTTGAGGTCCTGACCTACCATCTTCTTGGTCAGCTGGCTCTGGAATAAAGTCCCTTCCTTGTCTTAACACCTTGTCTCAGATTTATTGGCCTTTCGTGTGGGGACCAGAGCAGGCTTGGACTCTGTAACAAAACCAACCTCTGAGGTGGTAGTTTCTTCTCCTTTACTGATGAAAAAACTGAAGGTGACGCAGCTCATCAAAGTCAGGAGACAGTTCAGAACCTTTGCTTGTACTGCCCTTCTCTTTTTGCCTTTTCTTCTCCTACTTTTAGCTTTCCAGCCCCTTCCTCTTTGTTCGTGCAGTTTCCCCTGCCGGGATCTGTTAGGGGAAGCACACTGACTGAAACCGCCTACCCTGGCCAGGCACCATAGTAACCACTTGCGTGAGTTATTTTAGGACAGGAGGTTCTGTTAAGGAACGTGGAACTAATAAACCACCACTAACCAGAAGAGTTCGGGAAAGGTCAAAGGGAGACATCACACGTCCTACCACCTCCCAGAATCCCTCTCACTGGCATCCACCTTAGCTGTGCAATGCATGCACTACCAAGAAGAACTCTAAGTCGGAATGATTGGCCAAAGACAATCTGGAAGCTAATCCCGTCCTCATAAAACCCAAGACTTCGAGCCAGGAGCTGAGCAGTTCTCCTGGGTTCCCCTACCCTACTGCTCTCCACCGGGGCACCCTTTCCAATAAAAATCTCTTGCTTTGTCAGCTCAAGTGTCTCCTTGGGATAATTCATTTCTGGGTACTAGACAACCACTTACAGGCCCTAGAAGGGGTCCCCCTTCCTGCAACAGATCCATTCAGTGCCCCCACCCCTAATTCTATCAGAGTCTGTGAGAACCAGTGCAAAGACCTAGGTTCCTCTCTCATGTGATCCTGGGCAGTTTGGTGTATGTGGCTGCAGCAGCTGTCCTGACTGTGCTCTATGAGGGTTGCATCAGAGGGTTTTCTGTGGTGATCTTGTCTGGAGTTCTCTTAGGTGAGGCCTCAAGGGAGCATGAGGTCTCCAAAGACGCTCCTTTTCAGGGAGAAGAAGAGATGAGGGGCTAACAACCCAGAGCCAGTGAGACACCCGTAGTGAAGGGGTGGGTGAGGGGGCCCAGGGCAGTGGCTGTGGAGAGACTACCTTCCTTCTTCCCCTTCTTGGCAGCCCTGTGATAATCCTTAAGGATGATTCTGAGCATATGACACTTGAATCTGGGCAGGGCTCTGTGGGTGTTAAAGAGCCTCTTTAAGAGCAGGGCCATTACAGGGATTCGGGAGGGATTAACAGGGTTAAGGGCCACTTCAGTTGTTCTAAGTAAATAGCATTTTAAATATTTTTCATCCCTCTTTAAATGCTGTAATCTTCAGTGACTTTCCAGATGGTGATGATCCATTGTTAGGCAAATGCAGTAATTATAAGCAGTTAACAAGGAATCTTACATTTCTTCCTCAGAGCTAGGGGATCTGGAGAGAATACAATGATGGCATATGAAGGAATAATAAAGCTTCAAAAGTGGTCTCTTCTTCTCCAGGTGGCTTCCAGACCCCTGCCTCCCCAGCCTTCTTAAACTTTCACATTATCTGCTTTGTGAGGTCTTGCGTCTTAAAGGTGTGGGAAGGCATCATGCTGTGGGACCATCCTTCAATCCCTCGCCCTTCCTCTCCAGAAACCCATTGCCTCTTCTGCCATCTTGGCTACGGAAGTGCCCGCCCCTGAAGCGTTAGTACCAGAAACTGGGTCTAAGGGGTGCTCACTGTTGCTGCCACACATGTCTCTGCCCAGAAGTGCCCACCTGCCAGGGGAAGCGCCAGGAAAGTTCCAGAAGTGGAGGCAGCTGCAGCAGATGCAGGGCTTTCAGCAGTTTAGCGACCAGTGGGTCTGACTGGAAGAGAAGTGAGGCAACTGGGCCGGCCAGAAGCCCATCCCCTGATGGGTCCTCACCCCGTTAAGTGCGAATGAGCAGCAGTCCAGGAATGTAGGTCTTATTTGCTTAGGCAGAGGTTCAGGGCTGTGGTTGGGGTGAGTGTCCCCACCATTAGGGAGCAGCCTTTCCTGTTCCTCACAGCCCTGGGGCAGTGATGGAGGGGAGGTCTTCTGTCCACTCTGATGGAGGGGAATCCAGATTAAATTTAACCATCCTTCACTGATGGAGGTATACACTGACCTGTTTATTACCTTCTCAGTCTGGGGTCTTTTCTTTCAAGGTGACCATGCAAGCGTTGGGCATGTTACACCTGAGCTGAGCTGAAAGGACCAAGTGAGCCTGAGGTCATGGGCCTCTTGGCTCCTACTGTCTTGACCTGAGATGGCTTCATGGTGTTCACACCAGATCCACGCTGGGATAGGGGAGAGAGCCAGAGAGCCAGGGAAGAATCATACTGGCTTGGCGGTGCCTGTGTGTGGTCAGGGTCCTTGCCTGACATTGCCCAGATGCTGATGACTAGCAAGTTTGAGTAACCTAGTTTTAATAATCCTTGAACCAAGAAGCAGAGAGCTGAGGGAGAGATGTCGTGCTGGTCTTAGCACCTGTACCATTTGGTTTTCTTGTGGCTGGGGTAAAAAGGCCGGGATGTAGGAACCCTATTAACATACTGAAATCCAGTCCTGTCTTTGGAGGAGAGAGGTGAAAAAAAGCCGTGCAGGCCTCTGGGGGCCTTGGAGTGTCTAGTTGCTCCTGTTGTGCCCGAAGACTCTTTTTCTTTGTCAACGAGTGCTGCAGCCCCACAGTTCAAGGTCCCTGTTCTGGACAGGCCCCCTCCACTGATCTGTTGCTCCTCATCCCAGGCAATAACCCCACAGCTAGATGGTGGCCAGCAGTGCCTGCCTGTCTCTCTGGACTCCTGCATTCTGGGAGCTGGTGCTGGCTTTCCAAACAGAGACATACTTCCTATATTGACCAGAGGAGTCAAGCCAAGGCCCTGACCCCTTGGACTTGAAGGACAGCCCTTCCTGTACTCCACACTCTGGGCTGGCCCTGAGAGGCACAACCCAAAAGAGACTCAGAATAAAAGCCAGCACTGATTCTTTTTTCCAAGGAATGACTTTGGGTTATCTACCAGTGTTTGGGGGAAGTGTATAGTCTTGTAACATAATGAGCTGTGTGATATTAATTAATTGTAAATGAATTATATGAAAATCATTTTTTTGTGTAGATTTCCCCCCCTACATTGTGTATATCAATCAGGCAACGTTTTTCTCACACGCTCTGAATCCCACCTCTGCTGCACTCCTAGCCCCACACCTAGGCCTGCCTGAAGCCATGGACCCTGCCACCCTTCTCTCTATCATCTCCTGGTTCTGGCTGCAGTGGAGTCAGCAGGCCCTGGGACTTCTATTCTGCTCCTCTCTGTTCAAGGTCTGGTGACTAGGGTGCCTCCCACACTCTGACAGATGCTTTCACCGGGTATAGTGTGTGAGGATGTTTCATCCATGTGTGAAGACTGGTGGATGGTAGGGTTTGTCAGAGGTGCTGTGCGAGAAAGTGGTTTTCAAACTCTCCCCCTACCCTTGTCCTGTGTGTTATTTATAATTTATATGTCTTTGTGTTTTCCAAATAAAGTCTTATGGAGAATATCTCTAAAAAATGAGTAAGAGCCAAACTGCCCTGATTGAGTCTGAAATGGAAACTCCACGCACTCCCTCCACCCTGCCTCCCATCCTCCTCCCTGTGTTCCACCTTGGTTACCGACCAGGAACTCCTACATGTGGCCGAGGTTTTTCATGGTTCTCCTGGGCCTCTGAGCAGCTCACAGAAACCCGAGAGGGCCTACCCAGGACTTGGACGGGGCCGATAAGCAGCAGATGTGTTTGTTCCTAATCTTGTTTTGGTTACCTTGATTGCCTGGGCTTGCAGCTCTGCTTTCCTTTCTAGAGACTTTCTCTTTTTTTCAAACTTTTTATTTTGTATTGGTGTATAGTTTATGTTGTGGTAGTTTCAGGTGTTCAGCGAAAAGACTCAGCCATATGTATGTGTATCCTTTCTCCCCTAAACCCTGCTCCCATCCAGGCTGCCACATAATATTGAGTTCCATGTGCTATACATGTCCTTGTTGGTTACCCATTCTGAATATAGTTGTGTGTACATGTCCATCGCAAACTCCCTATCCTTGTCTCCCTGGCAACTGTAAGTTTATTTTCTAAATCTGTGAGTCCCAGAGACTTTCTGTGGGTTCAGAAATGACAAAGGGTTTCTTTGTCGTTTCCAGGGCCGGGAACGTCTTTGGGCTCCCACAGAAAGAGTAACGTGATGGCAATCAGGACCCACGTCCACCACCTCTGCTCCACTCCGTGCCCCCTGTGGGAGGGCTGGGGTGGGAGGGCTGAACTCTCACAGATACCCTTGCTGCTGTGATCGAGAGTCTTCTCATGAGATACACTGAGGGAGATTCAGAAGGCGAAAGGGGCAGAAGACCGTTTTCTTCAATAGTGGTGGCAGTTATGTGCCGGCTCCAGCAGACACAAGTGTGTGCAGTGGCTAGGCTCTGCGTGAGGTTGGCACAGTTTCCTGCAGCTTTCAGACCTCGGATTATAGCTGCTCAGGTGCCTAATGTCAACCATCTGACTTCTGCAGCTGCAGCCACTCCTATAGCTTAGGAAGTACCTCTTCCTTCTTGAAGCACCAAGAGGAGTTGCTGATTTCTGCACTGATATAAGTGGTGCTCCTCGCTTCTCAGTGACTTGAGTCTGTTCTTAACTTTGGTAGGTAGGGGGATGAAGGTGGGGTTGTTGTTGCTGTTCAGTCACTCCATCATGTCTGACTCTTTGCCACTCCATAGACTGCAGCACACCAGGCTTCCCTGTCCTTCACTATCTCCTGGAGTTTGCTCAAACTCATGTCCACCGAGTCCGTGATGCCATCCAATCATCTCATCCTCTGTTGTCCACTTCTCCTGGCTTTAGTTCTTTCCCAGAATCAGGGTCTTTTCAATGAGTCGGCTCTTCACATCAGGTGGTCAAAGTATTGGAGCTTCAGCATCAGTCTTCCAATGAATATTCAGGGTTTATTTCCTTTAGGATTGACTGATTTGATCTCCTTGCTCTCCAAGGGCCTCCCGAGAGTCTTCTCCAGCACCACAGTTTGAAAGCATCAATTCTTTGGTACTAAGCCTTCTTAATGGTCCAACCCTCACATCCGTACATGACTACTGCAAAAACTATAGCTTTGACTAGACTGGCCTTTGTCGGCAAAGTGATGTCTCTGTTTTTTAATATGAAGGTGGAAGAGGGGAGGTAAACAGGAGGGAAGGATTACTGTGGCTGATGCTGTTCTTTCAACTTCCTGTTAAGCGGGTGTCATGGCCTTCTCCAGAGGTCCACATCCTAGTTGAGTGGTATCCAAGTTCTTGGCTCATATTAGGGCAAGGAAGCAACAGATTCTATTGGCAAAATGGTTTGCAAAACACAGTCGTTGGACTTCTCTGGTGGTATAGTGGGTAAGAATCCACCTGCCAATGCAGGGCACATGGGTTCAGGGACATGGATTCGACCCCTGGTCTGGGAAAATTCCACATGCCAGAGAGCAACTAAGCGTGAATGCCACAACTACTGAGCATGTGTGCTGCAACTTCTGAAGCCCACATGCTTAGAGTCCGTGCTCTGCAACAAGAGAAACCACCACAAGGAGAAGCCCACACGCAGCAACCAAAACTAGCCCCCACTCGCCGCAACTAGAGAAAGCCTGTGCACAGCAAAGAAGATCCAGCACAGCCAAATAAATAAAAATTTAAAAAACAAACCACCCCAAAGTGGCTGCTCCATGTCAGCACTGGCCCAGCAACCTCTGAGGTGGCAGGGGCGCCAGTGCACCTGGGGGGGACTTGGCCAGTTTTCACTTGAAAATGTTAGTGGCTCAGTTGTGTCTGACTCTTTGCAACCCTATGGACTGTAGTCTGCCATGCTCCTCTGTTCATGGGATTCTCCAGGCAAGAATACTGGAGTAGGGAGCCACTTCCTTCTCTAGGGGATCTTCCTGACCCAGGGATCAACCTGGGTCTCTTGCTTGGCAGGCACCTGAGCCATCTTTACCATCTGAGCCACCAGGGAAGCCCAGTAGTTTTATCCTAAAGTGGAAAGTTCCTCTGTACTTGGGCAGGAGTGACCTGCTCTTTCCTGAGAGCACCACAGGCTCTTCTAAGAATTGCAATCCAGCCCCACAGGGTGGAGGAATGTCACCATGGGCCCAGATCTCATGCATTGGGCTCTTAATCTGGTCAGAAATGGAAGGACCTAGGGCCATGTGACTGACATGTACACTGGGCCTTTCATATTCATGTAAAGAGGAAGGAAGCCCTGATAGATGAGGAAGTCCTGGGCTCTGACTCTGCCCAACCCCTCTCTGCCCCTTCATGCTGGGCCCAACTCCTTACAAATGGGAAGCTGCCTCTCACATGCGGGAGGGGGAGTAGGCTTAAGATGTGAGGGTTAAACCCACTGCTTTCGCATCAGAGTTTAAATCACAAGCAGAAAGAAAGAACCCAAACACTTTATTCTAGGTATAAAAGAAATAAAAGCCACACTTGCTGCATTTACGCCAGATTACAAGTAAAGCCCTTTTGCTTATTTGTAAGTTATACAGAATTTTCTCCCCATTAGGGAAAGATCTCTGGTCTTGTTCTTTTTCAGCACAGAGGTGGGATGTTTTCACTCATTTAGCTGGCAGAGCAAAGCCGATCCTTTGGCAATCCAGTAATCTTTCGACCGCTTGGAGGGTAAGAGGACGGTCACCACAAAGTTGGTTGAATGACCTAGTTAAGGATACAAGGAAAAAAGTGTTAAAGAACAACCTCTTAATATAAAAATCATGGTACCAGGAGTCAAGACATCTGGGTTCTAGACCTGTCTGTGCCTCTAAAGAGGCAACAATCATCTGTGGATTTCAGTTTTATGCTCCATAAAATGAAGATGTTAGAACAAATGATCCTTTAGGACTTGTCCAGTTTAGACCTTGTATAACCTTAGAAATTATGTTTCAATCTCCCTTCAGTCTGTCTTTGAGCATTGCACTAGGATTGAGGCCTGAGCTTTTAGTGAGACTCAGGGGATGTGGTTGGTAGGTTAGGCATCCATCCATTTGTCCATCTGCTTGTCTGTCCATCCATCTATCCATTTGTCCATCTGCTTTTCCATCTATCCTTCAATCCATCCATCCATCCATCTGCTTGTCCATCCATCCATCCATCCATCTATCCATCTGCCCATCCATCCACTTGTCGATATGCTTGTCTCCATCCATCCATCCATCCATCTGCCCTTTGTTCCACCCAGCAGGTAGGCACTGGAGTCCTGAGTCAGAGGTATTTTGTCCTCACCTCTGAGACATCTGAAGTAAGAGACCAGTTTTGCAGTTTCTTCATCATGGGCCTGTGTGGATGAGGATGAGAAGACCTCAAGACCAGGATGAGAAGAAGAGAGCCTTGCCCTCAAGATGGGTGCTGCTATTTCTGGCATTCACAGCAAACTTCATCTGCCTGGAAGTTGGGGAGACTGGGGGTGTCCCCAGCAGAGAATGCCTACACCTCCCTTCTCCTTATCTTTGTATGTCATTCCCTGCATGTGCCTTGGTGAGTGCTTAGGTAACATTTTATAGCAGTATTACAGTAGATATATGTATAGCAACCATTTGTGTGGTTTGAGATACAAATCAGGTCCACACCTTGCAACAGTGATGTGTCTCTTGGATCTCTTTCGATGGTAGTCTCCCTCTGTGTTTCTTTTGCCACTCCTTTGTAATATATTTGTTGGAACAAACAGGCTGTTTGTCCCATAGCGCTTCCCGGAGTCTGGCTTTTGTTGACAGTGTCCCTTTGGTGATTTTACACATGTTCCCCTATCCCTCTAAGAGTAGTTAGATCTAGAGGTGTGATCACATTCAGGGTTGAGGTTTTTTTGGCAAGAATACTTCCTAAGTGGTGTGCATTGCCATCAGGAAACGCCTCGTGTCTGGTTGTCTTTTTTTTGAAAGGAATGTCCACAGAAGCTAATTATTACTTGTTTAGTTGCCAAGTTATGTGACTCCTTTGTGACCCCATGGACTGTAGCCTATCGGGCTCCTCTGTCCATGGAATTCTCTAGGTTAGAATATTAGAGTGGGTTGCCATTCCCTTCTTCAGGGGATCTTCTCGTCTCCTTCACTGGCATGTGGATTTTTTACCACTGAGCCACCAGGGAAGCTCAATTACTACTTAAAGCCATTATTTCATTTAGGTTAATTATTTAAAATTTTAATGATGATTAAGTCCATCTGTGATTTAATATTTGTAGTGATATGAGATAAAGATCTTAGTTTGGCATAACCAGTTGTCCCAGGATCATTTATGGAATAATCTCCCTCTTCCTGACCAATTTTAAATGATACTGCTATTACATGTCAAGTTCCCCATATGCACAGTGTGTTTCTGGGCTGTCTATCCAGTACAAAATTTGATCTGTTCACTGAGTCTTGTGCCAGTGCATTGTCATCCTCTTCCTGAAAACCACAGAGTTTCTGTTGGAATTTTAGCCAGTAATAAATAAGAGGAGAAATGAGTCGGTTAAAAAATGGGCAAAAGATTGGAACAGACACATCTGAGAAGATGTAAATAAGCACCAGAAAAGATGGTTACTGTCACTAGTCATTGCTGCTGCTGCTGCTAAGTCGCTTCAGTCGTGTCCGACTCTGTGCGACCCCATAGACGGCAGCCCACCAGGCTCCCCCGTCCCTAGGATTCTCCAGGCAAGAACACTGGAGTGGGTTGCCATTTCCTTCTCCAATGCATGAAAGTGAAAAGTGAAAGTAAAGTCGCTCAGTTATGTCCAACTCTTAGCGACCCATGGACTGCAGCCCACCAGGCTCCTTCGTCCATGGGATTTTCCAGGCAAGAGTACTGGAGTGGGTTGCTATTGCCTTCTCTGAATCATTAGGGAAATGAAAATTAGATACCACTATATTCTATTATCGGAGAAGGCAATGGCATCCCACTCCAGTACTCTTGCCTGGAAAATCCCATGGATAGAGGAGCCTGGTAGTCCATGGGGTCGCCAAGAGTCAGACATGACTGAGCGACTTCCCTTTCACTTTTCACTTTCATGCATTGGAGAAAGAAATGGCAACCCACTCCAGTGTTCTTGCCTGGAGAATCCTAGGGACAGGGGAGCCTGGTGGGCTGCCGTCTATGGGGTCACACAGAGTCGGACATGACTGAAGTGACTTAGCAGCAGCATATTCTATTATCTATCTATCATCAAGCTATCTGTCTGTCATCTATCATCTAAAATTAAAAGGACTGATCATACTAAGTGGTGGTGAGGATCTGGAGGATCTAGAACCCCCATATACTGCTGGTGGGGATGTTAAGTGCTGTGGCTGCTTTGGAAAACATTTTGGCTGTATCTTAAAAGGTTAAACATATACCTACTGCATGAGTCATCATTCCATTCCTAGATACTTATCCAAGGTAAATAAAGCATATATCCCTACAAAAACTTGTAAATACCATATTAATTTAAAAAATACCTTTGAATAATGTGTGTTTTAGACTTGTCATGGGAGTGGTAGATCATGTGACATGAGTGGCTACCTTAGTTCTATTCTGTACCTTGCCCTGAGAGGACATCCTTTAACTGAGAAAAAGAAATATCATCAGTATCTACACATCCTCCATTGAAATGAAAACAACTGTTTCAGTTCTTTTTGCCCTGCTCTCCCATCCCATATTTCTGTCATTTGGAAATTTAGTTCCAAGTTATTATAAATTCATTTCTATCATCAAATATTAAAGATTTAACTCTCTGTGTGTGTGAGTTTTAAATAGAGGATCAGTAGTGATTAATATAGAGACTGTGTGTGTTCAAGACAGTTGTTATTACAACTTGCCTTTCAGATGGTAATCTGGTTGCATTTGCCATTCTAGTTTAAGCTTGTTTATCTTCAACACTTTGAAGAGGTGTCTCTATTTTCTTTTTATATGCACTGTGGATAATGAGACATGTCTGAAGTCAATCTGAGTCTCATTTTCTGAAATTTTATTTCCAGCCTATTAATAATTTTATCTCTTTGAGAATTTTCTTTCTGATAATCATAAGTATCACTTTGATATATCTAGGTTTCTTTTAAAATTTGATTGTTTATTGGCTTGTTGTATATTTAAAAAATTACCTCTTCTATTTTGTGAGCTCTCTTAACCTGAGAACTCAAGTGTTTCTTCGGTTCTGGGAAATTATCAGCCACTTTTTCAAATATTATTGCTCTTTCATTTTTCTCTCTTTTCTCTTTACAGATTACCTACTAGATAAATGTTGGAAATTTTGACTCTTTCCACAGTGTTATGTTAAAAAAAAATTGCTTTGAGCTGTATTTTTAGGGATTTCCTCAGTGCATTCTCTTGGCTCACTCTTTAGCTATCTGCATTCAGTCTTTCAGCTTATCTGTTGATAATGGCTTTCTAAAGATCTGGTTCCTCTTTTTCAGGGCTGTATCTCAGTTTCAGGACTACTAAGATCTCCCCCTTTGTACCATGGCATTCATTTATTTATTTTAAAATCTCTTTCTATGCTGAGTTTCAATGTTTTAGTGTCTACTCATTTTGAAATTAGGAGATGTTGCTCAATAAACTATTTTCAACTCATTACCACCACCAGACTAATGGAAGCAAGCATTGATTTTATAATATTAATCTATACTCAGCATTAAAATGAATAGAATTTACAGCATTGATAAATTTGTATGTTATAAGCGGCCTTATTTTAAGACTGGCTAATTGATCCAATATCACCATTTGTACATTACAACAAAGCATTTGGATTTTGATTGTAGTCTGCATTTAGTCATTATTTATATGCCAATGTAAGAATGTCCTCACCTGTGGTTGAGAGGGTTCCTGCTCGAGCCCCTGTCTTATAAAGCGGGGAGTGGTAGAGTGTTGGGCTTGGCTCATAATTTTGTCGTGGTTCAAAATGCACCACGGGCAGCATCGGATTCATCTGTCCGGGCAGTGCATCTTCTATCACCATGTCCTTATTATCCCATCGAGAAGCATCCATGAACATCCCATGGACAAGAACGCCATCCTCAGGAGAGGGCAACTGAAAGATACGTAGACGTTCAGAGGTCAGAAGAGCAGGAGGGGTCGCCCTCTTGGGCCCCCTCCTAGTCCTACATCCTCAATCAGTTTGAAGAACTATTCTAGAGATTCTCTTATCCCTCACATCTTAGGGAGGAAAATGCCAAGGCTCCAAGAGGTGATATAGTTTGCTTTTCAGTTTGTCACCAAATCTCATACTGTTCACACTCTACAAGGCTGTCTGGTACATGGTACCCCAGGGAAACCCACTGATGGGCTTCAGTCTCTGATACCAAGATGTTAGGACTTTCCCCTTCTCATGGAAAGTGGCCACGGGGGCTGTGATTATCATCTGTTATTTTTAGCAAGGCCTTTCAAGGATCTGAGTGCTCTTCCAGACGATAGATTATGTATCTGTGACAATATTTGCAGAATGCTTATGGAGAATTTTTTAAAAGAAATTTTGTGAGAGAAAGAGACAGAGACCCTATCCCTCAATGTCCTGTGATTAGATGTCATCACTAGCGTCTAGTTTTTGCCAGGTGTGAGCTTTGTGTATCCTTCCTCAAACACTGAGTGAATCTGGCCAGTCCTGGGGCCCTAGATCTTTTTACAATTGGAGCTTCACACCTGCAGACAGAGGACTAAGCAGTGTGGTTTTAAGTGGTATGTTTTATAGTGAATCAAAGGATGATAAGCTCTTTTGGGTTGGACTTTACTTTCTCGCATCTTGTAGTTTGTCCCATGGATACAGCGTGGTGCAGTGGGCCTTCCTGTTATCGGGGCTGCCATATACACTTGTGCAGGTTTGCCTGAGTAGAGGCTGAAACCATCCTGCCATGCGCTTGTCAGGCTGTGTGTAGGAGTCATCTGCACACACCTCCAAGAGGAGTGCCTTTTCCTAAACGGCATGAAGGCAGCACTGGGCTGACAGTGGCCCTGTTGTTGCTAACAGAACTCCAGTTGTCTAACAGTCTCTTGCTGTGTTTTCTGGGAGGACCAAGAGATGGGCTGACTATACAGTCTGCAGCCTCCACAGAAGGCAGAGATTCCCAGGCATCGCTATGGCTCACTGAACATGACCCATGTGGAGACGTGTGTGTACTGGTATGGCTGGAGGGCAGAGACACCAGTAGCTACTGTGAACTTCTGTCTGTCAGTTGGCCTATGTGGCAGATATAGCATGCCAGGCACAGAGCAGGGCCAACATCCAGAATGGCCTGGATGAAGGCTTTTATGTGGGTATTGTCCTGCCCTCCTGCAGACTCATTATTCCTGACCTGGGCCTGCGACACTCTCCTGGCTGAGAAGGGTCTCAAAATAACAGTGAGTGCATTTCAAAATTGATTTCCTCCCTACTTTTACAAGCTAATACTTTAAGATAAAAAAATTTTGATGCTAAAACAAATGTTCTTAAAGACATAAACTCTTTCATTGGCATTTTAAGATAAAGGCAATTAAGAGGCATGGGGAATTACAGTATTTTGTAGAGTAATCCATGAATATGGGGTCAATCTTACCTTTGTGCATCTTTGCTATTCAGAGCAAAGACTAGATCAAGCAGATCTGAGTGGGGTGGATACTGATTAAATTACCCAGGAGAAATTCCTATTAATACTATGATATTTCAAGGAAAGCCACTAAAAGTCACATACCCCATATACACTGACCGGCTAGTGAATACATTCTTAGCAAAAGCAATCTGGAACAGATCTTTGATGTCATAGCACGCATAGAAAATGACATTTATAAGCCCCACTGGGATGGACAGGTGCTCTGGAGGCCGGAAAATGACATTTATAAGCCCCACTGGGATGGACAGGTGCTCTGGAGGCCCCCCCCCCCCCATCCCCATTGATATCTCAGTACATTGGAGGCGGCCAGCTCAGATGGGCAGCAGTGAGTCTCAGCCCTGGCTGTATGCTGGAAGCACCCAGGGAGCTTTAACAAGTAGATGACTGATGTCACTGGGGTGATTCTGATGCAACTTGATGTGGTCTGGGCATCAGGATGTTTTTAAAGCTCCAGAGACGATTTTAACCTGCAATCCAGGTTGAGATATTTTAGAGTAGGGGTTCTCAAACTTGAGAAGAACCCCCTGGAGGACTTATTAAAATATAGATTTCTGGATCCCAGTCCAGAGTTTCTGATTCTATCTGGAATGGGTCCTTGGGACCCATAAATAAATGCTAATTTACTTTACTTAAAAAAAAAATTAAGTATGTTGTGTTAGTTTCAGGCACAGCGATTCAGTTATACATATATATGTGTGTGTATATATATGTACATGTGTGTATCTACTTGTATATGTGTATGTGTTTAGTTGCTCAGTCGTGTCCGACTCTTTGTGACCCTTTGGACAGTAGCCCGTCAGGCTCCTCTGTCCATGGAATTTTCCAGACCAGAATACTGGAGTGGGTTGCCGTTTCCTCCTCCAGGGGCTCTTCCTGACTCAGGCAGGGATCAAACCTGCATCTCCTGTGTCTCCTGCGTTGCAGGCGGATTTTTTACCCACTGAGCCATTGAGGAAGCCTCATATACTTGTATATATATATTCTTTTTCAGATTCTTTTCCCTTACAGATCATTATAAAATATTGAGTATAGTTCCCTGTACCACACAGTAGGTCTTTGTTGCTTATCTGTTTTACATATAGCAGTGTATATGTCTTAATCCCAACCTGTTAATTTATCCCTCCTCCCCTCTCCCCACTTTGGTAACCATAGTTTCCTTTCTACATCTGTGGGTCTGTTTTCTGTTTTGCAAATAAGTTCATTTCCAATAAGTGCTCAGGTGATGCTGAGGCTGCTGCTGTGGGGATCACACTTCAAGAATCTCTGTTCTAGAGGGAGTAAACCATGTAAGCAAAGAGCCTGAACTGCTTCCTTAGTGCATTCCTGCCGGTTATGTAATGTAGTTACAGTTACATGATGTGTGAAGTTAGCATATCAGTTCTGCTAGGAGACAGCTGAGTGAATGAGGCAGGAAGGTTTAACTTCTGATAACAGTTATATACTGTGAGTGCGCTACATGGTGGTCACGTGACACCCGCAGTTTCATTGACAATGCATTACAACTCTGAAGTTGGTGGCATGAACCCTATTTTGCAAATGTGAACACTGAGGTGCAGACATGTTAATCATTGCTCTAGCACACACAGCTGGGGAGGGGAAGGCAGAATTTACCCAGGCCTGCTTGATGCTGAAACTCTGGTTTTCAACCTTTTGCTATATTGCCTCCTCTGGTGGCTCAGTGGTAATGAATTCGCCTGCCAATGTGGGTAGATGTGGGCTCAGTCCCTGGGTTGGGAATATCCCCTGAAGGAGGGAATGGCAACCCACTCCAGTATTCTTGCCTGGAGAATCCCATGGACAGAGGAGCCTGGCAGGCTACAGTCCATGGGGTTGCACAGATTCGGACACGACTTAGTGACTAGACAACAAATATTGCCTCCACATGAATGAGAAAGTTACTCTAAGTATCTAAAGAAATAAGCAGTATTGATGTAAAATATATTTCTACAGATCAGACTAATTTAGGTGGTTGCCATCCAGTCACTGGTAATTGGGAGCTTGTCTTGGGAGTCTGACATGACTGAAGCGACTTAGTATGTGTGCATGCATGCATGCTTGGAGGTGTAGACCCATCCTGCCCTCTCCCACTCCTGCGAATGGAAAGTGGAAGGGGTGAGGGAGGGGAGATTGCTCGAGATCCTGATGACAGTAGATAGAAGCTGCTGTGCTGTAACAACGGTCAGGGGGACAGTACCTCTGTGTCCATGGGCAGTTCTTGTCCAAACTGCACTGTCTTGGCAGCTTCTATGACTGTGGCTTGATCCCGATAGACAGGAACCATGTTGTACTTGAAGCTCAGCTCATCTATAGGCAAATTGTATTTCCGAGCGTGATTTTGAAGAGTTCCTATAAATACAAAAGCCAGAAAGCTGAGTTGCTATTATCCAAACATAGCTTCCACTTGCTTGGACCAGGATGCTCTAGCATTAAAGAGCTTCCTCTCCATCCAGAAGACCCAACCGTTAACATCTTACTCTGAATTACTGAGAGGGGTGGAGTCAAAATTTTGGTCCTGGTGGGAAAGAGAGGGAGGGCCAAGTCTAAAGTGCACTGCTCTGCCAATGGGGGAGACAAGCCAGCAAGGGCATTTCAGAAACCGATCTTCCCAACTTTTAACATCTTGCTTAGCTTGTCCTGTATGGCCTGTTTCTGGGCTGTGTATGATGGACTCGGGATGAGACAGATTAAGAGCTGGGCTAATTAGCATCTAGGGCTTCCCTGGTGGCTCAGTGGTAAAGAATCCACTTGCCAATGCAGGAGATGCAAGAGATGTGAGTTCAATCTCTGGGTCATGAAGATCTCCTGGAGAAGGAAATGGCAACCCATTCTAGTACTTCTTGCCTGGGAAATCCCATGAACAGAGGTGCCTGGCGGGCTATAGTCCATTGGTTGCAAAGATCTGGACAGGACTTGGAGACTAAACAACAACAAAATTAGCATCTAGGAGCCCAGAGGCCTTAATGCCCTCTGGGGCTCACTGGCCAGAATCTCTGAGGACCACTGGAGGAACAGCAAAAATATTTTTTTAGAGAGAAGGAAGCTGCTCAGAGTTGGAGCCAAAGAAATTGGAGAGCAGGTGGTGTCCTGAGCATGGGTCCCATGGGGACTTGGGGCAGCTGTGTGCATTCTCAGGGAAGCAGCTTTTAGACTTGTAAACTGAGAGCAGCAGGGATTAAGTTGTTGGGGGAATGCCTGCTATTTCTGCCATCCTTTTCCTCTGCAAGTGAGGAAGAGCAGGGCCTTGTTGGGCTGCTGTATAATCAATTCCCCTTGGTTTAGGCCATCAGCAATCATGCCATTTTCCCAGTTCCCAGAAACCCAGCACAACTCATCACACACTTATTGATTTTTTTCCTATGGGGATTTTTCTAGGGAAAGCAGTGATACCTGTTAGAAATCCTTGAGGAAAGAAGAAACCGGAGATCCAGAAGGACTTGGGCTGTCCTCTTTTGAGCCACAGCTAAAGGAGAAACATTATACTATAATGTACTTTTTTTTTTTCTGAGATAGCAACTGTCATTTAAGTCAGAGTTATATTTCTGAGGGTCTCTTAGGAGGTAGAATCTAAACCGATCCTGAGTTATCACCAGCCCCATTCTTACTGCCTGCCCTGTCCCCCTTCCTCACCTACCAGGCTGACCATAAACCCAGAACCTGGTTATTATGGAGGTTCTAGAAGAAGGCGATAACAGCAAGGTCACGCCTGGCCATTTGGACCCATGTCAGATTGGTTCTGTACCTCATGATGGGGGTCCCATGAACGAGATCTGAACCCCAAGGATGGCCTGGAATTAAAATGAAAAGTGGGGATAAGGGCACAGGGCAAACTACACTATAATCAGTGCATGATTTTCAAAGTGATGCTATTCCAGAAGTTTCTGTTTGGATTCAGATGATCCCTCAATGGTTGTCAATATTTCAGTTAGTGAGGGCTTCCTAAGGACCCCAGAGCCAACCATATTGTCAGACTGATCACACCCCAAAGAAGTAAATTTTCTTACGTCCACAAATGCAGTCCTCAGAATAAGGTCTTTGACCCAAGATCCTAGTGGCTTCAGGGATGGGTAGGCGGTATTGGACCATAGAGAGGGAACCTGGTTGTTGAGGAAACTGTTATACACCTTTTCCATTTCTTCAGACATCACCACCAATCCAGCAATGGCTTTGTTGAGTGTATCTAGAGAGGTCTGAAAGAACAAGAAAGGATTGGTGCCTTTCACAGATGTTTTTATCAGATGGGGATGACCCTCGTTCATGATGGCAGGTGTTGCCTTGGGCTGAAGGGCCCGCTTGGTGGCTGGTGTCCTCTATGCAGACACTCTGCTGGGTCAGACCTTCCAATCTTCATGCAGTTTTTACAACCTGTGACACAGAGGTGTAAGACCTTGGAGTGGGCATGGTTTAGGCAGTTAGTAGCATGATACAGTGAAGTGGATGGAGAAGGGAAGGTGGAGAAATGTCCCCCAAGCATTTTGAGAAATGCCACTGTCCAGCTCTCCTCCAGGCTGAAGGAAGAATGAGCCTTACGGTTAGTGATCTGGGAACCACGGAGGGGGCTAGGGTCATGGGAAGTACCTCCAACTCTATCCAGAGGGTGCCTGCAGCCCCAGCAGTTATAGCAGGAAGGGGAGATTCTTAGATGAGACCAGTCTTTCAGTTGATACCAGAGAGCTTCCTTATACTGGAAATACTTCTTTAAAGGTACACTCCTTATCCTCCCCTCATCTCAACAAAAGACAGAGGCTGGCAGCAGTCCTGGGAGACACTGGGCCAGCAGCAGCCATGGGAAATAAAAAGCACTATCTGCTACCAGGCTAAAGGTAAAGGCAGGGTGTATAGATTTGTATAGGGGTTTCCCAGTAGCTCAGCAGTAAAGAATCTGCCTGCCAGTGCAGGAGATGTGGGTTCAATCTCTGGTCTGCAAGATCTCCTGCTCCTGGAGAAGGAAATGGCAACCCACTCCAGTATTCTTGCCTGGGAAGTCCCATGGACAGAGGAGCCTGGCAGGCTATAGTCCATAGGGTCTCAAAAGAGTCAGACACGACTTAGCGACTAAACAACAACAACATAGATTTGTATATTGCTCTCATGGGTTCCAGTTTTGTGAAAACTGCTGCCATATACAGGGGAAATATTACAGGAAGATATTAGAGGGCAAATTTATGTTGATGAAAGTGTCCGATTCTTTGAGAACCCATGGACCATAGCCCACCAGGCTTCTCTTGTCCATGGGATTCTCCAGGCTAGAATACTGGAGTGGGTTGCCATGCCCTGCTCTAAGGGATTGTCCTGATCTAGGGATCGAAATCGCATCTCTTACCTCTCCTGCATTGGCAAGCGGGTTCTTTACCACTAGTGCCACCTAGGAAGCCCAAGTCCTAGGACCAGATGCAAATAGTTTTAGAGACAAGGTGACATGCGGATAAGACAGGGCTAGTCATCCTTCTATTCCTTCATGGAGTTTTTCCCCTCTTCGCATCTCTTCTCACAAGAGGCAGTGCTAGAAAAGAGGAGTTTTAAGTAGATATGCCCTTAGGATCTGAGGAACCATATGTAGCAGAGCAGAGGAAAAGAGCCTTTCAGTTCAGTTCAGTTCAGTTGCTCAGTCGTGTCCGACTCTTTGGACCCCATGAATCGCAGCACACCAGGCCTCCCTGTCCATCATAAACTCCCGGAGTTCACTCAGACTCACGTCCATTGAGTCAGTGATGCCATCCAGCCATCTCATCTTCTGTCGTCCCCTTCTCCTCTTGCCCCCAATCCCTCCCAGCATCAGAGTCTTTTCCAATGAGTCAGCTCTTCGCATGAGGTGGCCAAAGTACTGGAGTTTCAGCTTCAGCATCATTCCCTCCAAAGAAATCCCAGGGCTGATCTCCTTCAGAATGGACTGGTTGGATCTCCTTGCAGTCCAAGGGACTCTCAAGAGTCTTCTCCAACACTACAGTTCAAAAGCATCAATTCTTCGGCGCTCAGCCTTCTTCACAGTCCAACTCTCACATCCATATATGACCACAAGAAAATCCATAGCCTTGACTAGACGGACCTTTGTTGACAAAGTAATGTCTCTGCTTTTGAATATGCTATCTAGGTTGGTCATAACTTTCCTTCCAAGGAGTAAGCGTCTTTTAATTTCATGGCTGCAGTCACCATCTGCAGTGAATTTGAAGCCCCCCAAAATAAATTCTGACACTGTTTCCACTGTTTCCCCATCTATTTCCCATGAAGTGATGGGACCGGCCAGGGCCAAAACACCACTCGACCTTAGACACCAAAAATGGAAGAAGGTAGCAGAAGACATATCTAAGATGCGTGGAGAACACTTGAGTCAGATCGCTGCAAGGAGCAGGCCTCCAGTGCTGTCTAGATCAGTGGAAAGCAGACAGAGGTCACGTTGCCGCCAGTTCTCCCAGAGGCAGCGGCTGACAAGCAGTCATGTTCAGTGAGAAGAATGCACTTCAGATCTTTCTCCCTTATATTTAGAAGCCTACATCCCTGAGGGACCTCATCGGTCCCAGGACCTGCCTGGTCTCATGGTCCTGAACCATCAGGAGGCCAGTGAGCTCACCAAGATGGCAGCCCAAAGCCCCGGATGCTCCCACCCTCCCTTGGCCTTGTTGCCGCCACAGTGCAACCTTGCTGTTTGCTGGGTGAAGTGAAGGTGAGGCTGCGACACAGCCAGAGCCAGGCAGGAGTGGGCAGGGGTCAGGATGAGGGAGCTCTCTGGTGCAGGCCCAGCACCCCATGGTGGCCACTACCCTGCCTCTAATGGGAGTGCTCAGCTCTGACTCCTGATTGCCTTGCAGCCTGCTTCTCCCTGGGCTCCTCTTTCTTCTGCTTTTATTAGGTGAATTCTTCCGTTAGTGGTGGACACTACTGTTTGACCAGAGGGGATCACTTTGTTCCTGAGAGCCACATTAGTTCACTTGCATGTTCAAATATTCATGGAAGGTTTAGGAGGTGTCAGGCACTGGGGAGACAGAGATGAAGTGTTAGTCACTCAGTTGTGTCTGACTCTTTGTGACCCCATGGACTGTAGTTCGTCAGGCTCTTCTGTCCATGGAATTCTCCAGTCAAGAATACTAGAGTGGGTAGCCATTCCCTTCTCCAGGGGATCATCCCAATCCAGGGATCAAACCCAGGTCTCTTGCATTGCAGGCAGATTATCTACCATCTGAGCCACTCAGAAAGTCCCCAAACAGATATGAATTATGTATTAATACCAGTCCCTTTGTCTTCAAGTTCATTGTCTGCTGGGGGAGCCATACTCGTGGAGGAGTAATTACAAAGCAAGGTGGTATGTTGTACACAAATACAGTGATGGACACAAACATCTCAGGTGATGGAGCCCTGAGAAGGGGGCCCTGTCATCTGGTGGTGGAGGGAAGGACAGGTATTCCAGGAAGACTTTATGAGGAAGTGACATTTGGACTCATCCATCCTTAAGTGGGTGACCATGCATGAGGTGGAAAAGGCCAGAGATGAGCAGAATCCATCTCTTCTTCCTTTGAACAATCTGCTTGCCAAGTAGATGTGGGTTCAGTCCCTAGGTTGAGAAGATCCCCTGGAGAAGGAAATGGCAACCCACTTCAGTATTCTTGCCTGGGAAATCCCATGGACAGAGGAGCCTGGCAGGCTATAGTCCACGGGGTTGCAAAAAAGTCGGACATGACTGAACAACTAAACAATAACAGCAACCGCATTAGTTTTAGCTGGGCACAGAACAATCCAACACAGAGACCACATTTCCCAGGAACACTTGCACCTGGAGTGCTGCCATGTGATCAAGTTTTGGCTAAGGGATATAAGAATAAATGATGTATGCCACTTCTGTGTGACATTTTTATGAAGAAGCTGCTGTCCCTTGGCCCTCTTTCCCCTGTTTCAGTGGCTGGCAAAAGGGAACACTTGGAACAGCTCCTTTAGTACCAAAGGTGGAAGTCACCTGTTGAGGCTGGAAGAGCCAGCCTTCCAGTGGGATTCCTGATTAAACTGACAAAGCAAGAGTAACTACCTGCCTTAGGCAGGGGTTCCTCTGGGCTCTTCAGAGAGAGAAGTGAATTCCAATCTTGTTTTTGCCACTGTATTTGGGAATCTTTATCACAGCAGTTTAATCTATACCCTGATTCACTCAATGTAGAAGGTGATGCCCCCTTGCTTACTTAACTTATATGCAAGAGTAGTATATCATGTGAAATGCCAGACTAGATGAAGCACAAGCTAGAATCAAGATTGTAGTGAGAAATATCAATAACCTCAGATACACAGATGACACCACCCTTATAGCAGAAAGTGAAGAGGAACTAAAGAGCCTCTTGATGAAGGTGAAAGAGGAGAGTGAAAAAACTGGCTTAAAACTCAATATTCAAAAAACTATGATCATGGCATCCAGTCACATCACTTCATGGCAAATAGATGGGGACACAATGGAAACAGTGAGAGACTTTATTTTCTTGGGCTCCAAAATCACTGCAGATGATGACTTCAGCCATGAAATTAAAAGATGCTTGCTCCTTGGAAGAAAAGATGACAAACCTACACAGCACATTAAAAAGCAGAGACATCACTTTGCCGACAAAGGTCTGTGTAGTCAAACCTATGGTTTTTCCAGTTGTCATGTATGACGAGTGTGAGAGTTGGACCATAACTGATAAAAGCTGAGTGTCAAAGAATTGATGCTTTTGAAGTGTGGTGTTGGAGAAGACTCTTGAGAGTCCCTTGGATAGCAAGGAGATCAAACCAGTCAATCGTAAAGGAAATCAGTCCTGAATATTCATTGGAAGGACTGATGCTGAAGCTTCCATACTTTGGCCACCTGATGTGAAGAACTGACTCACTGGAAAAGACCCTGAGGCTGGGCAAAACTGAAAGCAGGAGGAGAATGGGATGACAGAGGATGAGATGGTTGAATGGCATCACTGACTCAATGGACATGAGTTTGAGCGGGCTCTAGGAGTTGGTGATGGACAGGGAAGCCTGGTGTGTTGCAGTCCATGGGGTCACATGACTGAGTGACTGAACTGACAAGGTGATAAGCTCTGACCTGACTAGCTGGCCTTCTGGTGCTGCTGTTTACCTAGTAGACCCAAGGTGAAGATGTCACTTATTCATCTGACCTAGTTTCCCCTCACGCCCATCCCACGAGCCTGGGTATTGTCAGACAACCAGAAACATTTGGAGACTTGATTTCCTAATAGGGAATAGTCAGTCTTTAAAAGATCTACCCTAGTGCTTCCCTGGTGGGCCAGTGGTTAAGAATCTACCTGCCAATGCAGAGGACATGGGTTCAATCCCTGGTCTGGGAAGGTCCCACATGCCACAGGGAAACTAAACCTGTCAGCCACAACTACTGAGCTTGTGCTCTAGAGCCCAGGAACTGAAACTACTGAGCCCACGTGCCACAACTACTGAGCCCCATGTGTCAAGTCCATGCTCTACAAGAGAAGCTGTCGTGATGAGAAGCCCATGCATTACAACTAGAGAAAGCCCACAAGCAGCAACAAAGACACAACACAGCCAAAAATAAAAATAAAGTTCATTTACATAAAAATAAATCTACTGTGGCTGTCCTCTCCAGTCTTATCACTGAGCCTTAATCCTGTGCCAGGTATTTGGCTCCCTGCTTGGCAGTAAAACTCCCCCTGCTACTGCTCAATAGTCAGTCTCTGTTTCCCTTATTAAAGTCATGCACAGAGAAACCAGGAAGTCCTGTAGCCATCATTACAAAGTCAAGGGCTTAGGAAAGTATTCCTGAGCATAAGGCAAAAGTTTAAATAGTTATTCTCAAATTTTAGTTGCAATGACATCGTCTGGCAGTGTTCATTTAAAATCCACATTTGCAGGAATTACTCAAGAATCCTCACTCGGTAGGTCTGGAGTGAAATCAGGGAATTTATACTTGGAACAAACAGCATAGTGGATCTTAATGCAGGTGTTTTATGGCCCATACTTCGAGAAACTTGGTTTTCATAGTCTTCACAAAGACTATGGTATTAAATGCTAACTAGACATTGGGCTTCACAGGTGGTGCTAGGGGTAAAGAACCCTCCTCTCAATGCAGGTTAGACATAAGAGACGTAGGTTCTATCCCTGGATCAGGAAGATCCCCTGGAGGAGGGCACAGCAACCTACTCCAGGGTTCTTGCCTGGAGAATCTCATGGACAGAGGAGTCTGGTAGGTTACAGTCCCTGGGGTCCCACAGAGTAGGACAGGACTGAAGCGACTTAGCATGCAAGCAGGCACTGGGAACAAGCACTGAGTCTGAATCTCTCATAACTGAGTGCTTAGGTCCCTGCTCAAATTCCTAAAGCATCAATCAAATTCTAAGGGTGCAAGTTAGGATAATGAAGGGTTTGTAATGCCCTGCAGTCATGAGACATTTTTAGAGAAAGGGAACACAGACTAGTGAGAGGAGGGTGAATTAAGGTTTAGACAAGTTGGGCTTGAATGGTTGTTAGCACATCGACGTGGAAATATTCAAGTGATGGGAATGGAAACGTCACATTGTTATACATGCTCCACAACACTTTGATCCCCAAGAGCAAGGATGGCAGTGAGCACTCATACGTGTATTAGCCTCAGCAGATTGTTAAACCGGTCCACTTCCTGTCCAAGAACAGTGGTCAAGGAGTTAAGGCGTCCTTGAGGATCCTTGATGAAAAGGCTCTCAGAAGCGTTTTCCATCTCCAGAATTTCTGAAATACACACGGCAGATTCATCAGATGGATTATCATTGATTTCTCTTATAACATTGCACTTATCTTAAGCTTTCTTAAAGCCCACTTCTCTTGTCCCTGGGCCCAGGTTGAACGGGAGTCAGGCTGTGCACACTTCAGGGGCAAGTGCTACATGGTAGACAAGGGACATCCCTGAGACCAGAGGTGCCAGGGGTCTCAAGTTGTCTCCTCTGCCTTGTGTGTACACAGGGTGTGTAAGTCTCACTCTTCCCTGCACACCCATGTTGCATCTAGTCACTCGGTCTTATCTGACTCTTTTTGTGACCCCATGAACTTTAGCCTACCCGGCTCCTCTGTCCATGGGATTTTCTGGGCAAGATTACTGGAGTGGGTGCCATTTCCTTCTCCAGGGCATCTTCCTGACCCAGGGATTGAACCCATGTCTCTGTGTCTCCTGCTTTGCAGGCAGATTCTTTACCACTGAGATGCTGGGGAAGCCCTCCACGTTGCATCTAGGCACCTAGGAGCAGAAGGGCTGGGGGCAGGACACCCCCCAAGAGAGAAGAGATTTGGCTTTTATCTTACTGTTGTTCAAAGGGACTGACTGGATTCTGAAATGATTCCATGGTTCAAACTGGATGAAAAATTGTGCTTTTCTCTTTTCCTATAATCCACCCAGTGGGGACTCACATAAACTCTGAACAAAGAAGGACCTGCATTCTCCTGACATACCTAAGCAAAGCATGAGAAGATGAGTGGTTCTGAGCTATGGACATTAAGTTCCTTCTAACCACTCATTTTGGCTGCTGTAGAAAAATCACACAGCAGTGTGGGTCAGTGCAAGCTCTTGGGTCCATAGGGCTGTGGTTACAGGCCCCTGCTCTTCTCCTTCTGTCTGTCCCCTTGGGCTATTCCAAATCTCAGTTCTCTTGTTTAGCCAACTGAACCTCTGCCCCCTCAGTCTCAACAGATGGCATTGCTTATCATTTCACAGCAAAAGTACAAACTTCATAAAGCATGGAGAGAAAAACCTCCTAGGTGTCAATGGAACTCTATGAAACAAGAACCTTTATTCTCCATTCATCTGTTCATCCATCCACCCATCATCCATCCATCTTCATCCCTTTTTCCTCCCAGTTCTCCATCTAGTGTTTATTAAAAAATGCTTTCTAAAATAATTCAGTTGCTTTGATATCTATAGAACTCTCTACTCAAGAAGAGATTCTTTTGAGGGCCTGCTTTAGGAGGAACATAACTGGCGTCTGAGGTCACATAGGTCTTTTTGGGGGGGCCTTTAGAGTATTGGTGGGACTTTGCTGGTGGCTTGGATGGTAAAGAATCTGCCTGCAATGCGGGAGACCTGGGTTTGATCCCTGGGTCGGGAAGATCCCCTGGAGAAGGGAATGGCTACCCACTCCAGTATTCTTGCCTGGAGAATTCCATGGACAGAGGTTACAGTTCATGGGGTCCCAAAAATTTGGAGACAACTGAGCGACTTTCACTTCAAGAATATTGGTAAAGCTTAGTGTGATTGTGAGCATGTGTGCTCAGTTGTGGCCAATTCTTTGTGACCCCACAGACCATAGCCCACCAGGCTCCTCTGAAATTGAGTTTTTCACCAAGAACACTGGAGTGGATTGCCATTTCTTACTCCAGGGGATCGTCCCAACCCACGGATTGAACCTGAGTCTTCTGCACTGGCAGGTGGATTCTTGACCGCTGCACCACCTGGGTGCGCTAGTATGATGTAATAAGAAATATGCATTTTGGTCTTTGTCTCCATCTTCTGGCCAGAGTGCCTAAAACCCTTATAATTTCCTCATTGATAAGAGTGATAGGAGCATCTTTTATATAATTATTGGTTTTTGACCCCAACTCCTGAAATAGCTCTTGATCAGTAAAGGTGAAAGGGGCATCTTTTATTATTGATAACAAGCCACTTTCAACCTCAAACTCAAACACCTGAGTTTATGTTAAGGAGGTGACTCTAGTACTGACTCTAGAGATGAGGGGCTGGTTGTCAGGCAAACTAACCATGTGATTAGAGATTTGGACACTCTAGCTTTACTCTCTGATCTCCTGGGAGAGGGGAGGGGCTGGAGGTTGAGTTACTTATTAAGGGCCAATGATTTAACTAATCATGCCTATGTATGGAAGCTTCCATAAAACCTAACTGAAGGGGTTTGGAGAGTTTCTGGATTGGTGAACACATCCATGTGCCAGGAGGGTGGTGTACCCAGACTCCTCAGGGACAAAATCTCCTGTCCTTGGGACTCTTCTGGACCTTGTCTTATGTATCTCTTTATCTTGTTGCTTATCTTTATCCTTTATAATATCCTTTAAAATAATCTGGTAAATGTAATTAACTGTTTCCCTGAGTCCTGTGAGCCAGTCTAGAAAATTACTGAACCCCAGAAGGGGCTTGTGGAAATCCTTGATCTGTGGCTGGTTGGTCAGAAATAAAGGTCACAACCTGAGGATTTGCAGTTGACTTTTAAAGTGCAGACAGTCTTATGGGTCTGAGCCCTTAACCTGTGGGATTTGTGCCCACTCTGGATAGTTAATGTCATAACAGAGTTGTAGGACATCCAGTTGGTGTCCAGAGAGTTGGAGAATTGCTTAATGTTGTGTAACCCATACACTTGGTATCAGAGTATTGTGAATAGAGACAGAAGCACAGTTTACTTTTATAGTCACTCATTTTTTTTCTGCCTCATCTTTCTTTTTCCTATAATGACATTTCCAACGATGAACAATACATTAAGACATCTAAATCTATAGTCACTCTAAGAAAAGCGTGAAAGTGGATCTTCGTGATCATTCAGAAACATCCCTTAACTCACCAGAAAATGAAGTGAAATAATAAATTATTCTTCTCTACTTCTCACTTCCCAGGTGGCATTAGTGGTAAAGGGCCTGCCTGCCAATGCAGGAGACATAGGAGATGCAAGTTTGATCCCTGAGTCAGGAAGATTCCCTGGAGGAGGGTATGGCAACCCACTCCAGTGTTCTTGCCTGGAGAATCCTATGGACAGAGGAGCCTGGTGGGCTACAGTCCATGGGGTTGCAAAGAGATGGACATAACTGAAATGACTTAGCATATATGCAGGCACTTCTCTTGTTGGAGACAAAAAGTGAAATGGATTCTAGGGCTGTCCAATAGAATATTTTATGAAGATGGAAATGTTCTCCATCTGCATTGTCCAATATGGCAGCACTTAAAATGTGACTAGTGCAACTGAGGAAATGAATTTTAAAGTTTAAGTAGCCACATGTGGCTAGTGGCTACTGTCTTGGACAGTACAGGTCTAGAGACAATAGGAACCTCAGAAAAAAGTCTTTTTAAAGTTATATTGGGCTAGAAACCAACTTTCTCTTCATGCTTCTGGCAGTTGAGATGTCAAGGGGCTGCAGGCTTCAGGGGCTGCAGGCTTCTAATCTATAAATAGAGGCCTCTACATTGAAAGAGCTCTCTCTCTACATAAAGAAAAAATTCTACATATTAAGCAGATATGGACACCTGCCAATCACTCAGCTTTCTGAGTTTATTCCTAAGAGTCCCATTACCCACATAAGCCAACAATTATTTACTACCTGGAACTCTAGTCCGGACAGAAGCAACAAGTTCTTGGACAATTTCATCATTGCTCTTTCCCTCTCCACCAGAAGAGGACCTTGGTTGAACCTCAAGTATAGTGTTGATCAAAGTGTTGGTCTCTTTGTACTACAAGAAGAAACAGAACAGTGAGGACCCAAATTCTCAAAAAAATAATTTTGCAGCACATACAGTTTATTACAGAAATAATAGCTGTTGCCAAAACCAAGGACATTTAATTTTTTTATGTTGAAGACAGAGTTGGTAAAATGTGCTCATTGGAAATGCATAGTATTTCATCTGTGGTGTTACAGTTAAACATTTCTGGTTGAATAACACTTTAATGTAACTGTCATTTAATCATAGTTTTTTAAATGGTTAAAATGATAAATTTTATGTTATATGTTTTACCACAATAAAAAATGGTTAAACAATTTTTGGCTAATTCTTTAAAAGGTAGTTATGAAAGTGAGGAAGAAATAATGAGAATTCAGGAACACGTGTACACCCATGGTGGATGCATGTTGATGTATGGCAAAACCAATACAATATTGTAAAGTAAAAAAAATAAAAATAAAAAAAGAACATACTTTTATTTAAATAATGTTACCTCAATTAGAAAAGTATTATAGAACATTATTAAAAATTTAGAAAACAGAAAAGTAAAAAAAAAAAATTCATGATTTGGCTTTTAAGAAATATTTATAACTTTAGTTTACCTGCCCCACCCCTGAATTAGCCATCTGACTATCAGGGAAGTCCTCACTGGCTCTTTCTAATGTGATTTATTTTTCCTTTGATTTTATGCTTAGAAATTCCTATTCCAAGATCAGTTAAATATTGTTAATTTTTCTAGATTTTTCCTTTATTCAGAAACATGGTAACTTCTCATGTATATTTGTTGGAATCTCTTAGAGGTTTTTTTTTTATACTGGTCATAACACTTATCATTCACTTACCCAAGAAAAGAATTCAGAACCTAGAATTACAGATCTTGATTGTAAAAATTATATTCTACATGACAGATCTTCTTTCAAACATTACTTTTGACATGTTCATTAGGTCCTAAACAACTGTAATGTTAATTACTTAACGCTATAGTTGAATAGTTTGATTTCCTTGCTCAGTGCCAACCATTTAATAGTGACTTTTCCGTTTTAGTTTATGCTTCCCAGGTGTTGCTAGTGGTAAAGAATCCACTTGGCAGTGCAGAAAATGCAAGAGATGTGGGTTTGATTCCTAGGTTGGGAAGGTCCCCTGGAGGAGGAAACAGCAAACCATTCCAGTACTTTTGCCTGGAGAATTCCATGGACAGAGAAGCCTGGTGGGCTACAGTCCTTGGGGCCACAAAGTGTCGGACATGACTGAGCACATACACTGTTTTAGTTCTTGACTTCTTGGTTAGTCAAAAGTTTTGAAACATTTAGAACAGCCAGGCCCAGCTTTCTTTACTGGTCTCTAGTATGCACCTTTGTAAGTGTAGTTTGCTGAGCTGAGGAAGGAATCATTCATATTTTGTCCATTAATACTCTATTGATGAGACAGAATTATCTAACCTAAATCAACTAAAGCAAAAAGAAGGGATATGTTGGCATATATAGCTGGGAAGACGAGAACTCAAGTCATGTGGGTTTCAGGCATGGATGGATCTGGCATTCTCTCTCCTGTTCATGTCTGGTTGTTTCTCTCATTCTTTCCTGTGGCAGATAACCTTCTTCATGTGGTAGGGAGAAGGGGTCAGGGGATCAGGGATAAGGGCACAGAATGCTGCAGATATGCAGCATCTTAGTCAGTCATTCCAGAGGAAAGACAGCCCTCTCCCAGTCCAGCATCTATATATCTTTTCACAGGAAAGGACTCTCATTCTCCTAGCATGGGCCATGGGCCTGCTCCTTGGACCAGGTCTAGTAGCTGGGTAATGCTGTGATGCCTGGGTCACATGCCCACCTCTGTGAAGGCAAAGAGTGGTTGGAGGTTTTACCAGAATCTAATAGACTGAGGAAGTGGAAGTTGTCCCAAAGGGAAGAGGTAGGAGTCGGGTGCGTACTGTGCCAGAAAAATGAAGGAAGGGAGGCTGGACAGAAAAATATACCTGGGGCCTGACCACATGCCTATTATCTTATTCTCAGTCATTTAGAACTGATGGAAAACACAAAAAACTACATTCACAGGTATACATTGCCAAGAATGCTACTCCTCCCCAAAGTCCTGACTTCTCACTGAATGCAGCAAGTCTATCATTTCCACACTCTTCTCTCTCTTCTTTCACCTCCACATCCACCCACTCTAGAGCAAACAGTCAGATGACTGAATATTAACACTAGGTTTGGCCACCTCTTTTTCCTCCTGAAAGTAGAATCAGGAAAAATGAGATATTCCAACTCTTGACTGAATGTGTGTGCTTAGTTGCTCAGTCATGCCCAACTCTTTGCGACCCCATGGACTCTAGCCCAGGCTCCTCTGTCCGTGGGGATTCTCCAGGCAAGAGTACTGGAGTGGGTTGCCATGCTCTCCTCCAGGGGATCGTCCCAACCCAGGAATCGAATCCAGGTCTCCTGCATTGCAGGCAGATTCTTTTACCATCTGAGCCACCAGGGAAGCCCTTCACTGAATAGCAAACCAATTTTTAGGGCAGAGAGCATGACATAGGTTTTGGATCATTGAGAAGTTCCACAGTTGTTTTGTACATGTTCCCTGATATCTAGGCTGATTTTACCCTCTAATTTGTCTCTTATTTGTACAGACAAAATTTAAATTGCAAAGAAAGGTGATTCCCTTCAGCTTCATGAGGCCAACGTAGTCTCCAGCATTTAGAGTATTCCAGGACCCCAGGGACATACCTCTTTTCATGGCTTTGGTTCACCTAAAGATTCCAGAACACGATAGGTAATAAAACTGGAAGGATATGGAAGGGACCGGTCATGGGGGAGTCTTGAGTGCCATGCTGAGGAACTTGGACTACCCTTAAGTAATGGCATGGCATCAGAGGGTCATGGAGGAGTAAAATTATCCATTTTGTTCTTTGGACCTACTGCTGTGGTCAGGTTCTTGTTATTCTGTTGCTAAGTCCTGTCCAATTCTGCAACTCCATGGCCTGTAGCATGTCAGGCTCCTCTGTCCTCCACTATTTCCCAGAGTGTGCTCAAATTCATGTCCATTGAATTGGTGACATTATATAACCATCTCATCCTCTGCCTCTCCCTTATCCTTTTCCCTTCAGTCTTTCCCAGCATCAGGGTCTTTTCCAGTGAGTCAGCTCTTCTCATCAGGTGGCCAAAGTATTGGAGCCTCAGAATTAGTCCTTTCAGTGAATATCCAGGATTCATTTCCTTCGAGATTGACTTTACTTGATCTCCTTGCAGTCCCAGGGACTCTCAAGAGTCTTCTCCAGCACCACCATTCAAAAGCATGAATTCTCAGCCTTCGTTATGGTCCAGCTCTCCATCCATACATGACTACTGGAAAACCATAGCTTTGACTATATGGATCTTTGTTGGCAAAGTGATGTCTCTATTTTTTACTATGCTGTCTAGGTTTGTCATAGCTTTTCTTCCAAGGAACAAGTGTCTTTTAATTTCATGGCTGTAGTCACTGTCTGCAGTGATTTTGGAGCCAGGAAGATAAAATCTGTCACTGCTTCCACTTTTTCGTCTTCTATTTGCCATGAAGTGATGGGACCAGATGCCATGATTTTAGTGATCTGGTCCTATGACCTTGATGAACTGTGCTTTCATTTTTAAATTTTTAAATTATTTTTAAAAAGTTAATATATAATAGCCAGGGAACTATATTCAATATCCTGTGACAAATCATAATGGAAAAGAATATGAAAAATTATATATATATGTATAACTGAGTCACTGCTATACAGAAGAAATTAAAATTGTAAATCAACTACACTTCAATAAATTTTTTTAAATTGTTGAGTCAAAAAATTGAGATATAGTTGATGTACAATATTATATGTTACAGGTGTACAGCAGAGTGACTCACAATTTTTAATGGTTATACATCATTTATAGTTATCATAAAATATTTCCTACTTGTGTTGTACAATATGCCCTTATAGCTTTCTAATTTTATACATGATAGTCTATACTTCTTAATCTCTTACTCCTGTTTTGCCCCCCACTCTTTCCTTTCCTCACTGGTAACCACTAGTCTGTTCTCTGTATCTGTAAGTGTGCTTCTTTTTTGTTACTTTCACAAGTTTGTCATAATTTTTGGATTCCACATATAAGTGATATCACACAATATTTCTCTCTGACTTATTTCACTCAGCATAATGCCCTCCAAGTCCAACCTGCTGTTGCAAACAGCAAAATCAATGATCCGTGCTTTTGAAGAGCAGTGTTTGATTTATCTGCCTTGGATATTTGCTATTATACTTTTATAACCTATTCATCTGTGGATCCATAAATCCTTGTATAATATGATATAAATATCCCCAGAATGGACAGAGAAGAGCAAAAGAGAAAGGACTGTCTGGATTACCATCCAAATCCCCGTATTATGGAAGACTAGCAGGTAGATTATGGACCAGGCAGAGGCTGGAAGGTGAGGAGGTGGTCAGTGACAAGAAGATACCTAACTATCTTAGGATCCCATGAAAGATCCAGAGACAACAGGTGGCTAAATTGGAACCAAATGCTAAAGCTGAGGTGAAACATTTATTTTATTTATTTAAGAAGATTATAATTTATACAACCAGTGAGATGCTTATGGATGTTTCAGGTTTATATACACAATATGAATATGCATTTAAGTTGAAAGGCCACATACCTGGTAAACTAGGTTGGCATTTTCATGCATTCCAAATATTTCTGGGTCGTCTATCAAAGGCAGGTTTTCAATGTAGTCTTTAAACTCTTGCAGGCTGTCAGCCAAGGGTGCAAAATAGATACCTGTTATTGAAAACACAGAAGGCAAATATGTCTTAAATGACTTTTGAGTACCGCCAAGTTTGGTGCTTCTCTGTCTGTTCAGATGGTGGCTGTCATCAGCTGCATCATGGAGAAACAGGGATGGTTTTTTGCAAGCCCCCTAGCTTTCATTGCTGTGTCAAATTCCTTTACGTTTTCTGGAGGCCTTTAGCATCTATCAGTGTCCTAACCTTTTAAGGTGTCATCTGCAGAACATTCCAAGATTCTAAGAATTCAGGCATGTGCTGCTGAAAGGTGTGTTCTGAAGTGATAAAACTTTGAAAACACATTTAGACAGAATGCAATCTACTTTAGACCAGAAATAGTTAAAAACGGTTATCATAGAATAGATATCTTTGTACTCTTACAACCAAAGCTGAAGCTATGACAATCCTGGACCACATATTAAAAAGCAGAAACATCACTTTGCCAACAAAGGTCCATATAGTTAAGGATATGGTTTTTCCAATAGTCACGTATGGACATGAGAATTGGACCAAAGAATTGGTGCTTTTGAACTATGGTGCTGGAGAAGACTCTTGAGAGTCCCTTGCACAGCAATGAGATCAAACCAGTCAATCCTAAAGGAAATCAACTCTGAATACTCATTGGAAGGACTGATGCTGAAGCTACAATACTTTGGCCACCTGATGGGAAGAGCCAACTCATCGGAAAAGATTCCAATGCTGGAAAAGATGGAGGGCATGAGGAGAAGGGGGCAACAGAGAAAGAGATGGTTGGATGGCATCACTGACTCAACGGTCATGAGTTTGAGATAGTGAAGGACAAGGAAGCCTGGCCTGCTGCAATCCCTGGGGTCACAAAGAGCTAGGCACGACTTAGCAACTGAAAAAGGAACAAAGCATGGGGATGGTGAGTGTGGGGGTCTGGGTGGTGCGGACTGGACACAGATAGCTCCTGGATGGAAAACTGAGGACGCTGTTAATGACTTCTTGGAAAAGGTCTTTTTCCATAGTATTGAAAAGTCACTCACCTGATTCAGAATATTTATAACCGTCTTGTAATGTTTCAGGAGAAAAAAATCTTTTCAAGACAGTACGAAGGCATCTTTGATCCCAGGTATCTGTAACTCTTCCACCATAGGTAATTTCACCTGAAAAGGAGTTTGCATTTAAAAATGTTGTTTGTTTTTAACTGATATGCATACCCACATTCTAATAGGTTTATTTATTTACACATTTGGCACATTGTCTTTCCACTAACCTACCCCTAAAGATAATAAAAGTCAATTTTTAAAAAGCAGAAAGAAGACTAGTATATGTTGTTGTTTAGTTGATAAGTTGTGTCCAACTCTTTTATGACCCCCACCTGAATTGTAGCCTGCCAGGCTCCTCTGTTCATGAGGTTTCCCAGGCAAGAAAATACTATAGTGGGTTGCCATTTTCTCCTCCAAGGGATCTTCCTGACCCGGGGATGGAACCCTTGTCTCCTGCACTGGCAGGTGGATTCTTTACCACTGAGCCACCAGGGAAGACAACATCATCTCTTTATAGCCTGCTCCAGCACTACTGAACTATTCACAGTGTCTACAGGCATAGCTCATCCTGACACTGCTTGCTGGGATTTCCCATCAGTGTTCTCTCTGCCAGAGTGCTCTCCTGCCTCTTCTCTTCCACTGAGCCCAACCCACTTTTCAGCATCCTGCTCAACCATCACACCTCGGTGGAGCTTCCCTAGATTCCTCCAGGTAGCGTTATTTGCTCCTTTTGAATTCCCATAATATTGTCCTTACAACTTCTATTTTGGTAATTATACCATATTATAGTTTATTTATTATCTCCATCCATGAGTTTTTGGTAGATGGGGGCTACATCATCTTTGTATTTCCAGCCTTTAACATAGTATTACTAAGCTGTATTTTCTGGATTAGTCCATAGATGGCTGTCTAAAATCTCACCATGAGCAAATATCATTGCCTGGATACAGCACTGCCTTTTTTTTTAATAAAAAGTTTTAAAATTTATTTTATCTTTGGCTGCACTGGGACTTCATTGCTATGCTCAGGCTTTCTCTAGTTGCAGCTAGAGAGAGGGTGACTCTTCGTTGTGGTGTGTGGGCTTCTCATTGCAGTGGCTTCTCGTATTGCAGAGTACAGGCTTCAGTAGTTGTGAGGCATGTGGAATCTTCCCAGACCAAGGATTGAACCTGTGTCCCTTGCATCGGCAGCATATTCTTAACCACTCTGGACCACCAGGGAAGTCCCCAGCATTGCCTTTTTTCTCCTACTTTAAAAAAAACTTTTTAATGAGCTATACCTTGAAGATCATAAAATCACTTAAATTTCAAAATTTACAAGATTATATAACTATCATTATAATCTAATTTTAGAACATTTCTATCATCTTCCACAGAATACATCTTGTGCCCATTTGCAGTCACAGTCCTTTTCTATTCTGCCCCATGCAATCATTCTTTCTGTCTGTCTTCTACTTTCTGTCTGTATATTTGATTTTTCTGGAAATTTCACATAAATGGAATATACAGCATGTGATATTTTGTGTCTGGCTTCTTTGACTTAGCATATTTTTGAAGTTTATCCATGTTGGAGCATGTATCAGTACTTTATTTCTTTTTATGGAGCAATTATGGCTCAGCTGGTAAAGAATCTGCCTGCAATTTGAGAAGACCTGGATTCTATCCCTGGGTTGGGAAGATTCCCTGGAGTAGGAAACGGCTACCCACTCCAGTATTCTGGCCTGGAGAATTCCATGGACTATATAGTCCATGGGGTTGCAAAGAGTTGGACACGACTGAGAGACTTTCACTTTTCAATACTACATTGTGGGGTTTTCCCATTGGCTCAGCCATAAAGTATTCACGTTCAATGCAGGAGAAGCAGGAGACATGGGTTCCATCCCTAGGCTGGGAAGATCCCCTGGAGAAGGAAATGACAACCCACTCCAGTACTCTTGCCCGGGAAATTCCATGGACAGAGGAGCCTGTGGGTTACAGTCCATGGGATCACAAAGAATCGGACACAACTGAGTACACACGTTGTCAATATTACATTGTATGGAATATACCTTGTTTTATTCATCCATTCATCAGCTGATAGACATTCAGGTTGTTTCCACATTTTGGTATTATGAATAATGCTGTTATGAACATGAATGCTGTTATGAGCATTTATGTACAAGTTTTAGTGTGGACATGTGTTTTCTTTTTCCCTGATATATATGCAGCAGTGGAATGGAATTTATAGGTCATATGATAAGACTATTAAAATATTTTCCAAAGCAGTGGCACCTCATTGCATTGCCACCAGCAATGTATGAGAGTTTCAGTTTCTTCACTTTCTTGATAACACTTGTTATGGTCTTTTTTTTATTATAGTCATCCTAATAGGTATAAAGTGGTATCTCAATATGGTTTCAATTTTCATTTTCCTAGTGATTAATTGAGCATATTTTCATGTGCTTATTAGGCATCTGTATGTATTTTTTGGTGAAATGTACATTCAAATCTTTTGCCCATTTTAAAATTGGATTTTTTTTCTTACTCTTGTAGGAGTTCTTTACACACTTCATAGACAGGTTCCTTATCAGATACATGACTTGCAAATATTTTATCTCAGTATATGTCTTGCTTTTTCATTTTCTTGATAGTATTTGCTGAGGTGTAAAAGCTTTACATGTTGAAAAAGTTGAATTTATTATTTTTCTTTAATTACTAGTGGCTTTTGCACCATATCTAAGAAGCCATAATTAACCTAAAGTCATGAGGATTTATTTATATGCTTTCTCTTAAGAGTTTTATAGTTTTAGCTCTTACATTTAGATATACCACTCAGTTTGAATTAATTTTTTTGTATGCTATCAGATAAGGATTCAAATTCTCTCTTTAGCAGCTAGGTATCCAATTGTCCCAGCATCATTTGTTAAGTTGTCCTGGTGCCTTTCTTAAAAATGATGATAAATATAAGAGTTTATTTCTGGATTCTCAATTCTGTTCCATTGATTATATGTCTAACATTATGCCAGTACTATATAGTCTTTTTTTTTAAAATTGAATTTAATTGATTTACAATATTGTGTTTCAGGTGTACAGCAAAATGATTCAATTATACATATATGTGTATATATATTTTTTCCAATTCTTTTCTGTTATAGTTTGTTACAAGATATTGAATATAGCTCCCTGTGCTATACAGTAAATCCTGTTTTGATTATTGTGGTTTTGTATAACTTTTGAAATTGGGAATTATAACTCTTCTGACTCATTCACTTTTTTTTTTCAAGATTGTTTTCGTTTTTTGGGGCCCTTCACATTTTCGCAGATTTTATGATCAGCTTTAGCTGTTAAATCTGTCAGCGATTGTGCTAAACCTATGTTGTGCTTGTGCTTAGTTGCTCAGTCATATCTGACTGTTGTAATCCCATGGACTGTAGCCCACCAGGCTCCTCTGTCCATGGCAAGAATACTGGATTCTCCAGGCAAGAATACTGGAGGGGTTGCCATGCCCTCCTCCAGGGGATCTTCCCGACTCAGGGACTGAACCCAGGTCTCCTGCATTTCAGGCAGACTCTTTACCATCTGAGCCACCAGGGAAGCCCATGTTAAATCTATAGATTGTGTTAAATCTATAGATCGGTCCAGGGAATGTTATCACTTTAACGATATTGTATCTCTCAATTCATAAGCATGTCATGTCTCTTCATTAATTTAGATTATCTTTAATTTCCTTTGGCAATGCTTTGCAGGTTTCAGTGTATAAATCTGCACTTCTTTTATTAAATTTATTCTTAAGCTGTTTATTCTTTTTGATGTTATCATGAACGTAATTACAAATATTTTCAAATTGTTCATTGCCAGTGTACAGAAAAGGAGTTGAGTTTTGTATATTGACTTTGTATCCTACTGCCTTGCTGAACTCATTTGTTACTTCCAGTGTGTGTGTGTGAATTGTTTAGGATTTTCTGCATTCAAGATGTCATCTGCAAATAATTTACTTCTTCCATTCTAAACTGATGCCTTTTATTTATTTCCTTGTCTAATTTCCCAGGATAGAAACTTCAGCACAACGTTGAATAGTAGTAGTGAGAAAAGATATATCATTGTCTTGTTCCTTTCTTTGCTTTTCAAAACCCAGTTACTTTCACAGCAGTAGAAACAACTGAGCTAAAGGAAAGGTCAAAGGTTCTAGGAAAGAAAGAAAGCAGAGAAAAGCTGGGAAGCAGGAATTTCAGGGTATGTACAGGGTGGCAGGGAGAATACTGTCTAGTTCGCTGTTATGTTAAGCAATCTTAGCCCCACAGGAGTGGCTGGGGGCAGAAGTACAAAGGAGCTTCCCAGGTTCCATGCCCACCCTTCTCGGTCCAGCCTGGAGATAGGTCTTCATCCATTTTCACTATTGTTTCACTGCCCTTCACTCAAGCATGTTCCAAGGTGTCACATGCTGTTCAAGTCTCTAGATCAGCTGACCCTTCTCTGCTGTTCCTCATTTCCTTTGCTCACCAATGAAAACCATCCATTCCCATTCTGCTCCTTTTCAGGCTCTCTTTCTCCCCCACCTCCTAATGGGAATCTTTTCTTCATTATTTGGGCCTGCGTGGTCTAAACTGGATCTAGTTTTACCAGTAAGATCTCACAGGGCCACAATTAATATTTGCTAAAAATCATACTTCATAAAATATTTTTTCCTTTGTTGTAAGTACCCCTGACTCAACAGGTCTCTACTGGTCAACTATGTTCAGATTCTTTTGAATTTAAGAGCACAAACTCTGAAGGCTGGATTGCTTGCTTAAATCTTGGCTTCACACTTGTAAACTGTGTGCTTCAGTTTCCTTATTCGTAAAATAGGGATATAACAGTCTTTACCTTATAGGGTTCTTATGAGGATTAAATCTGCTAATTCATGGGCTGTGCCTGAAATGTACTTGGTATGTAGCAAGAACTATCTAAGCGTTCTCTATTATTATCTGGGAAAATATCTGTCTCGTCTTCTCTGTATAAACATTCTTATGATATTCTTATCATGGTCTTATCTTCTCAAAGGGAATATTAGAAGTCATCACCACCCTCACCACACACTTGGGAGGACACCACCTTGGTATAAGCCAGGTAGGTGTAAACCAACAACCATGTGGTGGAGAGCTGGACATCAGACCATGTGGACATACTGACCAGTGATGTAAATCAGTGCATCCCAGGGAATCTTTCCTTCTTGACAGTAAAGGTTGAGGTTCAGTAGAGCGCATTCCCTGTCGCTATCATTAAATTCATAGCAGATATTCCAACCAAGAGGGCCAAACTTTTTTCTCTCCTAGAACAGAAAATGAAAATGGTCTTAAAATTTGATAAATTTATTCTGCATAAAATACTGAAAACCAGAGTTTCTGTTGAAGTTTGGCATCCTCATTGTGCAAAATGCCATTCAACTTGAGTGAGGCTTTCAGTTTGACTTTCATCAAATAGGGCAGGCACCTCTTCCTCCAACTCTGGTCTTTTTCCAACTTTCCAAAAGATAATTAGATATTACTGGAAATGTGAAATTGCGACAGACCTGACAAAAGAACATTTGTTCTTTATGGTAAAATAAAATATTTCCCCATCAAAATAGGAAAAAATATCCCACCTTAGAGTCTTCTTGGTATAAAAATACTGATGCTAATCACCTGTCTGATGGAGACAGCTGCCCCTAAATCTTCTCAGAAGTCTGTCCATCATGTAGGCTTTTCAGTCATGCCTGATGGGTTGATTATACACTGACTTCTCCACAGAGACCTTTTTAAAAAACTAGTATCCAGAATCTCAATTCCTGTTTCATGACTGTCCACAGGGAAATCTTTCCTACTCTTTGTTATCGCCCTCTCCCACCTAATTTCTTGACTCTAAACTGATTATATCAGAGGATGGGTGCCATGTTCCCTCTTCTTTTTTTTTTTTTAAACTTATCTTTTATACAATTTTTAAAGGCTACACTCCATTTACAGTTATTACAAAATATTGGCTACAGCCCCCATATTGTTCAATACATTGTTGAGCTTATCTTATACTCAATAGTTTGTACCTCCTGAGAGAGTTAATTCTTAGATAGGTTGATAAGGAGTCCCTGACTCTCAAGGATGAGAAAAGGGCAAAAGTTTTTTTTTCTACATTCCTTTATCTTAGTCACATAAGACATTATTGTTTTTTTTTTTTCAGCCCAGAGCTAATTATTATACAGCAAGACAACTCATCTTGATCAAGGGTATGTTTTTCCTTAAGCTCTGTACTAATGATTATATAGCAACAATGTATCTTGCTCAAGGACATGTTTCTCCTTCTTATGGAGAACCTTCTGTCTAATCCTGTTATCTTATGTGGGAGTGGGTCTGGTAAGACCTTTCTATTGTAGAAACCAATTGTAAAAGTATATAAGGCCTTGATAAGATTATTGAGTGGGGCACTCTCTACCCCCTTCTGATATCTATGTTAGAAGCTTTCCCTATGCCCAGGGAGGAAGCCATTAAGGGTGGTGAAAGTGAAGTCACTCAGTCATGTCCGACTCTTTGTGACCCCATGGACTGTAGTCTGCCAGGCTACTCTGTCCATGGAATTCTCCAGGCAAGAATACTGGAGTGGGTAGCCATTTCCTTCTCCAAGTGAGCTTCCTGACCGAAGGATTGAACCCAGGTCTCCTACATTGCAGACAGATTCTTTATCATCTGAGCTACCAGGGAAGTCTAGGGACTGAGTTAAAACAACTTGGGTTCAGATAGAACAAAGACCTCAGCATTTCACAATGTCATTTGTAAGCTTTTAATTTTACTTTTTTTTATTGATTTAAAGTGTTAGTCACTTGGCCATATCCAGCTCTTTGCAACTCCATGGACTGTAGCCTGCCAAGCTCCTCTGTCCATGGAATTCTCTAGGCAAGAATACTGAAGCAGGTAGCCATTCCCTTCTCCAGGGGATCTTCCTGTCCCAGGGATCGAACCTAGGTCGCCTGCATTGCAGGCAGATCCTTTACCATCTGAGCCGCCATAGAAGCCCCTTATTGATTTTTAACCTAATACACTTCTTGTCTATATTTAAAAAACTAGCAAATTAAGTGTACCTGAATAATTGCATGGAAGAAACAAATGCCGAATATTATTTGTCTCCATTTTCTTCCAAGTATATTTTCTTCAAAAAATGAAGGCATCATTTCGGTAAATGCTCGTCTGATATTTGCACGTAAACCTTTTGGAGGCTCATTGGTTACCTGTACTTAGAGACACATGGCAGAGAGTGTGGTTGTACAGATTTGCATTTTTTCCAAATAACACATATAGAAGCCAGTGAGGGGATGCAGGTAACTGATGCCTGGGAGGCATTGCTGCCCTGTTCCTGCCAGCTCTGTATCTCTCTCAGCCTTGGCCTCTGGAAAATACGGGGTTCTCAGGCCTACAGTGGGTGGGTGAACCACCTCCACAAGAATCTCAGACCTTTCCATTTGGTGTCCATTTTTCTAACCATAGGCCAGAAAGGATGCTCAGGCCTTCTGCACTGGATTTTCTGGTCCTCTCAATGTCCACCCTACACTTTGCCTTGATGGCACGGGGCACCAGGGAAGAGATAACATTGGTTCCTGAGTGATCATTCATATGCAGAAGTGTGTGTTAATTGCTCAGTCATGTCTGATTCTTTGTGACCACATGGACTGTAGCCCACCAGGATCCTCTGTCCATGGCATTCTCAAGGTAAGAATACTGGAGGGGCTTGCCATTTCCTTCTCCAGGTTCATATGCAGAGGTTTCCCATATATGGAAACTTCGATCCCTGGTTGGGGAACTAAGATCCTGAATGCTGTGCAGCATGGCCAAAAAAGAAAAAAAAAGATGCCTTCTAGGACTTGCCATAGGGTCTCCAGCCCTCAGATTGAAGGTCTATTTTACTTAGTAAGTCTCTCTATCCAAGTTTTCTGAATTATGTGAAAAATAATTGAGGTTTCAATCCATCAGCCATACTGCCTTTGGGCTTTCCTGTCTCCCACATGCTGAAACATATTCTTAACTCTGGGAAGGGTTCTATTCTCATCTCTTTGCATCCTAGACATTTTCTTGAAGAGGGGAAGCAGGGAGGTGTTGAATGACTAGCAGAAGGGCACACAGGAAGGGCAGTGGCCTGGAAAATTGTTTTTCTACTCACTCTCCGGTGAATGGACACTGATTCCCACCTCCCCACCTTGGCTGACCAAACCCTGACACAACCCTGCACAGGCCCAGTGGGCTCCATGGATTCACTCCGGGAGCGCCCTGAGGCCAATCATGTCACAGAGTTCAACCACGAACATATGTTACCTTGACCGAATTTTGAAGGACTGTCACAGGAAATGTATTACTAGGCATGGAACTTAAAAAAAGTCGAAATGTGTCCTTGATAACAACATCTGTTTAAAACAAAGACAAAAAGGAAAATGCTTAACTCAGTAATATTTTTCTATAAGAAATAATTATTATAGGATAGAAAAAGATAAGCTCTGTTTAAGGACTAGTTTATCTTTTTAAAATATTTGATGTTGTAAAATGTTCAGAATGGAGGTGAGGGGACTCCTTCTAGAAGCTCTTCACCCAGGTGAGCCTGGCAGTCTGGATGTTGGCACAGTCAAATAAAGAAATTAAGAACTTGTTCTATTCTTTTTAAAAAATTATTAATTATTTTGACTGTGCTGGGTCTTCATTGCTGTGCATGGGCTTTCTCTAGTTGCAACGACTAGGGGCTACTCTCTGGCTGTGGTGTTCAGGCTCTAAAGCTCAAGGGCTTCAATCGTTGTGGTGCACAGGTCCAGTTGCCATGAGGTATGTGGAATCGTCCCAGACCAGGGATCCAACTTGTGTCCCCTGCATTGGCAGGCAGACTCTTAACCACTGGACCACCAGGGAAGTCCAGGAATGTTAATTTTCAATTCTTGATAGAAATGTTAAGGATCATTCCTCTGAAATTGGTAGTTTTGCAAACAAAAAAAAGGACAGTTACTATCTTTATGTTTGTGAAGTTGTTTTAATTTTTGTTTGTTGTTAGCCATTCAACGTAGGGAAAATTCCATGAAAATGGTCAGAAAGCATTATGGAGAATAAAGGAATGTGTTCCTTCTTCAGAGAAGAAGCAAGGGGAACTCAGTGAGCAGGGAAATGGAGAGACCTCACAGGCAGCATCAAGAAGTCAATATGCTTCCTTTTTGAGTTGTGGACAGAGAACCTAAGAAAAAACAAGCTGCATTCCAGTTTCAAAAGGCCAGAGCAGAACTGGGAAAGCCACTGTTCATGTCACAGGAAGACACAAACATCATCCAAGGAGGCCTTTCTTGGCATTGGCCTCTAAGCACAAGTGACGGAGTTCCTCTGGCATGCTCCCCCTACTTCTTTAGGAGGAGCCCTCAGGCAGTAGCTGTTCCTTTTACCTGGAATGCTCTTCCTTTAGACTCCCTGACTTTTCTCAAGTGTTGGTCAAATGCCAACTTCTCAAAGAGGTCTACCCAGACCACCCCATTTAAAACTTCTCTCCACCCTTCCTCCTTCCTCCCATTCCACCCCGACCTTCCTGTTCCTCCTCACTTTTCTTTTAATTTTTCCCAAAGCACTGACCACATTCTATCATACCATATACATTACTTATTTGTTATGTGGTTTGTTTATGTGGTTTGTATATCATATATCATATGATATACATTACTTGTTATGTGGTTTGTTTATGTGGTTTGTCTGTCTCTACTCACTAGCATGTAAGCTTGAGGAGGGCAGATGACTGTGGTTGCTTTGTTCACCAACATGCCCTAAGTAGCTAGAACAGTGTGTGGTACACAGTAGGTTCTCAAATATTTTTAAATGAATGGCTGCAGATTAAAGCTGTATTTATACTTCTTGGTTTAGTAATCTAAATTAATGAGCTACATTAAATAGCCAAGATTAAGTTAGTTCTAGTATTGTTTTAGTAAAGTTAGTCCACTTTTTGGTTCAAGGGAAGAACCCAAACAAACTTTTTGACCAACTCAATGCAATTCCAGAGCAACATTAAAGTTGTTTCTATGGTAAAAATTTATCAGTAATCATGTATGGATACGAGAGTTGGACCATAAAGAAAGCTGAGCACCAAAGAATTGATGCTTTTGAACTGTGGTGTTGGAGAAGAGTCTTGAGAGTCCCTTGGACTGCAATGACATCAAACCAGTCAATCGTAAAGGAAATCAGTCTTGAATATTCATTGGAAGGACTGAAGCTCCCATACTTTGACCACCTGGTGTGAAGAACTGACTCATTAGAAAAGACCCTGATACTGGGAAAGATTGAAGGCAGGAGGAGAAGGGGACGACAGAGGATGAGATGGCTGGATGGCGTCACCGACTTGAAAGACATGATTTGAGCAAGCTCTGGGAGTTGGTGATGGACAGGGAAGCCTGGCGTGCTGCAGTCCATGGGATGGCAAAGAGTTGGACACTACTGAGCGACTGAACTGACTGACTGATTAGCATAGAAGTCAGATATCATAAAATCTTAGGGCTAATGATTTCATTAACTAACCGCCCCCGCCCCCACCCCCCCCCCCAACACACACACACAAACTGAAGAGTGAAAAAGGCCAGGTTTAGAGAAACATCTTAAAAATCATTTTTTTTCTCTCATGACTGCAAAAGCATCAAGGATCTTAACATTTATAGACATCATAGAAGTTCAGAACTGGAATAGAATAGAAATCATCTTAGTATGGGACTTCTAGCAATGGGGCTGTGTAGTCACTTTATTTCTGAGGAAGCAGAGGCCTAGAGACGAGGTGTGATATATATAGTCAGGCAGTGGTGGGGGCCAAACTCTACTCAGGTCTTAGAATTTCAAGTCCAGAGGCTTTTTCCCTCTTTCTTTTTTTCTTTCATTCACTTTCTCTTTTCAACTTCTTACCTGAATGTAATTGTTAAAAATATTTATTTATTTATTTGGCTGCTCCTGGTCTTAGTTGTGGCCTGTGGGATCTAGTTCCCTGACCAGGGATCTAACCTGGGCCCCCTGCATTAGGAGCATGGAGTCTCAGCCCCTGGACCACCAGGGAAGTCCCTCCCTGAATGTATTTTATTTTATACTGGTTCAGGTTAAGCCTTAGAACCCAAATGCTTATGTTAGTAAACAGTTGTAACAAGGACCAGAAGAGGATTTTTCTGTCCACTTAAGCTCTTAAACTTCATCAACAACTTTTCTGGCTTCCGTGGCCCATCCAGCCTCTTTGCAGGTCTGGCGAGGTCATTGTGAAGGTGAATGACTGGTCCTTATTCAGAAGGCTCCCATAGTACCTCTGCAGCAAACTGCTTTTTAGATGCCTTCTTTAGCATTTTTTCTTAATCATAATCCTAATCATCAGGATAAGGAACCTGATGATTCAAGTAGTAAACACCATATCATTTTTCTTTACTTATTTAAATAGAAGTAAGTCACAGACCTCACAGGAAGCAAGCCATCTTTTGTTCGTCTTGCGAAGAGTGGAAAGAGTGGAGATTCTGGTTGGCAGATGCTACAGACTCTGTCCTTGATGGAAGCAGTCTGTAGAAGGCAGGGCACGGGGCAATCAGGGAGTGAGGGATCTTTGGGGAAGGCTGCTAAGCCCTGTTGGTGGCTTGGTGACCAGTGCAGGCTGGCTGCTCTGTAAAGGAGGAGTGCCGGGAGCAGGAGCTCCGCCCCTGGCAAAGGTCATGAGGAAGGAGGCTGGACATACGCCAAGGCGGGATCGAGCCTCAGGAATCCCCCTGGAAATTCTCGAGCATCTACCCCCAAAATCAGAGTCTGCCTACTTTCTGCTTTGTGCTCTCACCTACACCTCTGACTTTATGGGGGGCTGTCCCCCCACTACCTCTCTCTGAAAAAAAAAGAGTTAACTTACAGCTCCAGTTAATAAAGTTCCTGGGTGTGATAGTGTTTCAACCTACAAACTCCTCTGGAAGTCCTCTCTAGCCTGCCTGAATAGGTTTTTCCGGCCACATGTGATTGCTCAGATCCTCCCAACTGTGAGAGGCATGAGATGTTCTAAACTGTCTGAATACAGATTCCTTTGAGCAGTTAAAAGATTGATTAGAAATTGTATTGGTGAAGGGTTGAATTTTCACTTGTTGGGCCAATGTTTGCTGCTAAGTCTCCATATCCCTTACCTGCTGTGTCCCTGGCAGTGTATTGATTAATACAGTTGGTGTAAGTAGTAGCTTTAATGTTTGTAACCTTGGACCCTTGAGTTAATTTTTTTCTTGTTATAGCCCACCACACCTTTGCCCTGTAGGAATGCAACTTTATTTAATGCTTTTGGAGGGTGGCGCCTGACTAGTTACCTTTAGAGAAAAATAAGTTTTCTGAAGAAAGGGTCTTAAAATGTTAACAGGCCTCCGGGCCAGAAGATGATGCAAATCACCTAAACTTTTGCATATGATAAGTTTGCAGAGAGAAAGCCTGGCTTACTGCATGACTCTGCCCCTTCCCCCATTATCCTCTATGCGTAACTTAAGGTATAAAAACTGCTTTGAAAAATAAAGTGCGGGCCTTGTTCACGGAAACTTGGTCTCCCCATGTCGTTCTTTCTCTCACCTTCTGGCTGAATTATTCAGCCTCTTTTCTCCACTGAATTTCCTCACTGAGCTATCCTTATTTAACCACTCTTTATATCCTTAATTAACGTTTGATTAAGCAATTGTTTCCTGATTGCCGATGCCATCTCCCCTTCGAATTCCCTGGATCCACCGGGGCTGGACCCTGGCAGAGAAGGTCTTCATCTTAACAGGCAACAATAAGGAAAGTCATCTGCATAGTTCTCACCTTTCTAGAAAGCCCTCTGTCAGGACACAAAGGAAGACACCAGAGAAAAGGCCCTGGATATCCCAGGCAGGCAGTTCTCTTCCATGACCTCCTGGGACAGTGAGGAAGTTTGCCCCACATAGCTTATTACCTATCATACAGCTCCTAAGGTTTCAATTATTTTTATACTACTGAATAAAAATGAGTCAATTCCAACTCCACATCTTCTCTCTTTGCAGCCCATTATACTTACTCGAGTGGGAAAGAAGGCAGTGATAGTATAGTTAGTGGTGGCAAGTATGACTTATGTTGGGCACACCCGTGGGGGTGTATGTGTCTATGAGACACATGTGAAAGTTAATTGTCATGTGGGTTATAGAGGATAAAAAGTGCTAAAACACCACCATGAGAACTGGTGTTAACTTGAACTCTGTTCCTGAACTTCTCTCATTCTGTAGTGAAAAATATAATTTTCTTCTTTTGTCCCAAGTCCGTTTTCTATTTCTTTTTTTATTAATATCATGCCTAGATGTTATTTATTTTGAATTCAAATGGTCTCCCAAAGAAGGTAACATGCAACAAAAAGACCCAGTTCAATTTGTAGTCTGAACATTTTTATTTGAATCTGGGTCGTGTAACCTAACTAACCCTTCTAGATTTCAAATCTTTCCTTTTAATATAGGATAAACAATGCCAATAATAATTGTTATAAGGATTGGATTCAATAAGAAAGGCCACATAAAAATGGTATTATTATATAAATGTTATATGCTCAACATACTTGAATCTGTGAAGGTTTTAATTAGCTCCTCCATTGCCAACATCCAAGAAACAGCAAGGTGGCAGTTTTGCAGAAACACCCAGTTTCCTGATTTCATTGCATCTTTGATCATTCTTTCAGCAATAGGTCCTTGTCCTTGTCCCAGTGAAATTGACTGCACCCTGAATTCAAAAACAATGAAATGCTGTTTCTTATTACTTTTAAGTAATGCAACTATTAAGAAATGTAAATATGGTAGGCTTCTAGAATATGCATACATTTCAAATTCTCATTCTGATAGATGTAAAAATAATTTTTCTTATTTTCTTGTTTTTTTACTATAACACACAAAAGTGCATAAGACAAATACAGTTGTGTATTCAAATATACAAATAAAAGTGCATAGAGGAAATAAACATCTGTGCTTGAGAAGAGAACTTCCCTAACACCCCAGAGACATCTCTTTTATCTCCTTTCTATTAAAATCATCTTCTCTTCCTCCATCCCAAAGGCATCCTTTGTCCTGACTGCTAATGCTATAGGTCAGTTTTTTTAAAAGCTTTTGAAAACCCAAAATCTAACATATATACAGGACTTCCCTGGTGGCTTAGATGGTAAAGTGTCTGTCTACAATGCAGGAGACCCGGGTTCAATCCCTGGGTTGGGAAGATCCCCTGGAGAAGGAAATGGCAATCCACTCCAGGACTATTGCCTGGAAAATCCCATTGACAGAGGAGCCTGGTAGGCTACAGTCCATGGGGTCACAACATATATACAAAAGTACACGAATCATTAGTGTTTAGCTTGATGATTTCTCTCAAAGAGAATGTACAGAAGAACCACCACCCAGGGCAAAAACAAAAAGAGAACATTACTAGTACCCTGTCAATTAGTATCCTCCCTTTGTCTCAAAGGCAACAATTATTTTGAATTCTAACACCATAGATTAATTTTGCTTGTTTTTGAATTTATATAAATGGAATCATAAAGTGTATATTATATTTGGTCTATTTCAATCAACATTATTTCTTCAGATTAATTCATATTACTGTGTGTCATTCATTTTCATAATATTCTACTGTATGCTTATCCATTCTGCTCTTGTTGGACTTTTGAGTTACTTCTGGTTCTTGGCTATTACAAATAATGCTGCAATAGCCATTCTCACAGACGTCTCTTGGGATACATGTGTACTCCATTTTGTTGTGTATCTTCTTAGGAATGGAACTGCTGTTTGACAGAGTATGTGTACGCTTAATTTTTTTATAATATCAAACTGTTTTTCAGAGTGATGCCATCATTCCACACTTGTACCAGCAATGGGTGAGAGTACTTATTTTTCCACAACTTTGCTAACACCTGATAGATATATAATGGTATCTCATTGAGGTTTTAAATTATTTCCCATTTTCATAGGTTTATTTATTGGACATTTGGATATTTGCTTTTATATTCTTCTCTCCCCTTTTTTCCTACTGGTTCACCTGTCTTTTTTCTTATTGATTTCTAAGGGTTCTTTACATTGGATATAAACTCTTTGTTATTATTATTTTTTAAATTGTTTTCATAGTTTTGCCTTTTCCAGAATGTCATATACTTGGAACCATACAGTATATATAGCCTTTTCAGATTGGCCTCTATCACATAGTAATATGCATTTAAAGTTCTTGCATGTCTTTTCATAGCTTGATAGGCTCATTTGTTTTTAGCACTGAATAGTATCCATTGTGGGCTTCCTGGGTAGCTCAGCTGGTAAAGAATACAACTGCAATGTAGTAGACCCTGGTTCAAATCCTGGGTCAGAAAGTTCACCCGGAGAAGGGATAGGCTACCCACTCTTGTATTCTTGGGCTTCCCTGGTGGCTCAGATGGTAAAAGAATCCACCTGCAATGCAGGAGACTTGGGTTCAATTCCTGGGTTGGGATGAGCCCCTGGAGGAGGGCATGGCAACCCACTCCAGTACTCTTGCTTGGAGAATCCCCATGGACAGAGGAGCCTGGCGGGCTATAGTCTATGAGGTAGCAGAGTTAGACTTGACTGAGCGACTAAGCACAGAAAGCAAAGCACAAAAAAAGAAAAGAAAGCAAAGCACAATATCCATTATATGGATATACCACAGTTTATTCATCCACTCATCTACTGAAGGACATCTTGGTTGCTTCCAAGTTTTGACAATTATGAATAAAGCTGCTATGCATTTAATGTAGGCTCTAGTATAACGTAGATTCTTGGGTGAACATAAGTTCTTAACTCCTTTGGGTAAAAGCCAGATGGCTGATCATATGAAGCACAAAACTGTCTTCCAAAGTGGCTGTACCATTTTGTATTCTCACCAACAATGAATGAGAGTTTCTGTTGCTAGTATGCATTAATGCAATCTATTTTAAGTCCAGTAACCTTGCTAAATCCACTACAAATTAAGATACATTTTATCAGAGTAGAAGAATGTCCTATTTCTGTTTTTCTCTTTTTAAGACATGATTTCCAGATTCTTGGTTTATTAGGACATTTCCCACCATGAATTCATGTCGAATTTTAACAGATGCTTTTTCTGCATATGTTGAATTAATAGTTTTCTTCTTTAAGGATATTTTGCCATTACTCTTTCAATGTGGTGAATTAAATTAATTTATTTTCAGTATTTTAATGCTTATATTACTGAAATAAGCCCAGAATTCTGGGAAGGTTTTTAATAATGAATTCAATAAAAAATTATTGAACTATTTAGATATTCTAATTATTCTTATTAGTTTTTTAAAGGTGTGCTTTTGGAGGAATTTTCTTGTTTATCAACATTTTCAAATTCATTGGCAAAGTTCTCTTTTTAAATAATATGCTTTTATGATTATTTTAATGTCTGCAGGTCTATAGTGATATTCTCTTACTCATTCATGATATAGGTTTTTTGAATTTCTCTGTTTCTTTCTCTCTGTATTAGCAGTTTCAACAGAGATTTATATTTTATTAAATTTTTCAAAAAAGCAACTTCTGTTCTTTTAGATCTTGTCTATTGAATGAATGTTTTCTGTCACTAGTTTCTGCTTTTAGATTATTATTTTTTCCTTCTGTTAGAGTTTAACAACTAAGTTTTAGATTGCCTAATTTTTCTTAGTGGGAATATTAGCCTGAGTTCTTAGTCTGACATTTCTGGAACCAGAAGTCATTACATATGTATAAATTTACACTAAGTGTCTTATTACTAAATCCCCCTGGTTTTTGATAGGTTATATTGTTTTGTCATTGTCCATTTATTGGACAATTTCCAGTATGATTTCTCTTTAACAAACAAGCTGTTCAGAAGAACATTTTTTTTGCTTTCCAAATATTAAAAAAATTAACTTTTAAGATTTCTAAGACTTATTGTGGTCAGGGAATATGTTTTATTCTTTTTGAAATACCTATCTCTTAGAAAATCATTAATTTTATAAATGATGCATATGTATTTGAAGATCTTGCATTTGTTTTATTTGTTGAGCATAAAGATTAAGGTTCTTCATTTCACTATTAATTTCATCAGCCAAGTATTTTACCTTTATAACACCTTTATAACCTTTATAACAAAAGTTATAAAGTTAATATAAGTATCTATGTACCCATACCCAGCTTCAGAAGTAAAACATATGATCTGAGCTTGCATTATGCCCCTCCCTGTTCACTTTTCTTATTATCCAAGCTTCACCTTCTACAAGGTCACTGCTCTCCTGGACTTGGTATAACTTTTGTACTTCTCTTTATACTATTATTGCAAAAATGTGAACTCATAAGCAGTATATAATATATATCTGTTTATCTATTTAATATATTTAATATATATCTGTTTAATAATTTTATATGATTTATCAAATTTCTCCAATATTATATAATTTTTGTGCAACTTAATTTATTTTGCCCAATATTAGTTTGTGTGACCCATCCATATTAATAAACATAGTCCTAATTTATTTATTTTCATGGCTATAGTGTATTCAATTATATGAATATGCCACAATTTATATATTTTTTTAAGATGGACATTTTGGTTGTTTCCAGGGTTTTTTTGTTGTTGCTATTATAAACATGTTTCTATGAATGTTCCTGAATATGGCTCTTTGCCCATCCATGACTGACTTTGAACATGCAAATTCAGTAGTAAGTTGTTGGGATATGGGGAATGCTCTCTGCAACTCTGATATACTGCTAATTTCTCTTCAAAATGATTTTAACTAATTTTTCACTCCCACTTGCAATATGAATATTTCTATAGCTCCCTATCTTTGGCATGATTTTGCTAATTTGATGAGTATGAAATATCTTCTTAATGGTTTTAACTTATTGTTTCCTAATTACTAGTGAGGTTGGCCTGGGTCACACGGCGCCCAGACATTAAGTCAAACATCATTCTGAATGAGTCTGTGGGGTTGTTTCTGGGTGAGATTAATATTTGAATCAGCAGACTGAGTAAAGCAGATTTTCCTCCTTAATGTAGATGGGGCCCACCCAGTCAAGTGAAGACTTGAACAGAATGAAAATGTTGAGGAAGAGGGAACTCCTTCAGCCTGACTGAGCTGGGTCACTGTATTTCTTTGCTTTTGGATTCAAATGAAAACACTGACTTTTCTTGGGTCTTGAGTCTGCTGGCTTTCAGATTGGGACTTGTATTATTATTACTTCTGGTTTTCAGACCTTTGGACTTGGACTAGAATTACACATTGACTTTCCTGTGTTTCTCTCTTGCTGACTGCAGATTTTGGAGATTAGCCTCCATAATCCTGTAAGCAAATATCTCATTTTATGTATTTTATATATATATATATATATATACACACACACACACATATAGCATAATATAGTCAAGGCCATGGTTTTTCCAGTAGTCATGTACAGGTGTGAGAGTTGGACCGTAAAGAAGGCTGAGTGCCAAAGAACTGATGCTTTTGAACCGGGTGCTGGAGAAGACTCTTGAGAGTCCCTTGGACTGCAAGGAGAGCAAACCAGCCAACCCTAAACGAAATCAACCCTGAATATTCATTGGAAGGACTGATGCTGAAGCTGAAGCTCCAATATTTGGCCATCCTATGCGAAGAGCTGACTCATTGGAAAAGACCCTGATGCTGGGAAAGATTGAGGGCAGGAGGAGAAGGGGATAGCAGAGGATGAAATGATTGGATGACATCATTGACTAAATAGATATGAGTCTGAGCAAACTCCAGGAGATAATGAAGGACACAGAAGCCTGGCATGCTGCAGTCCATGGGGTCGCAAAGAGTTGGACATGATGGAACAACTGAACAACAACAACAATAGGGTAATATATATATGTTATTTGCACAATATATATAATTTGTATTACATGTGTGTGTGTGTATATATATATCCATATATATCTGTTTCTCTAGAGAAGCTTCACTAATAAAGATCGTTGCTGTTTAGTCGCTCAGTTGTGTCCAACTCTTTGAACTTCAAAGAACAGATGGAATTCATTGTCTTGTAATCTCCATGCAATGGCCTGTCGGAGCTGGAGATTACCTCCTATAGATATGAGACCCCTACTCTCCCCTGCTATCCCGTGGTCTTATGTACTTTCCTACCCATCAGAACACCATCTTGGGGAAGACTTGGGAAAGAAGGAGTCAGGAACACTGAGTTTTTGTGAGAAAGGAGTCAAAACAGCTTACTCTGGAGAGATTTACATCTGAAGAAAATATAATATTGTAAATTCACAAGTTTAAACTTCCCCCTCCCTTTCTTACTCAGCAGAATAGAGGCTCAGGAGAAAGAAGAGATTAATAATACAACCTAAAGAGCTATGGGATTTTTTTTGTACATTTGAGCATAAGGCGTAAACTACAGTCCTTTTATAGTTACATTAAAATAATGTCTGAAATAGCAAATGTTTTAATTATTATTTCATTAATCATGCTTCAATATTTAAACAATCTCCCCTTTGCTCAAATGAAGTTTACATCTGCTTGTATGAATTTACTACCACTTTAATCACATGCATAGCTAACTATTACATATTTTAACTTATTTAGTAAGGGATACCTGAATTAGGAATTCACATTCCACAGAGGGAAGGAAAAAAAAAAGGCAAATTTTAACTAGGCGATGTTCATATGAATGATTAAAACTGAACAATGTGACCTTACCTTTCTGAATATCCACTCTCCCGGGCAAACCTCTGAAATGCACCCATGGGATCTGAGCCTGTGCTTAAGATAAATACCAGGGGAGTGTTGTATGACATGTCTTGATACAGAGTGGGGAGGTCGACAGGTGGTGTCTCTATAAAGGCTTTCCCAAGATTTTCTATGACAAAGTCTGTAAGAGCAAAAACCACCTGAAAGTTGAAAGAAAAAACATTAAAAGGCTACTGGATGAGGATCCATTTCAACATAGTATCAGAAGCTCTACCCAGAGCCATTAGGCAAGACAAAGAAGTAAGGCATCCAAATCAGAAAGGAAGAATTAAAATTGTCCTTATTTGCAGATGATATGATCTTATAGAGTCAACCCTCGAACAACATGAGTTTGACCCAAGATATGGGTTCATTTTCGTTTTTATGCATCTGAATATCCAATTTGCCCAACACAATTTATTGAAGAGACTATGCTTTCCCATTCTGTTTGCTGTAGTGGCTATACCAATTTACATTCCTGCTTACACCACTCATAAAAATGAACTCAAAATGAATTAAAAATTTAAATATAAGACTCCAAACCATAAAACTCCTAGAAGAAAACAGAGGGGAAAGGCTCCTTGACGTAGCTTTGGCAATGAGATTTTGGATATGACACCAAAAGCAAATAACGAAAGCAAAAATAACCACGTGGGACTGCACAAAATAAAAAAGCTCCTGTGCAGCAAAAGAACCAACCAACAAAATAGGAAGACAACCTATGGAATGGGAGAAGGTATCTTTGAGCCATACACCTAATAAGGTGCTAAAATCCAAAAATATATAAGAGATTCATGCAACTCGATAGCAAAAAAATTCCAAACAATCAAATTAAAAAACAGGCAGAAGATCTGAATAGGAACTTTTCCAGAAAAGACATATATCTGTCTGCTTAGCATCATTAATCATCAGGGAAATGTAAATCAAAATCACAATGAGATATCACTTCATACCTGTTAAAGTGACTATTATCAAAGAGACAAGGAATAAATGTTGGTGAGGATCTGGAGAAAAGGGAGCCCTGAGGCATTGTTGCTAGGAATGTAAATTGATGTCTCCACTAAAAAACAGTATTTATATTTTGCAAAAAATTAAAACCAGAACTACCATATGATCCAGCACTCACAATTCTGGGTATTTATCTTAAGAAAATGAAAGCAATAACTTGAACAAAATACATGCACCGCTGTCTTCACTGCAGCACTATTTACAATAGCCAGGACATGAAAACAACCTGTGTCTATCAATGGATAAATAAAGAAAGAAAATGTGATACATACACATATAGGAATATTATTCAGCCATAAAAAAGAATGAACTCTTGCCATTTGCAACAACACAAATGGACCTTGAGGGCATTATACTAAGTGGAATAAGTCAGACAGAAAAAAACAAACATATTATCTTTCATATGTGGAATCTTAAAAATAGCAACAACAAGGCAAAATACTCTTTGACATAAATCACAGCAATATCTTTTTTGACCCAACTCCTGGAAATAAAAACAAAAATAAACAATTGGGACCTAATTAAACTTAAAAGCTTTTGCACAGCAAAGGAAACTATAAACAAAATGAAAAGACAATCCTCAGAATGGGAGAAAATAACTGCAAGTGAAACAATTGACAAAAGACTAATTTCCAAAATATACAAGCAGCTCAATATCAGAAAAACAAACAACCCAATCAAAAAGTGATTGAAAGACCTGAACAGGCATTTCTCCAAAGAAGACACACAAATGGTCAACAAACATATGACAAGATGCTCAATATCACTCATTATTAGAGAAATGCAAATCAAAACTACAATGAAGTATCACCTTACGTGGGTCAGAATGGCCACCAACAAAAAATCTACAAAAAAATAAATGCTGGAGAAGATGCGGAGAAAAGTGAACCCTGTCGGACTGTCGGTGGGGATGTAAATTGATACAGCCACTAAGAACAGTATGTAGATTCCTTAAAAAACCAGGAATAGAACTACCACATGACCCAAGAATCCCAGCACTGGGATTGAGATGGGGATGAGAAAACCATCATTCTAAAAGATACATGCACCACAGTATTCACTGCAGCACTATTTACAATAGCCAGGACATGGAAGCAACCTAGATATCTATCAACAGATGAATGGATAAAGAAGTAGTGGTACATATATACACAGAATATTACTCAGACATAAAAAGGAATGCATTTGTTAGTTAGTTCTAGGGAGTTGAATGAACCTAGAGCCTGTTACACAGCATGAAATAAGTCAGAAAAAGAAAAATGAATATCACATATTAACACATATATATGGAATCTAGAAAGATGGTACTGATGAACCTATTTGCAGGGCAGGAATAGAGATGCAGACGTAGAGAACGGACTTGTGGACAGTGAGGGGGAAGGAGAGGGTTGGATGAACTGAGAAAGCAGCGTTGAATCATATACATTGCCATGTGTAAAATGCATAGCTAATGGGAGATTGCTATATATCACAGAGAGCTCAACACTGTTCTGTGACAACCTAGAGGAGTGGGATGGGATAGGGGGTAGGAGGGAACTCCTGCAGGGGAGACATATGTGTACTTATGCCTGAGTTGTGTTGCTGTGTGGCAGAAGCCAATACAACACTGTAAAACAATTACCCTCCAATTAAAAATAAATTTAAAAAATAGCAACAACAACAATAAACTTCTGGATACAGAGAACACACCGTTGTTTGCCAGAGAGCAGAAAATGGATGCAGAGGGTGAAAAGGTAAAAATAAAAATTAAATGTAAAAAATAAATGTGTGTGTGTGAAAGAGAGAACACACTTCATTTCCCAAGATTGAGATTCTTAACTAGAATTACATAATCATACATGGTAGAGCATTTGTGTATTTTCTAAGAAGGCTTGCAACTTTCATCATATTCTTCAGAGGGTCCAAGAGACAAAAAAAAAAAAAAAAACCTCTCAACATTGTAAATCAACCATACTCCAATAAAAAATTAATTAAAAACAAACAAACAAAAAATCCTTGTCCTCAGGCTGACCTGATTTCATGACTGGGAGGGGTAGGAAATCATTTTCTACCAAGCCCCTTTGCTCCTCCCCTCTCCAAGCCTAGGTGGTGCCTGAGGGGGAGTGACTCCGCCCACTTCTGGTGCAGGGCTCGACTCCATTTCTCATTCTATTTATTTCTTTTTTGTTCCCATGAGCAATCACTCTAACCACAGCTTGAAGTCCTGGCTCTCAGCTCTTCCTGGTCCTTCTCCTCTGGAACCCTCTTCCTTCTCCCAACTGGTCTGCCCTTGAGTTTCTGCTAGGCTTCCCCACCCAGGGGCACTGTTTCAGGTCTCCCTGCTGCTGCCCAACACCCTCCAGTCTGCCCCCACAGGTTGTTGGTATGACACAGGAAATGACTTATATGAGAAGTTGAGACTATCACCTCTTCGAAGAGGTCCTCCTTGATTTCCTACTCTAGTTTCCACTGTACTACTTTTATTGAAACTTCCCTTTCATGTCCTTCTTAGAACTTTTTGCAAGCAGAAAGTATTTTATTCTTTCTGTCCCTTCTCTCTCCCACTAGAATACAAGCCTTTGGGAGTAATTTTTATTTTTCATAAGAAAAAGAGAATTTTTATTTTTCACAATTGTGTCCTCAGTGCCTGGAATACAACAATTACTCACCAAGGTATTTGTTAAATATTTTATGGACAGAAGCTGAGGGACATGTACTGGTCTTCAAATGATAGAAAGTGAGTCTTAGGTCTTTTCCTGAGTCTGATCTTCTTTGGATCCGAGAAATGCGAATATTGGCTGTGAGACAAGGCCCCATAGCAGGTGGAATCTTGCATGGATGTAGCCCACCAGCATCTGTTCTCTTCCCAAGAACTCTTGTGTAGTCATATTTCTACTGCATGATGCAATTTTCCTATCTGTAGCTGATTGGATGAGGAACAAAACTTAAGTTGAGCTGGACCAATCAGAATCTCTCTCTTGAGAATTTGAAACTAGAGGAACAATTTCATTGAGAGTTGAGTGCTATCAATGGCAATACTATAGAGTTATGTTCAGTGAGTTGCCCAGTGAGCTGCTCCTCCTGAAGTGTGATTAACTGGCTTTTCCTCAAATTTAATGAGCTACCCCAGTATCCTTTTATTTTAATATATCCTTTTTAGTCTTGAACTTATTAAATTTGTTCTATATGGCTGCAACCTTAAGAACCTTAGCTCATACACGGAGACACAGAACCTGAAACAAAAATAACAAAAATTTCCCATAGTCTAGAATTTTCTAGCCTATGTCTCAATCTTTAAAACTCCTTCTTTGGGACTACTGCTGTTTAATCATCCTTTCATCTTTGTCAGTATCCGACCTTGTAGCCACTGTCCCATATCCACTGAAGACTTGCCACCTAGCTTACAGCTTCCTCTGCATTTATGTCTATTCCAGTGACTTATCAACTGTGTCTCAGGCATTGTCTTGTCATCATCTGGGGTGACACAACCCAGGTTCAGGGTCCAGAAGGACCTCCCACATCCTAACTGCACAGTGCCTTCACCTCAAACTCTAGTGCACATCATCTCATCACTTTCTCAGTCACCCACACCTATGGCCACCCTCAGGACATGGTCACCACTTGGAACTTCTCATTAGAAGTTCTAAGCTCAACTTTGATCCCAACCTCTCCTGTCCTTCTAACTGTGCTACATTCCTAGTCCAACTACATTTGCTTCCAAAGAAACTTTCAAGGTTTTCCCTCTTCTCCCAGTCTATAAGCTTTTTCTTAGAGCTCTTCCCCTTTATAGAACTACTTTTACCAACAATCTCAATGACCTTCTATCTTCCATTCATCTATTTCAATTATCAGTAGCCCAGGCCAACCCCACAGCCTTTCTGTTTTCCTAAAGAGACGGTAGAAAATCCTACAGTATAGCCTCAATATCTCCAAACTATGGTTTCACTTTCTCCAGTGCATTTTCTTTCTCCCATTTCTCATAGAACACCCTCCATTCATTACAATCTGTTGATAATTCTTGCTGTATTGAAACACTACGCCTACTTGGTTTCCACATCATTTCTTTCTTCTGATGTTCTTCTTGCCCCTCTGCCTCTTCCTTCTTAAGGGCTCTTCATCCTTTCTCTTTGTCTTTTCAAAGTTGGTGCTCCTCAGGGTTTCATCCTTTGCCCATCTGTCCTCTTAACCTATTATTCCTCTACGATTTTAACAACTCCTGTGGTTTTACTTTCCAACTCAATGTTAATGATTCCCCAATCTCTATTTTTTAAGCTGTATTTCTCTCTAAAGTTTTCTACCCAGATATTAATTGGTCCCCAGACTACTATACATTTTGATATTGGTAGATACTGCAGACTCAGTGACGTCTTTATCTAACATGTTTCTCCTTTCACATTTGTTTAGTTGTTGATACAACTCTCCCCTTTGGCCCCCACGCAAAAACCAAGAGCCATACTAGTTGCCTCATCTCCACATCTCACTCCATCTCTTTAATCTACTACCTCTATCTTAATGCAGGTTGCCATAATTTTAAAACAATTTTTATTGAAGTACAGTTGATTTACAATGTTTTATTAGCTTCAGGTGTACAGCAAAGTGAATTATATATATACGTATATATGTATATATCTCCATTCTTTTTCAGATTCTTTTCTCATATAGGTTATTACAGGATATTGAGTAGAGTTCCCTGTGCTGTACAGTAGGTCCTTGTTATCTAGTTTATATATGGTAGTGGGTATATATTAACCCCAACCTCCTAATTTATTATTTCCCTCCATGTTTCTCTTTTGGTAATCAAATGTCTGATTTCAAGATACATGAGTCTGTTTCTGGTTTGTAAATAAGTTCATTTGTATCATTTTTTAAATTAGATTTCACATATAAGTGATATCATAGGATATTTCTCTTTCTCTGTATGACTTAACTTCACTTAATATAATCTCTAGGTCTATCCATGTTGCTGCAAATGGTGCTATTTCATTCTATTTTATGCAAGCTGTCATAATTTCTTACATAATTATGTCAACCATCTTCACACTGGTCTTGGTGACTATGTTATTTTTCTGTTCAAATGCCTCCTTCCCATTGCTGCCAAGTTCTGAGAGGCTCACCAGTCCTCTGCTAACACCATCCAGCAGAGCCCTGACCTCCCTGGCAGGAAGCACAAGTTCCCCATGGCAACATTAAGGAAGTTCCTCTAGGTCCCTGGATGACTCTCCAGCCTTTTCTCTCATCATTTCCTGTATAAAATATTGTGCTCTATTGATAACACAAAGTCTCCATTTCTTACTAACAACACAAAGTCACAAACCACTTCCCAAATTTGGCCATTGTTACTTTCTAAATAAATCTAATCAGTCCATGAATCATAACTGGCTGGTGAGCTTTAGCAGAAATAATTATAACACAGTTCTTTAATGAAAAATATCCTACCTTTTCTTCTTTACAGCATTTAATAAGGATTAACTTGTGGAAAGAACTTAGTTCTGGACGCCAAAAATTATAGCTTGTGGGCACCTTTTCCGTTGTTATGAGTTGATCACTCTCCTTCATTATAGAATAGGCGTCCTGATCAGGTGGGTTAATATAAGTCTCAAAAGACCCTGGAAACACAATTTTAAAACATGCTTTAATTACAGTTGCTATGACTGTGATATTAAATAAATGTGTGTGTTTAGTTGCTCAGTTGTGTCTGACTCTTTGCGACCCTTGGGACTATAGCCCGCCAGGTTCCCCTGTCCATGAGATTCTCCAGGCAAGAATACTGGAGTGGGTTGCCATTTCTCCCCCAGAGGATCTTGCTGACCCAGGAATTGAACCCACATCTCCTGTGTCTTCTGTGTTGCAGGTGGATTCTTTACCCACTGAGCCACTGGGGAAACCCATTAAATAAGTATATTTGGTAAGGAAAAAATTTCTACGTTTACTATCAGTTTTTTATATTACTGCAAATGTAAATATATTAATCTCCCTCTACCCAACCTAATTAGGAAATACTGAATTGAAAATTGGATCAGAAAATGAATTCAAACCACTTACAAAACATGAAGTTAAAACAAATGACAGAGAAGTTACCAATTAAAGGATGCGTAGAGATTTATCAATCAAATGTGAGCAAAAAAAAAAACCAACCCTAAGTGATAAGAAGTGATGAGTAATATTAGCTATATTAGAATTCAAGGCAAACATAATTAAATGGGACAAAATAGGTCAAGTTATATTAATTACAATATGGACCCAATAATAAAAATATAATAAAATAAGTCAATATGTGTCAGACAATAGCATAAAAATACATCAAACTATCGCTGCTGGGACTTCCTTGGTGGTCCAGTGTTAAGAATCTGCCTTCCTATGCAGGGGATGTGGGTTTAATCCCTGGTTGGAGAACTAAAATCCCACATGCCAAAGGGCAACTAAGCCTGAGTGCTGCAGCTAGAGAAAGCCCGAGTGCCACAACAAAGACCCAGGGTAGCCCCACCCCAAAAATGCCCCCAGAACCCCCATCACTGTTGGAGGAAGAAGAAAAAGCAGAAAAAAACATAGCAGTGATAGAAAATAACACAATTATTAGTGTGAGACAGATGAAGCAAATAAAATATGTGTGAGACAGATGAAGCAAATAAAATATTCAGGCATATATACTTTTTTTTTTACCATATAAATAACATATGAATAAATTGTGCATTATGCATGAGTCCTGAAGAATCGATGCTTTTGAATTGTGGTGCTGGAGAAGACTCTCGAGAGTCCCTTGGACTGTAAGGAGATCCAACCAGTCAACCATAAAGGAAATCAACCCTGACTATTCACTGAAAGGACGGATGCTGAAGCTGAAGCTCCACTACTTTGGCTACCTTGATATGAAGAACCGACTCACTGGAAAAGACCCTGATGCTGAGAAAGTCAGGGCATGAGAAGAAGGGGGCGACAGAGGATGAGATGGTTGGATGGCATCATCAACTCAAGGGACATGAATCTGTGCAAACTCAGGGATATAGTGAAGGACAGGGAAGCCTGCCATTCTGCAGTTCACAAGGTGGCAAAGAGCTGGACATGACTGAGTGACTGAACAAGACTTAGCACTGAAATTCCTGCAGGGTGCATAATGTGCTGCTGTAAGCCGCTCAGCAGACCAACACGACCATCTAGTGATGAAATAGGCTGCTGGGGTTGAATATTACACTAAATGGTTGGCTTCCACGGCAGGCTGGAAAATGACTTTTTCCAGCTAGTCTGTGGGGCTCTCCTCTGAGGGCCTAACAATAGCAGCTACAGAGCTGGTGACAGAAATTTAGTGCCACTTAAGCTCATGCCCCTGGAGCAGTAGGTAATTCTGTAAGACTTCTAATTTCTGTGTGAAATATAGACAATCACATGGCGTGAGACCACAGGGTAGAGCACACCACAGCACTTTTTACTGGATGCATTATTCTGAGAACCAGGTAGTGGAAACATTTATTCCAAAAGGACTTCTTTTCTCCTCAGGTTCTCATTATTGTAATGTAATGGTCACTAGGGCTTTGGCTAATAAGGCAGGATAATTTAAAATTCTAACTCCCAACTAATAGAACATGAAACACATAGGCACAAGATTAAGGCAATTAGGAAGCCATTGAAGGTGAGTGGCTTTGAAATTAATTATTAAATTTCACCTGCAAAGATCTAAAGCTCACTTTTAGAACACAAGCCATCCTACCACACACAAACCTTCGTGATTCTGCAGGATTTCCAGAATCAACCTTGAAATTTAACAAATGAAAGCAAGAAAGTTGTTTTAAATTGCTAAAATTTTAGTCTCAGATGACAGTAATAAATAGTGTCTTTTGTCCAAACATGATGAGTTGTTTTCAGAATTACTTTGTCTTTCAACCTTCACCTCTTTCTTTGCCTCTATGTTTATGAAGCTCCATCTAGCCCTTCTGCTTTGGGTCTTTCCCCAACTGTCCATCACTAGACTTATCCTATGAGTATTTTTCTTCTGTATTCTACCTCTTCCTCTAGCCATATTGTTTAATTGGTCCACAATATAGAAACACAATTTTCACTTGGTTTATTTACTGAAGAGTATTTTATTTTTCCTAGTCTTTATTTAGAAATCAAATGAGCATGTAAGGATCCCAGAATTTCTGGTCCACATAGCCTTTAAACCACCACAGTTACTGGGTGTACTCAGGAAAAAACCCATTCATATGAGAAGTAGAAGAATAATTACTAAAAATAATAACAGAACACACAACTTCAAATAAGTACAAGGAAAATAAAAAAAAAAGAATGTGGACAACTGACCTGAAGGCAAGAAAGAAGAAGTAAAAAATAAAGAAAAGCATGCCAAGGAAAAAATCCCTATAAATAAGGTGACGGAAGTAAGTCCAAATAAATGAGGATTTTCTCAACTCTGCCACTACTGCCATTTGGTCCAAGTGGTCATTTGCAAGTGGTCATTTGTTGTGGAGGGTTGTTCTGGTTGTAGGATGTTTAGTTACATCTCTGGTTTCTACCTACTGGATGCCTGTAGCACCACCCCAGTTGTGGGATCCAATAATATCTTCAGAATGTCCCCTGGGGAACAAAATCTCCCCCAGTTGAGAGCCACTGAAATAGAGGTATAACCAACTTTACAATAGTTGGATTAAAAATTGCTTGTTTAAAAAGAGACTGCCATGTTGCTCAAAACAAAAAAATCCTACTAAAGACACACTGAAACATGATGATGACCCAGAAGAGATAAAAATAAAGAATGCAGAAATATACAGAGGGAATACTAATGAAGACAATTCTGCTGTAATAATATCTAATAATACTAATATTAGAAAATATATTTTAAGGCAAAAAGCACTATTCAGGTATTTTACTTGTTAGGAAGATAATCACCCTAAACCTATTTATGCTTAATTAACAACATCAGTTCCACAAGATATAATGGGAGAAATTCTAGAATTACAGAGAAATTGTCATAGTGGTGTACCTTAATATATCTCTCTTAGAAATGACTGGTTAGGTGTAAAAAACAGTAAAATAAATACCACAATTAATAGGTTTGAATTAAAGTTTACATGGGGCTTCCCTGGTGGCTCAGTGGCAAAGAATCTGCCTGTCAATGCAGGATATGTGGGTTCAATCCCTGGGACAGGAAGATCCCCTGGAGGAGGAAATGGCAATCTACTCCAGTATTCTTGCCTGGGAAATCCCATGGACAGAGGAACTTGGCAAACTACTTTTAATGGGGTGGCAAAAGAGTCAGACATGACTTATTGACTAAACAACAACAGCAAAGATCACATACACATAGTAAAACATGGGGGGAGAGTAACATCGACTGTTATAATTCAGAGCAGGCATAACCCTTGGGAAAGAGGAAAAGGGGTCTATGAAGGAGTATACGGGAATTCTGCAATGCTAGTGCTGGTCTAGTTCTTGACTTGGGTGGTAGCTCAGAATTGGTCAGTATTTTATAACAAGCTGTTGATTTTGGTTTGTGTACTTTTCCATATGTATGCTATCCCTCAGTAAGAAGTTAAAAAAAAGTACAACCTGCCATGCTCAATTGTGTCTGACTCTTTGCCACCCTGTGGACTGTAGCCCCTAGGCTCCTCTGTCCTTGGGATTCTCCAGGCAAGAATATATATTGGTGTGGGATACCATTCCCTTCTCTAGGGGAATCTTCCTGACTCAGGGATTGAATTTGTGTCTCCTGCATTGCAAGAAGATTTTTTACCATTGAGCCACTAGGGAAGCCAAAACCAGTATGAGATGAAGCTAAAACAATACTTGGAGGTAAATGCATCTCCTTAAAATGGGTATAATTGTAAGCATGAAATATTGAAAATTCATGGGCCAAGCATTTACCTCAAGAAACTGGGAAAACAAGTAACTCAAAATTTCTTAAAAATGAAGACTTTCCTAGTGAAAAATACTGATACTGCAGAAGAAGTTAAAGGAGACTTTTAAAGTTAGGATTCATGAATTTGTTTACAATCATCCTTTTTGATGTATTACCTATGCGTACAGAAATAGGAAATAACACTATATATTGTGTAAGTCCTTTAAAAACTGGAAATAATTCTTCTAAGTCACAGCAGGCGAACCACGTGGCAGTAACCAGCCAGGGAAATTCAGGCTTAGGTGGGCGTTCCTGTTAGAAGACAGAAAAAAAGCAAATAGTAATTCACAAAGACAACCAAAGAATATGCTTTCACCTTGTCTAAGTGAAAAACCAAGCTCTAACAGCATATTAAAAATAACCATTTTCCCAGGACAGATATAAGATATGGTGAAACAGATATGCTGTTGAATCAATTCTACCTGTTGGTGTTTGAAATTAAGTGCAGCTGATGAAAGCTTTTCATGTTGACATGTGCTGAAAGTCATTGATCTTGTGAAGGGTTAACAATAAATCTGTAAAGTCTACTTGTAGCCTGTTCTCCAACATGCCACACCGGTCTCTCCCCACCCCTCAAATATTCTTATATTGATGATTTTTTTCCTAGAGAACTAGTTTCCAAATCCAGTTCCTATATGTTCACACTTCTAGGAGACGGGGAAATCTGAGAAGTAGAGCCAAATAAGTAGCAAGACAAGTAGTACTCTCCTTCCAGCTGGGATGAGTGTGTATATGTCTAATCATTTCACATCTTCCCAGCAATTTCAGGGAAAAGTATCAATATTATGCCGTCTGGCAATATTCCATGAAGCTCTTACATGTGGGTAAACAGTTTTAAAAGAGACAGAGAAACAGCTATAACTGTAGACTGAAACTAGATCTTTGAAAATTTAATGAATATTTGCCTGAGGCTTTTATCAGTTCTGTTCAGTTCATTTCAGTCATTCAGTCATGTCCAATTCTTTGTGACCTCATGGACTGCAGCATGCCAGGCTTCCCTGTCCATCACCAACTCCCAGAGCTTGCTCAAACTCATGTCCATCGAGTCTGTGATGCCATCCAACCATCTCATCCTCTCTCGACCCCTTCTCCTGCCTTCAATCTTTTCCAGCATCAGGATCTTTTCTAATGAGTCAGTTCTTTCCATCAAGTGGCCAAAGTACTGGAGCTTCAGGTTCAGCATCATTCCTTCAAATGAATATTCAGGACTGATTTCTTTTACAATTGACTGATTTGATCTCCTTGCAGTCCAAGGAACTCTCAAGAGTCTTCTCCAACACAGTTCAAAAGCATCAATTCTTCAGCACTCAGTTTCTTTATGGTCCAACTCTCACATCCATACATGACTACTGGAAAATCCATAGCTTTGACTAGATGGATCTTTGCTGGTAAAGTGATGTCTCTGCTTTTTAATATGCTGTCTAGGTTGGTCATAGCTTTTCTTCCAAGAAGCAAGTGTCTTTTAATTTCATGGCTGAAGTCACCATCTGCAGTGATTTTGGAGCCCAAGAAAATAAAGTCTGTCACTGTTTCCATTGTTTCCCCATCTATTTGCCATGAAGTAATGGGACAAATACCTGTGAAAAGAAGAGAAAAGCAAAGGAGAAAAGAAAAGATATAAGCATCTGAATGCAGGGTTCCGAAGAATAGCAAGGAGAGATAAGAAAGCCTTTCTCAGTGATCGATGCAAAGAAATAGAGGAAAACAACAGAATCAGAAAGACTACAGATCTCTTCAAGAAAATTAGAGATATCAAAAGAACACTTCATGCAAAGATGGCCTCAATAAGGGACAGAAATGGTATGAACCTAACAGAAGCAGAAGATATTAAGAAGAGGTGGCAAGAATACACAGAAGAATTGTACAAAAAAGAACTTCATGACCCAGATAATCACGATGGTGTGATCAATGACCTAGAGCCAGACATCCTGGAATGTGAAGTCAAGTGGGCCTTAGGAAGCATCACTACGAACAAAGTTAGTGGAGGTGATAGAATTCCAGTTGAGCTATTTCAAATCCTAAAAGATGATGTTGTGAAAGTGCTGCACTCAATATGTCAGCAAATTTGGAAAACTCAGCAGTGGCCACAGGACTGGAAAAGGTCCGTTTTCATTCCAATCCCAAAGAAAGGCAATGCCAAAGAATGCTCAAACTATCGCACAATTGCACTCATCTCACACGCTAGTACGGAGAAGGCAATGGCACCCCACTCCAGTACTCTTGCCTGGAAAATCCCATGGATGGAGGAGCCTGGTAGGCTGCAGTCCATGAGGTCGCTAAGAGACGGACACGACTGAGTGACTCCACTTTCACTTTTCACTTTCATGCATTGGAGAAGGAAATGGCAACCCACTCCAGTGTTCTTGCCTGGAGAATCCCAGGGACGGGGGAGTCTGATGGGCTGCCGTCTATGGGGTCACACAGGGTCGGACACAACTGAAGCGACTTAGCAGCAGCAGCAGCAGCACATGCTAGTAAAGTAATGCTCAAAATTCTCCAAGCCAGGCTTCAGCAATACGTGAACCGTGAACTTCTGGATGTTCAAGCTGGTTTTAGAAAAGGCAGAGGAACCAGAGATCAAATTGCCAACATCCTTTGGATCATCAAAAAAGCAAGAGAGTTCCAGAAAAACATCTATTTCTGCTTTATTGACTATGCTAAAGCCTTTGACTGTGTGGATCACAATAAACTGTGGAAAATTCTGAAAGAGATGGGAATACCAGATGACCTGACCTGCCTCTTGAGAAACTTGTAGGCAGGTCAGGAAGCAACAGTTAGAATTGGACATGGAGCAACAGACTGGTTCCAAATAGGAAGAGGAGTACGTCAAGGCTGTATATTGTCACCCTGCTTGTTTAACTTCTATGCAGAGTACATCATGAGAAATGCAGGGCTGGAAGAAGCACAAGCTGGAATCAAGATTGCCAGGAGAAATATCAAAAACCTCAGATATGCAGATGACACCACCCTTAATGGCAAGCAAAGAACTAAAGAGCCTCTTGATGAAGGTGAAAGAGGTGAGTGAAAAAGTTGGCTTAAAGCTCAACATTCAGAAAACTATGATCATGGTATCTGGTCCCATCATTTCATGGCAAATAAATGGGGAAACAGTGGAAACAATTGCTGACTTTATTTTTTGGGGCTCCAAAATCACTGCAGATGGTGACTGCAGCCATGAAATTAAACCACATTTACTCCTTGGAAGGAAAGTTATGACCAACCTAGACAGCATATTAAAAAGCAGAGACATTACTTTGTCAACAAAGGTCCATCTAGTTAAGGCTATGGTTTTTCCAGTAGTCATGTATGGATGTGAGAGTTGGACTGTAAAGAAAGCTGAGCGCCGAAGAATTGATGCTTTTGAACTGTGGTGTTGGAGAAGACTCTTGAGAATCCCTTGGACTGCAAGGAAATCCAACCAGTCCATCCTAAAGGAGATCAGTCCTGGGTGTTCCTTGGAAGGACTGATGTTGAGGCTGAAACTCCAGTACTTTGGCTACCTGATGCAAAGAGCTGACTCATTTGAAAAGACCCTGATGCTGGGAAAGATTGAGGGCAGGAGGAGAAGGGGTCGATAGAGGATGAGATAGTTGGATGGCATCACCGACTCAATGGACATGAGTTTGGGTAAACTCCTGGAATTGGTGATGGACAGGGAGGCCTGGCATGCTGTGGTTAATGGGGTTGCAGAGTTGGACATGACTGAGCAACTGAACTGAATGGGGCTGGATGCAATGATCTTTGTTTTTTGAATGCTGAGTTTTAGCCAGCTTTTTCACTCTCTTTCACTTTCATCAAGAGGCTCTTTAGTTCCTCTTCGCTTTCTGCCATAAGGGTGGTGTCATCTGCATATCTGAGGTTATTGATATTTCTCCCGGAAATCTTGATTCCAGCTTGTGCTTCTTCCAGCCTGGCATTTCTCATGATGTACTCTGCATATAAGTTAAATAAGGAGGGTGACAATATACAACCTTGACGTACTCCTTTCCTGATTTGGAACCAGTCTGTTGTTCCGTGTCTAGTTCTACCTGTTGCTTCTTGACGTGCATACAGATTTCTCAGGAGGCAGGTAAGGAGGTTTTATATTACATTTATAGCTTTGCATGCATGCTAAGTGGCTTAGTCATGTCCAATTCTTTGCGACCCTATGGACTACAGCCTGCCAGGCTCCTCTGTACATGGGGTTCTCCAGACAAGAATACTGGCATGGGCTGCCATTTCCTTCTCCAGGGGATCTTCCTGACTCAGGGATCAAACCCACTTCTCCTGCATTGGCAGGTGGATCTTTACCACTGAGCCACCTGGGAAGCTCTAAAATAGCTTATTGAGATACAATACACATACCATGGAATTCATCCATTTAAAGCATACAATCCAGTGTATTTTAGTAAATTCACAGTTTTTGTAACCATGACCACAGTCAATTTTAGATTATAGAATATTTCATCTCGTCACACACACATACACACACACACACACACACACACACACACACACACACACACACACCATGATGTGTTTAGCAGTTTCCTTCCCACCTGCCCATGTCCTCTAGCCCTAAACAGCTAAAACTAGTTCTTTGAAAATTTAGTGCTTGGGAACTAAACTTTGAAAGCTTTCTATCTCTATAGATTTGCCTGGTATGAATATTGCTGTTCATTTGCTAAGTCATGTTTGACTCTTTGCAACCCCACGGACTGCAGCATGCTAGGCTTCCTTGTCCTTCATTAACTCCCAGAGTATGCTCAAATTCATGTCCATTGAGTCATTGATGCCATGTAACCTCTGCCACCCTCTTCTCCTTTTTGCCTTCAGTCTTTCCCAGCATCAGGGTCTTTTCCAAATAAGTCAGCTCTTTGCATCACGTGGCCAAAGTATTGGAGCCTCAGCTTCAGCATCAGTTCTTCCAATGAATATTCAGGATTGATTTCCTTTAGGATTGACTGGTTTCATCTCTTTGCTGTCCATGGGACTCTCAAGAGTCTTCTCCAACACCACAGCTTGAAACCATCAATTCTTCAGTGCTCAGTCTTCTTTATGGTCCAACTCTCACATCAGAACATGACTACTGGAAAAACTATAGCTTTGACTATACGGACCTTCAGTCTAACAAAACATGGTCCACTGGAAATGGGAATGGCAAACCACCCTAGTATTTTTGCCTTGAGAACCCCATGAACAGTAGGAAAAGGCAAGAAAACAGTGTTAGGAAAGGATTAATAGAATATGTATGTATGCAGGGTGGGTGAGGGTCAGGGAAGCAGGACTGTTGGGTGGAGAGGTCTTGCCTGGGCTTGACTCAGAGTGCTGGATCAAACAAAAGCATGAAGTCCAAAGTCCCAGCGATACACTGAGGCTCAAATACTGGTAAGCTCGTGTAGGTGTCAGGTCTGTAGGGGGCAAGGGCAGGGCTTGAGATGGACAGAACAAAGCCAAGAGTTTAGAGTTGGGCTGGATGGTAGGCAAGGCTCAGGTGGCTGTGCTTCTGTTCTGTGAGTGACCAGGTCTGTGGTATGTGGGTGGGTTAGTCCAGTTAAAGGGACTGGAGCAAGTTAGACAAACATTATGTTATTACAGAAGGCAACAAGCAAGTTCTATTCTTCCCCATGTTTTATAATGAAAGATATGTGCAGGCAAGAGAGGATCATGACTTCACAAACACTATGGTCAGATCTGTGAATTACTACTTTTACTGGATTTTAACTCTCCCATTTGTAAATGGTCAACTTTTCAAAACATGTTCCCAATAGAAACCAAGCAGGACCCTTGGGTCTCATAGGCCCAAAACCTTTCTGTGTCCCTCATTTCTTGATTACAGGATATACACTTCATTCAGGCTCCATAACCTTCCATGAGTTCCAACAAGCAGGTTTAGTTCAGTTCAGTTCAGTCACTCAGTCATGTCGAACTCTTTGTGACCCCATGGACTGCAGCATGCCAGGCTTCCCTGTCCATCACCAAGTCCTGGAGCTTGCTCAAACTCATGTCCATTGAGTCTGTGATGCCATCCAACCATCTCATCCCCTTCTCCTCCTGCCTTCAAGAGATATTTCCCAGCATAAGGGTCTTTTCTAATGAGTCAGTTCTTTGCATCAGGTGGTCAAAGTATTGAAGCTTCAGCCTCAGCATCAGTCCTTCCAATGAATATTCAGGACTGCTTTCCTTTAGGATGGACTGGTTGGATCTCCCTGCTGTCCCAGGGACTCTCAAGAGTCTTCTCCAACACCACAGTTCAAAAGCATCAGTTCTTTGGCACTCAGCTTTCTTTATGGTCCAACTCTCACATCCATATGTGACTTTGGAAAAACCATAGCTTTGACTAGATGGACCTTTGTCAGCAAGAAGCAGGTTCAATCAGCTGCTAATAAGGGAAGGGAGGGGATGTGCAGACAAGGGGGAAACAGTCAAGAAACAATAGTGCAGCCTTGGGGCAAAGCCTGGTTCCCCTTCAAGGGATACACATAGCAGTATTTTTGAGGTGTTTTGCAGATACTGAAACTCCCACCAGGTGGGAGAAGTTAAATATTAATGATGGTAGGCTGCCCATAAGCATGGAGACACCAGAAGGGTTGGAACCAGAGGCTGACGATGCTGACTCCCACTCACCTCACCACCAACCATTCAGAAGAATGTCCACAAGCTGATCACACCCCTTTGAACCATTACTCTAAAACTCCTCCCTATCCCCTCTAGGTTGGGACACACAGTGTTAGTTCACTGTGGCCCCTTCTGTCTGGAAAGCAATAAAGTTATTTTTTTCTACTTCACCCAAAACTCTGTCTCCAAGATTTAACTTGGTGTCAGGGTGGAGAGGCTGGATTTGGCTTCACCGTATGCTAGCTCACTGGTTACTTCCAACATCCCTTTTCTATAGTTGAGGACACTGCTGCATAAAGAGGTCAAATGTTATAGTCACTACACAGCTACTAAAGACAGGACTAAGTTGTAGCCTGGGTCCCAGACTCCCAGTGGGCTAAGTAGCTGAAGGTAAAACTTTCAGTTACCAGAGTCACTGTGGAGCATTGCTAGGTGCTTATGAGCTCTATCTAATAACATTCACTGTCTAAACTTGAAACAGGTACCTTCTCCAGTCCTGCAGAACCGCGGAGAAAGAAATTCCATTCAGCTTCAGTTAATCTTCCTTGCTGACGCATGATCTCAACACAGAGCATAAAGCTGTAGATCAGTTTATGTTGTTCAAAAAGTCCTCTTGACACATTGACATAAGCAGTTAGGAGAGTCTGTTCCAGCAGTATTTCCATGCGCTGCTGTAGATCATCTATCCTTACAGATGTCTCAATTGTTGTGTTGAACAACTGTGAAAGAGAACTCTATCAGTGTCTCTGATTTAATTTAATTTTGTGAAGGAAAAAAAAAATCCTTGCTCTTTACCTGGACTCCCCCAAATTCAGTGACTAAATGTGTAGCAGCACAGGAGGTGAATAGTGTACAATGACAAAGTCCAGGATTCATCCCCAACTGACACATTTATATATAGTGTTCTGTGCATTCCTTTTCCTCTCCTTAAATGGACCAATGCCAAATTCTTGACTATTCTGTAGGGACCATCTTGATGCGGGACAGAAAATGGAAAATGAAGGTGAGCTGGCAGAACCAGTTTCTCATATCCTCAAATCACATTTGATAATCACTTTGGATGAGATTGACTAGTTTGGATGAGACTGACTAGTCAATCCCTCTTCCAACAACACAAGAGAAGACTCTACACATGGACATCACCAGTTGGTCAACACCAGAAATCAGACTGATTATATTCTTTGCAGCCAAAGATGGAGAAGCTCTATACAGTCTAGCAAAAACAAGACCAGGAGCTGACTGTGGCTCAGATCATGAACTCCTTATTGCCAAATTCAGACTTAAATTGAAGAAAGTAGGGAAAACCACTAGACCATTCAGGTATGACCTAAATCAAATCCCTTATGATTATACAGTGGAAATGAGAAATAGATTTAAGGGCTTAGATCTGATAGATAGAGTGCCTGATGAACTATGGAATGAGGTTCGTGACACTGTACAGGAGACAGGGATCAAGACCATCCCCATGGAAAAGAAATGCAAAAAAGCAAAATGGCTGTCTGAGGAGGCCTTACAAATAGCTGTGAAAAGAAGAGAAGCGAAAAGCAAAGGAGAAAAGGAAAGATATAAACATCTGAATGCAGAGTTCCAAAGAATAGCAAGAAGAGATAAGAAAGCCTTCCTCAGCAATCAATGCAAAGAAATAGAGGAAAACAACAGAATCGGAAAGACTACAGATCTCTTCAAGAAAATTAGAGATACAAAGGAACATTTCATGCAAAGATGGGCTCAATAAAGGACAGAAATGGTATGGAGGTAACAGAAGCATAAGATATTATGAAGAGCTGGCAGGAATACGCAGAAGAACTATACAAAAAAGATCTTCAAGACCAAGATAATCATGATGGTGTGATCACTAACCTAGAGCCAGACATCCTGGAATGTGAAGTCAAGTGGGCCTTAGAAAGCATCACTATGAACAAAGCTAGTGGAGGTGATGGAATTCCAGTTGAGCTATTTCAAATCCTGAAAGATGATGTTGTGAAAGTGCTGCACTCAATATGCCAGCAAATTTGGAAAACTCAGCAGTGGCCACAGGACTGGAAAAGGTCCGTTTTCATTCCAATCCCAAAGAAAGGCAATACCAAAGATTGCTCAAACTACCGCACAATTACACTCATCTCACACGCTAGTAAAGTAATGCTCAAAATTCTCCAAGCCAGGCTTCAGCAATATGTGAACCATGAACTTCCAGATGTTCAAGCTGGTTTTAGAAAAGGCAGAGGAACCAAAGATCAAATTGCCAACATCTGCTGGATCATCGAAAAAGCAAGAGAGTTCCAGAAAAACATCTATTTCTGCTTAATGACTATGCCAAAGCCTTTGACTGTGTGGATCACAATAAACTGTGGAAAATTCTGAAAGAGATGGGAATACCAGGCCACCTGACCTACCTCTTGAGAAATCTATATGCAGGTCAGGAAGCAACAGTTCGAACTGGACATGGAACAACAGACTGGTTCCAAATAGGAAGAGGAGTACGTCAAGGCTGTCTATTGTCACCCTGCTTATTTAACTTATATGCAGAGTACATCATGAGAAACGCTAGACTGGAAGAAGCACAAGCTGGAATCAAGATTGCGGGGAGAAATATCAATAACCTCAGATATGCAGATGACACCACCCTTATGGCAGAAAGTGAAGAGGAACTCAAAAGCCTTTTGATGAAAGTGAAAGTGGAGAGTGAAAAAGTTGGCTTAAAACTCAACATTCAGAAAATGAAGATCATAGCATCTGGTCCCATCACTTCATGGGAAATAGATGGGGAAACAGTGGAAACAGTGTCAGACTTTATATTTTTGGGCTCCAAAATCACTGGAGATGGTGACTGCAGCTATGAAATTAAAAGATGCTTACTCCTTGGAAGGAAAGTTATGACCAACCTAGATAGCATATTGAAAAGCAGAGACATTCCTTTGCCACCAAAGGTCCGTCTAGTCAAGGCTATGGTTTTTCCAGTGGTCATGTATGGATGTGAGAGTTGGACTGTTAAGAAGGCTGAGCGCCAAAGAATCGATGCTTTTGAACTGTGGTGTTGGAGAAGAATCTTGAGTGAGAGTCCCTTGGACTGCAAGGAGATCCAACCAGTCCATTCTAAAGGAGATCAGCCCTGGGATTTCTTTGGAAGGAATGATGCTAAAGCTGAAACTCCAGTACTTTGGCCACCTCATGCGAAGAGTTGACTCATTGGAAAAGACTCTGATGCTGGGAGGGATTGGGGGCAAGAGGAGAAGGGGACGACAGAGGATGAGATGGCTGGATGGCATCACTGACTCGATGGACGTGAGTCTGAGTGAACTCTGGGAGTTGGTGATGGACAGGGAGGCCTGGCGTGCTGCGATTCATGGGGTTGCAAAGAGTCGTACACGACTGAGCGACTGATCTGATCTGATAACTGATTTATTTTGATAAACACCTGAAACTAACACAATACTGTAAATCAACTCTACTTCAATAAAAATTGTTTTTTTTTTTTTAAAAGAGCTTCAAGGAGGCATACCCTTATTCTAGAGAACTGGGAGAGTTTGGTCAACAAAGAATAATGGAATTGTTACTTTAACACACTCAGAAAAGAGAGGACTGGGCGTTCTTTAACAACCTGACAAGAGGCAGAGTTTAAAGTCCAGGGAAGAGGTGGTAAGTTTGGTGCTCAAATAAAACATAGTGAATCTTGACACACCCTAAATGATTTCAGTGTGAAACGGATTCATGGATGGTTTGATAGAGGATGTCTTGGCTAGGGCTGTCACCTGCAGTTGTGTTTTGGGTTTCTAGTTTCCCTTCCAAACTGCAAAATTCCAGTGTTTTGATGATTCATCCTACAATTTTTTTTTTCTGTCAGTCCAACATATTTTCAGAGCATCTTCATTTTTATTGCTCGAAGGATATTTTAATATCTTGAAAAACATGGAAATTCCCTGGTGGTCCAGTGGTTAGGACTCAATGCTTTCACTGCTGAGAGCCTGGGTTCAATCCCTGGTCGGGAACTAAGATCCCTCAAGCTGTGAGGCATGGTAAAAATGAAAAAACAAAAACCTTGAAAAGCATGAATTGCAAAACACCCAGGATGAGAAAAGCATTATCAGAGTCATTTAGGTGGAATGAAAGGATTTACCTCTCCTTACCTTGCTTGGTCTAATATGTGTGTGTGTGTGTGTGTGTGTGTCTGTGCTCAATTGTGTCCAACTTTTTGTGATCCCATGGACTGTAGCCTGCCAGGCTCCTCTGTCCATGGGATTTCCCAGGCAAGAATACTGGAGTAGGTAGCCATTTCTTTCTCCAGGGGATCTTCCTGACCCAGGGATCGAACCTGTGTCTCTTGAGTCTTGTCCCTTGGCAGGTGGATTCTTTAACACTGTGTTACCTGGGAAGTTTGGTTTAATATCCACCAAGTAAAGGGGGAGATGGCAACCCCTTGTGAGAACAGCAACCCTGCCATTAGGAACAAGTGAAAATGGCTTGTAAAGGCTGCTACAACAGATGCACATCTTGTTGGAAGAGAGCCCAGGTGTGTCTACACAACGTGCCTCCTATTTCTCTCAGTTCATTACCACTCTCTCCTGCAGCTCCTATTGCTGCCAGCCCCCTGACCATACCAAGGGGACTAAACAAGACATCTAGAGGAAAAACCAAGCTTGGTCTAGTGTATAAAAAGTGTCTGAATATTTCAACGTCTTTTTTAAAATTAATTTTTATTGGAGTATAGTTTCTTTACAATGTTGTGTTAGTTTCTCGCTGTAGAGCAAAGTGAATCAGTCATAAGCATTCATATATCCCTTCTTTTTTGGATTTCCTTCCCATTCAGGTTACCACAGAACACTGAATAGAGTTCCCTGTGCTATACAATAGGTTCTTATTAATTATCTATTTTATGCATAGTATCAATCATGTGTATATGTCAATCTCAATCTCCCAGTTTATCCCACCCTTCCTTCGCCCACTTGGTAGCCATACTGTGTCTTTTTTTGGGGGGGGGCACACTTTGCAGCCTGAGGGTACCTTAGTTCCCTGACCAGGGATTGAACCCATGTCCCTTGTGTTGGGAGTGGAAAGTCTTAACCACTGGACCACCAGGGAAGCCCTCACTTATTTTTATGGAGGGTCAGAAATAGCCTCTTCGCTCCTTAAGTGGAAGTGAAAATCACTTCAGTCATGTCCGACTCTTTGTGACCCTATGGACTATAGCCCACCAGGCCCCTCAGTCCATGGGATTCTCCAGGCAAGAATACTGGAGTGGGTTGCCATGCCCTTCTCCATTTCGCTCATGAGGCACTGATACATTTCTTTAACAACAACAACCATGCACTTACCTGTTTGAAATATTTTAGTGAGTACTGATACATGGGATCTATTTCTGAGAGGCTTGCAATGACAAAGTACATAACAGAGCCTTGAGTGGCCACAGGACGATACTTCTCACGGGCGATGTTTATCATCCGCTCAGTAGACTCGGCTTCCTTCAGTCTGATTTTAATGGCGCCGGAAGTGATCTGAATAAACAAAAGAACACAAGTCCTTGAGGATGTGCTTCCAAAAAATGGTGGGATTTAGGGAACATATCCAGTTAGGTCTAGGAAAGAATTCATGATTATAATAAGGAGGCTCCCCAGACACATGACTCAGTCTCAGGACTCAGTGACTTCCTTCTAACTGAGCTGACCTCCTTTCCAGGCAGAGTTAGGGATGGGCAGAAGAAAACAGGCAACACAGGAGACTGCGGGAGAAGCGCAGCAGAATTTTTCTGAGCCTGGAACCTGGGTGCCTTCTGAAATGGAAACACAAACACCCAGTTGCTCCCTGGCTTCATCATCAGCAGTCCTCAAGCGATCCAGTGTTCCTGTAATGAAAGGAGATAGGAGGGGAGAAAGGATATCCACAAAACTGCTCATGAGAGGGGGTGGAGAGAACCGGGAAGGCAGCGGTACCACATCCCACTCTGGAATAACAAGGAAATCTAATGTTTTCTCTCTTTTCCCGGTACTCCAGGTGTACCTACAGTGAAACCCGGGGGTAGAAGCTGTTGTTTGAGAAGGGTTATTGGCTGAGTGTTAAAGAATCTGCCTGCCAATGCAGGAGACACTGGTTCAGTTCCTGGGTTGGGAAGATCCCCTGGAGGAGGAAATGGCAATTTACTGCAGTATTCTTGTATTACAGTAATTGTAATACAGTAATTGTAATACAGTATTCCAGTATTCTTGCCTGGGGCTTTGGACAGAGGAAGGGTCCAAGGGGTCGCGAAGAGTTGGACACAACTTAGTGACCAAACAATAACAGCGTAATCCTAAGTAAGCTAGAGATGTTGTCAAGTTCTCCCGCTGCTCTCCTGGTTTTCTGTCTTTTGGGTTTGTGGCTCAAGGGAGCCTTCTGGCCAGTGGGGTTTCCAAGATTCCCTTCTCTGTCTTCTTCAGTCTCTCTGCCTTTCCCTATTGGTGTCTGCCCCTATTCTGTTCACCACTCTCTCATCTTCTTCAGGTGTGGACATCCCTAGGTTGGGAAATCCTCTGTCTTGAAGTCACAGGGTCCAGGGCAGGGACCATGAGCAATCACTATGGAACTGCTGACCTATGAACTATAGGCAGGAAGTGGCAGTAAGTGCAGCCCGGGAGCAATCAATCCTGACTCTACTCTTTTTTAAAAAAAGACAAATTTTAAATTTATTTTTTAATTGGAAGAAAATTGCTTTACAATGTTGTGTTGGTTTCTACTGTACAACAATGATGTCTCTACTCTATAGGAAGGATGTCTTCAAGGCAATGCCTTGCAAACAGAAACTAGTTTACAGATACAGAGGATAGGATACTGGAGAGAAGTCCCCACTCGTGAAACTAGGAAAGCCCATGCATAGCAATGAAGACCCCATGAAGTTAAAAATAAAATAAAAAAACTGGTAGGACCCTTAAAGGGTGCAGTTATATCTTTTGAAGTAACACACTGTTTATAAATAATAAAAATATTTGACTTGCCTTTGAATCCTGGAGTGTGTCAATGAGTTCTTCATTGTCCAGAATATTTCCCTCAGATGTGAAGAGCATTTTCAGGATTTTCTCTTCAATAGCTTTCAGTTGGTTTTTATCAGTGTTGATCCTCACGATGAGCTTGATCCTTTGTTCTTCCAACTCAGGCTTCTCGAGTCGCACGACATCACTGGTGCCAAAGTGAATCTCTAAGTTAGGTCTTTCTCAGGGCTCTAGGGTTCTATTTTTCTTTCTGAATTTCTCATTGTTTGTATCCTGAATACTACTTACCTGAATATTAATGCTACCAGCCAAATCCTAGTGCATAGGCCCCTCTTCTGCCGGGTGCCCTCAGTGACTAGCTGCATGACATATACGCTTTAATTCTTTATCTTAGATCTCAGAGACCTGCACCTGACCACAGTTCCCATGGCTTCTGCTCATCTTAGGGAAATCTGCTCAGTGCTTCATCCCTCTAATCATTCAATTTCTGTTTCTAACGGCTGCTTGTCCCAAGCTGAAAATGGTGCCTGGAACATTCTTTTCCTACTAAGAGGAGAGACTCATGAAATCCCACCACCTCTCTGAAACAATTCTTGGTTGGATCTAAAAAGGGGGCTTTATTCATGATGAGAAAGTACAGGATGCTGGCCCCAGATAGCTAAAGTGAAAGTGAAAAGTGAAGTCGCTCAGTTGTGTCCGACTCTTTGCGACACCATAGACTGTAGCCTATCAGGCTCCTCTGTCCTTGGGATTTTCCAGGCAAGAGTGTTGGAGTGGATTGCCATTTCCTTCTCCAGGGGATCTTCCCGACCCAGGAATCCATCACGGGTCTCCCGCATTGCAGGCAGAGGCTTTACCGTCTGAGCCACCAGGGAAGCCAAGATAGTCTGAGCCACCAGGGAAGCCAAGATAGCTAAGGTGCATATCAAAGGAATGATTTCAGGGAGCCCAGATTCTTGCATCTTCCCGTACATAGAAAAGCACTAGATTCCTTAACTTGAATTAGTCCAGTTTTCTTTGGTGGTGGTTTAGTCGTTTAGGTGTGTCCGACTCTTGTAACCCATGGACTGTAGCCCGCCAGGCTCCTCTGTCCATGGGATTCTCCAGGCAAGAATACTGGAGTGGATTGTCATTTCCTTCTCCAGGGGATCTTCCCGACCCAGGAATCAAACCTGGGTCTCCTACATTGCAGGCAGATTCTTTACTGACTAAGCCATGAGGAAGCCTTTTTAAAGGGAAGTTTTCTTTAATTAACAGCAATCTTTTGGTTACTTTGTTGCAAAAACTCTTATATATCCTGGCTCCCCTCCTAGCCTCTTCAGAGCAGTCCTTCAGAGTGATCTGAGAGTCCTGTCTCCCAGGCTTGAAGCTCTCAGAATGTCCACCAAATAACACATAAATCTCAAAAGAAAAAGAAAAGAGTAAAGGGGCTATACCTCTAGCTTCTCTAGTCTAAACATGCAAACTGATGTCTTCCCTCACTTTGCCCCCATCCCTCTATTTGAAAGCTAATCTTTTTCTTAAGTCAAAATTTCTAAACAAAATATTTGGAAATCTTTGCTCTCCCCACCACTCCCTCCCCACCTGCCCTTTGTTTTTTACCTTAACAACTGATCCTCCAGGCCTGATTTGGTTACAGTGAAATTGATGATGGTAACTTTGATGCACACCTAGAAGAGAAGCAGAGAGTAACTGGTTCAGAGTAATAATATATGGACGGCTTTCTTTATTAGAACAGGGCTCATTATTGCCCAGCTGGATGTATTCCAGGTCTAATGGTGAACACACTTGCTACCCACACAAGGCAAGCAATAAAATCCTAGTCTTACTAAGTTCTTTTTTTAAAAAAATTATTTAATTATATTATTTGGTTGCACTGGGTTTTAGTTGCAGCACGTGAGATCTTTGATCATTGCAGCATGTAGAATCTTTAGCCGCGGCATAATTGTGGCATATGGGATCTAGTTCCCCGATAAGGGCTCGAACCCAGGCTCCCTGCATTGGGAGTGTGGGGTTTTAGATATTGGACCACCAGGGAAGTCTCATGTCTCACAAAATTATAATGCAATTTTCTCTACTGCTGTGAGTGACAATCTTGCTCCTCAAACGCCACCATTAGAGAACTGTATTTTATGGAAAGGTGAGCCAGCGAAGGGTTAGAAATAAGCAGGCTCAAATTCTAGCTGTACCTGTCAGTGTGTATGTGATGTAGAACAAGCCAGTCCATTCTGAGCTTCAGGTCCTGTTCCTTAAAAATTGGGAAAATAGGGGACTTCCCTGCTGGTTCTGTGGCTAAAGATTAGTGCTTCCAGTGTAGGGGGTGCAAGTTCGATCCCTGGTCAGGGAACTAAAATCTCACATGCCATGTGGTGAAGCCAAAAAGTTTTTTTTTTTAAAAAAAGAAAAACTGGGAAAATAGGAAGCAAGAATGCATAGGGTATTTGTGAGGCTAAATGGGCTAATAAAAATCACTTATAGTGACTTTCACATTGTTTACCTTTTTTAAAAAGAAGCTATATGACTTTCAGATAGTTTGCCTGTGTTAAAAAGAAACTGTTGATACTAGAGTTTTATATACTTTGTCTCATCATACTATTTTTATGACAAATTGTTGCTATAATATTCTGACATCACTTGGATACGGAAACTCATTCAGTTGTGTCCGACTCTTTGCAACTCCATAGACTGTAGCCAGCCAGGGTCCTCTGTCCATGAAATTCTCCAGGCAAGAATACTGGAGTGGGTAGCCATTTCCTTCTCCAGTGTATCTTCCTGACCTAGGGATTGAACCCAGATCTCCTGCATTGCAGTCAGATGCTTTACCATCTGAGCTACCAGGGGATAAGTCAACAGCAAAAATCATACATGTAGTGTTTAAATGTCATTTATTTTATAAACATTCTTACAAAATTTTAAACACTTGTTGACACATAGTTGATTTAAAATGTGTTAGTTTCTGCTGCACAGCAAAGTGATTCAGTTTTATATATATACATATATGTAAACATTCACATTCCTTTTTATGTTCTTTCCCATTTTATGGTTTGCCACAGGATATTGAATACAGTTCCATGTACTAAGGAGGACCTTGTTTTTTATCTACACACATTATTCTTATTTAATCTTCACAGACAAATCCTTGAAGTAAGCTTTATCTCCACTTTAGCTGATTGACCCATGATCCAAGAGGTGGAATAATCTACCTGTAGTCACAGAGCTCGGACTGGGGAGGTGTGTGATGTTCTCCCAAAAGTTAAATAAGTGAGAAACTGAAGGCTGTGAATCAGGACGTGAGTAGTGCTTAGTCACTCAGTTGCGTCCGACTCTTTGCTGCCTCATGGACTGCAGCCTGCCAGGCCCCTCTGTCCATGGGGATTCTCCAGGCAAGAATACTGGAGTGGGTTGCCTTGCCCTCCTCCAGGGGATCTTCCCAACCCAGGGATTGAACCCAGGTCTCCTGCATTGCAGGTAGATTCTTTACTGTCTGAGCCACCAGGGAAGCCCAAGAATACTGGAGTGGGTAGCCTATCCCTTCTCCAGGGGATCTTCCTAACTCGGGAATTGAACGAGGGTCTCCTGCATTGCAGGTGGATGAGCTTTCTTACCAACTGCTGCTGCTGCTGCTAAGTCGCTTCAGTCGTGTCGGACTCTGTGCGACCCCAGAGACAGCAGTCCTCCTGGCTCCCCCGTCCCTGGGGTTCTCCAGGCAAGAACACTGGAGTGGGTTGCCATTTCCTTCTCCAATGCATGAAAGTGAAAAGTGAAAGTGAAGTCGCTCAGCCATGTCTGACTCTTAGCAACCCCAAGGACTGCAGCCCACCAGGCTCCTCCGTCCATGGGATTTTCCAGGCAAGAGTACTGGAGTGGGGTGCCATTGCCAACTGAGCTTCCTTAAATCTAAAAGGGCCCTTGAGAAGTGAGCTCTGGCAGCGGCTTCACATTTAAACCCCTTGAGGCTGACAAGCAAAACCCTGACCTATGCTTTTAAGAGCATTTCCCTCATTTTATGCAAGAAGGGTGTCAATTTCATTCAACCTGAATACATCCAGGGAAGACAGGCAGCTTTCAGGATTCAGTAATTAAAATGATACTTTTTGGAATGGTATGTTCCAAGATGACTTTTAGTGGGAGTTTTACAGGAGTGAAGTTCTGAGGAAAATTCCTTTCTCTCACTCCTTGGACACCATTAGAGAAGGAGTGGGGGCCTGTGGGGCTGGGAAGATCCTACAGAGTTAGTGGCTGTGCCTGGAGCAGAGGCAGCCCCAGGCTGTGAGGGGGTGGAGGAGGGAAGTGGGGATGGGTAGGTGGGTAGGTGGAGCTGCTCCGCAGAGCTCCCTTCGGGGAAGGAGAGGAATCCCAGCTGTCTTCTTTTCTGTTACAACTGCCTCTGTCTCTGCAGCACAAGAGGAGGGAATCTTCTGGATCTTACTGTGGTTCAGAGACTTGTGGATGGATGTGGGGCTCACACAGCTCCCCTCAATAGTCTGAGAGTACGAGGAAGGGGACAAGATGCCCCTCCCCTAGAGCTCTGAGTACAGACTTCAAACATTAGAATCATGACCCTTTAATGTCATCGGTCACCAGAGTTCTTAAGCAGGCCATTTTCTCATCTGAGGCTGTCTGCCGGGTGGGCTTCAGCACACACAGACACTGACAGATCCCCCCCGACCCCTGGAGGCTGTCTTAGGCTCTGAGTCATTTCTCAGCCACAATAAGAGGGGACAAATGGCCTTGGTTCCGAGAAGAATGATTCAGTTCAGTTGAATTCAGTCGCTCAGTCGCGTCGGACTCTTTGTGGCCCCATGGACTGCAGCACACCAGGCCTCCCTGTCTATCACCAACTCTCGGAGTTTACTCAAATTCATGTCCATTGAGGTGGTGATGCCATCCAGCCATCTTATCTTCTGTCAACCCCTTCTCCTCCCGCTTCAATCTTTCCCAGCATCAGGATCTTTTCAAATGAGTCAGTTCTTTACATCAGGTGGCCAAAGTATTGGTGTTTCAGCTTCAGCATCAGTCCTTCCAATGAATATTTAGGACTGATTTCCTTTAGGATGGACTGGTTGGATTTCCTTGCAGTCTAAGGGACTCTCAAGAGTCATCTCCAACACCACAGTTCAAAGCATCAATTCTTAGGCCCTTGGCTCTCTTTACAGTCCAACTCTCACATCCATACGTGACTACTGGAAAAACCATAGCTTTGACTAGATGGACCTTTGTTGGCAAAGTAATGTCTCTGCTTTTTAATATACTCTCTAGATTGGTCATAACCTTCCCTCCAAGGAGCAAGCATCTTTTAATTTCACAGCTGCAGTCACCATCTGCAGTGATTTTGGAGCCCCCCAAAATAAAGTGTATCACTCTTTCCATTGCTTCCCCATCTATTTGCCATGAAGTGATGGGACCAGATGCTATGATCTTAGTTTTCTGAATGTTGAGCTTTAAGCCAACTTTTTCACTCTCCTCTTTCACTTTCATCAAGAGGCTCTTTAGTTCTTCTTCACTTTCTGTCATAAGGGTGGTGTCATCTGCATATCTGAGGTTATTGATATTTCTCCCCGCAATCTTGATTCCAGCTTGTGCTTCTTCCAGCTCAGCGTTTCTCATGATGTACTCTGAATAGAAATTAAATAAGCAGGGTGACAATATACAGCCTTGACGTACTCCTTTTCCTATTTGGAACCAGTCTGTTGTCCCATGTCCAGTTCTAACTGTTGCTTCCTGACCTGCATACAGATGTCTCAGGAGGCAGGTCAGGTGGTCTGGTATTCCCATCTCTTGAAGAATTTTCCAGTTTGTTGTGATCCACACAGTCAAAGGCTTTGGCATAGTCAACAAAGCAGAAGTAGATGTTTGTCTGGAACTCTCTTGCTTTTTCAATGATCCAACAGATGTTGGCAATTTGATCTCTGGTTCCTCTGCCTTTTCTAAATCCAGCTTGAACATCTGGAAGTTCACGGTTCACATACTTTTTGAAGCCCGGCTTGGAGAATTTTGAGCATTACTTTGCTAGCATGTGAGATGAGTGCAATTATGTGGTCATTTGAGCATTCTTTGGCATTGCCTTTCTTTAGGATTGGAATGAAACTGACCTTTTCCAGTCCTGTGGCCACTGCTGAGTTTTCCAAATTTGCTGGCGTATTGAGTGCAGCACTTTCACAGCATCATCTTTCAGCATTTGAATAGCTCAACTGTAATTCCATCACCTCCACTAGCTTTGTTTGTAGTGATGCTTCCTAAGGCCCACTTGACTTCGTATTCCAGGATGTTTGGCTCTCAGTGAGTGATCACACCATCGTGATTATCTGCATTGTGAAGATCTTTTTTGTATAGTTCTACTGTGTATTCTTGCCACCTCTTCTTAATATCTTCTGCTTCTGTTAGGTCCCTACCATTTCTGTCCTTTATCGAGCCCATCTTTGCATGAAATGTTCCCTTGGTATCTCTAATTTTCTTGAAGAATGATTAGATGATTAGAATTCATTAGAATTAGATGATTCATTAGAATGACTGGAGAGCAGAAAAGGAGCACAGGGAAGTGAGACAGGGGACCCAGCACTGGGAGGGATTTGAGTCCCAATCAGAAGGTGAGGAGAAGGGTGACTGGAATCAGTCAGGACTCTGAAGAGAAGCGAGTAGAAGATGGTGGGAGGAGGGAGTGACAGAAGGGAAGAGGCGTTAGGAGGAGTCATTCGTTTCAGCAAGGGGAGACCCATCACACCAGCAAAATCCTCTCAGGCTGGGGGCTCCAGGCCTGTGGCTTGTACCTCAGGCAGGTAGTGGGGGTTTGGCAGTTTGGTCGTCATGTAGAACCTGAAGTTTTTATCATAATCAATGTCCGAGTCTCCAAGGCGAATCAGCAGCCGTCCACCACTGACAAAAGTCTGTTTCAATAGGATGGGTTCCAGAGCTGGATCCAGGGTTTCTCTAAGCTTAAACGTTAAAACAATAAAAAATATATTTTCAAAAGGCATTAAATGCATGGCAGCAACTTTTTCAAATTTCTTATTCAAACTTTACTCTGAACAGGCAAATTTTCAGTGCTTTTATGGATATTTCTTAAACTCCACTCACTCCCTCTAACAGAGTACATTTTCCAGAGTTTGTTTCCTTAATACTTTAGAGATAAGAACATGGGAAGGTCATATATTTATTTGGGCTAAATTTATACACAATTCATCCCCAAGAGAAAGCAGCTAAGAAAGAAGAGAAAGCAGCTAAGAAAGAAGAGAAAGCAGCTAAGAAAGAAGAATCCATAGGGTGGTCCTTGAACAGGCCCCAGACAAAGGAAACTCTGTTCACCTTCATGGTTTTTCTAGGTCAGGAACAGGCAAACTCCATCCTGCAGGCCAAATCTGGCCAATGGGGCCTGTTTTTGTATAGCTCTTGAGCTAAGAATGGTTCTTACCTTTTTAAAGGATTGTAAAGCAAATAAACAAAACCCTCAAAGTAAACAAAACAAAGAAGAGTATTTGTTCAGAGAATGTTTGTAGACAGACTGCGCATACTAAGTTGCTTTAGTCATGTCTGACTCTGTGTGATCCATTGGACCACAGCCCACCAGCCTCCTCTGTCCAAGGGATTCTCCAGGCAAGAATACAGTATGTGACCTGAAAAAGCCCAAATATCTGGCTTTTCACAGAAAGTTTGTAGATCTCTACTCTACGTGACAGTAATTTGTACCCCCCTCAAAGCAAATCTGATTGTGGTAAGAACATGGACATGTAGACATTGCTAACAACCCCCATGATAAACATCTTTATATCAGCTTGTATGTGATGGGGGCTTGGGAGCTGCCAAAATTTGATGTAATTTATAGCTAACCAGACCTGGACTTCTCTGGTGGCTCAGGTGGTAGAGAATCTGCCTGCAATGCGGGAGACTTGGGTTTAATCCCTGAGTCAGGGAGATCCCCTGGAGAAGGGAATGACAACCCACTCCAGTATTCTTGCCTGGGAAATCCCATGGACAGAGGAGCCTGGGGGGCTACAGTCCATGGGGTCACAAAGAATTGGACATGACTTAGAGACTAAACAACAACAATAGCTAACAAATCTATTTTAAATTGCGATGTGGTACCTGAGCATGCAATTTCTTAAAACAAAAGTTTATGAGATAAAAGTTTCCCTTACCACCCACAATACAATTTTGTGCTTTTTACTATTTTTATTTTTTTAAAAATATTTATTTATTTGGCTGCACTGGGTCTTAGTTGTACTACATACAATCTTCTTTTTTTAGTTGCAGCATATGGGATCTAGTTCCCAACCAGGGATTGAGCCCAGGTCCCCTACACTGGGAGCACAGAGTCTTAGCCACTGGACCACCAGGGAAGTCCCCAGTTTTGTGCTTTTTAAAGTCTATTCTATGAATAGACTCAGGTTCAATCCGTGGGTCAGGAAGATCCCCTGCAGAAGGAAATGGCAACCCACTCCAGTATTCTTGCCTAGGAAATCCCATGGACAGAGGAGACTGGGGGGGCTATAGTCCAAGGGGTCACAAAACAGGACTGAGCAATTAAACAAGAACAATGACAACTTGTTAAAGTGAATTTCATCTTCTGGAATTTACTTTTTAAACCTCCCATCCCCTGTAGTGATCAACTGCATGTGCCAAGCCTCTAGAAATTAGTATGTTAAACTGAACCAACTTAATGGAAATAAATACCTATAGGGTTTGTTTTCCAAAGAAAAATATTTTTTTAGAGTGGCACATTTATAAGCCTACCTAGGAATGTTGGAAAGCCATTGAAAAGTAACTCAGAGCAAGTTTTGTGAATGTAGTGATTAAATCACATTCCAGCTTTAAAAGTCATAACAAATGCAGATGAATTAAAAATACATAAAAATCTATTTCATTAAAAGATAGTGATTGAGATTGGTTAACTCTATTTCACACCCATGAATGGGTGGAGGCAAAGTTTGAAAATACCACTCCACAAATGTAGAAAGCAGTTAGGTGTATAATCTGAGTGACACCAACTCACAGAAAGCAAGAGAGACTCCCTGCCAAAGAGTTTTGGAGCTCTCACCCTCTCCTGTAGCTTCAGACTTTAAATGGGGGCCTAGGACCCATTACAGAACCTTGCCCATTTTGGTCAAGGTCACAGCCACACACGGAGGATTCCTGTGCTCTTTGGAGCTCAGACTGAGAGCCTGGTAACTTGCTGTGGGTTTTCTATACAATCAAGGCTGCTCAGATGGTTTACTTCACATTTCTGTGCCTCAGATTCCTCATTGGTAAAATGGAATAATAGCAGTAACCACCTTGTAAGGTGCAGTGTGGATTAAAGAGTTCATACACATAAAACACCAACATCAGAGTCCGGTGTGTAGGAAGCATTCAGTGAGTGATGCGTGTGTGTTAAGTTGCTTCAGTTGTGTTTGACTCTTTGCAACCCCATGGACTGTAGCCTGTCAGGCTCCTCTGTCCATGGAATTCTCCAGGCAAGAATACTGGAGTGGGTTGCCATGATCTCCTCCAGGGGATCAAATCCACATCTCTTGCATGTCCTGCATTGCAGATGGATTCTTTATTGCTGAGCCACTGGGGAAGCCCATCAGTGAGTGGTACCTGTTTCTAATATTAGCTGCACCAGGCCAGGGTTGCAGCTAAGCTGCCTCAGGTCCTTGGTCTGTTCTGAGCTTCTCGCCATTCTGTGGCTACAGAGATCCTTCTAGACACAGTTACACTGAGACTAAGCTCACAGTATTCATTTACTCATTCTTCTCTTATACAACTAGTATGGGAAATTAAGGAAATAAACTACAATTGTTACCCAGTTTCTTTTGTGTCCAAGGCTGCTGTATATGCTGTCCTCTTTGCCTGGAAAGCCTATCTTTCTGAGTGCTCATGGTGAACTCTTCATATAGGTCACAGCTTAAATGTTACCATTGGTAACCATGACGGTAGTCAGCTCTCCCCACCCTACCTCCTTATTAGCTATGTCTGCACTGGGTTTATCTCTTCGAAGTCCCTACTACAAATTCTCTTCGTCTCCTTTGTCTCATTTTTTCTCTCTTTTCTCTGTTTATTGTCTCTGTCCCCAACTAGATAGTCAACTTATTAAGGGCAAGAACCATCTTTGTATTATTTGCCATTGATTCTCAAACAATGTGTGTTGAATGAATGAACAGTTTCAAAAACATCCACTCTTGGAGTGATTTGATTTTGAAGAAATAAAGCACAAAGACTTAAAAATATATATACTTTTTTTTAAAAAGTGAAAGTTTATACCATACCACTTAATTGAATTCTAACTTTATGTCTAAGTGGAAAATAATATTTATACTTATTGGGGTGCTTTACTGGCTTCACATCACTGGTTCAAGGAGACATGCCCTGATGAGGTTGCTGCTTTGAATTTCTGGCTAATGATCAAGAGTCACAGGAGGCCTGAGAATCAGCAGTGTCAGAAGACAGTGACCATCCCACTTCACACCAAAGCAGTGTCTTCCAAAAACTGGTTCAGTGACAGACCATTATGAGAATGTATTGTTTAAGGAGCAAAGCAATAGGTTTGACCATTTAGAAAAGGGAGCTGACTGGTGTCTTTGTCATAATGTAGGCATTGCCTGTAGAGGATTTCAGATATGGTCTGAAGGTTGGAAACTAACACAAGGAAAAGAAAAAGTGAAAAAGCAAACCTCTTCGAGTAAGACGGGTAAACCAAGTCGGATCGAATTTTCAAGTGTGCGTAAGAAATTACTATCTGTGAGCTTAATGATCTTTAACCCATTTTTGCTTTCTTTGTTTCTTATCCAGCGGTTTGCCTGTATGAGAAAGCACAGAGTAGGACATTTCAGTTTGTAAAAATGTGAAAGTTTTTAAAGTTTAGAAACTATGTTCAATCTAGAAACAAGTTTGAAAGATTTTACACAGCAAAGGAAATATTTTGTTTAATGTTTTCATTCATTAAACGAAATGAAAAGACAACCCTCAGAATGGAAGAAAATATTTGCAGATGAAGCAACCAACAAGGAATTAATCTCCAAAATATATAAACAGCAGGTGCAGCTCAGTATCAAGAAAAAAACCAAACACCCCAATCAAAATATGGGTGGAAGATATAGCATTTCTCCAAAGAAGACATACAAATAGATAAAAATACACATGAAAAGATTCTCAATATTGTTAATTATTAGAGAAATGAGAATCAAAACTCGGAAAAGGCAATGGCACCCCATTCCAGTACTCTTGCTTGGAAAATCCCATGGATGGAGGAGCCTGGTGGGCTACAGTCCATGGGTTGGTAAGAGTCAGACACGACTGAGCAACTTCACTTTCACTTTTCACTTTCATGCATTGGAGAAGGAAATGGCAACCCACTCCAGTGTTCTTGCCTGGAGAATCCCAGGGATGGGGGAGCCTGGTGGGCTGCCGTCTATGGGGTTGCACAGAGTTGGCTACGACTGAAGCGACTTAGCAGCAGCAGCAGAATCAAAACTACAATGAGGTATCATTTCATACACTTCAGAATGGCTATCATCAAAAAAATCTACAAACAATAAATGCTGGAGAGGGTGTGGATAAAAGGGAACCCTCCTACATTGGTAGTAGGAATGTAAGCTGGTGCAGCCACTATGGAGAACAGTATGGAGATTTCTTAAAAAACTAAAAATAGAGTTCTCATATGATCCAGCAATCCCACTCCTGGGCATTTATCTGGAGAAAACAATAATTCAAAAATATATCAATGTATGAATCCCAGTGTTCTTGGCAGCACTATTTACAATCACCAAGACATGGAAGCAAACTAAATTTCCATCACAGAGGAATGAAAAAAAGATGTGGTACACCTATACAATGGAATATTATTCAGCCAAACAAAGAACAAAATAATGATATTTGCAGCAACATGGATAAATATAGAGATTGCCATACTGAGTGAAGTAAGTCAGAGACAAACATCATATGATACCATTTATAAGTGGAATCTAAAACAAAAGGGTACTAATGAACTTATTTAGAAAACAGAAATAGAATTACAGATTTAGAAAGCAAACATGGTTACCAGAGAGTAAGTGAAAGTGAAAGTGAGGTCGCTCAGTCGTGTCTCTTTGCGACCCCATGGACAGTAGCCTGCTAGGCTCCTCCATCCATGGGATTTTCCAGGCAAGAGTACTGGAGTGGATTGCCATTTACTTCTCCAAGAGAGTAAGTAGGGGAAGGATAAATCAGAAGATTGGGATTGACATATACATACTGCTGCTGCTGCTGCTGCTGAGTCACTTCAGTCATGTCTGACTGTGTGCAACCCCATAGACAGCAGCCCATCAGGCTCCCCCATCCCTGGGATTCTCCAGGCAAGAACACTGGAGTGGGTTGCCATTTCCTTCTCCAATGCATGAAAGTGAAAAGTCAAAGTGAAGTCGCTCATAAGGACCTACTGTATAGCATGGGGAACTCTACTCAGTACTCTGCAATGGCCTATATGGGAAAAGAATCTTAAAAAAGAGTGAATGTATAACAGATTCCCACTGGAAACTAATACAACATTGTAAGTCAATTATACCCTGATTTAAAAAAAATGTAAAATAAAAGAAAAATCACTCCCCTTGCAAATAAAAACACTTTTTAATTCTAATGTTTGGGATTCTTTTTTGTTGTTGTTCAAACTTGGGACAAATAAAGGTTTGTTTTTTTTTTTTTTTTCCTTTTTCCATCTAGATTAAAAAAAAAAGTTCACACAAGGTTTTCAAGAGCCATCTATGAAAATAAAGCTCATACAAGGTGTTCAAGATTGTCTCCCTTGCTTTCAAATGGACTCCATTTTCTAAACCTCATTTAGAACATGATGAGATGGTTAGATAGCACCACTGACTCAATGGACATGAATCTGAGCAAGCTCCAGGAGATAGTGAAGGACAGGGGAAGCCTGGAGTGCTGCAGTTCATTGGGTTGCAAAGAGTCAGACACAATTTAGCGATGAAACAACAGCCATTTAGAACAACTGATCCAAGGACTTAGGAGTCAGATAATGGAATTTAGTAAATTCCAGGAAAGCTGGCCCAAATTCATCACATCAAAGTGTTAGTTGCTCAGTTGTGTCCGACTCCTTGCAACCCCAAGGACTGTAGCCCACCAGGCTCCTCTGTCCATGGAATTCTCCAGGCAAGAATACTGGAGTGGGTAACCACTCCCTTTCTGACCCAGGGATTGAACACGGGTCTCCTGCATTGCAGGAAGATACTTTACCACTAGCGCCAAATTCATCATACCCTGACTTCATTCTGACTCCTCAGAACTCTTAGGGACAAGGACTATACAGGAATGAATTTCTGCTCCCATAGAAAACAGAAAACAAATGGTCAACCCTCTGAATAAAACCAACCAAAATCAAGTGTGCAGAGCACTTGGACTCTTCCCTTTTTACTTTCTCCATAAAATGAGGGATGTGAACTATAAGACATCTTGATGGCCTTGTAGGTTTACGTTCAAGACCTTACAAGTACACTGAAGTCTACTTTTGGAATTTGTAATAGAATGATATTAAGCAGAGTTAGTAGGCTGCTCTTCATCTGAAGCACTGGTTACACACCTGATCTTGGGGATCAATCATCAAAGGCCACCGTCTGCCTTGAGTAACCAGAATGCCATTTTCTGTTGATATCAAGTCCCGGGGCAGCCCGTCTGTGTTCCACTGCCGTATTTCGTAGGGATCGCCGAGAGTGTTAATGAGACTGAAGTCGGGATTGATTGGGATCTCCAGAGACTGACAGTCCTGGATCCAATACTCTATAAGCTGTTGAAGGAGAAAAGCTTACTTGTATATGAGTCAGGAACACTTAGTAAATGAGGATTCACAAAACAAGTCCTACCAGGTTCCACAGGCATCCTGGAATCCGAGCCCAGGACATAAGAAGTGGACAAAGAATTAGGAGATCCGGGGGCTAGAACTACACCATTAGCTAGGTGTGGCTTTGGGCACGTCATATGTGCTGTTGGGACCCCAGGTTTCTCAAGTATAAAACACAGGGGTTGTCATAGTAGTCTTCACTCTGGGGAGAGTCTGAGACCACGTGGAGAAGTTGGGGGTTCCCACAATGACCTTGGGTGATCCTGGGAATTAGCAGATGAGGCAGAGGGCTATTAGCATTCACCTTCTTCAATGAACGGTGCAGACATGCACAACAGTTTCCCCCAACAGCACTCCTGGCCCTCCTGCTTGATTAGAATCAGTTGATCCCTGAGGTCCTGGATAATCTCTATGAGTCTTACACCAACTAGGTTTTAGAACTCAAGGTCAGGGCTAAACATGTCTTGAAAGGCGTTTCATAAAAGTGTTTTGCAAATATCTCCAAATAATCCCTGCTCTTGCCCATTGCTGAGCCTGTGTAGCAGCCTCGCCAGTTCAGAACATTTCATCCTGGCTGAATTTGGTGCCACTTCTGATCCTAGGGGTGGGAGACTCTCTGTCTCTTTTTCTTCTCCCAGGTTGCTGTGTTGTGTAAGCAAAGCTGTGAGTAACTTTCTAAGGCATGAGAGGAAAAGAAGGACTGTGTTAAGGAAAGCCTAGGGATACAGGGGAGTCCATTGGACTGCAAGATCAAACTAGTCAATTCTAAAGGAAATCAACTCTGAATTTCCAATGAAAGGACTGATGCTGAAGCTGAAGCTCCAATACTTCGGCCACTTGATGGGAAGAACTGACTCATTGGAAAAGACCCTGATGCTGGGAAAGATCGAAGGCAGGAGGAGAAGGGGGTGACAGAGGATGAGATGGTTGGATGGCATCACCAACTAAATGGATATGAGTTTGAGCAAACTCTGGGAGATGGTGTGGGACAGGGAAGCCTGGTGTGCTGCAGTTCATGGGGTAGCAAAGTGTCAGACATGACTTAGTGACTGAACAACAACAATAGGGGAGGTGGTGGGTAGTGGAATGTAGACCTAAGTTTCTATCATGGAGAACCTCCCTCTAAACCCAGAAAAACGACGCACACATCCTGCTGTATCCTGCTAAAGCAGTATCAGCTGCTTCTCAGTCCTCACAGGAAGTATGTTTGCTCACCGATTGCCTGTACTGGGCTGTGAAGGCCCCGTAGTAGGCCACACAAGCTGCTGCTATGAACACATTCCCAACGATATTCGATATCTCCTCGTTGAATTTCTGGATGCTTTCTTCCCATCGGACTTGCTCGTCTCCTAACGCAGCCGTCAGCTTTCCAGCACGTACCAGACGTGCTTTGGTCAGTGCCATCGTCTTTGCTAGAAAATCGAAAGAAAATCAGGTTATTTCATTCAGTATTTTCTTACAGTATAAGAAGTTTACTCATCTGCTTCTGCTTATAGCAGAATGACCATTATTTGGTTAATGATGTCAATACATCTCTGGTCCTCAGGCCACTTTAGCCCAAGTTCTCACTTCAAAGCCAAGTCCAAGTTCTTTGAATCGCCTATGCAGAGAGTTCCTTTCACTTTATTTTAAATTAATTAATTTTAAATTGGAGTCTAGTTGCTTTACACAGCTATGTCAGTTTCTGCTGTACCACAGAGTGAATCAGCCATATATAAAAATATATTTATATATTTATACATTTATAATTTTATAAATGTATAAATAAATATATTTATATTTTTTATATATAAAAGGGAAGGCGATCCTTTTTGGATCGCCTTCCCTTTTAGATCACCACAGAGTACTGAGTAGAGTTCCCTGTGCTATACAGTAGGTTCTCCTTAGTAATCTATTTTATGGGGGCTTCCCTGGTGGCTCAGACAGTAAAGAATCTGCCTGCAATGCAAACGACCTGGGTTGGATCCCTGGGTCAGGAAGATCCTCTGCAGAAGGAAATGGCAACCCCCTCCAGTATTCTTGCCTGAAGAATTCCATAGACAGAGGAGTCCAGTGGGCTATAGTCAACGGTGTCCCAAAGAGTCTGATATGAATTTATATATAGTATCAACAGCATGTATATGTCAATCCCAACTTTTCAATTCATCCTTCCCTGTTCCCATTTGGTATCCATATGTTTGTTCTTCACATCTGTGACAGAGAGCTCCTTTTTGATACTCCTTTCTTCTGCCTGAAGACAGAGCTCTCTTTTTGCCCCTGTAGTATTTATTTTCTGGATCAAATTCACGTGCTGCTCTGTCTTATTCAGACATAGAAGGTGAATACATACAATATACTCAGTTCTTCTAATGTTATACTTGAAGGTTAAGACTATCCATCTAATGCAAATATGGCCATATGTTGGATGGAAGCTGAGATCTGACTGCCTGAAAACACTGTCTCCTTTGGAAAATCTGGCATTTCCTAACCAACACAAATTTGATGAGTTACTTACCCAGACTTTCTTTCTCATTCACACCTTTGTCGTATTCATCTTGTAAGGCTTGTATTTGTTCTTCCACTTGTCTTAGTAATGCTTGCTTTTCTTTCAAAGTAGCCATAGTGATATCAAGTTCAGCCTAATAAAATCAAGTAAATGTTTTAAGAATAAGCTCCAAAGAGGGTTGAATTTGCCGATTTATAATGGGC